>NC_086292.1:10766090-11421097 GCF_963924245.1 Chroicocephalus ridibundus
CTAGCGACTCCTTTAAGCCTACTTGCCACCACCACTTCGAAGGAGCCCCGCGGCCAGGGCCCAGACACCGCCCGGCTGCCGCCCACCCCTCGGCCGTCGCCCGGAGGCGGTTTCGCCGGGAGCCGAAGGCAGGGCCCGACCCGCTCTTCTGCCCCAGCTGCGGGGCAGCCGCCACCCCCGGGCCCTGCTCTGGGCTGCCAAAGTGCCTTTGCGGCCTCTCCGGGAAGCCCCCCGGGCCCAGCGACTCGCGGCGCGCACCGCCCGGGCCGCAGGAGGAGGCGAGAGGGAGACACTCCTCCGGCCGAGCCCGCCGCCGCCCCGGCGGCCGGACGAGAGGGCAGGAGAGGGGAGGAGAGGGGAGGGGAAGGCCGGCCCGCCCGAGTCGATCCGAGCCGAGCCCGGCACCGGCCAGCCCGTCCCGGCAGGGCCCCCCGGCCGTGGCCCCTTCCCCACACAGGGTGCGCCGCAGCCACTCCCCGGCGCCGGAGCTCCCAGCGCCCTCCGGCAGCCACGGCTGCTTCGCCCGAAGGAGCTGGGCACCAAGCCCGGCCACCCGCCATCTCCCCTTACCCCTCCGGCCGCCCTTCCCGCCACCGCCCCGGGGCGGGGCGGAGCGGAGCGGAACGGAACGGAACGGAAGGCGGCGCACGCCGGGCAGCGGCGGCGGGACCCGCCTCTGGGGCGCGGCCCAGCATCGCCTGCTCCTCCCGCCCCCCACAGCAGAGCCTAGCTGCCCGCCTCGACCCCGGGCCCGGGGGGCACCGCGACCCCGGTGGCCATTTTGAGGCGGCCGAAGCCCGGGGGAAGGGCAGCCCGGGGCGGCGTGGCTGTGCGGTGTTCGGGGGTTTCACGCGTGTTTTTGAGGAATGATTGAGCATTGAGCCGGCAATGTGCGCTCGCAGCCCAGAAAGCCAGCCCCGTTCCGGGCTGCATCAAAAGCAGCGTGGCCAGCAGGACGAGGGAGGGGATTCTGCCCCTCTGCTCCGCTCTGGTGAGACCCCACCTGCAGTACCGTGTCCAGCTCTGGGGCCCCCAACATAAGAAGGACGTGGACCTGTTGGAGCAGGTCCAAAGGAGGCCACAAAGATGCTCAGAGGGCTGGAGCACCTCTGCTATGAAGACAGGTTGAGAGAGTTTGGGGGTGTTCAGCCTGGAGAAGAGAAGGCTCCGGGGAGACCTTATAGCCCCACCCAGCATCCGAAGGGGACCTACAAGAAAGATGGAGAGGGACTCGTTATCAGGGCATGTAGCAATAGGACGAGAGGTAATGGCTTCAATCTAGAAGAGGGTAGATTTAAATTGGGTATCAGGAAGAAATTTTTCACTATGAGGGCGGTGAGACACTGGCACAGGTTGCCCAGCGAAGCTGTGGCTGCCCCATCCCTGGAGGTGTTCAAGGCCAGGCTGGATGGGGCTTTGAGCAACTTGGTCCAGTGGGAGGTGTCCCTGCCCATGGCATGGGGACTGGAACTAGATGATCTTTAAGGTCCCTTCCAACCCAAACCATTCTGTGATTCTATGATTGGCAAAGCAGGGCTGGGCTGAGCCCCAGGAGGTGCCGGCAGCTGCCCCGGCTGTGCCTTCTCACCCCACTCTTCGCCCCTGAGGGCCCACACGGCCGAGGCCCATGGCCATCCTGCATGCCCGCTCTCAGCAGGTGCCCGCCTGCTGCTGGGCAGCATTGGCCTGTGGTCATCGTATATGTGTGTTGGCTTAAAGAAGCCCCCAAGAGAAAGAGTTACTTCCTTGGCAGTTGCCTCACTTGGGCGGTGCGAAGGCTGAGTTACAGGGGTGTGGTGCAATACCAGGTTTTTCTTTGTCCTGCGTCAAAGGTAGCTCATCCACTACTGAGTGATGTGCATGTAAGGTTTAATGCCAGCTTTTCTCTGTTTTGGCACTACCTTGTCCGTGTTTAACCAACAGAAACACGGTACCTGTGTTGCTTGGCACCATGTGGCAGCCAGCTCCCTGCAGCCGAGCAGCTCCCAAGGCTGTCAGTGCCTTGCCAGCACGCTGTTGAAGGTACCATCTGCACTTTCCGGCACTTGGTTGATCTTCTTTAAGGTCCCCAAGGGAATTCAATTTAGGGCAGCCATTCACTCAAATACTCCCTCAGTTTTCAGTGGTTTTTTGTCTCTTGCCATCTTCCAAATACAACTGTAAAACATGGTACATTTTATATCCTTTCTCCCCCTTCTTAAAAACAGACAACTTATTTCTTCCCTTGTTACGGTTACAGTTGTAACTGCAATGGGCGATCATCGTAGGACACGCACAAGCCTAGAGCTGCAGGCAGAGGTGTGTACCGAACACTTTTCTCAGATGGTCTAATTGTTATGTATACAATTACAACCTGAGAATAATTGTTAGGGGTACATCTAGTGTGGAAGTCTATTTCTGTTCCACCTTTGTGTGCCAAAAAGCATGTCTGCGTTTTCTTACTATACAAGTTGATACGATAAAGATACTACCTTTACCTACAAACGCTTCTTGGGTCTACTTGCCTTCTCCACAGCTGTTGGTTCTTGTGTTAGGAAGGTTTTCTAGCAGTCCATTATACATTGACAGTGGTTTGTGGTTTTCTTTATCTTAAAAGATAAAATTGTCTTTTCATGGTACAAGGGGTTAAATTTCAAAGAAAGATACTGTCTCTAAGTTACATGATGTTTTTCCTTTCTACGTATATTTTTCCAA
The DNA here is from genome assembly GCF_963924245.1 of Chroicocephalus ridibundus. Taxonomy (NCBI): domain Eukaryota; kingdom Metazoa; phylum Chordata; class Aves; order Charadriiformes; family Laridae; genus Chroicocephalus; species Chroicocephalus ridibundus. The sequence goes on from NC_086292.1 coordinate 10,768,785, forward strand.
ACCCAAATAGGCAAACTAGAATTTGAGATAAGTTTGCAGCTGCAGGGGCATTATATTAATCTACTCTGTAACTGCTGCTTTTCCAAAGTTGCAATAAGTTGAAAAACTTCCATGTTTTAACTCGTAAATAAATAGTTTAATATAGCCATACAAAGCTATTTCTTTCAAGATCTGAGTGTGGGGTACAGAAATAAGAGATAAGAAGATACAGACCTACTAATTTAGGAGACAATGCTGTTAATATTTTGGTTTTCCTGTTATGAGAGGGGTTATACAAAAAGTACATTTCCATTTTCTAATGTCATTGGCAATTATTTTGTAAGAACTAAATGACAAACAATGAAGTTTAGATTTTTTTTTAATTGAACTCTGTTACACTCTGTCACAAATATCTATAACTTTCTGGTCACCTTCACAGTGTTTTTGAGGCTTTTGGTTTCATTTTGTTAGGCTTGTGACTGGCATAAGAATGCTGTCTTCCTTTTTAAGCACAGTATGTTCCAACCCAACATTGGTGCATCTTAGCACCTCTGCTACCAGAGGTACTAACTCACACAAATAGGTAAAAAACTCATCCTATGCCTCCTGATTGCAGAAAAACACCACAGTTTATTACCTGTAATTAAGCAAATTATATGTAAATACAATCTATTTTATATTCTGTATTTCAGGGAGCAAACTACTGGAAACTGTGGTCTTTTACAATTGCAGAGTATCCTGCCTACTAGGACTGCGCACGTTGCTGGAGCAGCATGGTGAGTTACTCTGTGAAGGAACAGCAAGTTGTATTTCCTCTGGCAAAGGAGACAGAGAAAACTGCTGTTTAAGGAAATCACTCTGGCAACGTTCTCATGTTGAGAAGTGCCATGTCATATTATTAAAAGTGCCACATCCAAAACTGATAAAGGGATGATTCACTTTTACACAGTGGATGAAGGAACTGATTCACTTTTATGCAGTGAATAATACAACTATGGAAATAATTGCTACAAACAATATGGGAAACTGAGCACCTTGCTTCAGAAGTGGGTTTGATGTTTCTAGAGGCAACAAGAAAATACAGAATCGTTTTGCAGATACAGTTTTGACCAGTATTAGCTATCTCGTTTTATGCGAAAGATATAATGTCTGAGACATTAGAAAGAGATCTTGAGTGCCATAATTATCCCACATCTCCCTCTTGCAGGATAGTTATACTTTTCTCTGCAACCTGTAGTTTTCTAGGCTTTATCCCATCTGTTACCTACTGAGATTGGGCAGACCCCTGATTTGCTCTACTCTCACAAAAATTTTCTTTTTAATACTGGACAGCAAGGAAAGGTGAAACCCTGCTTGCACAGGTCATGTGATGTCTTTGAAAATCAGTTTAGGCAGAACTGGTGCAAAGGGCTGTGTAGAGCCAGGTCTTTTGTTTATTCTCGGTTTATTCTTATTTAGCTAAAGTAGATTTGAAATAAATCAACTTTAATGCATAGGAGCGTTCACACAGATTGCAAGATCATAACCTACTACATTTCAAATTGGCTTAATTTAAAGCCTGGCAGCCAGTGTACGTAGACAAGCTTTCTCTGGGAGCTTCAGGAATAGGCAGCGGAGGAAGATAGTTGGAATAAGCTTTGGGCACAAAGTGTGTTTAAATACGTGCAAATAAGAATCTTGGCTATGGTTCTGCTTGTGGCTTGGGAACATCATTCCAGGAACTGTCTGGATGTTACATACTGCTCAAGAAATTTAAAAGCTAAGATAACTTTCCATATTGAGACTATATATCTCCCTATCTTGCACAGTCTATAGGAAAAATCAAACCTCTGTCTTGTATTTAATTTTGAAATAGAACACCAAGACCTGTTCCAAAGGACAGTAGGAAAATTGCATAGTTTTGTTTCAAAAATAACAATGATACAACCTTGCTTATTGCAGATGGCTGTCATTGCAGGTTTGACTCATGAAACTAATTTGTGGACTGCTGAAATATTCTTTCCCTAGATACTGATGAGATCAGTTACTGAATAAGAAGCAGCTCACCTACCCAACCACTTTATAGCTAGAAACAACTGAATGATGAGTGGAATGCTGCCATCCACTGGCTGGCTGCGCAGAAAACTTGTTGAACTTACATTTCTTTAAGGGAAAATTAAAAAGTACCTGGTGGTGTTTTCTCTTTTTTTAACACGTTTAACTTCCGTGTTAGGACTTTCTAACCAGCTTGTATGATGACGGGTTTAATCTACAACAAGGTTACCTCAGAAAGAAAGGAAGGAAGAAAGAAAGGAAGGAAGGAAGGAAGGAAGGAAGGAAGGAAGAAAGAAAGAAAGAAAGAAAGAAAGAAAGAAAGAAAGAAAGAAAGAAAGAAAGAAAGAAAGAAAGAAAGAAAGAAAGAAAGAAAGAAAGAAAGAAAGAAAGAAAGAAAGAAAGAAAGAAAGAAAGTAAGTTAGTTCTTAGTCCAACAGATAATTTTTGGCTGTAATGAGAATTAGTTTTCTAGAACTCCACAGGGTGCAGTGTGATGGAGGCACTTGACCCCTGAACCAAACTAGTGCTAGTTTGGTACAGGCTCAAAAGGAGGTAAAGGCCTGAGCTGTTAACAGGCCAAGAACTCCTCTGGTTTCCATCTGTTCTCTGAAAACCCACAAAGGAACAGAGTGACACCATAAGCATCGATGCATATGAGCTTGGAACACCGATCATGTGATTAACACATGAATATTCCAATACTTCTTTATCAAGGAACCAATAAAGTTGTGTGTACGAGGAATCTAATGCGTACCTTTCCCATGGAGTGTAATTTGACTACAAGGCAACCACTTTATTCCATAAATATGACAGCCTAAGTGAGTCTTCTTTGAGCTCTCCCTACTAGGCAGCTTGGCTGCGTGGCAGTGATCTCCCCTTGACTGGGATGCCTCTCAAGGTTGCTCCTCAAGTCAGAGAGACCTTTCACCCATGGCAGATCTCTGGTAAGCGACCGATATCGCACATAAACTTGTAGTATGGTAACTTTGATTTGTGAGTTGGTAACTTTGATTTTGTCTTGGTAACTTTGATCTGTGCCTTGGTAATTCTGAATCATTGTTCAGATGATTGTGCTGTACAGTAATAGAGTGAACCTTGCCATCCAACTTCATTAAGTCGCACTTTTACAACATATTAAAACCACTTTTGCTGATACCCTTGACAGTGGTTCTTTAAGTGTTCTAAGTCACCCATTCACGACACCATGTGGAAGGAAAACAAATGCTATTAGCTGATCTGAGGAGCCCTGCATATGGAACTATTTTGAAGCACGGAGATAGTACTACTTTAGACACTATGCTGAAGCTTCACAAGCAAGCAGACACGCAGGAAGAGAAGAATCTAATCAAATGAGTTCTTCGAGCCATGTCTCAACCAGAACTGATTGAAGAAGTTCTCACCTTTGCACTTTCAGAAGAGATACCTCCCCAGGACACGGCATCTGTTATTGGTGTTACTGATCTTGCTGGTGACATCCATTTTTTTATATTTTGTCTTTAATGACTGGCAGGTCCCTTTACACAGGGGAAAAAATATCAACAGACAAACTCACACCAGCCACCATCTTTTCCATGGATTAGATTGTGCATTGGAAGGCTGAGCTCATCTGCTGATTCATTTTATCAGCCAGGACAAGTACGTAAAAACTCAACCAAAGAAATGAGTCATGGAAATGGGAAGACTGGATGGAAAAAACCTGTGCTTGGGAAGAATCTTAAGCTGAGGTCTGTCTTGTGCAGGCGAGCAAGAAAGGCAAATCCCAAGAAGAAATATCACCCTTTTATGGTTAGAAGCCTTCTGTTTCCAAGCAGTAGTAACGTATAGCAAGTTTATATCCATGTATCCTTGTCTAGAATTCTTCCTTCAAACAGTTGAGTTTTTCCCCCTCCCTGGTGACTAAACACTTTCTTCCCACCAAGGAAATACAACACCATAAGTAGTTGAGTTCCTGGCAACCAGAGAGATGTCTTTTAGCTCTTTTATTGATTTGAGAATACTCTATTGGATCTGCAGCAGAGCATTCTTGCCAAAGGTGGGCTAAGGACCATCTTCTTAGACGCTTTTGCTGGATGCACTGTAAAAAGGCACTGAATGTAGACTAATTAAAGTTTCATATTGGGATTTTTGTGTGTTTTTTGGGTTGGGTTTTTATATATATTTCAAAAAAACAGCACAGACCTCCTGTTTTGGAGCAAATCACTGCTACTGCCTTTTTACAAGCTGTTATCTCCTCACACCATGGATCCTGATCACCCCCTGTGTCTCCATTTTCTTCTCTCCCCTCCCCATGCCTTTTTCCCCTTTTTCCAGGTAGCACATCAACAAAGCCTGAACTAACTGACCTCATAAATCTTATTAATGATGTTCCCTCAGTTCCTCCCTTTCAGCGCCAACACACAGGGCTTCAGAAGCAGAACTCACTAGTTAGGAAAGTGTGGTTTTGGCTAATAGGGCAGGAAGTAAACAGTAACCAACAGATGCATTTGATCACTGGGGAAATAGGTTTAATTTTAAAGACAAAGGAAAGTGTCCTGAATGCACCTAGGTCACTGTTGTGAGGACATTTTGTAACTCAAGCTAATGTGAAAACACTGTCCATCATCATCAGACACTACTCTCTTCCACCAGCACTTGTTCACAGTGGGTTTTGGCTCTGAGCAGACACGTGCATAGCCTGGTGTCTGATAGTAGTTCAGTAAATAATGGATGAATTCATCAGTCTCATAAACCTTTTGCTTTTTGCAACCATCTTCATCAGACACTGTCTGTGTGGGAACTACACTCAGTGCTGGGTCATCCCTCCCATCGAGGGATTCGATGACCCTGCAGTCTTGTGTAATTGTAATCAGTAAAGGTCCACAGCCAAAGGAGTTGTACACGTCTCTGCCGGGCGGGCGGTCAGAACTCGGGGCTGTAGAGGGATCATTCCAAATTGTCCTGACTATATGGCAAGTAGATGCATGGAAGTTACTCACATCTCCTTCCTCACTATGTAAGCTGCCACCTTTTGGGGTTAATGGGCACTTAAACTCTTCCTTATGTTTCACCTCTTTGTGTGTATGATAATGGGAGTTAGTTAGTTCCCGATGTATGTCTTTTAATGCTGTTTCAGAAAAGGAATCATCAACAGCAACAGGAACTTTGAATCTAATGCTTCATCCAGTTGTAATTTTGTTAGCTCTAACAGTATTATGCTTATTTCTTATAATCATTCTATATGTAAAAGTTTGGTATGTAATGAAGCAAATAGTTCTTGTTCATCATGTGAAATCACCCAATAATGTACAAAAATAATATGTAATATTTTATGCTAAAAGCTGTTTGCTTACCATGGATCTGCTAGCGTGCTAACATGGTATGTCAAATGTTTATGGCATAGAGGCAAGAGGTGACCGTACCACCACTCTATGACGTGAAGTTGACTGCAGTCACAGGGTGAAGTGTGATGGGTACACTTGACCCCAGCTGTACTTTGGTTCCGGCTGACTAAGGAGCAACATGCCCTGTGGTGAACCTGCGAGCTGGAGAGCTCCTGGCTCACGTACAAGGGAGTAAAGGTCCCTCGGAAAGATATTTCAAAAGGTGGTTTCGAAGCCCAAAAATGCAAGATACCCAAAGTACAGAACAAGATACCAGAGCCAAAATGAAGACGTCTGTCTTGTCTGTACTGCTGACTGGAAGCCACCTACTTCACTCTATAAATATAATCACCATCAGGATGAGCCCAATTTGAGCTCTCCCAGAATTGCAGCTGGACTGCGTGCCAGGTGACTCTCCCCTTGAGCAGGGATGCCTCTCAAGGTTTGAGATCCTTTACCTGAGAGTAAGGGATCCTTCCTTGCCCAAGGCGGAGAGATCCCTTACTTGTGACAGATCCTCAATAAGTGTCTGATAGCATGCTGAATTAATACTAATGAAACATTACTAATCCATGTAGCTACTCAATATTAATTATTATAAACTTTGTATAGATAATTCCATTAAACATTTACTATTGTCCCAGTCTGAGACTAAGATTGGACCTAGCTGCACCTAGGTTCCCTAAGGAATTTAGAAGGCAAGGAGGTCTACTCTGAACCTTGTGACTCAACATGAGGGTCTTCCCCACTCTTTGAATTTCTTCCATTAGACATAAACAGTTGTCCAAGTCAGAGGCTAAGATTGGACCTGGCCATCAGAAGTTTAGAAAGCAAGGGAGTCCACTCTGAACCTTGTGACTCAACAGGGGCGTCTTCCATACCTTTTTCATCTCTGGTCTCTATGTGAATCATTCTAACTCGATTCTAACTCAATTTTCCATTGTATGTTCCTTCCATGCAGTAATTAGTAAGGTGAACCTTGCCATCAAACTTATTGAACCTGGTAAACCACTGTTAAACTTTGTTAAATTTCATTGAATTTATTGAACTCTCTCAAATTATTATTTTACCTCAATAAAACATACTGCTGCTTCTCTTGAGTGAGGTGCATTCCACTCAGCTGCGACACCCTCCTCTGGACCCACTCCAACAGCTCCATGTCCTTCTTACACTGGGGGCTCCGGAGCTGGATGCAGTACTCCAGGTGGGGTCTCACCGGAGAGGAGCAGGGGGGCAGAATCCCCTCCCTCGCCCTGCTGGCCACGCTGCTTTTGATGCCCGGGATACGGTTGGCCTTCTGGGCTGCAGGTGCACATTGCCAGCTCATGTCCAGCTTTTCATCCACCAGCGCCCCCAAGTCCTCCTTGGGGGCGGGACCGGGGCGGGACCGGGGCGGGGCGGGCGGAGCCCCGCCTCACAGCGACCCCTGCCGGCCGAGGCTGGCGGCGCCACCCCCGCGCTGGCCGCGCCCCGCCGGGCCGGGCCGGGCCGGGCCCCGCCGCTGCCAGCCCCCGCGGTGCCGCCGCTCCGCTCCGCTCCGGCGGTCTGGCCATGGCCACCTGGCGGCGGGACGGTCGGGTGACGGCCCTGCAGCGGCTGGGCTGCGCCGGGCTGGCGGGCGCGCTGAGCCTCAGCCTGACGGCGCCGCTGGAGCTGCTGACGGTGCTGGCGCAGGTGGGCAGCGGGCACTGCCGGCGGGGGCTGCGCGGCGCCGGGAGGAGCCTCTGCCGCGCCGAGGGCCTGCGGGCCCTCTGGAAGGGCAACCTCACCGCCTGCCTCCGACTCTTCCCTTACAGCGCCCTGCAGCTCGCCGCCTCCCGCCGGTAAGCCGCTGGCGCCGGGACGGGGCCCCGGGGGGAGGGAGAGCAGCGCTCCCCCCCCAGCCCCGGCCTCCGTGTCCACTGCAAGAGGGGAGGGGCGGCGTGGGGGGCTTAGTCCGGTAAAGGGGCTCCTTAGAGCCTCTGCCTCAGCTGGGTGGCTGGCGGGTTGCGTGTCTGCTCTCCCCAGGGGCGGGCGCCCTGGCTCATAACTTCATTTATTTAGTTTATTCGGCGCGTAGGAGCTCTCGGGGCCGGGTGATAAGCCAGAAAGTGCTTAGAAAGTCATAGCTGTTCTTCAAACGATGAAGGGTTGATACTCTGTTAAATCTCTTCTGCTCAGCCGGATTCCTTTAGACGTGAAGTCACAGTCACAATTTATTTTATTCATTTATGTTTTCTCAAGTATTTGTATTGCCTGTATCAAAAAAAAGGACAACAAAATCGTGATTCAAAATCTTTCACCCTATTATTATGCAGCAGTTGTTATGCAAATCAGATCAGTATAGAAGTCGACATGTGACATCGTTTATTTTAAGGTCTTGTTTTCGATAGTAACACAGACATTAAATTCGGGTAGACGCTGGAAGGACTGCAGCAGGGTCGACACGGAGCTCTGCTGACCTGCGCTGGCTCTTTCCTGGGATTCCCTTTTGCTGCCAGTATCCTTCAGCTTTGACAGGAGTGCCCGGCCCTTGGCAGGCAGCGGTGTTTTGCCAGCGGGAGGGTTGGGTTTCTCTCTCCCAGGTCAGCTGTGTGCATGGTGTGCACTTGACGTGTCCGCCCAGCTGAGCCATGGGTTATTCCGGTGTGGGGGCCGTGCTGGGTGGGGAGAAGCTAGCCACGTTGGCCAACCTGGCTAACTCGCCGCTTGCCTGGGTTGACACTGCACAGCTGGCCCAGGTCTATCATTCATCTGGCCCACCAAGAGTTGTCGTCCTCCCAGCTCTGCCTGGATGGAGCGACCCTGGAGTTGGGCAGCTTTGTTGTGTCCTTCTGCACAGGGATCCAAATAGGGGGAGGGATAATGGCAGGAGGACAGTAGAAACAGTGATTTAAATGTAAAACTCCCAGAAGAGTCAGTGTGTTGCACCAGCATAAACCATCTGATTTTGAGCAAAATAACTTCATTGTTTGTTCAGCTTGAAACAGTGCATTCCCGTTGCAAGGCTGTAGTTGGTCTCTGGTTTGCAGAGGGCGTTCTTTCGAATTATAAGTGTGGAAGTGGGCTACCAGGAAATTAAATAAGAATTGCCTACGCATATTTCTTGGTATGTTGTTTGGGTATTTTTTTAATGTATTTTTTTAGTGGGAGAATGGTGTATATAAAGGCAAGAAATACAAAAAGAGAGAAATGTGACCCGGTAACTTAAGTAAATAGTAATGCCAGTTGCAGAGGGACCTGGGCACAGTCGGTAGTCCTGGGATGGGTGGCACGGAGGGCACTGGCCAGGGAAGGGGGGGTTCAACTGACTCTGCACTCCCTCTGCGGTCACAGTGCACAGATGCCGTCTTTCCGTGGCTGTTTTAAATGTTATCTGGGTAGTGCCTGGAGACACCCCTGCCACCCTCCCCACGCATTTCTGCACGCACAGGAAAATCAGGCTGCGTTGCTTTAGGGACTGTACAAGACGCATAGGAAAATAAGTTTATGCCCTTTCGCTTCTGCTTGGCTGGTCTTTCTGCTCTGGGCTCTCTCCAGGGCACGAGACAAGTAGATGCAGGGATCTGCCATGCAGATGAAAATGCACACTTGTGAAAAAACATCAAATGAGCAAGCAGTGACTTGTAAATCTTTGCAAAATATTTTGTTCTGGACGTGGTAACACCATGTAGTTTGAATGTAAATCTGCTGTTTAGGCAGTTTAGTTAATGCTTCCAAAATAGAGTAATAAGTTTCTTTACCTCCAGCTGAGATTCTCCGCTCAAGTCTTTTTGCTTGCTGCCTCCATGACACTTCTGCCTGATGTAGGAGTGCCCCACATACACAGAAAAGTCCTTCTGTGCATCACAAATGCAGGAGTTGTAGGTTAGCCTTTAAAACACTGAGCTTCAATTTCAAAATTTCAAATTTAGACCTAACCTCCTGAGCATAATAGTGCCTGGACATAAGTCTTCTCAAGAGAAGTATCTCTGTGGACCTTTCTGTCCCAAGATAAGCAACAGAGGAAGGCTGAGTTGTTCTCAGAAAGCCTGTGATGACGTTATCTATGTATTTCTTCTTACACGATAACTTTGACTAGGGGGGGTTGAACCAATGTCTCTAACTGATGACTGATGGTCAGAGAATTTCTTGCCGACATGTTTTAAGTCATGGCAATTTTCATCCTGTTGGTGGAAATGTAAGTGAGGATTTGGTGGTCAAAAATTACTTTTAAAGTCTCTTGCAAAGCAAACAAGTAAAACGTTTGAACAATTAGTCTGCATGTCTTTGAAGATTTTTTCATTGTTGAATTGATGCTCTGGACCTCCATCACGGTACCACAACTCATGCTGGGAACCGTGGTGTGGGTAGAGCTATGCAAGCTGCCTCTCAAAAAGCTCTTTCGGGTACTGGAAGTATTTTAGCTCAGTAACACTAAAATCAAAGCAGATTGCACTTGCGGAGTTATATATTCCAGTCCCTGACTTAATTGTTAACTATAACTTTTGCATTTCTGCACTTCTGTGCAGCGTGGATTTTCCCAAAATCTCTTTAGGCTCTTAGGCATGTTTTTTGGAGTCTGCTCATGTTTGCCAGTTCACGTGTTCTGTTTCACAGAGGTTCTGATGCTTGTATGGTGTTATATATGGTCAGGTCTTGCATGAAATACATGTTAAAGTTTCAGCTCCTGCTGCTGAAGGGGCTTGTGGGCAGAAGAACAATTACATCGAGAATAACCTGCCTTAATTTTTCATGTGTTTTGTTGGTTCTGTCATTAATAGTTCCTCTTCTATGTGTTTAGACTTGTTATACTTTTCACGGATGAGTTGGGTCATATTTCCCACTGGAGAGCCATCATGGCAGGAAGTCTGGCTGGCATGGTTGCAACCATCGTGACTTACCCCACTGATGTAATTAAAACACGGCTCATTGTGCAGAACCGACTGGAACCATCTTACGAGGGAATTCTTCATGCTTTTTACAAAATTTATCATCAAGAAGGATTCCTTGCACTCTACCGTGGCGTTTCACCAGCTATATTAGGTAAAATAATAATGGGGAAAATCACCCCATTGCACATTGTTTATTGCAGCTATGTAGCATGTTTGTTTGCTCACTTGATTTCAAAAGAAAATAGCAATGTTGTTCTGTAGAAGGTTTGTAGATTTACAAGGCATGACAATACTGATTATCTTTGCTGCAGCTTTATTGCTTCAAATTATGATCAAGTGCGTAGCATTTTATGTACGGTTAAGTGTTCAACAAAGTACTCTTTTCTTTCTTTTAGAGATGATCTAGTTGTGCTTGGGTGCAAGATTTCCACCATTTAACTCTTAAAAAAAAAAATATATATACACACACAGTGTTCCTAATTCCTATCTAGATGTGAGAGTGTTTCCCTAGCTGTTCAGTGAAAACAGTATGAGCAGTAATGTATAACTGATGTGAAAAGTGAAGATTAGTGATAGTCTCTCTTTACGTGAAATGACTTTTTCATTATTTATTTACTTTCTATAGCTTTTAAAAATGCCATTTCACTTTCAGTCCACTCTTCCACAATATAACATTATAAAAAATGCATAATAATAATATATAATCCCACTATAAAATTGATGAGAGCATTAAACGAGCAACAGAGAACGGAAGTATCCCTCATCAGCTTGGCTGAGGAGGCAGCTCTGTACAACTGCTGGGGTTGGGTTGGACTGAAGAAAGGGCTTGTCACAAAGAGATAACCCAGAGAAAGAGCTGACCTGTCATGAGACTAAGGCAATTAATAATTCTGGCAACGTGTGCATTTTAATATGTAAATATATGCCCCTGTCAGCGCATCTAGGTGCTACAATACGGGTATTTGGTGGTAAACCAGTGACTAAAAAGTAAAGTTCTTCAAAATATTGATCGGGTTTGAGCAATGTGAAGTGCAAACTGTCAGCGGCTCATCCCGTCTTTCTAGGTTATGTGATGGGTAGCTCTGTTTCCTTAGTGTACAGTGTGTTGATACAAACCTTCTGTCCGGTTTTCTTTCTAGGTGCTGTCCCATTTTCTGCAGGCTCGTTCTTTGTTTACATCAATCTGGACAAAATCTGGCGAGAACCCATAGTTCATTTCACTCCTCTTCAGAACTTCATAAACGGCTGTGTCGCAGCTGGCGTGGCACAGACGCTTTCTTTCCCCTTTGAAACTGTCAAGAGGAAGATGCAGGTATAGAGCATTTGTGGTACTAGTACTTTGTTATGGGCGCTTGTTGCAGGAGCCTGGGACAAGACTAGCCAGATGATCATGAGTGCCGCTTTATTTCTCTTACCAGTAAGCTACAGAGGCTTTTAGGTTGGTTGGTTTTTGGTTTGGGGTTGGTTTTTTTTATTTTGTTTGGTTGTTTTTTTCAAGTCTGAATGTTACTGTTACAAGTGTGTTGTCATACTTTTAAGGTGGGTTCAAGTACTGTCATGGGATATGCGTATACTCTCAGACTCTGTGTCTTTAGCTTCATTTCTTTTCTTTTTCCTAGCAATTCCAACAAATTCTCACAGTTCAGAGTTGGCAAACTTTCAGTCAAATACAGACGTTCAGTCCCCTTGGTGGTAGGCAGGATGAATGAGATCCGTGTCATTTTCAGAGCCGGTGTGTCTGCCATTTATGCCTGATCTGTGTACTGGCAACCACAGGAAACGGGCACAGCAGGTATTAAGTCTGAAGGGCAAGGACTATCCCTGTTCGTACTTATCATAGAATCATAGAATGGTTCGGGTTGGAAGGGACCTTAAAGATCATGGGCAGGGACACCTTCCACTAGACCAGGCTGCTCAAAGCCCCATCCAGCCTGGCCTTGAACACTTCCAGGGATGGGGCACGCACAGCTTCTCTGGGCAACCAGTTCCAGTGCCTCACCACCCTTACAGTTAAGAATTTCTTCCTAATATCCAATCTAAATCTAACTTCCCAGTTGCCGGTGCTGCTGCTTTCCTGGAGCATCAGCAACATGAGTTACTATATCAAGTTGTTATATCATTTTATATTATCTTGCTGATCCTTTCTCCTGAAAGTTTAGTAATAATGATTTTAAAAAAACAAAACACCAAACCAAAACAACCACCACCCCACAGCTTCCGTCTCACTGACACAACTCATTTGATAATGTCGACTTTTCGTTAGAACTTCATCAGTAGAGTGACAGTGAATAGTTGTCATCATCTGGTGGCTCTCTGGCTGTGGCATATGAGTTTGTTCTTTCAGCCCAGTTCATAGGACTGCAGGTTTATGGGTAGTCATTTGGTGTGGCAGCGTTATATAGGTCCCCCTCCCCCTCATCAGGTGATAGTCTGGCTCATAAGTCACAAGCTAGGAAAAGGGCAGTGAAACTGTGAATTCCCCTCTCCGGCTCCCCAGGTTCCCTTTTTCAGACAGGGCTTAGATCGGGTGGCGCAGAAGCCTTTGTTGCTCTCTCTCTCTTCATCTTGTAACAGAGGAGCTCAGCAGGAGAAATAATGTCTTTTATTAGACCAGATTTTTATGTAGCTTTAAGCTGGGGTCTGTCATCGGGTGTCTCATAAAATGTCTCAGGTGAGAAAGAGATTCTGAGCATGCAAACTTGACCATTTTTTCCAGCTGTATCAGTGGGTCTAAGAAAAGCAGTTACTCCTTACAAGTCGTCTTTATATCCTTAGGCTCACAGCAATACTGTTGCCCTAAAGAATAAAGAAAAAAAAAGGCATTTACTGTGCCGTTTCTCCTTTCATGTTTTCTGTCGATACATCAGTTACTTGTACATTCAGTTTTCGTAACCAGTTCAGAAGTAACCTTCAGTTGTAACTGGGGTGATGTTAGTTCTGTGTCCAGCTTTGTCTTGACAGGCGCATAGACCAGTGGAACAGGCCCATCTTTCATTTTCCTGCCACTAGGCTGTACTCTTTCACCAAAGGGATGCTTAAAACATCTGATTGGCACTTCTAGAATAAGAAGGGAACTGGGTTTTTTTCCTAAATATATAGGAAATGGATATGCTAAAACCACTTTGGATGGAAAAAAGGGCTCAACAACAGACAGGTGGGTTTTTTTCCTCAGAGATGCATTGCAACAACTGAATAGTGACTTCCCATGCTTAGAGAGACACCTCCTCTTCAGTGATTTATTCTGAATGCATGGGATAAGGCAAAGGTGTTTCAGAAGAAGTAGCTGCCTCGGTGTGAAGGCCTGTAATTTATTTGTTTGGTACTGGAAATGGTGTCAGTCACAGAGGCTTGTCCGTAAAAGAGATCTGTTGGAAATCACACCCAAGCTGATACTAAGAGCTCACTGGAACTCATGTAAGGTCATCCAAGAAGTTTGTTTTACACAGTTAGCACCAGCGTATGGCCCAGCCTTGGAGGAACCAGGTCTGCTTTGTGCTTGCTTGCTGGCCTGTTCAGTTTGCAGGGTGGTGATCCGAAGAGAGAAACGTCTAGGACAGCACCAGGAAAGGTATTGTGCAAAGGGACCTAGAAAGGGGGAGAATAAAGAAGGGGAAAACAGAGCTTCAGGACATTTCAGGGTTCTGTAGAAAACAAGGGAGCAGATACTTGATCACAGTTTTTCTCAGACATCATATTCTGATCAGCTTCCGTTCAGTGATTCACCTTTCTAGCTGATAAAAAGAAAAAAGAGGGGTGTACCAAAGCCTTCACCTACCCCAGGCCTGGTGTGAGTGCTGTGCAATGCACATAGGCAAATGGTGGCTTTGTTTTGAAGCTACAAACAATGGTGTTGTGTATAAAGAGGAGCCCAGCACATTGCAGAGGTCAGTATCAAATCCTCTTCTTTCCCTTCCCTTCTGTCCCACTGATCTGGCAGATGGAGGAATAGATGGAGACTTTTCCACCTGTTGTTGATGAGGAATGAGGGAGTTGTAAGACAGTCTCAGGAGCTTCAAAAGCTGAGAAACTAGAACACGAGGCTGTCTCCTCTGATTCTGGGATGGAGTACAGCCTGATACCAGAACATCCAGTTCAGATCTTTACCTGACACACTAGGCGGTCTGGGAAGAGTTAGCTCCATTCATCTCCTCATCTAGACAGCACTTGAATTGTTTGCACAGACTAGGAAATGAATTCTGCTATGGGAGGAAGAATAAGGTGTTATTTTTAATCTTGGTGGTAATAATTTTGTTTCATCCTTTCTCATTTTACATATCTGAATCCTACACTTCTGACGTCAGCAGCTTCCGTCACTGACATCTGTGGGAGTAGGAGCTGACTGTCAGTGCACAATTCTTCTTCTGTGTTTTGGTGATGATTTATGATGTCAGATTTGCTCGGTAACCATGGCTTCTTCCCCCTCTGCTATTAAGAGTTATCTTTGTCATGTTCACTTTTTTTTTTTTTACAAAGATGCTGTGTTTGCTAAATATACTTGAATGTTTTTCTTAAAAGAAATGTTAATTAATATGAGTGAGTCTTATTGAATATGTGAGTCCTCTATGTTGTGCTTATCCTAATTTTATTCCTTTGTCTTCCCTTTTTCACTTTGCTCCTGATTGGCATGTTAGAGAATTAAGAGGTACTGTATGCATGTTTTGGCATGGAAATATGGCTTTTGTTGTGCGTCTGTAGGAGATTAATGAAGGAGAGGGTTGTTCAAAGGGGTGTTCTGTATCAAATGTTTTCCTGACTCACTTTTATGCTATATCAGTTTCTGAACAAAAACTTACTGATCTTTATATCCTTCTGACTGTTATTTTTGGCTTTCCTTCCTTATCTCATATTACCTTGTTCTTTGTTAAATGCAGTATTTAAGCAATATTCAAGTACTGCACTTTTACCTTGCAGACTTGCATACGAGAACACTTTTTTTTTCTTTTTCTATTTTTTTTTGCCTTAAGTAGGGAAATACCTGCCTATGAATGAGTCTATGTCTAAGGGAAGCACTGGTTATACGTTTCCACTTCCCCACATCATCCTTTTGCTTGTGATGACCTTCATAAGTGCATATTGGACTGAGCTCTGGCATTTCAGTAAGGGAAGATGAATTTAGACCTGCTGTATGTTGTACAGAAGATTATTATTAGAATGACACCAATCCCAGGCTGTGCATAGAACTGAAAATCTGCAAGCACGTAAATGGTCAGTGCAAACCCAACACCCAAATTTGGCACTTCCCTCTGTGCACATGACCCTCAGAGGCAGGCTCAGGTACCCCTGGCTGGCGCTCCTCAGCCTTCCTTCCAAACGCACCTGGGACTTCAGTAGTTTTGTTGGGCAAAACGCACAAAGATGACCCTGAAGTTGCACCGATACTCCATCGACTGCACAGTTTCTCCTCACCTGCTTCCACGGACAAACTTTGCATAGTTTGCAGAAGCTCAGTCCTGTCCCCATATTTTTCTGGTATAATTTGTTTTAATTTCTGTGGCTGAAATTTGTCTAAAGCTCTCCTTCACCAGTAAATGCTACTCAGGGATAGATTTACCATCAAACCCCTGTAATATAGAATAAGCATGATTTTCGCGTACTGCAGGATTCAGCACACTTTTGGTGTTGACTGCACAGCATCCACAAGTTGTGAGGACATCTCTCCGGGGAAAGCATTGTTCAGTACTGATCTTTCTGTTCTAAAATCCAGGCTTTGAATTCCCTTCACTGGCATAAACAAACAGGCTTGCCGTTCTTGCTTGGTGTAGGCTGTTGCCACGCATCTCCCAAGCAGTGGCCTCTTTTCAGTGACAAAAGCGAATCGGTTAGGCCTCAGCTGCCTATAAACCTGCAGTGTGTTTTGAGGCTTTTTGTTGGGTATTTTTATTCTTTGGAATACAAGGTGCTCTGCAAGTGCGAAAGCTGTTGTAAATTATGTAAATGCTATGAGTTCCTAGTAACCTGGAGAAAACTAAGCAGTCATTCCCTTTGTGAGGTAGCCTGTTTAATGTAAATGCAATCTTGTGCCCTGTTGGCACATTTGTAATCTGAAGTCAGTTAAAGGAGATACTGAAGTCTCTCTTTAAAAGTAGTGCTTTTCATCTAAGTATTTATTTAAAAATAGTCCCCTACCTATGTTCCTTGCATGGTAAAAGTCAGTCTAGCGAGAACTCAGTGTCTGAGATATAAACAAAGCTTTGGAAAAGAAAATGATAAGTGTTCGTTAGAAAAGCACCTTCTCCCTGCTGAAATGAGGAGACACAGTGCGCCTGCGTCGCTTAAACATGCGTAACTTGTGAAGAGCGCTCTGTCATTGGAGGTGGTTGCTGGTGCTGGCATGGCAGCCTCTGAAAGTTCTCAAGCTGCGGTGTCCCTGCTGTTTGTGAGATCTGTGTTCTTCTCAGCTGGGAATACGAAAGATATCGGAGTCATGACCCGGTTTAAAAATAAGAAATCCTTTTTGGGTCATGTGGTTCTCACGACATCTCAAAAGCATATGTGCTCTGAGGCTTCGTGCAGGGAGACCCTTTAATAGTGAACGGCATGAGAGCCTGAGCCTTGAAAATGTTCAGAGATTGAGCCATTTGACCACACAGGGTGGCAAATTCCATAGTGTGTAAGCAAATAAGGAGCAATATTGCTACTTTTAGTCTGATTGCCTGTGGAAGTAAGGCTTATGTGGTTGCTAGCTGTCTGTCCTTGCCCCCAGTAACTTTTGATCCTGCTGTCCAACTAAACTTGACAGAGGAGTGGAAGTTTCGGGGATATTAACTTCCTTCATGTTTTATGAAAACAAGTCCACAGATAGAGACGAAACTCCAAAAATATTTCACCTGAAGGGCAGGCTGCAGTGTGAGTTCTTACTTTTCTTACTTCTCCCTATGATCTCATGCTCCCCTTCTCCTTGCTGCTGGGGTTCAGGCATCAGCCAGGACCCTGTGCCCCGGGTGGTACTTGAACTTGGGACAAGCCTGGCTCCTCTAATTATTAGCAAATAGGTAATAGGCATCAGATTCTGCTTTTGGTAAAATCCCTTCCTTCCATCTCTCTTTCCCTATGTCTTAAATGCTTTGAGCTACCAGCATTTTTAATTGTTTTGTTGATGTTGCTATAAAGATATTTTATACCACTTTCTCTGAGGCTGTTGCAGAATAGTGCCCTGCTGCTTTGGGAAGTACTCGGTTGAGACAATGCTTGAAAAAAGCTACTGAGGGTAACATGGTCTCTGCCTTCTGTAACAGCCCAGATCAGCTTTTGTGCATCTGAACAAACCTCAGAAGCGTTTCTCTTAGATCCCCAGACTTCCACAGGAGACAATCGTGAAAGCTGACTGCCTGTGAAGTTGAAACACTGAACAGTGACAGTGGAAAAACTGGATAAGAGGGAAAAATCATAAATCAGGAATCAGAAGCAGGACTGGGCTGATCTAACAGTCAGGTCTGCCTTGTGACAGCTCGTACTACATCTAGCGTGCTTTAACGCTATTCATCCAAGGAGCTGTGGTGTGACAAGTATGTAATACTTGCTCTGAGGTGGATTACAGAAGCAGCTTAGCACTGCAGCACTGTGGCCTGCAGAAGAAAAGCAGGAAAACGCAGTGTGCCCATTTGAAATGCAGGAGGCCTGAAGGAGGGCAGAGTGCAGGTCTCTCCGGATGGTTTTCCCAGGCACTGCGGTGTCCACCACGCTCCCAGCCCTGGATTTGGTAGTGCCAGCAGAGCACGGCTGCCGGCCTCTTGCAGCCTCCGCAGCTCTGTGAGCAGGGTGGTACAAGCCACAGCTCTTTAATCTGCTTTGGGGCACATTAGATGGTTAACTTAGGCCACCTTTTGAACCTCGGTAAGCTCAGCCAGCGGATGGGGCCTGACCTGGGTTAGGGTACGCTGCTGTGCCCACACAACTATTAGAGATATAATTTTCAGTGGGGAGACAGTAATGTCCCCAGAGGACAGCTATCACGAGTACTTCTGCATCAGTTACATAGGAGAGCCTTGTATTCATGTGTCTGTGCTTAGAATAACGTGCCTGTGACATGTAGGGTGATTAATTATGCAAAATACTGCATAAACAGGAGCGAACATGTTATGGACACTCTCTTCTTTTATATCTGATTTATTTTGATTTGGTGTAATTCCTTACTTCATCCACATAAGGCCAATGGAAATATGTCCTCTGTAAAGCCCCAATCCTGTAAGATGTTAATTTTCCCCTCGGTTCCTACACAGACAGCAGGAGATGTGCCAACTTGCTGTTCACTCTGTGAAGTGTGGGACCAAGCTGGTCTGCCTAATGGTTCACACCATTAAATAAAGTAGTGCTAATGTGCATGAAAATGGTGAACCCCTTTGTGAGGATTGAGCTGAACCATCAGGAGGCATTCATGAACCACCCAGAGGTGCCCATGCAAGAGGTTTGCACTGCCTTGAGGAGAGAGACCTCTACATTCCATATCAAAGATTTCTTCATCCCACAGGCATTAAAAGCAGGGAAAGCTTAGGTTCAGTAGCAAAGGAGAGATCCTGCAACAAACCTTGAAGCCTCGAGACTGGCAATAATGTATTTAAAGCTAACAGTCAAACTTCCGAGCAAGCGGTGAACTGTTTTGCTCACTCGGTGTTATTGGTCTCAGAAAGGCGAGATGGTTTGGCCCCAGTTCAGGTTACAGAGGAGAGAACGACGTGTTCCTAGAGTGCAGGAGGCTGGAGGTCAGCTGCTTGGCCGTGCTGCTCTGGAACCCATTGCCTCCTGGTCGCTTGTCATCCTGTGCCTTCCTGCATGCCTGAATGCCTTTGGTGGACTTCACCCAGGGGTAAGTCAGCGTTACCAAACCACTGACACAGAAAAGACAATGACAGCTGTCCTCCAGGAAAGGACTGTTTAGCCCAAGAGAATGCATGCTTTTCCCCCCCAATATTAATACTTATGTACATTTTAATTCTTTCTTATTTGGGTGGAATGAAATACTCTTTCAAGCATTCAGCCTTCTCTTGAGTGAAATTTCTGTTGGCTGCAGTGGCATTAGCTTGAATGAAAACTGCAATCTTTGTCCTTCAGTTTCCTTTGAACTACAGTTACGCTTGCCTGTTGCATGTGTCCTTCTTTAACCCAGACTGTAGACTTCTTATTTTAGCTTGCAGATTAAGAGTGTGAACTCTTGAGCTGTGTTGTGAAGTGCCTTGCTGTGCTTTTTTTTTTTTTTAAGTTGATCAGAAGTGTAGGACACCTGAATCTATTGAAAATATATAATTAACGAGCAATTTTACTATATCTACCATCAGGGTAGCATACCACCTGTGGCAGCTATTCACTCTTAGTTGATCCTGTGCCAATGGTAGTGTGTACTCAAAAAATAAATAGCAAATCTTTGTACCAACAAACTTTATGAACAGGGAAGGGAGGAAAAAAAGTACCTGAATTGAGAGGAGGGAGGTATTTCCAAGTCATCTCCGATAGATGTAAATTCAGATAGTTGCAAACCAAAAATGTCCTGAAGAGCAAGGGGGAATTTTGTATCAGCTCAAGGGGCCTGACTGCCGCGTCTGCCATTCCCTATCCAGTGGTCTCTGTTTGGTCCCCATGCGGCTACTGTGAGCCTTGGGAAGATTCAAGTGACTGATCTTTTGATGGGCACAGTTCCCACTGCACCTGCGGTGAAATACACCCGTCCTTCAATCCTGAGAAGAGGAGGAGAGGGGCTGGGGCAGGTCATTGAAGTGGAAATCTTTGTAAGGGTCTGTTAGATTAGTTCCCAAAAAAGGGACTATGTTGTTCTGGCAGCCACTTCATGATGCAGACAGTGGGAGAGATGGCGTCTGAAGAGTCTTCAGGTAACAATTAACTTTAATAATTAACTTGAGTTTTGTCATGACACTTCACCCTTATTTAAATATTTTGTTGATCTAAAAAAATGTGAGTGCAGGTAGTTGGTTTGTTGGGTTTTTTTGTACATGTCTCCCTTGGGTTTAGACTGTCAGAACAGAGTGACAACTTTGGGGACGTATCACAGTGACTTAGTAGACTTGGTAGCCTCTGGCTACTAAAAGTCTGTGTTTGTGAGACAGCAGATGGAGCCAATTCTGCATTTGATGTGCTTTAACCATTTAGAGAACCTATTGTCCATCAGAGGTAAAACGATTAGCAACTTAGCCCTGCTACTAGTATGACTAACAAGTTGGCACTCTGTTATCAGTGCAGTGCGCTGTACTGTGTCTCCAGCCTTCTGCAGTGTGAGAGCGCCGTAACTGGGGCGGAGGGAAGTCTGTAAAAATGTTCATAACAAACAGGTTTCCATGCAGCAGCCCATAGTGTCAAGGGCTGTCAAAAGAAAAGGAGTTCAAGCTGCTTTGAGGTGCACGGCGTGAAACGCCTCTGTCATAAACCTGATCTTTGGGGTATGAGGTTAGCTGTTTGATTTGTATATCACAGTAGGTTCCTGCAAAAAAGGTAGAGAAACTAGTTTGATCTGTTTGGTTACTTCCATTTTCTGGGTCTGGTGCCACAGGGCGGTTGCAAGGATTGCGGTGCTGTAAACATACTTCGATGATGCAGAACCACCCAAAACCCACAGCTGTTTTTTTCATTAAAAGCAGTGCCAAACGAAATGCCTTCCTAATTCTTTTCTTTTATTAATACATATTAACTTTGTTTAGCTGTGTTCCAAAATACTGACGTTTTAACTACGCACTGATACAGTTTTTAGTTTTCCTTTTGCAGTCGGTGATTCTGAGATTCTGTGGACAATTCTTATTTAAATACTGTGTCTAGGGTCCTAGGAGCATACTGTTCCTGTCCAGAAAGACTGGCAAAGCGTACTTCACCCCATAGACTGAAATCTTGAAAATGGCTGTAACCATGGTGAATGTTACTATAAGTAATCTTTCAGTAAGTCTCTTAAGAGGTCTATGTCTGTGGGCAAATTAGAAATCTGGGGGTTTGACTTACCTGTTCCTTTTTAACTGTCTTCTGGATGTGTTTACTGCATGCAGAATCCTACTGAAACCTGCAGCGTGCTTGTCGCCTGTCTGGGTGTTGTAGGCAGTACCGTAATCAAAACCTGTCAATATGTACCTTTGCAATGTATGCAGTAACGAAGTGGATTAAAGTCAAACTCATGTGGTTAATTCTGGGAGGTCACTTAAAAAGGAAGGGAATCGCATGTTAACAGCATTCCTGCTTTCCTGAAGCCTTTTAGAAACCTGTCCCTCCTCACTGCTTGGCTGCCTGTAACTTCCTTTAATAAAAAAAAACTCGTGGAAACTGGCTGACAGTCCAGAAAGCAGAACGGGGTTTTGAATGTCTCCTATGACCGCTGGTGCATTTTTGAGGATACTTACATCATTGGGTGCTCTTCTAAGCATCCCTGGTGCTACTATCGCCATTCCTAGTGGTCCCTGAAGTCTCAGTTGCAGCACTCGGCATCTTCTACAGTACAGCCATGGGAGTCTTTGTGCAGGAGTTTCTCAACTACTGTACATTAAGGCTTGAAAGTAACAGAGCCAAGCAGGCAGCTGAGCTTCCTTGTAGCATATGAGCAGAAGGGAACATGTGCACGACCCATGAGGATAAGGGACTCTTGGCTACCAGACTAGCTCCGCTACCTTGAACTACTTGCAAAGACAGGGCTGGTAATACTGTAAAATCACAGCGGTAAAATCCCACAATGCCTGCCTCTCTGAGTCCTGAAACAGGAAGCTGTGGGAGCTTGCACCAGAGTTAGGAATTACGGAAACAGCTGCAGCCCCATGAAATTAGCGAGGCCATTGTAGACATAAAGAGGACAGCAATTAGAACAGTTGAAATACTTTCTTCCCCCCCCCCCCCCAAATGTGATCCCTCTCTCTTCCCCCCCCCAAATGTGATCCCTCTCTTACAAATCAGGTATACTGTTGAGAAAGTTCAGAGAGAAGCAAATGCTTCTGTTGTCTCCTCCTTAACGCGTGAAAGACCATGGAATAAATACTCAGCCCCATTCTTGTCTGGCATAAAAGAGCCAGGACATGGTAAAGGGGATCCGGAAGATAACAAATCAGGATGTGATGGAAGCCTATTGCCTTCTTTCTCAGTGCAGACCGCTGTTTTCCCAAAATCGCCTCCCAAAGCCCTGTCAAAAGGAAACTCTATGGTTTTACCGACTACCTACCATTAGAAGTATTTCACATGCTTTTCAATCATGCACAAAAAAAGTGAGAAAAAAATCATTATATATAATTTTTTGTAGATAAAGAAGACTATGTAGAAAGCGTGGGGAGTGATTAGGGTTTTTTTCTTAGCTTCTAAATTTCATCAGTAGGCTTGCCAGTAATGCAAGGGAATGCAACAGCATTAAAACTATTTGACTAGCAACTTCTCTTACATACCTGGAGCATGAGTTTTGGTCTGTTTCCATTTCCAGCATCTAAGTTGCCAAGTATTTGAAATGCTATAGCTGAGGCATCTAGAAAATGTCATCACCACTTGTCGGTTTGTGAGAGGCTTGTCACAGGCTTAGCAGCTCTACACCACATGGTGTTTCAGATCAATGAGGGGATAATGATATCCATATTCACCAATCAATTAACTGTACAAGTCCCATTTTTATCAGACTTCTGTCCTGTGGTGTTCAGCTTGTCATCAGCTCGTGTCCTGGGGTCCCCACACACTCCCAACTGAAAAGAGTCACTTGCCAGGTGTTTGAGTGAAACCTCTATTTGCTGATGCAAAATAAACCCATGGCTGCATGTGCACAGATGGATGAGGATGAGATTATTGAAGGTCGGGTTATCCTGTCTGTGCTAACGCAGTAGGAGATTAATGAAGGAAGGATTTTGCTGTTAAAAATGACCCACTACACTTCTTCCATGTGAACAGACGCCGTCTACACTGCAGCTGGAAATGTAGATGCAGTCCGGCAGGATGCTCCTGAGCTAACTTTAACCAGCCCGGGTCAACCGACCATGGTGGGCTTGTACAGCCTGGGCTGAAATCTGTGTTCCTCCCTTTCTGCTGTGCTGTTGGTTCTCAAACCGTGGTACATTTTGCCCTTCTCACTGTGGGGTGGACACAGCCTCAGCAGCCAGAGTCAAGTCAGCACGTTCTTGGTTTTGCTCAGGATTACAGGGTGGCAGTGTGGCATCTGGGGACAGCCCCAAGCACCCTTCTGATAGGTACTGTGCTGCCGGCGGTGTGAAGCACCTATCCCCAGACCCCAGCAGCCGGCAGATGGGGGGCTGATGAATTATGTGGCTCTGGTTCGGATGGTTTCTCTTCACAAGGGTGGGATTTGTTTCTAGTAGTGGCATGGCACCATAGGAAGTGCTGTGTGAAATTACTGCTCTCTTTCGTACCTATCAGAGCAAATTCCCTCCCTTTTTAGTTTGTATTTCAAGGCAAAATAGCTGATTCTTTTGGGTTGATGTAAGAATATGGATCGGTCTGTTGAAACCTGGCATTAAGTGTTCCTTATGTACCAGAATGGAGAAAATAATTATCTTTAATTACTTTGGTTTTCATTTGCGTGTTCTAAATCCCGCTGGCTGTCTCTCAAACAGGCCCAGAGTCCCTGGCTTCCCCACTATGGAGCAGTGGATGTCCATTTTACTGGCATGGCTGACTGTTTCCGGCAAACAGTGAAGAACAAAGGTGTGCTGGGACTCTGGAGTGGACTCACACCCAGCCTGCTCAAGGTGAGGTTTTGCTTTCATCCCGATCACAGACTATCCTGAAGCAATCAACACACGCTTTTGAACAGTTGGGGTTATAAAGCTTATGACGTGCCTCCAAACTTATTAGCAGATTATAGATGAGAGAGTCAGTGACAGAACAGATATAACATCAGGCAGGTTTTAAACCAGCTTTTGGAACTCGGTTTGGTCGTATTTCCCCAAATGCAAGCTTGGCTTCTGGATGTCACTACCTTCAAGTTCATTTGAACGTCCTTAGAGCAGGGAGTGCTGCTAACAGACAAGCCAGGGTACGGCTGGGGGATTGCAAGTGATCCACTGACGACAGCTAAACGAGTTCTGTGTCTCAGCTGAGCTCCAGTAATTCGGCAGGTTGTGCTGAGCTGTAAAGAAAATTGCACTTGTAGAAGCCACTTCCCCAGAAATCAAAAGTAGTACTTTCGACCAGCTAGTTAGTGCATGTGTATCAGTTACTACAGCCCTTCCTGAGTTGTAAGCACGAAATAAAGCACGGTAGCTTAAACAGAAGGTAATTTAGTTTATATAAATACATTTTATATTGCTGCAGTGAGGATTACTTACATGGGGTACTGCAGGTCAGCTAATGAGTGGTAATTGAGCGACAACATGATTGATTGCGGTGGCTGGCCTGTGCCTGGCCCTACCTTGGCCGGTATAAAGCCACATGGCACCACAGCTGCTGATTCCGCATGGGGCAAGAGAAGGAAATTGTTCAGTCTCTCTGCTGTATGTAAAATAAACCCCACACTTCCTACTGGGATTTTCTGAGGTTATTTAGGATTTGCTTAGGTATTTGACAAGTTGTCATAATCTACAGGCTAGCACAGACCTTGTTCCTCACAATATTGTTATGATTAGTTATGTACCAATAATAAACTCCTGCTTTTAGCATGCTGCAGGTGCCAGCCCAGTTTGGAGGTGAGACTCTGATTTTATATAAATGAGCACAGGTCATTGAGCAGACTAGATCAGATTTGAAGCCCTAGAAGTTTCCTCTTTAAGAACATCTAAGCTAAGAATGCTACTAGTGAGTCTAATATTGCTTTTTTATCTTATGTTGCTTTTTTTTATATTTTATCAGATTGTCCCATACTTTGGTGTTATGTTTACCACCTTTGAATTCTGCAAGCGGGTCTGTCTGTACAGAAACGGTTATATTGAATCTCCTTTAAATTACAAGCTCACTCCTGGGGTGGACCAGAGTTTACAGCCACAAGAACTGAGAGAATTAAAGCTCCTCCGAAGGGAAAATTTTGAGCCAAGGAAATCGGCTCTTGAAAACTGACATCAGTGTCTATAAACACAATACCTTTCTTAAGGAACTTCGCAAGAAAAACATGCTGAACTTAACAGGTACCAGCGTCTCAGCGGATTGCGTGGTTTTAGTAGTTGGGAGACACCAGTGGCAGGAATGAATAAATCTTGTATCTCATTTTCTGAATGGATATAAACAATATGAATAGCAAGCATATACTGAAGAGCAGAGATGCAACTAGTTTGAAAATGCTGTGCTATTGGAACTTGAAATTACATTCTTCTGGGTGCTTTTAAATACTGAATAGCCATTATGAGATAAAACCACTTGCAGAAAGGCAAGAGAACTCAGGGGAGAGTATAAATTGTGTCTCCAAAAATATTAAGAAAATTCAAATGGATTTTTTTAAGTAATCTGAGATACTGAGTCAGCCAAAAATGATATAGACAGACTAGAATACATACAGCATGCAAGAATTTCTACTGAAATATCTTTTTTTTTTTAGTGATACTGTGTGGATATGGCATTCTGCAGATGCAGAATTAGTCTTAGTTCAGTCACACTCCAGAATCCACTCTTCAGTTTTTGAGACTTACTAGAGAATAATAATTTTGTATGAATCTTTGGCGTAAAGATGAAAATACGCTGCTGCAACTGTGCTTTTGCTAAGAGAGAATTGTAATGTGCAACATGAACTGTAATACACTGGAAAGACAATCTTGCAAACTTAGGTGCATACCGGAAAATCTTACCCCCCTTTCTCCTGTGTTGTTACTGCATGTATGTGAATTATTGCAGGCTTTGAAAAACAGTTTTCCTGAAGTTCTCTAATTGAAATATTTACTGAAAAATGCAGTTCTTAAATGTGTTAGATAGATATTTCAGAGCCACGAACCTTGTTGTGTTGTTCTGGTTAAAGCTCTATTTTTATATTAAACTACTTTGTAGTTCCTGTGCACAGACCCAGGCCTACTGTGCACTGCGCTGCTCAGAACTTGCCAGCAGGATAGCACTGTGCACACAACCTGTGATTTTTCCACTTTAACTGCCATGATTCAGGAGCCACAGATAGTTTCTGTAGATAGGAACCTCTCTGCAGGACCTCCAGGTTGTGGCCAATGCAATTGACGGGCCTCTGACCAGTCCAGGGAGCTTTTGGGCAATAAAAGATCATCTGGGTATTACACCTGAGGACCTGCGGTATTGCTCCGGTTCCTTTGCAGAAGTACAGCTGTGGGACAGCCCCATCCTAGTGCCTTCTGGTAGAGAACGTTAAACCCCGCGTCCCCGTGGGAAGGGGGCTCTGCCCTCTGCGGCGTGTCCCATCAGCTGTGGCCATGTGTGAATGGCTGCAGCAGCCCGGGCTCACCACAGGGTTTGTCTCCTGTTTTACACAGCTTTTTGTGTATGTTTTTGTACTGTTTATGTCCCTGCTGGGTGGAAATAAGTAAATCTCAGAAACTGCTTGGTTAGGCCAGGTCAGGTTGGGATGAGGGAATGGCAGGTTGATGCAGGAATGGTCTGTGACTACGCAGAGAGATTTGCAGTAAGATTTGGGATAACTGTAAGGCCTTTCTTGCACCTAGAACTCAACATTTATGTACCCTACAGCTGAGGTCTTGCAGTATCTCTCTTAATGGATTTGCTCAGTTCTGCTGCAGTGGTGCTTCATACTGGTTTTCTTCTCAGAGAAGAAATGCAAGCATTGATAGCAAAAATTAAGATGTCAGCAGATCTGATGGCTTGTGCATCACACTGAGGCTGTAAGTGCTTTTGGCTCTCTAATCAACCTGCCTAGTGAGCGTGTTTCTCTGTGCCTCAGTTTCCCCATCTGCACGGTGCGGGTAATAATACTGAGACTCGTTTGAGGTGTAAGAATAAGGGGATGTGACTTGTGAGTGCATTGGGGAGGAACGGATTTCTAAAGACTGCCCTTACCTTGTCCAAGCATACCATGTATGCTTTTTTACTGATGTTTTATTTCTAAATAGATTTTGAGTGATGGGTGCATACGCATGTCTGATCAGCTCTTCAAACCGGGTAAGAGTTGAGTGAGTCAAAAACTTACCTCTCACTTGTTTCTGATATGCTAATAACACCTTTGTATTGTAATGTACGCCTACGACCTATAAATCACTTATTAACCTTTTATCAGCCAAGCCTCTCCTTTGCGTAATCACACCTGTGCCTCAGAAATCCCCCAAAAGGGAACGCTAAAATACATAAAACCGCACTGAAACGGGAGTGGATCAGCAGTGGGTCCCTGACACGTGAAATGGTGTATGACCGTGGTGAACCATCGCAGGGACAGCTGTTGGGTGACGTTTTTGGAAGGCCCGCTCCCCGCCACGGGGGCTGCCCGGGGAGGGGGACGGGGCGGCCGGCGTGGTCCCGGCAGGGGGCTTGAGGGGGTGCCCCCCACGCCGGGGACGCGGCGGGGTGTGCCCCAGGGGGGATGCTTGCCTGCGTGTGCTCCCGCGGGTCCCGGCCGCGCGTCCCCCCAGCGGGGAGGCCGGCGTCCCCCCCCATGTGCCCCCCGCCGCCTGCCGCGGCGGCCCCGTCCCCCGCCGGCGGCCACGCCCCCTTTCCCTCCCTCAGCCAATGGGCGAGCGGGACGCGGCGGCGCGGCGGGCCCCCGCCCACGTGCCCGCCACCGCCCCTATATAAGGCGGCCATTTCAGCCGCCCGCAGCGCCGCCTCCCGCCTCGCCTGGCCCGGCCTCGCCTCGCCTCGCTACTCCCGCCGCCGCCTCCCGCCATGACCGATGCGGCCGTGTCCTTCGCCAAGGATTTCCTCGCCGGCGGGGTGGCGGCCGCCATCTCCAAGACCGCCGTCGCCCCCATCGAGAGGGTGAAGCTGCTGCTGCAGGTGAGCGTCGGGGCCGCCCCAAGGTCGCCGCAAGGAGGGAACGAGGGGGTGGGGCCGGCGGTGGGCGCGGGGGGAACGGTGCTGATGGCGGCGTCTCGGCCCCCCGCAGGTGCAGCACGCCAGCAAGCAGATCGCCGCCGACAAGCAGTACAAGGGCATCATCGACTGCGTGGTGCGCATCCCCCGGGAGCAGGGTGTCCTCTCCTTCTGGCGCGGCAACCTGGCCAACGTGATCCGGTACTTCCCCACCCAGGCCCTCAACTTCGCCTTCAAGGATAAGTACAAGCAGATCTTCCTGGGCGGCGTGGACAAGCGAACCCAGTTCTGGCGGTACTTCGCCGGTAACCTGGCGTCCGGGGGTGCCGCCGGCGCTACCTCCCTGTGCTTCGTCTACCCCCTTGACTTTGCCCGAACCCGCCTGGCAGCGGACGTGGGTAAAGCCGGGGCCGACCGGGAGTTCAGTGGGCTCGGTGACTGCCTGGTCAAAATCTTCCGGTCGGATGGCCTCAGGGGCCTGTACCAGGGCTTCAACGTCTCTGTCCAGGGCATCATCATCTACAGAGCTGCCTATTTCGGCATCTATGACACCGCAAAGGGTAGGTTGACCAAAATGGCACTTAAAGGGAGATGCTGGGATGCAGCAGGCCTGTAAGTGCCCTTCGGCAGATGGTGGTGGCTCATCAAAACCTCTCCCCCACAGGAATGCTTCCGGACCCAAAGAACACCCACATCGTCGTTAGCTGGATGATCGCTCAGACCGTTACTGCTGTTGCCGGTTTGACCTCCTACCCTTTTGATACAGTTCGCCGTCGCATGATGATGCAGTCCGGCCGTAAAGGAAGTAAGTTTCTACCTTCTCGGGTAGGAAGTGTCGGGCATCCCTGAATCAACAGTTGGTGGTGGAGCTGAGGTGAAGGCAGAGTGCCTTGGCATTCACCAAGCCATGTAGGTATCCTCTCTTCTCCTCTTGTAAACAGAGCCGCAGAAGCACATGTCAGGCAGGGGGCACAGATGGGTTAGTCTCTGCAGCACCCCTGTAAGGTGCTTTGCACAAGTCAGATATCTGTCAGTAGGTAGGAACAGCAGAACTTGCCCAAGGATGTTGCAAACCAGTGTCTCTGGGCCAAGAAGAGACATCCCTGGTAGCAGGCATGGCCTGGCTGGCTGTGCAGTAGCTTTTGAGTCTGGAAGTGTTGGTGTCAAGGCAAACAGTAACTGCCTTCTGCTCGAACCGGTCCTTCCAGTGTCTCCTAGGGGTAATGCTGCAGCAGCAGCCGCCTATCTCCTGGGCAGTTGTGTCCTTTGATGCACTAATACTGGAGAAAGTCAAGAAATGGGATGCACTTCAGGTTATGAAGCTGGTAGATACGTTAGACCATTTCTGATCTGGATGTTGGGGGTCATGGGCAACCAATTCCTAACAATGTCTGTCTCCTGCAGCTGACATAATGTACACCGGCACTATTGACTGCTGGCGGAAGATTGCCCGGGACGAGGGCTCCAAGGCGTTTTTCAAAGGTGCATGGTCGAATGTACTCCGAGGAATGGGTGGTGCTTTTGTCTTAGTCCTGTATGACGAAATCAAGAAGTACACATAAGTTATTTCCTGTTGTGAACTGGCATGTTGTAATATGTAATTGTGGACTTGTATGAAAACCGTCTAGTTACTAAACAGTGATGGCTGATATTTATACAGGTTGGCATGGGGCAGGGGCAGCTGCCTGCCCTGTCTTTACTAAGTCATTCCCCCTGATGGGACTCAAACATGGTTTCTATTTCAGTCACTTCTGCTTAAAGAGTATGAAGAAATAAAAATCTAAAACCAACTTTCCCTGTCTCATGTTTGTTCTCACTGCAGTGTGAGGGGGGTGGGGGGGTATGCGCAATGATTGTAGAGAAGGACGCAGATGAACCATCTCCATCCTAAACGCCTTGTTACCTGCTAACTACCTGTAATTTCTGGCAAATAAATGCGGTGCAGGCTGCCGAGGAAGCTGTGTTGTGTTTCCTCCCCAGTGGAGGTGTGGGCTGGAATGGAGATTGGTACCTCTGAAGGACTTTCCCAGGTGGTATCTCATGAAATGATGTGCTGGCTGAGCGTCACCAGTCCTGCCTCTGGCCTGTCTGCTCCCTGGGGCTGATAAAACATTTTGAAAGTGCCGAGTGCCTAAGCCTTCTGCAAAGCACAGCCTTCCCCATGGCGCTGAATGCCTGGGAGGCGGGAAAAATGTCCGAGGGGTATTTGCTGCTGTCCAGAGGACAGCCTTCGTGTACTCTGGCTTAGAAATACCTACCTCCTTGGGCATGTTAAAACCCAGCCAGAAGAACATAAGTACAGGTAATTGCTGCTCTTCTGCAGAGCCCCTGGCTAGCCTTGCCCTCGCAGGAGGTGGTGTGCTGCGGGGATGCAGGAGCTGAGCAGACGCGTAGATTGTGTGCCAGGGCTGGGCTTGCCAGGGAGGGAGCCGCACCCCCAGGCTCATCCCTTGCCCTGGAAGTTAAACTTGCCCCAGCCCCAAATTCTAGGGGAAGGGGGAAATTCCTTCATGCTGCTGGGGCAATTTGGGGAAAACACTGCAAGATCGGGCAATGTGTGTGGCTTGGCCTTTATGCAGACCTCTGTGGGTCTGTGAGCCGCCCCAGTGAAACTGTCTGGTTTCTGGTGGTGAGTGATGCTCTCCTGGTCCTCTGCCCTCATCAGCTCGTCCTTCCTCACTGCTCCCATGCCTTTGGTCCTTCCTGGCTGCCCAGGCCTGCTCAAAGCAGTTGATCTCAATCACTGAAACCAATCTCAACCACTGTCTGAGGCAGGTAGACAAGGCCTTGTGTTGCAAAGGGTGGTAGTTGTTTTCATTGCTCAAATTTAAGTGGGGCAGCTGGGCATGAGAGCGCAGCACCATCCTGCTGCAGTCGGCATAGTCACGCCTGGGTCGCTGTGAATGGGCGTGTGGCGGGAGATGGTCTCACACGATGCTGTTGACCCAAGAGCCTTTGCTGGTGTATTTCAGCCTCCCCCGTGCTCCTGCGGTGTGAGATTCCTGTGGGGATGCCTGGCCTGGCAACACAAGGGGCTGAAAGTTTCCCCGTAAGACACAGGGCAATGGCACAAGCTGCAGGAATGGCAGCAGCTGGGCAGGGGCTGCGCCATGGGGCAGCCTTACTGGGGAGCCCTCTCCTGCTGCACAAATGCAAGCTAGGTAAGGGCTCTCGGCTCTTATTGCCTCCTGCTGCTGAGCTCTCCTGGATTTCAAGGACCGTTCTGAAATGCTGCTGGTTGCTGAGCAGGGGACATCCGTTCCTCTCCTTTCCTCCACAGGGGACGCATGTCCGGGCCATCAGCACAGGGAGGTAAGTGCATCGATTCTTCCTCCACGTGGTGGTGGGTGACAGAGGTTCTGAGCTGGGCTGCCAAGGAGCTGAGTGGTGGGACCTGTAGGTCCTTAGACCTACAGCATTTCTCATGGGGCTTTGGATGCAGGGCTGGTACCAAGTGAAATGGGTTGTAGCTACCCATGCTAGTTCTGCCTTTGGGACTTGGGAAACAAGCATGTGTTTTGCAGCTTTTTTTTTTTTGGCACTGGTGAATGGGAGATGTGGGGTCAGAGGCTTCAATGGGTTTTCCCTATTCTCCACCGGAGATTTAACCTTCCCCTCCTGGAAGCGCCGCGGGAGCAGGTTTCTCTGGGGAAGCAGTTTGAGGGGTTCAACAGCTGCCTTTGCCTGCCACAGGAGCACGTTACGGAGGGATTAAGGATTTTGTTCTTGCGGGGAAACTGAGGCACGGGGAAGGGACTGTGGCCAACCAGCAGCAAGGGAGCCAGCTGAGTGCAGTCTCTCCATCACAAGCAATTTGCCAACCAGGCTGTGCTGCCCCGAGCACAGCAGCGGCAGAGGGGGATTCTCTCTTTTAAACATGATTCTCCTGTGGGGAGTACTGAACATTCCTTGTGTCATGATTCCCTCCTCGGGAGCGGTGCCCAGCCCGGCGTATCAGCCCCTTTACTGGTGGGGAGGGGTGGGCGAGCACCTGTAACGCCACTTTCATCTCGGCCCCTCACCTGGCGGCTGTAAATCCCAGGCCTAGGAGCTGTAGACACAGCACGACTGCACAGGGGATGGTATGAAACACTTGTCAGGGCTGGGGCAGGTGGCGAGCGGTGCTGGGTGTTTGGCACGGCTCGGT
The DNA here is from genome assembly GCF_963924245.1 of Chroicocephalus ridibundus. Lineage (NCBI taxonomy): Eukaryota > Metazoa > Chordata > Aves > Charadriiformes > Laridae > Chroicocephalus > Chroicocephalus ridibundus. The sequence continues at coordinate 10,800,989 of NC_086292.1, forward strand.
GTGCACCAGCCCCCCCCAGGCTGGCTGTCGTGCCGGGGGCCTGTGGGACGGGGCTGCCCTTGTCCCCTACTGACTCTGTGGGGCTGGGACCTTGCCGGCTGGGCTGGGGGCTGCAGGGACCACCCTTCGCCTGGAGGTTTGGGTGCCAGGCAAGGTGAGGTGGGGGCAGCCGCCCTCTTCCTAGGGGGATTTGAGAGGCGTTAATGGCAGCAGAGGTGGGATCAGGGCACTGGGGTTTGCCCCGGGCAGCAGGAGGCGGGTATGATGGCTGAGCTTCCCTGCTGGAGATGGGCACAGGGCCCAGCAGTGACTGGGGGGGGACAGCAGTGTCCCCCAGCCCCCATCTCACCCACATCCAGGCTGAGCTGCGGAGGCTACAGGGGAGCATCATGGCCGGGGTGTCCCAGGAGTGGCAGGGGAACAGGGGCGAGCAGGCACACACAGGCAGGAGCGGTCTCCATCCGCCTGGCGCAGGCAGGGAGCAGAGGCTCGGGGTAAGCCTTGACAGGCCGGCGGGCAGCCCCAGGCTCGCTGTGCCTACGTGAGGCCACGTTTCTACCTCGTGTGTCCACCGTCACATCTCTGCCTTCAGAGTGCCACTCAAGCCCGGTCTCCTCCAAGCCGTGGCCAGCACCTGGCACAGCTCGGCGGAGGGCCTGAGCGTGGCAAAGCTGAGCCCCGGGGCTGAGATGCCTCGGCTGGAGGAGGAGCAGCAGAAACCAGTTGTGTTGCATGGAGTTAACCTGCTCCTGAGGAAACAGGGGCTTGTCCGAAAGCTTTCCCCAGGGCACAGCCTCTCGCTGCGGGGCTCATGCCTGGATCTCACCGAGCCTTGCAATGGAAAGTGTCCCATCTCAAGGACCTGACTCTCTCGTCCCCCCACCGTCCCCTTCAGCAGGCATTGGGCCACCCTGGGCTGTCTCTCCAGGCTCTGGATGGAGCCAGGAGTCCCCCTGCCCCCCTGTCCTTGTCACCATGGGCCAGGCATGGCCCCAGCATCCTCCATGTGCTGCTTGCACCGCTCCGGCAGCGGCTGGTGCAGAGGGGCAGGGGAAGATGTGATGCTTTCAGTCACACAGGATGAAATTGGTTGTTCTCAGCGGGGTGGGTGTGTTGAAACCACTTGCAGGCCCGATCCTGACACTGCCCAGCCGTGTGAGGGGTCCCCATCGGCTGCCCAAAGCACACGGGCTGGGGGGTAGGAGCTAAAGCCACTGTGTCCGTGGGGACACAGTTTCTGCACACCCTGGCACCGTACCGAGCTGCTGCGGGGGGGGGAGAGGTTTCGGGCACACAGAGCCTTCAGGAGCAGACAAGACCAAGGCCAAGACCCTCAGCATCAGGGAGGGTCTGTGAGGTGTTGTCCCACCAGGGTTTTGCTGGTTGTTGCCGTCTGATTCTGACAGGGTTGACAGCAGTGACAGCCCTGGCTGCAGGGATGGGGCTGTGCTTTTCTGGCTGACCAACGAGGAGAGATTGGCTGCTTGTGCTTTGAAATCCACCCAGAAAACCAGCATGCTGTGGCCACTAGGTTCATCAGATCTCCCCAGCAGAGAGCTACAAGGCTTCCTTCCCTGTCCCTCAGAACCCAGCCCTGCAGCCTTTTAAACAGGCCTATAATTTTTATATTTTTAAATGCCTGGATGTGGCAGTGCCCCGTGGACCTGTGGGGCTCTTCAGGATAACACCAGCAAAAGCTGAGTCTGGTTTCATTTAGGCTGGTCAGTCAGTGCTGTTCCCAAGCTGATCGCATTGTCATACACCAAAAAAAAAAGTTAGTGTGCCCCACGTTGCTCTCCAGGTAAAGCTGCAATGAACACCAAGGATATCAGATTCACCATTGCTGCTGCTCTTCAGTGTTTACAAACTTTTTGGGGTTTTGGGATTTTTTTTGTTGTGTTTTTTTTTTACAAGTTATGAGGAACAAGGCAGCATAGCTACATATGGAGCTATTCTGACGTGGTAATTCAGACTAGGTTCTTGCGAAGGTGCCTGGAAACTGGCCAGGACTAAGCCATGAAACACACCAAGGTGAGTCTGGCCATGTGTGGCACTATTTTTGGAATAGATCCCCTTCTCCACTTCTATTTCACGTGCTGCTTTGCTTTGCAATACCTCTGCATCTAGACAAGTTCTAATGTACAATATAGTGCTCAGTTAAACAAATCTATCAATCACCTACCTATATTTACAGATTTATAAAAACTAATGTTGGCTTTTACGGTAACACAAAATCTGACTTTTCTTTGATCTGAACACTGCTGCAGATTACACCTGGGTGTGAGAAACTGCAGGACTGCCAGTTTTATCTATTATAATAGAACATTTAATCAAGCGGTTGAACTAGGCGCCCCTGCTTCCTGTTGCTATAGTCAGCTAACATCTTTTAATTAATTTCGATCTAGAAATGAAAAACCCAACTTGATTTAAATTGTGATCTGGATCTAGTTAGCATAAGAAAGAAATATATACGTAATAATGCATTGGATCAGATTCTCTGTGTTGGAGTTGTTTCAGCCATTGACTGCGTAACTGAAGTGTATTAAAGGTATCTCAGGGACTGCTAGCGTGACAAACTATATACTCCCCTTTCCGCCTGGGCCCGTGAGTGAGTCCTCAGCCAAACTAGGCAGATCTCGAACAACAAGAATGGAAAAACACTGACTGAACGAGTATTCTAAAAGCCAGAAAGGAGGAGTGCTTGTGCCGTGCTGTGAACACCGACCGCCTCGAGGCGCAAGGTGCACAGCTGAGGGACCTGGTGGCAGTTGGCAACGGCTGCTTTGGGCAACTTGTGCTGAGCCGTGCACTCACCAAATTTTCTTTGTGCCTCACCAAACTGCAAAGCTGGTCCTAGCCCCACCTGCCCCTGCACAGCCCCACATCAGCCGAAGCCCTGCCTTTAGTCGCTCCCAACCTTAACCCTACCTGTAAATCACATAATCCCCGAGTCAGCTTTCGTTCTGGCTGTCACTTGAAGCAGGACTGTACTTTATCCTTTATGACAACTGGAGACTAAGAACTCTGCATCCCAGAAGACCTCATATGGTTCAAAACCTGTTTTCACATTTCAAAGTCTTTGACTCCTGCTTGGGAAAAAACTTCCTCACGTTTACAGAGACCAACCTGTGGTTATTCAGGGCTTGGATCGCTCCCAGAGGAACCCTGAGGCCCTCGCCTGGATGGACTGTGCTACCACACTTGGAAAAGGGGTTTGTGTAAGGGAGCTGTACCCACTCATTCCTCCTGCCCTTCCCAAATATTACACACCACCTTATAATTCCTTAACGGAAAAGCCTCTGGCCATAGGCTTCTAGAAACAGGCTTCAGATTAGCAGCTGATCATCAGTGAACAAGACCAGCACCGCTTGAGTTAATCTGAACATGTGTTAACCCAGCCTGGCACTAAATTGACACACGACTGATGCACCCCAGCCTGCCAGCTCTGGAACAGAGCTCACTCCCTCCCTTACACCTTATTTTTCCCAAAGGAAGGATACATCCTTAGGCTAAGCAGACCTGAGTTTTCCCAGATAGGGTTACAAAACCAGATGGAAAATCTTTATTGATTATATGAAGTCTTCCATAATAATTGTGGGAGATGAAGCATCTTGTTCATTGCTCACATTATTTTATGATACTTCATAGAGTAAGAACACCCTAAGAAAAGTATTTTAGTTCAAGTCTGTAACATAGTATTTAATCTCAAGTAGAGCAACAAAGAAATGGGCTACTGAGCACTGATATTACATCTTGCAAGAGACACAAAACATTATTTCCCAAATAAGGTACTTCACAAACCAATTCTTCATGTTGTCTTTATCCAAGTCCTTAGTGGTCAGTGCACTCAAAACAATTTTCCCCTCTCCTTCACATTTTACCACTCCAAATACTGATACTGTTTTGCAGAACGGGTTAGTTCGGATGTGCAGTTGTACTCTACTTTAAATAATCAGCGATTGTATCAGTAGCTTCCAACTATATATTTGTACTCATTAGTGGTATAGTACACAGGCAGTTTTTGTTTTCAGTAGTTTAAAACAGGGTAGGATTTCATATTCTTGCATCAGGCAGTATCTGTTGGGACAGTGTAATTCTGTACAACTGCGGCTTTCCGATGCTCAACAGGAGCTGAGACCTAGAGCGACAGCCAAGCCTGTGCTGGCTACCTTTGACAGCCTGTCTGCTAGTCCAGGTGAGCAGCAGCACAATCCCAAAGCCTTGCATCTGAGTCGCTCCAGACTCTCTTGGAATGGCTTGTTTCTCAGGCTGCCGCACGTTTTAGACACATTTAAAATAACGAAATGAACAACAGGCACAGAGCTTACTTTTGTAATCATTTCTCTGTTGTACAGTTGACCTATTGTTCTAATACATTTATGGAAATCTTACACATTTGAAAACTACCAAAATAAAAAGACAGGTATCTAAAGATGCACTGAATTCAGGAAGGCACCCACTGAAGGTTTTCCCAAAAGTAAATATTCTGTCTGGAACAGCCTGCTCATAGCACTGGGTCTGTAGAGAACAGCAGTTTGAGCAAAGTCTCCAGTGCCATTGCAGTTATTAAAATAGGTACCAGAGTATCACTGATGACAGAGTTACTCGTCCTCCAAGCTGGTTGCAGCATGTTGCCCTTGAACATTGCCTGTTACTTCAGCTTTGCTGACATATCTGCGACAGTTCCTGGTAGCTTTCTCCTGTTGCCGAATACCCAGCAGATGCGCAGCATTTCATTTGAACTGGTTATCAATCAGGGTTCCTTTCATCTTGGCTTTCTTGGCTTCCAACTCAGCCTGATTAAGAAAATTAAGACAGAATGAAATAACGTCTGGATACGTTTCCCTTCAGTGCTCCAGTGAGGTTTGATCTTCTTGCCTGACCACTGCAAGTTTTTAACACCAGGAGCAAGAGTACTTGCTGACTCCCTCCCTCCCTGAGGTACAAAACAAGGACAACCTTTAAAATCATGAAAAGCCCAAGACTAACTGCACAGGAGACAATTTTGTCATTTCTATCCTCAGGTGAAAGCTGCACTTTTTCCCCCCCTCCCATCTACTAGTCTCCTGTCACAGCAGGTAAGATCAGCTGTGATGTTCTTGCCATTAATTCTTCAAGTGACCCTTCTGGTAGCAGCTGAGCTGGCAGATCCTCCACTAGGCCTTTAACTTGCCCTGACTCCTCATGGCAAAGAGCTGCTCTTGCCAAGCATGCTTGAGACCACAGCATTAGTGGTGCTCTGGTTGGTAAAGCCATGGCCTGGTTTCCCCTCCCCTTGTTCCTTGTCCAACAGGTCATGGAAAGCCTGCCTGCAAAAGCTCTGCTGGCTGCTCTTCAGTTAGCTCTACAGGTAATTGCAAATGACTTTAAGTTCAGGAGGAGTAGAAGAATATCTCTATAAAAGCTGTAAAGAAAAGTCATCCTCACAAAGCTACAAGTTACCTATGACTGTACCAGGACCTCTGTGTACTAGTAGTCTAATCTGCAAGATTGACTGTGTACAAAGCCAAGAGATGTCAGGGATTCACGTTCAACACCAAAGAAAACACTCACCAACTCCTGTAGCCTTCTTTTGCTCATGCCTTTGCGTTCCAGCTGTTTCTCAATCACTTTTGCATTCTGTGCATAGGAGTCTGCAATCTCCCTCTGAAACACACACAACATCACTTTGCAACAGCAAACCCCAAAGTAACGACACCTCATCCAAATGGTGAGACAATCACTGGCTCTGATGAGTGTCTGAGTCAGCTGCCCTGTTCAGATGTGACTGTCCCTAAGGGCAGACAAAACTCACCGCTTCGATCTCCTCCTCTTCTTCATCAATTGTGGAGACTGTGACAGAACTGAACTTGCCCATGTCTTTGGTCCGTTTGGTCATCATCACCTGGGTGAGAAGCAGATTATTTTGTTAAACCTTGTCAGCTGTTGTGCCACTATGGAACACTTCCCCCTCCAAAGCTTTTAAGGCTTCTCATGCAAGTCATTAAGATTACCTGAACTCTGTGGGTGGCAAAGGAGAATTATCCACAGTGATTTCTGGGCTTAGAGGTGTCATGATCAGAAGCAAACTCACTGCTCTCACACAGGAGCCAGATTTTGAGAATCACTGTGCACACTACCAATCTGACCTATTTACAAATGGAAACTTTCTGGTAACTGAGCCTGAACATCAGGCACAGTCTAGATTTTCAAGTTTATTTTGCTTTCCTTTAGACTCCAAGCTGCAGGGACCTCTGTAAAGGAAAACTTAAGGCAGAGGGAGAAGACACCAAACTGAGTTATCATTTAGAGGTCCTTTTCTTTCTTTTATCTCCCCTCTGCCCCTACCACTAAGTGATTTTACTCACTTTTTGAAAAGCAGAGATAGCCTTTTGACTTCTCTAAAGCTGATTACCTTTTTGGGAGGTTCTTGTTTCTGAGTATATATGTTTGTTTTCCCAAAACACTGTCCAAATTTGACCACAGCACCATCAACAATGAAGGTCACAGGAGCATTTTTCTGTTGGTGTTGATAAAAAAGCAGCAGTCCACACCTGGAAACAGAAACACTCGTAGCCGTGAGGAAAGAAACCCAGATTCTGGATTCCTACGGTTACCTTGCAAACAGGTTGTAAAAGTCACTGAAAGCCACTCACTTGCCGCATTTCTTTCTGAACTGCCGCTCTATGCCTTCTGGTCTGGGGGAGAGAGGAACAGCTTGAGAGAGGTGCACAGACAGGGGGCCTGGTCCCTGGCCAAAGGACACCCTCAGCCGGACGCGGGCACCTCCTTCCCCAGGCCGCGGAGGGGCTCTCAGAGGGCCGGGGCGGGGGGCAGAGGCCGATGCCCGGCTCGTCCCACCTGCGCAGGAAGACGCTCTCCTCCTCCTCCGCGTTGCAGAACTTGTGGGCGTGCTTGGCGGCGTCCATCACCCGGGCGCGGTCCCGCGGCCGCATCGGCAGCTTCTCCAGCTGGCAGTCTGCGGGGCGGCAGCGGGGACGGGCTGGCGGCGTGACCGGGACGGGCCCCTGGGCCTGCTCCCCGCGGCCTACCCCACGTCCCCGGCCTACCCCACGTCCCCGGCCTGTCCCGCGGCGTACCTCGGGCCCCCGGCCTGCTCCCCCCGGCCCGCGGCCTACCCCCAGACCCCGCGTCTCACCCAGCACCAGCACCATCTGCCCGCACAGGCAGTAGTAGACGTGAAGCGGCTTCTCCCCATCGTCGTACTCCTCGCGGTCGCGGGTGTCGGAGCAGACGACGGAGCGGGACACCACCTTCGGCATGGCGGCGGCGGGGCCCGGCCTCCCCGCCGGCACGGCCCGGCCCCCGCTGCAGCGCGGCTCCGCCCGCCCAGCCCGGGCTCAGGCAGAGGGTGGTGAAGAAACAGCGGCTATTTCTGCTCGGTTCGCGGTTTTTGTTTGTTTGGTTGTTGTTTTTTTTTCACGTTTTCAAGACGGGGTCGTTTCTCCTGAGGGGGCTGTTGGTGTGCACCTGGGGGGGCTGAGGGCACGCCGCTTCCAAGCCCCGCATAGCACAGCGTGGTCGTGCATTAAATGCAAATTACAACGGCAAAATTTAGGCCTTACGTCATTTGTTGTAACAAGCAAGCCAGGCTGGACTGGGCAGGGAGACGCTCCGGACCGCGGGGAGACAGTCCCACCGTTTCCCTTCACAGCCGGTTCAGGCGTTCCTAAAGGCGAGGCCCTGAACAAAGTCTCTCCCTGACGAGCACCGAGAGCTCATCCGCCTCGTATTGCACAGGCTGGGTAAGAGCAGGAGAAGTCAAGAACAGGAGATTTTCAGTGCAGCCAGGAAAGCCGTATTTTTATTATTTTCTTTCAGCTTCTGTGAAAGGCAGCGAGTCCCCCTCCCCGTGTCTTACATAGGGATCGCCGCCTGTGTGCATCATGTGATATGTGCCTGTATCAAGTGAGGGTAAGCCAAAAGAACGGGCCTGCTCTAGACAGCAGTGGAGAGAAATACTCCCGAAGGCTACTAGAAAAAGGTAGAAAAGAGATTATTTTCCCTTGGAAGAAGCTCTCTGTGGAAGCAGAAAGCGCAGCACAGCACGTTGTGCTGGTTTTGGCTGGGGTAATTTACTCTGGGGCCATGGATTCGTGCTGGAAACAGCACTGATCACACGGGGACGTCTCCGTTACCGCCCAGCAGCACTCGCACGCAGCCAAGGCCTTTCCTGCTCTCCACCCCGCCCTACCGGCGAGGGCTGGGGGCGCACAAGGAGATAAACCGCGACCGAAGCGGAAGAACTAGCACCCCCGCCGCTACCGGCCCTGCCGCCATGTCCCTGCCCGCGCGGGGGCGGGGCCAGCCGCTCCCGCCCCGCCCACACGGGGGCGGACACAGCCATTCACTCCGCCCACGGGGGGCGAGGCCAGCAGCTCCCGCCCCGCCCACCAGCTCCACCACCCCTCCGTGACGTCACAGACCGTATTCCACCCCCGCCCGGCACGGCCGTTGGTACCGCCCCGCGCCGCCGCGGTGGTGGTGGCGGCTGAGCGGGGGGTTTGGCGGCATCCGGCTCCGCCCTCCCCCTCAGTTCCCCCCCCCCCGCCCCGGCCGTTGGTACGTCCCGGGATCGCCCGGCAGCCGGCGCAGGAGTCGGTGCAGCCCGGGGCCTCCCCCCGCGCCCGCCGCAGTGGTAGAGGCCGCGATCGCTCCTGCCCGTCAGCGCCGCCGTTGCCTCAGTCGGAGCTCGCCGCTGCCGCTTCTGGGCGCCCTGTGCTTTCTCCGGTAGTGTATGAGTGATCTATAACCCTGAGCCCGCCATGTCCACTCCGGCCCGTAGGCGCCTCATGCGGGACTTCAAGAGGTACCGAGGCCGCTGGCTGAGGGGAAAGGGCGGGGGCGGGCGGGCGGGCGGGCGGAGGCCGGAGGGCCCGGCTCTACCGGGGGAGGAGGGGGGCAGCACAACATGGCGGCGGGGTAGGGCGCGCTCCGCTGATTGCGTAGGGCCAGTGCTCGCTGCCTGCCGGCGGGTTACGCTGTTTGCGCAGGGGCGTGTAGCTACCTGCCTGGGTTACGCCAAGTGCGCAGGGGCGGCCGCTGGCCGCGGCGGGGGGGTGAGGAGGGGTGGCGGGGCCGGCGCCTCAGCCCTCCCTGTGACCCGCAGGCTGCAGGAGGATCCCCCGGCCGGGGTGAGCGGGGCCCCCTCCGAGAACAACATCATGGTGTGGAACGCCGTCATCTTCGGGTGAGTCGGGCGGCGGCGGGGGGCCGGGGGCGGCAGGCGGCGAGGGCTGCGCGGCCGGTAGGGCGGGGGGGGGGGGGGTCGGAGCCGGGCTGCCCGCGGGGTAACGCTGTGCTCTGCTTCTTCCCTCTTCCAGGCCCGAGGGGACCCCTTTCGAGGACGGTAAGTGGGGCTGCCGTGGTGTCTGGCTGTCTCGGGGTGGGCTGCTGCGGTTTGACACGGCCCCGGGGTGTCACCGCCGCCGGCTCTGCAACAAGTGTGGGCCTGGGGACGCAGGGGGACGCAGGGGGACGTGGGTGCGCGCTCTCCCCACCACACATCCGTATGCTGCATCCAGACCGTACCTACGTTATTTTTATTATTTTTTTTAAATCCTACTCTAAGAAAGTGTTACAGATTTAAGATTGCTGTGTTGATTTACAGAAACATACAAATTAGCTTGTAGGGGCTTGACTGTAATCGCTAAATATGACTATTCTAATCCTAGTTTAATGTACCATTTTAAGGATCTCCAAGCTTTTCTGTTGAACCTTGGATCATGTTTTTAGGGACGCTCATATCTGGAGAACTGTCAAAAACCTGGTATAGAACTGTTGTCATTTGTTTTGAGTTCTGTTTTTTCTGATGCTGGAAGTACTTTGCGAGTAAGTCCCAACGTGAGTCAGCTGAAGTAGGAAATGGGCTGAATGTTTGAGGAAGTTCAGAACAGATATTTTTTTTTGGTTGGGTTTTTTTTTTCTTGGCATCTACTTTACTCTGCTATAGTTGGTATCACTCAGGGTTAAAGATTAAAAAGACTTTTTAACTTTAAAAGCTGATTAAATAGGTCCTTGTAACACACCTGGGTCCTAGTAGTTTCCATCTGGCCTTATTGTCTTTTGTAGCTTTACTGATGCTATATGAATACTTCGGCATCTTTGTGAAAACTTGTTAGACATGAAATACTGTCTAACTGAAATCACTGATGCATTTATTATTTTTTTTTAAGATACTTTCAGTGCAGGCTATAATTAATCCTAGATCTCCATGACTCATGCCAAAAGCACAGGAAAAATTCTTGAACTCCTGTGTTGTTCTTGGCTAACTCCTTTGTCTCTGTTTATCCTCGGAGGTAGCACCTGTGGGCATGCCTGTAGATTGCAGTTGTTTTGTTCTGTGGGTTTTTTTTTCTGCAAAGATTTTGAAGATTTTAAGTATTTCAGGCCTAAGAAACCTGCAAAGAATCCAGTTACTTTTTCTACCCTATTTGATTAGTTAAGAAACTTGCTATAGTAGCTGCTTCAGAAGCCTAATGTTTAGAACTAGAGTATTCCATAAAATGGCACAATAGAACAGGTAGACTGAATGTATTCTGTTATCTCATCTTGTAAACCTTAAAGAAGGGCTCCCTTAAACTTCTGTGAGGGCTGCTGGAGCTGCTTAGATTTTTGGTGCACTGCCACTAATAGAGTGATTCACTGGTTGGAGCAGAACGCTGTCTCCTTGCAGTGTGCTAAAACGCAGGTTGCTTCCATGTTCAGGCTCTTCCAGCTCAGTGTGGGGTTAACAGATGCTATAAGGGCTTTTTTCCATATATTTCCTTTTAGTTGCAGAAGGTTGGAGACTGCTTTTGAGAGCCCTCACATATTGATTTTGTCTGTGCTTTACACTGTGGCAGCATTGTGTCTTTATCTCAGATACTTAGGACATGTTGCACTCACAGCAGTTTGAAGTTCAAACAGATGCTTGAGTCTGCTACTGCTGTCCTACTGCTTTGGTTGATCTAATAATATAATCTTGGTGTGTGATGGATTGCTCTTTTCGTAGCAAAGTGTGAGTGTTTTCACAGTATGCGCTCAGGAAAACAGATATGTCTTGTGTTGCAGGATATGCTTATCTCCTTTTCTCTGGGACGTATCTTACATTGTGCTAGATAACAAAATACTAAGTGGTGCCTAGAGATATGGGTGTATTGGTGCCTCAGCTGTGCTTTTCCATTAAGCGAGTAGAGTAGCACAGTTCAGATAATGGAGGTGCAGTTCAGATGCACTTCAGTTTAATGTAGGTAAAATTAAGGGAATTTTTAACAGTATTGAGCTGTTAAGTTTGGGCTTGTTCTGTAACTGTGCAGGCCCTTGTGAGTCAAAGGTACGCTGGAGCTCTGTCACCTTCCTCATGAAGCCTTTGCAGGGCAGTGTTCTTCACAAGTTGCTTTGTATCTTTTGTTTTTAGGCTCTGTCACTTCCCGGTGCTACTGTAAGACTTCACATACCTTAGTTCTTGTGACAGTAGTTTGTGAATTTTTTATATTTTTTTTGTTGAACTAGAGGAGTAGTAACAACAACATGATGAGAATTAATGTTCTTTATCCTCATTCAGGTGAGGCCCTTCTCCAGCCTCAGCTTATGAGGTTTCTTGGCTTTGAACTGAAAACCTTGAGTTCAGTCACCTTTGTTTACTTGCTGTGCAGCATAATGCAGCTAACAACCCTCCCTCCCTGCCGCCCCCAGACTTTAGAGGGTGTTTTCACAACTCGGTGCGCAGGCTGACTCGGCCTAGGCGCAACTACTAATTTAGATCAGCAGCATAGCTTCCATCTTCTGGTTTAAGAGGATTCCATTGCAGGTGTCTGCAGTAGGACCCCGGGGATATTTTTCCTGCCCTTCACCATATTTCTAAGAATCTATATGTGTGTGGCATCTAAAGTGGTAGTGCTGTCACAGTGATGGAAATGCAGGCTCTCCCAGTCGTTCAGACCTGTGTCTCTGAAATAGGATGATGATATTGTGGTTAGTGCAGGATTCCTGGCTTGGAGAGATGTGTAGCTGTTGTAGAATCCTGCCTTGCTGTCATTGTGCAGGAGGCTTGAACAGAGGAAGCAAGGCATTTGCCATCTGTATGGTTTGTTCCATGCTTATAGGACATGGATCGTGTATCTTCATGCGGGAGAGATCATCCCTGCTTTATGGACAGTGGAATAGAGGGGAGCTCCTGCAGCTGTGGAGCTCCTTGGAGCGAGAAGGGCCCGGCAGGGCCATGGGTGCTGCTCTGGCAGGGGTTACTCGGGCCAGTGCGCAGGTCATGGAGCAGCCTGCCTGTTAGCTATGAGTCTTACATCCCGAGGCAGGAGAAACAGACCAACAAGGTAAGTAAGTATAAGAAAAGAAAATGTTCTCCTAAGATCAGTGATGATCCTAATATCAATAATGACAGTGAATATGATAATTTATGTTTTAAATTGGTTGTCTAGGGCAAGTTGCAAGGAATACCAGTTGAAAGCTTTAAAATCAGTAACAGAAGAGACTGGATGCTGAAGGCCTCGTCCCCAGCAGTGTGTGTCATGATACCTGTTTCACTTGTGTGGGCTTTCAGTGTGAGTGACCCTCCTTGGACTTTGGTTCATCAAATCTCTGGATTTGTCCTTTAATAAATCTCAGCAATGAGGTGTTGGGTACTGTGGAGCTCTTTCTAAGAGCCATTGCCACTCTGGGTCTTGACTTGGAAAGTTGAGTAGGCAGATACTCCAGCTGGAGCTGTCTAACCTCTCACTCAGATTTATGTTAAAAGTAATGCTGTGGAACAGATAGCTTCCCTTTCTTTCAGTAGTTCTAAATGGATTCTAAGACCAAACTGCCCTTGTCACTGCTTCTTGGCCATCTTATCTGTCCCCTCTGCTCCCATTCAGTCAGTATTCAAGAATAGCATTCATTTTCTCAAGTATGCTTGTTGAGCTCTAGTATTTGATGCTTTGTGCTCGGTTTTCAGCCTACTGCTTCCTTAGTCACGCTTCCACAGAAGAAAGTGCCTGCTTTCCTACCTCATAAGGAGGATACTGAGAACCAGAACTGGGGCAGGGAGAGCTGGGAATCTCTAAGATTTAGAATTTGGATTGCTAAACACTTGATTCTAAAGGGCCAATATTGTTTGGGATTGTCACCGTGAAGGGAAGGAAAGGTAGTCCTGAGCTGATGTTCACAGCTGGTAGAAGTTATTACTAGCTTTCCAGTGCTGGCTTTCAAACTGATCTCAGATCTGGCTCTGTGCCTCTGGTTTAGCTGGAGTAAACCTTGAAAGCCCCACTGCAGATTTCCGTTAATTTGAACAATCTTAACTATACTACTCTTGTTCCTTTTGTTTTACAGTAAGATAGCATTCTCTTGGCTCTGTTGTTAGGCTGCTAATAAAAACCAAACACGCAAACTTATTTTTAGGATGTTGAGACTTCCCACTGCTGTACAGAAAGCTCTGAAGCATCTGTACTCTGTCATCATATGCAAACTGGAACGTCAAAGCAGTGACCTTCATTTCTTGTAACTCAATGTTATCGTTTATCTCCTTATAAAGGAAGGAGTCCCTGGGAAATACTGCGGGTCTGTGCTGATCTGAAAAAAAAAAAAAAAAAAAAAGAGGTTGAAAAATCTGTTCTCTGGCTACCAGTTGTTGGCACATGTTTGCCAGCCAAATGAAGGAATACCATAACTATATTAGTGCTGTAAAACTCCATCACAATAGGAAGCAAGGATGAACTTCATACCTGAGCCCCTGAGTTTTAATTTGGGCACTGAGTGTTGGGAGGGAGAAAAACCTGTCTCTGAGATGTAAGAATGGCTTTTCAAAAAAGATAATATGTATGCCCTGGTGGCTTATTACAGCCTATTACTGTAAGGTGTGCTCCTTTTACAGGAGAGCTCTATATTTACATGAAGGTGCCTCAGGTATTTCTCTGGGCCTACCCAGGAACTTCACAAACTGCCTCCCGGATTGGTTGGTCTGAGGGGATAGCAGGGTAAAGGGAAGCTTGCGTGTTTTGCAGTATGTAGATTCCTTAGTTACTGATGTGAATCGCTAGCAGTGCTTAGTCCCTTGGACCCATATTTATGCAGCTTAGTTGACAGACTTCTTATTCTCAGATTGCCATAGCCTGAGGAGAAGGGCTAAAATAAATTCTGTTGGTGCAGGCTGTTGAACCACCTGGGTTGGGACTTAACTACAGAGTTTTTTGTTTCTGCTTAATCAGTCTTTCTCAAAAGACGACTAGTTTGTGTGAAGTAAGTGATCAGATTTTTATTTTAAAGTGTCTGATGCTGCTTTCCAGACTACTTTTCTACAATAAGACCCAATTCCCTTACAGTTGTTGATAAAAATGCATTTCTTGAAATTTCAAGAGGAAATAAATAAGAAGGTCCATGTCATGGTAGCATATTCCAGTCTCTAGGACTTAATAAATCATGGCCTGCTACACAGATGGTTATACACCCACTTGTGTTGTTTTCACAGGGCACTGGGATTAGGCTTTGTGGAAGGGCAGATTTATTTCCTCACACAAACCTTTTGACTGGGGTGGTGGTTTTGGCAATAAAATTAAGTCACAGGAGATACTCTCATACCAGTACTGTCTAGGACTTCAGAGTTAATGGTTAACTCCAAAGAGAGTAGAAGAATCATTGTAGGACTGAGCAGTCTGTATTCCATATCCAATATGCATGTATGAGCACAGTTGTATCGGTTTGTGCTTGTGGAGGGATGCTGCTTATTCGTCCCTTGTGTAAATTCATTCTGAATAAAGGTTACTTATCTCTCTTTCAACTCCAGGAACTTTCAAACTTACAATAGAATTCACAGAAGAATATCCGAATAAGCCACCTACTGTTAGATTTGTCTCTAAAATGTTTCATCCAAATGGTGAGTACTTACACAATGCTGCTTTTCTTTTTTTCAGTTATAGCGCTGTAAGAAAAGGTCTATTTATTGTAAGTTTCCACTATCTAATAAGCTAGCAAAATTCCAGTGTGGTTCTATGTAGTTTTGGTAAGGATGAATATGTGAGCAGTGCTCAGGCTTGAAATGAAAGGGGCAATAAAAGCAGCCTCTTACCTTTCAGGTGTTGCAGCACAGTATCGATGAGACATTCTTCTCTCTCAACTGCCTGTTGTTAAACCTCACAGAAGAATATTTGGTACTTAAATAGCAGTGCCTTGGACTTTTGTCTATATTTATTGCATCCATAGCAAAATGACACTGCTGAATGCAGTTGTCTTTTCTCACTTTTCTTCCCAAAAATGCCTTTAAGAATGATATACTTTGAAACATAGTGGTAGTTTCAACTATAGCCAGTGATAGTAAGATTGTTTAATTAGTCCCCTTCTTTGGTAATTAAAGGTTGGAGATGCATTCTTTGCCTCCAAACAAATACTAGCTTTGTGACGAAACACCGGAAGCTTTCAAATGCAGCAAGTTATGCATGTGTGGGTAAAGTGCACTGAGGGAAGGTTCTTCTAAAGCTGCCGTGAGAAAGGTGACTAGATGCTGACTGTTGCAGATACTTTCTGGGGAAACCTTATGTATACACAGGTTTTTACTTGTGTTCTTTATCTGGTTCACTTGTGGGTAGCTTCGGTTTTTTTGCTTGAAAATCTGTTCCTGATTTTCCATAGTGGTAGTTGCAATGTCACAGAGAACTTGATGTTGAAGAATAAGCAGGGGTTGAGTTTAAATACCACAGGCAGCTGTCGGTGACAGACTTCACCTCTTTCTACCTACAGGCTTGTTTGCTGGATTTAAGTCCGTCAGACACTATTGACTTCTGTAGCGTTTGTCAATATGTAGGTTTTCAGGATCAGGCAATACTAGGAAAAAACTGAGCAGCTGCACAACTTCTGTTATAAGCTATTCTTCTTCAACCTTTTCTAGTCTATGCCGACGGTAGTATATGTCTGGATATTCTTCAGAATCGTTGGAGTCCTACTTACGATGTCTCCTCCATCTTAACATCCATACAGGTAAAAAGAACTCTGCATGACAAGGCAGAATGAAATCAGGATGCTTTGACAAAAACAGCTCAGGAAACACTTTTTAAAATTTATTTTTTAATTTATTATTTTCTCCTGATAGTCAGTATAGCAGCTATACCTTGATTTTTGCTAAAGTATGACTGCTTCCCAGATGTAAATTGCCTGGACAGTGGCAGCAGGTGGTCACTGAAGGGACCCATCCAGCGATTGCACTCTTTGGGTGTTGCTGCTTGGCTGTCAATTAAACACTTGCACTGCTAAAAGTAAGACTGATAGTGAAAGCTTCCAATAACTTAAAACTGGAATAATGGAATGTACTGGACCTGTGTTTAGATGAACTTCTGCACTCTTATTAGTATGGATAGTTGAAGGAATATGTTGGAAAACTGTGCATACTTTCAAGTGCCTAAGAATCTCTTTCTCTTTGCGCAGTCTCTATTGGATGAGCCAAATCCTAACAGTCCAGCAAACAGCCAGGCAGCTCAGCTATACCAAGAGAATAAGCGGGAATATGAAAAACGGGTTTCTGCAATAGTAGAACAGAGCTGGCGTGACTGTTGACCCAGGATGATGCAAATGAACACTCTGTTGATGAGGAAAATAAACAAAGTGTCTGAGTCATCTTTTTCCTCCTAGCATTTACTTTGAAAGCAGAATAGCTGTTGTGCTGTTGCCACCCTCCCTTGCTGAAGCTTCTTCTCCTTGGACATCAGAAAGCACCCACTTTGAAGTCAAATGTTCTGTACTTGGGTTACTTGCAAAAGAGTTACTGATGCTGAATTCATTTTCTGTGGTCCCTCTCCAGTCTTAGGGCAGTATTGTGCATTTCTGTAGTGTACACTAAGCTTTTAATTGTAATTGTGTTATACACAGTGATGCTTATGTGTAGCTTGATAAAAGGGATGTTTATATACATACACATTTTTTAACTGATATTAACTAAAGTGCTGATCTGTCCAGGCTGGTCATTTACCTCTACTATTGGTTTAGACCCCACTGCATTTGTAAGTACAGAGTGAAGAAATAACCTCTTGTTTCCCTTTTGTATTGGTTTATCAACTCCTTACTCATGGAAAAAAAAAAAAAAAACAAAACCAAACTCTTAAATTGGTTCCAATTCAAATATTTAGTAAGACTGTGGAATGCTACTTCTGCATTTCATGTGCAAGATTTATGTACAGATATACATCAATCACTACAGTTGTGGTACTTTGATCTTTGCGTAGGGTGAGAAGCAACCCCCTTTGTATTTTATTTTAAATGACATGCCTACAGAGACTGCGTCACTAAGTTTCTATAGTCCTGTCACTGAGGCATTACTGGACAAAACCAGGTAGAGCTGTGGTACTCTGAGCAAAAGACCTTCCACATCAGGAAGAGGTGAAACCTGAAGTGTTGCAGAGGTAGAATTACTCTCATTCAGTGTCTTTCTCCCCGCCTTATGTTTAGCTAAGAAAGAGAAGTTCTTTGTTGGGATCCAACTTCGCCTTGGGGAAGGTGTGAATAAAGTACAGGGTAGGCACTTGAGTCTCTGCAGTTCCTGCTCTTCATCAGTTACCGTGTGGTTCGTGTGAGCTACTGCTGCATGCTTGAGTTAATTTCCCCTCAGTTTTATGAAAGTATTTTTTCAACTCTGAAAAAAAAACATTTGTAAGTCCAGACTCACTTTTTTTGTAAGGCTAAGTTTCTACATTTGGATACAGTACCTTAAGCAGCAGTGTGGGATAAAACCTACAATTGTGTTGTCCACTGTTCCAGTGTCTTTTGTGTGCACATTGGTCTGTTGAGAAGTTTAACTTTGCACAAGTAACCCATGTAAGAAACTGTACATTTTTCAGAAGTTGTAAATAAAGTGTAACCTTAGTGCTTATTGTATAAATAGGCAAGAGGTGTATAACTGTGGTTATTTTAACTGGGATGGGCTCTTGCAGCAGGATTGTGAAATGCTTCCTAAGCCTCTGGGCTGTTGGTGTGCTTGGGTGAAGGCTGTGCCAGTTGTAGCGCGGGGACAATAAACAGCTCTTCCAGCCAGGAGGAGGCGGTGTGAGGGGCAAAGGAGGAGAGACAGGCCAGGATCAACTAGCAGAGCAATGGAGAAACAGACACAAGTCTTAACAAAAAAAAAAAAAAAAAGCATTTGCAGGAAGCTCAGTACAGTGTCATGTTTATGAGCGAACTGTTGACAAAAAAAAAAAAAAGCGCCTATGATAATGATTTATTTACAGCAACTTAATGGGCTTAGTAATGAATTGATGGAGGAATCATATTTGTTTTCCTCCTGTCTTCTGAGGGAGAGAACAGGATTTAAAATGACTGACACACAACAAGAGCAGGTACTGCTGCTTAGCACTACAACTAAGATTGAAGCTGACAGGCTCTTTCAAAAAACTAAATGAGGATTTATACCTGCTGTGGCAACAGCTCATACCCCTGAACAAACCTTCTGTCGTACGTGGAACAGCCTTTTAGCACTGAAGTCCTACCTGAATTATACTTGCTCATTTTCCTGAGGACAGAGTGTCTTAACTGGGCCCTCAAGGGCTAGATGTGGCAGTCTCTTGGGTGTGTATGGAACGGGCAGGACAGAGTGAGTCTGCATCCAGTAATCCTGTTTTTTTCCTCAGCATTCCCTCTGCAAGATGCTCAAGTCAGAGCACCATAGTTGTACCCACTGTTATGGACCAGTGCCAAACAAAACCCCAACAAACCACCCAACCCTGACCCCAGCACCTGTGCTGATGGGGTGGACTGAAATGGACCAGGACTGCTTTAACCCTTGCTCCTGCCCCAGCTGTCACGATTTCTGCAAGCTATTGCAAGCAGAACCCTTTCTGAATGGGCCAAGTCGCTCTAATGGCACAGAAACCCTTGCATCAGTCCCTTCATTTTTTGTATTTCTCTTGCTAGTCACTAAGAAAAAAAAAATTTAAAAAAGATGGCGTTGACTCTTAAGGCAGCCAGAAGTAAGAGCTGCACCAAGATGATGGGGGGAAAAAACAAAAAAAACCAAACCCTGACCTTTACACCCCTCTTAGGTCAGGCCTTCACCCAGTAACTTCATTTGAGACCAGGCGCTGGCTCTCCAGCGAGCTCACGGCTACATAAACACACCGGGCTGGGGGGCCCAGCAAGGCCTCGGCTCAGACAGGTAACACCATCACCACACGCACCGCCGCGTCCTGCACGGGGCAATGACGGGGGCTGAGTCACAGCCGCTACCCAGGACGGGAAAAGCAGGTCCCTGCAGACAGCAGGACAGCTACCCCTGCTCAGCTGCCGTTACCTTCAGCCTGTTTTGTGTCCAGCTCCCTCCCCCCCAAAAAGAGGCATTTTTTTTCATCCCAAAGACAGCAGTGGTGCTCTTGCTGCTGCCTTTCTCTGCATCACCAAGTGCCGGGGTGGGGGGGGGGGAAGGCGTGGAGAAGCTGCAGTCCTGCTTGCAGGAATATCTGCCTAGAAAGTACCAGGCTTCTTCCACTCCTACATCACCATCTGCTAGAGCCCAGCGTTCTGGAGAGCAGAATTCAGAAGCAGCGAGAGGGAATAACACACACAAAAACCCCAACCAACCAACAAACTTTCGGAATTAACTGCCAGATCATTTTTTCCACCAAGACAGCAGCAGCATGTTTGTATTCCCGAAGCCCAAGCCAGCAGGAGCTGTGCTGCAGCCATCCCGGCAGGGAGGAGGGAATGTTCGCACTCTTACCTGCCAGGGCAGCCTCTTCCTTTTCACATCGTGGGGACAAAAATGCCTCTAACTGCACATCGCCAGGAAATTCTTGCTTCATCAGTAGAGGTCAGCCACCCTCTCCTCGGCCCTGAAAGTATTTAAAAGGAAAACAGAACAGGAGCTGGGAGAAAAAAGCAGAGGATGATGTAAAAAGATGGAAAGGCAAATACAGGCAGCAGAAAAACAAAAGCAATTGCTGAGACACAAGGCGACAGGAGAACAGAAAATATTTCATTAGGACTGGCTTTGCGCTGAAGAATCATCAGCTGGCCCTACTGGTGACAGGAAAAACCCAGCATCTCTCAGCACGTCTTGCTCTTGGCTCTTCCAAGGTCAATTCCTGACTTCTACATTTCCCAAGTACGAAGCCAGCGTTCCTGCGAGGCTCGGGAAGCACCGTGTCCCACGGCCCTGCCCATCGGCAAGGAGCCAGCGCTCTGGCGTCCCGGAGAGAGGCCACACTCACAGCACACCTCAGAGCAACACCACAACCTTTACTTGTGAATCGCCCTTGATATACACAAGCGCAGGTACAGTCACGGAGCACAGAAATAATTAGGCACAGATTTGATTTTGCTCAGGATTAAAGAGCTTATATTCGAAGTAAAAAAATAAGTTATATAACAGTCCCCACAAGCTACAGGAGCATCTTTGCTGCGTGGGCTCTGCGTTTACCTCCGGATTTCATATGTCACACTTCACCGTGGTATTTGCACATGTCAAGGCAAAACCACACTGGAATTATCCTAGTCCGATACGCTGACAATTAAGGTGCATTCAGTAACTCTCAGTACGGGAGACTCAAGGCAGAAATCTATGAATAAAAGCGTGCTGTTAAACTGGTTAAGGACATCTCTCTACACACATATATGGCAGAGACAAGAGCACTATATGTATTTATCAAGAATAAACGCAGTTTTCACACTTTTTTTTTTTTTTTTTTTACAAAGTGTGACAAATCCTGTTTTTTTCCAGAAATAAAACTTTATTTTTATTGTCATTAATACCAACTTTACATACAGGTTTACTCCCCCAGACTGCATTTCCTTTGCTTTTTATTATTTTACTTTTTTTTGTAAAAAAAAAAAAAAAAAAAAGGCATTTTTTTTTCCTTCCTTGGTCAAGAATAATAAGGGAACTATGATTTTAAATTATGCCAAATTCCTTCTTGTTGGACATGGTGGTTTTTCCTATTATAAAACTATTAAAATGTGAAGGAGCAAGTAATATCAAAGACACATACAGTAACAGCACTACTGCTTTTGGGTTGTGCTAATATACTTGAACAGAACTTGGTTGGTTCTAAACGTCTAACAACATTTTAGAAATTATATTAACGAAGTGAAAGACTTTAACGTTAATATAACCCACAACAAGAAAAATGCAGCATCTCTTTCTTCAATTGAATATCCAGGAAGCTCAGTCTCCGGTCAAATGGGACACCTGACCTCAGTTTGCCTGAGGCATAATAAGCTCGTAATGCCCAACCTGGCCTTCTTGCTTCAGCTGGTCTAAGAGATCTTCCTTGCGCCGCTTCCTGCTTACCACCAAGTATCTGTTGTGGCCCTGCCCATGAGATTTACTTTTAAGACCATATTTTTGGGCGATCTGATGTATCTGCTTCCGCTCGTCCATGTTCAGTTCTCTAGAGAAAGTCAAGTCAATGTGACTTTCTGAGCGTGCATAGTTTCGAATGATCTCTTCAATATCTCTTTTAGCGATTTTGTTCACCCTTTCTACATCAAGCCCGAGTCCTTCCCTTTTAAACTGCTCCTTCACTGAAATTGGCTCTCTAATCCCTTCACCATCTTTCCCTAGGCCACCGCCTGTCCAGCCCATCTTTCTTAAAATTTGATTCCCAATGTTGTCTTCTTTGATCTTCTGTTTGAAAGCCTCTTCTGCTGATCGACCCCGAATCTCATTTCTGGAGATGACATCTTCGACGGTGCCTTTCTTCAGGTTATTAACAACAGTTGGCTGAGTCTTTTTGAGGATTTTCACAGCTTCCTCTGCTGCCTCATGCTTGACAGATTTCTTCACTCCAACTGCTTCTGCGATGAATTCGTCTTCAAGCAGCACCTTGCATTTCCATCGCATGCCGGTCATCCTTTCAAAGACATACTCCACCGTCATCTTGTTGAACTGGGCGGTGTCGTTCAGCGTACACACTGGATTGCTGGAGTTCTCATAAATCACGAGGTCCTTCAGGTCCTTCTTCCTTCCAGAGCCCCGCGACGAGCAGCCCACTTTCTGAACTTGGGTCACCTTGATGGCTGCTATATTTGACTGCATCTTCTGCAGAATTTTCAATGCCTCCTCGGCTGCTGCGTGCTTGCTGGTCTTCTTCGTGCCAAATCCCTCAGCTAGGCAGTGATCTTGTAGATACACCTGACAACGCCACGAGCGGTTGGGCATTAATTCATATTTATATTCAACAGACATTTTGTTATATGAGGCAGAATTGTTAAGTATTCCTATTGCATCGCTGGCATTCTCTGTGAGGACAAAACTAGTCCAGTGTTTGTTGGTATTAGTGGAACCTTTCACGGATTCAGTACCAGGCTGCATCGGGACACAGTCCCTGTTGGCAACTACAAACTCCTCGTGAGGTTTAAGAGCAGGAGGGAAATCTGGGCGACTCACGCTTGCCTCGCACACCACCAAGTCTTCATGATAGGTGTGCTTGAACTTCCGCTGAACAACTCGAACTTCCACAGACTTCTTCAGCAGCTTGACTGCCAGCTCTGCGGCGCGATCCCTGGATCCGTTTTTGCTGCCAGCGTAACCGGTGGCCAGGTAGACATTCTGACATCGCACTTCACATGCGAAGCCATCTGTTAGGAGCTTCTTGCTCTTGGGGAGGTCAGCAGGGGCAATTTCTTTCAGAGGAACATAAATATATTCAGGATTTGTCTTGCATGCCTGAATTGAACGTGTCAAAAGATACGTATAGTTAATTTTATCAGTCCCAGTGTTTGCATCTGGGTTAGTAAGATTTTTCCAGACAGCTGCTGACAGTTTCTCAATAAAACTCTGCTTCAGCATTATAGCTGATGGAGGGAAAGTCTCTGATGCAGACTGGGCAGTTGAAGGAGAAGCAGAAACCTGCGACATGCTGCTCGTGGTGGAGTCCATACTATTCACAGCCTTCTGGGCTGCTGCTGCCTGGCCTGCAAAGCCAAACCCAGCTGAGTTGGAGAGCTGGGGATCCGTCTCCCGTGCACTCACAAAAGAATTCGTACAGTTTTCAGCTGGCTGCACTATGCTGTTTGTGTGTGCCTCCTGGTTCACCTCCTGCGTTTGGTTATCCATAGAATCTTCCTTCTTGTCAACCTTCTCAGCACTGGTGACAAAGTGTATCGGTTCAAAACGTGGTCGCACCCGGAACCTGGGGACCATCTTTTTGGGCGGCTCAGGAATCTCTTCTGGCTCTGGAGCTATAGGGGTGGAAGAAAATGACAAGATTACCAATATGTGCTGTGACAGGGAGACAATGTTTTCACAGAGTCATCTCCAGAAGGAGACTGCAGGCTCTGAACACAGGATTCCTACTTCTTAGCCACAAACTAAGAGGCTTCCTTCCTTACAAAGACGTTCACAATTGGTCGAGTAAGACCATTCATTATTGTGCAGGTCACTACAGTGGTATCTCCAGCTCCACAACCACCATACAAAAATCTCTACATACTTGGTTACACACATTTTAGGTCTGAATCACTTGCTCTGCCCTGCCAGCGTTGCCCACTGAACCCATCCAGTCATTTCTGAAGTTAAGCCATTCAAAGCTACTAAACCAAGTAAAAACTACAACCGCTAAGACAGAACACCAGAGTGGGACTACAGCCTCAGCTCTGACTCTGCCGCAGGGCTGTGGGATGATCCCAGATAAACTACTTTATCTTCAGGTCTTCTCATTTGGTGGAGGAACACAGTGATATTGAACCCTCCCTTCCAAAACACACAGGGCTGTTAATAATGTTATTTTTCTGTAAATATAACTACCCTCGGGTAAAGGATACCAAACATGGAGAAATCTGCCCGAGCCCTGGATGACAGCTGCAGTGGCTGGGGGGGGCGGGATTACACATTACTGGGAGACCCCTTGTTTCTTAAGCAGAAGAAATGCAAATGAGGCAGAATATCCTGATATAGAAAGCTACCACAGAAAATTATAATCAAACAGCTGATAAGCAAATACATTACATCTGAAAGATGGTTATACAAGACTTCTCCTGTGAAAGATTTAGCCCCCACACTCTGAAGTGGTACTTTAATTTCATCAGAGGAGCAAAAGGCCACCTCAGCACCTTGGAATGAGCTGCCTACTCCAATGCCAATGTGTGCATATATAATATAGGTCAGGCAACACATCTGTCTAGACATCACACTACCACAGCGTATTTATCATAGCCCAGTTCACTGCAGATGAAAAAAAAACCACTTCGCATACAGAATAAACAGGCCTCCATATTTAAACCAGGTGACAAAGCTCACACATGTGTTAAATCCCTCAGTCGTCAGTTTTGATGAATTATGGCAAGGTTTACATTTCTTGCTCAGTTTGGTATTTTGATGATTGCACTGCAGCAGCACCTAACGGCTCTCACCAGCAGAACAGCTCTGTGCTGTCTGTGTAACATGCAATAGAGAACCTTTCCCCTCGGAGCTGCTGCCTGACAGACAAAACACGGGAGAAAAGCAGTATTTTTGTCAGTTTTGCAGCCAGTCCACGGAAGCACAGAAAGACTGCTGGGTGTCAAAGGAAGGGAAGAAACTTTGGCAGAGCTAGGGATTACATCCACTTCTAGACGAGTCCTGCGCTGTCTGACCATTTTTGCTTTCAACAGCC
The DNA here is from genome assembly GCF_963924245.1 of Chroicocephalus ridibundus. Classification (NCBI taxonomy): domain Eukaryota; kingdom Metazoa; phylum Chordata; class Aves; order Charadriiformes; family Laridae; genus Chroicocephalus; species Chroicocephalus ridibundus. The sequence continues at coordinate 10,825,528 of NC_086292.1, forward strand.
AAACTACTGACTGATGCCGCCTCACAAAGCAAGGGCCTGCCTGCTCACACCTGCGTGCGTGAGCAATTCCCCTGCCGTTCTTTCTGGAGAGAGGGCAGGGAGCTCTGAAGGTGCTGGAGAGGAGCTAGCGGATGGAGCCCTTGAACTGCCAGCCCTCTCTGCCTGCTGCATTTTCTCCACTGGAACAGCTACAGCTGCAACATTGATCCCTGAGACCATAGGACTGGGCTGACACATGCAGGACTCTTACAGGCCCCATAGAGAGACGAGAGAAGAAAAAAAAAAAAAAAAAAAAAAGAGAAAAAAGAAATTAACCACCTCCCCCCCCCACCCCCCCCAGTGCTCCAGGCAGGTCCAAACTCAACATCAATCAGCTGAACTTCACATCTCCATGCATGTGTACCTTCTCAGGTTGGAACACCACCCCTCAGCATAGTGAGGAAGGGCAGACAGATATTTCATTTCATAGATTCAATTCCCTAACACTATCACTAGGGAAAATCAATTACCTGGTAATTTCAACAAAAAATGCTATTTTCTTAAGCAAAGAGAGAGCCCTGCATGAATGACATACACCCCACAACATAGCCGAGGAGGTGAAATGGCTGTAGTCTACCAGAGTACATGATGGTCGCTTCTTTTCAGTTTGCTGTGCTGGCTCTTTCAGAGGCAGCCCCGTGGCACGCTACTCTCCTCACGCTCCCACTAATGCCCACCAAACAGCAACAGGGAAAAGCGTCTCCTTTGACACACCGGCAGGTATACTTACTGTCAGATGGAGAGTGGTATCTTTTTAGCTTCCTGCTAGGGACCAACTCGTACGTCCTCATTTCCCCAATATCAATGCCTTCAGCCATCTTGAGAACCTTCTCCATGACCTGCATGCCATATCTGTGTGGATTCAACAGCAAACCACTTTAGAACTGGTCCCATAGGGGCAACACACACACATGCACATACAAGCTTTTATAATGCAAAACAAGAACTAAAGCTGCCTGAGACACCGTACCTGCTTCAAGGGAGACGCTCCTCCTGATTTTGCTGGAGTATTAACACGGGACCTGACCACTGTCATCATGCCATAGCTAGTTCAGTGCCTGCAGACAGCCTGCACACCAGCTAACAAGCTACCTGGCTCTAAGGGAACCCACTTGTGAATAACAAACCGTGCAGACACCAAGCTGATGGTGCTTGAAACTTAAATTTAAATGCATTATCTGTCAAAATACAACATGTGGCAGAGCTGCTAGGAACACTGGGGTGTGGAGGAGGAGAAGTCTCCATGGGCATCGCAGCTTCAGTGAACTAAGCCCAGGAGCGACTGACAGGCACTGAAGTCTCGTCTGGGTCAGCAGCCACAGACAGCACGTCACCAATACTGAAATCACAGATGTCAGATGACAAAGGCACTGCTCAGCTTTTATCGACCACTCTTTAAAAAGCCATACTAATTTCCAGCTTGGTAGCTGTAACTGAAATGTTTTAAATCCCTGAGCTGCAACAGAGGTGAGGTAGCTGTAACTAGCTCTGCACACACCCTGGCCCTGCTGCAGCACGCTCGCAGTTGCACACAGGCAGGACACGCACTGTACAACCCCATCCTTCTTGGCCTTACATCCCGGACCATTTAAGTTTTCCTTTCCTCCAGGGATCTGTCACATGTTTTCAAGCTATCTGCACGCTGAAGCTGAACAAGAAAAAAACTCAAACCTTTCTAACCAAGGAGAACCTACAAACACGGCCTGAAACTAGCCTCTGACAGCTTTGCACTGTGGTTCAGAAAGGAGAAAAAGCAACGTTGCATCTGTTCCATGGTGTGCTCACCTTCAAAAGTCAAAAAGCATCAGGTCACTGCCCATGGACAAAAGGCCACAACTGTCCCAACAGATAACGCTGCGATAACTTGCACCAGCTTTTAAATACTACTGTTCCGAGGGCTCTGGAAATCTACTCACTCTCCACTCAACAAGTGGAGAGTGGCGTTCCTGTTCCGGATTTAGAGGGCCAGGCAGAAGTTAGATCCATTTAAATTACTGTGCGAGAACTCTGAACACAGACTACTGCAGTCCCTGCTTCACTGCAGGTACCCAGCAGAGCTCAGCCCCCAGCAGGGAGGCAGTGGACTGTGCACAGGGAGAAAATGCCAAGAGGCATCAAAGGGAGACAGTGGTGATACCCTCATCCTCCTGCAGCCAGAAGGGAGAGGGGTGGGAATCTCTATTCCTCCCTCTGGTTTACAGGGAGGAGAGTGCGCTACCTGTGATGGGAACATGAAGGATGATGCTCTTTGCCAGCAGGGTGCAATAACAGTGTTCGATTTGACATGAGTGTGTCACTCCTCTTCACAAAGGATGGAAGTGTTTGGGGCTCTAATTTCTGCCCAGGGGATGATCAGCCAGTCCCAAAATGTGTTTGTCTACCCTGGCCTTAGAATTGACAAGCTGTGGAGACTGCAAATGGAGGTAGAGGAATCCCAAGCCTCCAATGCCTAACTAAAGACTCCCTGCTGCGACAAATATGTTACCTCTTATCCTGATACCAGTAGCTCTGGAGCATAATGCCTCCCCTTGCCTCACCCCTCCCCATTTTGCAGCCACCTTTAACATATCTGAGAACACATGCATCTTCTCTCAACCAACCCTAAACTAAATGAATCCTGTTACTTAACGCCTTCCTCACAGACCATGTTTTCTAAGCCTTATGGACATTCTCCAGATCATCCCCCAGAACACTTCCTCAGACTTCATCAGCAAAGACTCTGATCTGTATTTACTCTGACAAACAGGCTGTCTTCCCCTAGCAAGCGACCAAAGTTTAAAAAAAAAAATACAAACAAAAAAACCACCAAAAATCACCAAACCAAAAACCAACCAACCAACTTAAACAACAAAAATCCCCCAGACTTTGAAGTTATTCACTTGATACAGCAACAACAGCTCTTCCCAAGCAGCAAAAGGCAGTTCCAGAGAAAGCTGTGGGTCCCCTCCCTTCCCCAGACAACTCTAAGTAAAGCTGCCAATTGCTCTTAACAGCACAGGGTGTTTGCTGTGCCCGTGCGCTGAGTTCACGTTCATGCACAATACGAGCTTTGGGGAAACATCCTCACTGATAATGGCTCTGCACTGCATCATGCCTAAATCTATTGCTCACATCTCCCCTGAGAGCTGCAGGTAGAGATGTTCATCGGGGAAAGTATGTGCACTTACAGGCTTAAATTGCATCACTTTTTAGGATTTGAGATCTTGCCACATAGCTCTTCACTTCTGTTATCAGCACTCTATAACTATATTATTGCATTGATTCCCAAAAGCACTATCACAAAGAAAGACCTCCGTTCAGACAGCACATAAACACATTAAAATGAGCTAATGGACCAAAAAGACTACATTTTAAGAAGTTACATTCAATTTTAGCACATCCCTCAAGCTTTGGAATTTGAAGCTGTTTTAAAACTACATTCAATTTTGATGCTTGCAGAGCAGAATAGTTTATTACTTGGACGAGGAAGAAATAAGAAAACATGCAGATCTACATTTAAAGATCTTGACTCAGCTCTGTACAAATGACACAAAATATTCCCCGACAAGGCTTTGAGATAGTAACACGAGTAAAAGTCAAACTATATGCCCTTCAGTGTTTACAAGCTCCTCTGTTGCTGCACAATTTGCTGAAGTTAGTCGTTAAGCAGTTGCTTCTGTCTTTAAAGCCTTGTGTCCGGTTAAAAATAATCGCAACATCAGAAGCATCAGTGGGGACGCGGGTGACGTTTGTGCAGATCTCCACAGCCCCGCTCCTTACGGTACGGTGGTTTCTGCAAGAGTAATCCTGATCAAGGGAAACCTCTTCCATTCACCGGGCCGACTTCTCTCAGAAAAACGGAGGTTTAAGGGGACCGTACGGGCTGCCTCACGCTTAGAGGGATACTTTCTCCTCACTTAAATTATAAAGCACAATAGCAACATGCTGAACGAGTCCTCAGGGATGGGACATCAAGAACTACTTTCTTAAGCAGCTTGCTCCCGTCCGCATACAAACACACGAACGTTCCAGCAAAGAAAACTGCCCGGAACGGCGGGGGGAACCCGGCCCCGCTCCGGGCGGCGGCTTCCAACTTCCACCCCGGCTCCTGCCGGCGGGCCGGGCCCTCCCGAGCCCGGCTGACACCCTGGGGCACCCCAGGCCTGACAGCGAGCGAAAGGCCCCGGCAGGCAGCGGGGCCGAGCGGCCGGAGCCGCCACCGCCACCCCGGCCGGCCGCCTCTGGGCCCGGGCCCGCCTCAGGGTCTCCCCACAGCCCCGGGCCTCCTCTGGGCCTCCCCACGCCCCCGGGCCCGCCCCATGCCCCGGGGCCCGCCTCAGGGCCCCCCCGCCTCCGCCGAGAGGCGGCCGCGCGGTCCCGGGGATGTCCCGGCGGGCCTCACCTGCAGCCCATGAAGACGTGGTTGGTCCAGAGGACGGAGAGCGAGAGGAGCTGGTCTATGGCGGCGCCGGGGTAGCCGTGGAGGTGGCGGAGGATGAAGCGGCGGCGCAGCCCCCACTGCCGCTCGGTCTCGTTGTACTGCCGCCACTGCTCCAGCACCGACTCGGGCACCGCCTCCGGCTCCGGCGGCGGCATGGCGAGCAGCGGCCCGGCGGGAGATCCCGCCTCGCTGAGGGGCCGTCCTCGCCGGTGGCCGCCAGGCCCCACGTGCGGACAAGGCCGCGGCTCGCTGCGGGCCGCCGGGGAGCGCCGGCCCAGCCCGGCCTTGGCCCTGCCGACCCCGGCCCCGGCCCCCGCCCCCACTGGTACTGGTGCCGGTGCGGTGGGAGCTCGCGCCTCCCCTCCCCCCCGCGCCGGTCTCTCCCCTCGCTCGCGCGGAGCCGCCCGGCCGGCGCCGCGTCACGTGGCGCAGGACGTCACGAGTGCGCGAGAAGCGGCGAGAAAACGCCGCCGCCGGCCGGCCGACACAGCGCCCCCTAGCGGCGGCGGCGGGAGCAGCGCGGCGGGGCCGAGCCGCAGCCGAGGCCTCCGGTAAACCGGGGGAGAGAAGCAGCCCGCCAGCACGGCCGCTCTGGGAGCCGCCCCGGCAGCGCTTCCCCGCCGGGCAGCGGATGGAGGAGCCCGAGGCCTCTCCCGGCACTGCTGAGAACGGCCGCGGTACCGGCCGGCGGGGGGACAGTGCCGCGGGGCTGCTTCTGCCCGAGGGGCGAGGGAAAGCGCCGCCAGAACCCCACCCCCGCCCCGAAGGCGCCGAGTTTTCCCTTTCAGTGACCACCCAAAGCTCCGTGCCCCCCCGGGCCAGGCCCAGCACAGCTTGCCGTGGCCCAAGAGCTCCATCAGCCCCACAAGCACCAAACAGCAGCACGCACGCAGGCTTTCATATTTTTTATTTAAAATTTTACATTAAAGTTAGAAAGGTGTCAGGCTAAACAGTGCTGGCTCTTCAGCGTCTGTTGTAAATACATCACCGGGTGCCGTTCTGGCGCACGTCCGTCGGTGGAAAGGGGAGAGGATGGTGGCTGGGGAGGCGTGCATGGAGCCGAGCGGGGCAGCACGGGAGAGCGGGAAGCGCGAGGGCTGGCTCCCGCACACAAAGGACACCGCACCCTACTCACCAGGGACTGCAATGGATAGCTATTATTATCATTATCATTCTAGCAGCTGTCAGCATCGCCCCTCCCTCCTGATACTGACAACTTTTTTCTAACTTTAAAGAACAAGAGGAGGTTTAGTTAGGAAAAAAGAAAAAAAGTACCACTTGACCCACGTCCACCAGCGGATGGAGCTTGTTTAATAAGGTGGTGAGACACAGGAGGACACCAATGAAAACACACAGTTCTTCTTACTTTATTTCTTTGTTAAAATTAAATATTTGGTGGCTGCCAACAGAGCAAATTGCACCGTGTTTATATTTGCTTTGACTCTGAATGCACAGTTTCCAAAACTAATCAAACAACAGCATATTGAAAATACTCCTTAGGCTTCAACACCTCATGGAAGCCCATGACATTTATATTATTAAAGACAAAATTAGAAAAAAAAAATATGCCCATAACGTTTGAAAATGTATTCGCTACATCATTAGTCCAAACATCACATTTCTGTTGCTCTTCAAAATTCCTGGTAAACAATCAGTTCCCCCGTATTACCCTGTCTTGTCACACAAATTACAAGACACTTCAATTTTAGATACCATGCAAGTCAGTAAAAGAGCTTCTTTCCAAGACACTAACACTGAAGATTTGTTCCCCCCCTCCCTAGGCATAAGACCCTTAAACTCTTCTAGAAGTGGCAGTCTTCTCCCTCAGACCCAGTGCAGCTGGCGAAGACAGATTAAAAAAAGCTACAGAGAGAGAAAAGGGGAAAAAAGAGAAAAAAACAGAAGATTAGCAAAAAAGAGAGACATTCAAAAAGCAGGAAAAAAGAGATGCAACATGAAAACAGCTGACAGAGGAGCGATGGAACCTCCTTGTGGTACCTCAAGGAAATCACACAAGTAAAACCATTTTTTCTTTAAAGTCTTTAAAAAGACTTTACAGAACTTTAAATAACTTTCTACTAAGGCAAATGGTCAGGAAGAACAGCCAGTAACCTGCAGTATGGTTAAAAAAAGCCACATTAAGTGGTTCTTTTAGGAGATAATCTAGAAATCACTGACAGACTGGTATTGCCAGGTTTTGGGAGCAGGCAACATTCGACGATAGAGGAAGAAGTAAATATTCAAATTATTGTAACTTGCTTAAAAAGAATCCCCCACAAAACAGTCAAGAGACTTTTATGGGAAATAAAATTGTATTTATGGTGAAACAGAATACCTAAGAAAATACATCGCAATCGAGTTTTAACTGCCTTGATTGCTGGAACCAGAGGCCAGACCGTCGTTTGCTCTGCGTTACTGCGCAAGGTTGGCTGCTGCTGTGAGCAGACTAATGTTCGTGAGGCTTTAGCATCATTTTAGTAGAATTCTCAGCAGCAGCTTGCACTAAAACCAGCATTACCTACTATGGCTAGATCTGAGGTGTGCTTATCTTGCAAAAACCCAGGATTTGAAGGGTTTTTGTTGAAACTGTTTTGGCAGCATGCATCCTGATCTTTCAGTGGGGTCAGGACGTGTGGATTCACCCACATTAGCCTGCACACAGAATTTAGCCTGCACACAGCACGACTGAAGGATCAGGGTCATAATAAGCAAGTCTGAAATGGAAATGAGGTCTTCAGGTAACATGAATTAAGCAAAAGAAAAAATAAAAGCAAATTAAAAAAAGATAGATGATGTCATGAAAATGACACCAAGTATAAAGAGAAAAGAGTTTTTTATCTCTCAGCTATGTGATAATTAAACTAAGGTCCTGTTGACATTTTAATGTCACCAATAAATACATTTAAACTGCGTTGTTATTTCGCCAGCAAAAATAACTCACAGAACTTATTTCCACATCCCTTATTTATCTGGGTGGAGAGGGACCAGGAGGAAGGGGAATCCATTAATTGCAGGGGGAAAAAAATTGTAGGATTTAAAGTGGCAGCATCCAAAACCTTGTTTAGGACTAATTTTACATTTTTTAATAAAAGCATTAACCACCAGTACATAGTAAAGACAGAATCACACTGAGGATATAGGAGAGAGAAAGGGTAACACCATGGAAAGGCAACAGCTGAAATGCTGTCACGTTTTATTAGACCCTCCGATTTAACAAGTAAATGAAGGTCCATTCCAGCCCATTGTATTCAGGGGTAATTACTCAGTACAGAGCCATGGGTTACTGTAAAAGAAGGGCAAAGAAAACAAAAAACAAAAGAAGTAAATGTTAACCAGAATTCACCGTCTGATGAAGTCTTTATTTAAAAACAAAACTCATCCGGAAATACACAGAGAAGACACCTGCAGGCAAACTGCATTTGCACTTGGCCAGAATGAACTCCTGGCCTCAGTGAGCAAAACACCCTCCTTTTTAGTGCAAATCTTGCAGTAAAACAAGGCTTTTGCTGAATAGAAAATATGAGAAGCAACCTGCCAGCATCCGTACACTTCTAAACAGATGCCAAAAAAAAATAAAAATAAAGGTAATACTTTTTGCATTAAAACCAGAAATTGTTGGAATCACTGAGAAGAAAGTCAAAGAAACATCATCATCTTTCTTCACAAACACTGATATGTACAGCAAGGTGACCAGCTTTCCCTGAGATTGGATCCAGGATGTGCATCCAGGCCAGCACACTGAGAGGGAGACAAGGCAAGAGATCCTTCGTGACCCCTGCAGCATTCAGAGAACACTTAGTTGCAAACCGTGGATCCAAGTTTGAGAATCCCCCAAGCCTGGGGACTAGAGGTTTGGACTCAGGCCCACGCCTGTGAGGATGTCAAGTTTTGCAAAAAGTCCTTTAAAATTATTTGAGTCACAGATGGCAGTGCAGGGGGGTAATGAGGGGTTAGATACAGCAAATTAAAAAGGGGAGAGGGGCAGCCAGTCTCTCGAGACAGCCCGTCCCACCCCACGGCAGCACGGCATTGCATTCACAGCGGTCCCAGGACGGGGGCTGAATGCACACCACCGTGCAGCCGTGCTCTCTTACCATGCAGCCCTCGCGCAAGATGGAGGGAGAGACAAAAAGCCGAACAACTGAGAAGAGGGGACACTAGCCCTACGAGCGCTCGGGGAAGAGGTATCAGCAATGAGCATCTCTTGCCAGTTCCATGTAGGCTATTGCTGAGTTCTTCACAAGAACAACCATAACCCAGAACAGCCAAGGGCGCGGACTCTTGCTTAAAACAAGATGGTGAGCGCAGGAAGGGAGCAATGAGTAAAGGTGAGCAAACAGGCACAATGGCATAGCTGCGGGTTAACCGAATGTGGGGGCATTCGCTTCTGGTGTGAAGGGAAAGGTTCTACAGGAAACCCGAACTGAAAATGAAAGAAAAAGGCAGATTAATGGTTTTATGGATTAATGACAAAAACCAAAATAAGAATACAAATGCTTCCTAACACACGCACACAAAGAAATGTTGCTAAGTGTTAATAAGGTTTAATTTGATTACAAAACATGCTTTATGCAGACACACACATGCATACATCCCCACACACTCAGCAGTGGGATGTACCGAATTTATTTTCTAAAACAATCCTTCCACAGTTTTGCAAGCTACAGGACTCATCAACTGTCACTTGTTTGTATCCTTGCAAAACAGTGGAGCCCTGCAATACTTTATGGATCAATATGGAGAGTATTTTTCTGAATTCTGGAAAAGTACCATATATACATATTTAATTTAGCAAGGACAAACACCCATTGAAAAAGGCACTGTCTGCATTTGTATAGTGGGAACAAAGAACTTCATTTGATTCAAAGCGCAGCACACAACAGCCTACAGTTATGAGGACTGCCAAAAGCAATCCAAAACCAACAAAAATCAGTAATGTTCACTCTAACTGCACTTTAGCCGTGCCTTCGTACTCAGCACCAGAATGAACACTGTTATTCTTTGAGCTTATTTCTCCACATTTGGAGCCGGATAAGCAGAGAATTGTTCTTTTCATTGTTTTACAGTTAGCGTTGGCAGCAGAGACATTCATTCAACCGGACTGCTCAAGACGACTACAAGCTCCAGTTCGAGTCAGTGCAAGACCCTTCTGAAGCTCTTCTGTTAAGTGGAACGTCCCATTGAAATTAAATTCAAATGCCTCTCACTGACAGCGTAATGTTTACTTGCTTTTCCATTTCCCTTGGTGGAGCTAAGAGGGAAGGAAACCTGGAATCAGCTTTTTCCTATTTAAGGGCAGACCATAAGTTAGTTTGGACTGTATCCTGGAGAGAATGTAAGTCCTAGCTTTATCTGCAGGGAAGGGTGGCCCTGAGGCTGAGTTTTTAGGGTGTTTTATAGATAAGTGCTGCTGTTCCAACAGCTCCCTTCTCCGAGAGACCTGCGCACCTCAGCCTGGGGTGCTGTCACCCTTGCCTTGAATAATAAGTATTGCTGCCCTGTCAAAAAGCAAGACATTCCTGTGGGAGCTTTCTTTTTCCTCTCACCAGAGAATCAACAGCAAATTAAGAAAGCTCAATTAAACACACTCAACCTAGCTATAAGTAGACCACTGTCATTAGCAGTTTAACTAATAACACTAACGAGGATGCTGCTCTCCTGCCAGGCAGGTGCATTTCTTATATGTCTTTGTCTAAATGAGTCTTCACTTTACAATAGATGCTGGCACTTTGCACTGCAAACACTTGCTTATGGCGAGGTTTGTTAACCCTTTCAGGCAATCTCACCTGTTCCACAAGCCTGCCCATGACTATGTGGCCACCTTACATCCTTGCTCACATGAAGGCAGAGACACTCTGGACAGACTCACAGCAAGCCGAGCAGAGCAGACTCACAGCATAACACCACTGACAGGGCTCTGCTCCAGTGGGAACTCTCCTCGCCTTGGCAAAACTCATTGGAAACTCGGATGCTGGCCTTATTCAGGGGGAAAGTGCGCCGGCAGGCTTTCTGGACACGTCTGGAATACAGTCCTCCTCTTCCACTAGCCTTACCCTAACTGTGGGCATGCTTGGCATGGCTCCCAGGAGTGCGGGTCTGTGTCTGTCTGCTACAACTCAATATCCAATCCATGGGTGACCCATTTGACTGTTAAAAATGTCATAAAGTCTCTCAGTCCATCTTCAGAGCCTTCACTATCTGCTAAATGTTCAGTCCATCATTTTTTTGTGGTTTTGGATAATCAGCTATCATCAGTCAGCAGATGAATATTGATCTGGTTACTCTTCAGTAGCTTCTTTAATGCCCCCTCATACATACATACACACACACTCATACACACACAGAGCTTGGTGATTCTCTGGTGCTTTGGGACAAAGGAAAGCTCTAGGTTTGGCAGATTTTACCATCTGTTAGTACATGAAGGGTGAGGATAAAAACTACTCTTGAATCCACCTTCACCTCCACTGTAACTAGAAGTTAACACTACAACTTGGAGGGGTGGGAGGGAAGGAGGAAAAAGGGAAAAGACATTTTCATGGCTAGCTGGGCTCCACCATCAGCACCACATCTCCATAGCAATTGTTGCCATAGTATCAACATGGCCTATGTGATTAAAGAATATAATTTATTTCTAAATAAATAAAGAAAACGGAGCCAACAAAGTGCTGGGAAGGTTTAAAAGGAAGAGGACCTAATCCTTATTTTTCTACGTTTCATGTCCTAATACTGAGTCTCTCTGCATTTTACTTCGCAGACTCTTTAAAGACAAACTTAATTGCATCCTTTTTCTACAACTGCCTATGTAAAGAGAGACTGGTAGAGCATGTATAGTAAGGGTGAAAGCAGAGGAAGACAGAAGTAATACTTATAGGCTTCTGGACTTGCATGGGGTCTGCTTTTTTAGGAACTGTAACTGATCCCACTGTGAGGTCTATATTAGTTAATGACGCTTACCAGGACAATGTGCCTCATGCACCATGCAGCCAAACAGCAGCTAACTGTAAAACAGCACACATTAAGAGCTAATAATGATGACAATGATGTAACAAAAAAAAAAAAAAAAAAAAAAAAAAAAAAAAAAGAAACCAAGTCATGATTAGTGCAAATTACAGAGCCTGGGTTTAAGAGAGTCATCTGCGAAAGAAAAAGGCTAATGTACTGCCAGCCACTAGTAAACAAGATACAATTAAGCTACAGCTTGTGAAATTCATGGATTGTTAGAGATAGTTATGATCTAAATACTGAAATGAATTATTAAGGACAACTGGAGAAGTTACAGAGTAAAGAAAATAGCTATTTTTCTACAGGAGAGAGAGGCCTCCTAATATCTTCCCAAGGCCTACCCAAACACTGACCTATGTCTTTCAAGGAGTTTTCTGTGCCTTTCTGTGTCCTTAACTGACAAGGACGGTACCAACGCTTTTCCATATTAATGTGCTTGGTGTCAAGGACCCTTCTGAAATCAGAACTGCTTCTAGGAACAAGAGTGTGACCTGGGCCACAGTGACTAATTGCTCACACCATAGGGCATGTCATCTCCCTTTTCTGCGTTCCTGACCCTGACTGATCTCAGGGCTGAAATCTGCAGTCCTCAGTGTGCAGATCTCTGAGGGCTCTAAGCATGAAAGAACTCAGTTGTGTATTCCTCACGCAGTCCAGGCTGGGGAGAGAAATCTGTCCCCAGTCAGTCTCAGGCTCCTCAGTATGAAAAGATATTAAAAACCCCTGAAGGTAATTCAAAAGAGCAAATCAAAATATGCAGTGGAAAAAGGAACGGACAAGCGAGAAAAGGGCAGGAGCACTAATTGCTCATCGCAAAAGAATGTTGACATTGAAGCAGCTCCAGCTCAAAACTAAGACGACTAAACCAGGGTCTCATTCTGGTTATTGGGTTTTCCCTCTCCTGTCTCATTTGATTCCAAGCTTAACAGTCAAGGGCAATTCTCCCTGACAAACAGTCCTATCAGCTTTTTGGGCATGTGCCATATTGTTCATATTAACAGCACTTCTCCATGTACTTAAGACTGCGCAGCGCAGGCAAGATTTGCGTGGATTTGCCCCAGGGATGTGCAGAGAGGGGATTATGGCAGTGGCATAGAAACCAGACCCTTGTTTATTTGCGCACTGCTCTTTGTACACATGCTAAGGTAGCACAGCACTGTTTTGGGAAACATACCACAGTGAGAAGAAAAGGAACTGCTCATTGCTAGGTGAACCAGGAGGACTGTTTCAGCTGTAAAGCTGGTTGCTCTTGAGCAACTGTAGAGCATTAGGAGCCTGACGTGGGCACTGCAGATGGCCCAGACCACAGGACCTGACGAGGGGCTGGATCCTGTCACACCAGTCCCTGGAATGGGGAACTCCTGCTAAGCCATGCAGTATCTCTCACTGTTTCTGTGGAGGGCAAAAAGCTGATTCAGGGCTGGGGAACAGTAGTAGCACTAACAAGGAGCTATGAGCTGTCCCCTCATTTTGCAGCCTTACATTTTGCAAATTCCAGAATTCAAGACCATTACTCTCCCTGAATTATTTCCACAGTATAAGCTTTTTACCAACCTAAACAAATAAGACCCTGAGACAGGATACACTCCTGTCTGGGGGTAGCGGGACATGCCTGCCACCCACACCCTAGCCTTGGCAGCCAATATTGTTCCACTTTGTTACAAGCACTGACAGACCCAAGGAAGGAGCAGGGAATCTCAGGGAATAAGAACAAGTTCATCCTCTCCCATGCCGTCAGCAAGCAATGAGGGAGGTTAGCACTGCTCCCTGCTCTTCAGGAGGACAGCTAGAGGTAAAATGCTTCCAGCTACTGCTCAGCCTTACTAGGGATTAAATCTGTCTGCAAACCCTCCTCTGATAAGGACTGGCTACGTTGGGAGAGAGATATGAACACCCAGAAAAACAGCAAAGGAGAACCATTACCAAGAAGCAAATATCACCAGGTTAGCAACTTACTTTTTTCTTTCCTTATCTCTTTTAAGAGTTTGCGATCCTCCAGCCTGCTGAGCCTGAGATTGGAGCAATTCAGCTGCTGTCTTCCTTTGTTTAAATGCATTTACTTCATCATCCAGAGACTTCTTCTTATCCTCTAGCTTCTTTTTTTCATCCTGATGTAATTTCTTCAGGCGATCAAACTTTTCATGCAGCTAGAAGGAAAGAAAAGAGGTGAGCAGGACCCAGCACTACCAGATATTCTGTTCACAGGAAAAAAGGAAGATGGGAGGATCCCATGAGATCTGAGCCTGCAAGTCTCCGTTGGTCTCTACATCACTTCTAGCTCCCTGAGCTGACACTGTGTAGACAAAGGGCAGGGAACAGTCTCCTTCCACAATAGCTTACAAACCGGGCAGTGTTCTAGTGATGCACCATTGCACAGACTAACAATAGAGGATTGGGAGAGTATAATCGTAAAAATCCATTTCCAGGGGTCTCTACCTTACTTATTCCTCTTTAAAGCTCAGTAAGTTAATGGATTTTTCACAACACTAAAGACAGAGTGTATATACATATATAAAAAAAAATATATATAGTATATAATATATACAGGTACAGATTTTATATAATGGGCTTATATCAGGGCCTGTTTCTCTCCTTGAATTTCGCCACACTGCAGCTCTCCATCAGAATCAAGATCTTCATGGTGCAGTTAAGTTGTACACTACAAGCACTGCGATCTAGATTTGTTCTACAGGATGAACTCCTTAATGCCCCCATGACCCCAAGTTAAACTTCAGACTTATTGATAAGAAAGTCCTAAACCACACTCAGTGGGAAGTGCTTTGGCAGCCATCTAACTTGCGAGTGGATCTCTCACTCACAACCATGAAGAGACAAGTACTGCAGTCTTCACCTCTTTTTCAGCCTCCTTCAGCTCTGCTTCTTTTTCCTTGACCCTCTGGACAAACATTTGCCTCATTGCCTCTTCCTTTTTCTGCAGTTCCCCCAGAAACTCATTTCTTTTGGCTTCATAAGTTTCTTGTAAGCTAAAAAGAAAGGAAAGTCCAGTGATGTGACTTGGGATAAACTCTGCTTCCCCTGAGCCTGACATCAGGCTGACGCCATGAATATTGTTTGCCCACAGCACATTGCTGGCCCACAGCCAACGCACCCACACACGTGTGCCCAAGGTCTTACCTATCCAACCATTTCCGGGGTCTGTAAGCTATTGCACTTTTCTGTATGTTGAATGTTGGGCAATTCAAAGAGACCAGCTGGCAACAAACACTAGCTCAGAGGGACACTGCTGTATCTCTGCAGCAGAAACATTCCTACTCCTATACTTGCAGTTTCACAGTCAGCCCTCCACACGCTCTCTGTGTGTTCACCTCTCACTGCGCCAGCACCTTTGCTGAAGTCTGGATTTATCTGACCTGGCAGGTTTTCTTGCTGCATTGGTTCCCTACATGCTCTCTCAAGGACACACACATACACACACGCTTGCAGCACATCCAACAGTGCCTCTCTTGAGCTCGCCTGTCTCCTGCAAGGATCGCACCTGAAGGGCTTGCTGTCTGGATCGGTGTCTTTGAAACCCATCTCTTCCAGTTTACATCGCCGGTACAGCTCATAGTGGCGTGTGTGGGTCTGTTCGCAAAGGTCTTCCATGTTCACGCGGATCAGCATCTCCCGCAACTTAACAAAGTCGCAGTGAGCTTCATTCTCCACTGTAAGAAGACATGGTAAGGAGTAAGATGGGAGCAGAAGCAAAGGTCTCTTCCCACATTCCCCACCCATCTACTTCTCTAACAGGTTTAACAGCCCTTCCGAGCAGAGAAAACTCACTATAGGCCTGACGCAAGGATTTAACAAAGGATAATTCCCAGTGAGATAATAAAGCCCAGGAGGCCCTTGCTCCTCTTATGAGAGCCCACTGCCTCCTGGCAGAAGTGTCACCATTCATGCCATGAAAATCCCAGTGCTCAACTCACCCTGCACTGTGCCCCAGGGGTACTGACGAGCTTTCATCATTTTGTTTCCTATTTTCAGCTCCTCCGTGCTCCCGATCACTGCAAATGGCAAGTGGGCCTGGAACACATTTAATGATACCCATGTTAGTCCCTCTCCACTCTAGCTGACTTGCCAGCACACGGAGATTAGCACAGCCACTGAGCAAGACAGTCATTATGCACACGCTAATCTCAGGGAGTCTAGTCACTGGCCACTAGCCCAAGACAAGGGGGGAGAAGGAAGGGTCCTTTTTGGAAACCTTGTTAGTGCTACCACTCTATATCCTCTACCTGGCTGATCCTCCCAGCCACAGGTTCTCAGGTGAGATGAGCCAGTGCAAGACTAGCATCAGACTGACAGCTTGAACAACGTGCTGCGCGGCTCTGACTGCGGTGCTGTTCCGGGGGCTTGCCATGGCTGAGGAGAACATCTGCACAGGCACAGAAGCAATAAAAGAGGTCTTGGAGCCTTCTTGATTTTATCCCCCCACCACTCCCTCAGCTCACACTGGAGCACAAGACAACTCGCTCTATCGGATCATGAGATCGAAGTCCCTCCTTCACCCCCAGACTGACAGCTCTTTCCTCCCCACTTGCTTCAGCCCTGGTGAGGAAAGGCCAAACGTGTCCCTGCTCTGGGTCTGCCTCCTCATCCATGCGTGCCCTGAGGTCTGCCCCAGGCTGAGCTGGGAAGGACTCTGCATTCCCTGGGGCTGTGCTGACCCTGCCTCATGCTAAAACTCCACAGTGCCTCATGCTTCCTGCAGCTGTGTTGGGGCTCACCCTCAGCACCCCATCTCCTTTATCAAAACTCGTTCTGAGAAGCCCACAGGAGTGCCAATGGCTTTATAAAATCCTCATGATGCTGATGCTATGCACAGCCACTGCTAGATGGCTGCACAGCTAGAAGACAGAGGCAGCCAAATCCAGGGAACACATCCATGAGGAGGGATCCTGGAGATAGCAGAGCAGAGCTGTACCACTACCTGAACTGTGCCTTGTTACGCTCTTCAAGCCAAGACACACTCCACAGAGTACAGCTGTTATAAGTACCTGAAGGCTGACCAAGAACAAGAGGGATTTGCTTTTCAAAAACTCAGAAATTAAAAATAGTCACTTAGTAAAGAAGACGGTCTCTGCAGAAGGCAGAGACTCTTAATAAGAGAATCACCCACTACAAGCTCAGCAGAGTTGGAACAGAAACACTCTCAACACCTCTACAGCCTCAGAAGACCTCACCTTATACTCCCCTCAATCCCCAAACTCAGGCAGCCAAGCACATTCCCCAGACACTGCTATCATACTTTGCTGCATTTATCTGCTGTGCAGTAAGTGAGATCTCTCCCCACTTCTGCTTGCTGATGGAAACTACATTGCATTCTGCCAAGCTGCGGAGAAGTCAAGTGCAGGGTTCCAGCAATTAAAAATAAAGTTGCCAGCTCCCTGCACCCACCCCTTCTGCTGAGTTTCATGCAGTGATGTTTGTTAGCTAGAGCTTTTAAAGTGTGCTGAGTTCTGGGTAATTAAAAGCACCCCAGGAAGCCAATTAAGATCAGTGACCCTGGATTCCTCTCAAGAGCAGACAGTGAAGCTTTAATTCCACAGGTTATCTGAAAACTTGGACAAGTTCATGACGCTGGTACAAGCGAAATATTTCAGAGATTCTGTTTTCTGCTTTCAGAGAGCGGCTCATACCATCAAACTGCAAATAAAGGAACACTGCCTGCAAGCAATCACAAAGACAAACTCTTCAGCTTTTATTCCTTGGCCTCACAGCTCTCGCATAGGACACACGCGGAGTAAGTGGGACTGGTGGTCAGTCTGATGTGGCCATGCTGGGCCATGCAGAGGCTCCATGGGTCCTCCTGGGTCACTCTCCATGCCGAGTTACCATTGCAATCACGCTGATGTGCCAGTGCCTGGAGGCATGCAGGCCAGCATGGAGCTGGGTCTGCTCTGCGCAGGGCAAGTTCCCTGTGGGAAAGGCCAAGCAGCAGAAAAAGGAAAATGGCCTCCCAGGTTGAAGGAATCTGATTTTCATCAGAAGGCTGTCTAATCACAAAGGGCAGGGGATACTAAATACTGGAGGGTAAAGAAACAAAGCTGTCTGAACTGAACAGCCTCCATACCACAACATGAGGGAAATTCCCCTAGCCAGCTTCCAAAGGAATAATTTGCTGCCTCATTTCTACATGCTGGAGTTTTTCCTGCCTTCAAGACAGACCACACACAAGCAGCAGCACTATCCACAAACACTTCTGCACATGGGGTTAAGAAGAATCATCATCAGTCCCTGTGGAGCCAGTCACTGCCTCTCCACCCGCTCCAAACAGGCCTTGCATGTCCCATGGCATCCTGTTGTGCAGCCACTGTCAGGCAGCCTGACAAGGGAGAGGGCAGAGACCCCAGGGCTGAGCAAGGGCCACATGCCACCTTCGGCTGCTCTGGGAAGAACTGGAGACATCACCCCATAGGGACATACTGTCTACTGCCAGGTACTGGCTGGGCTCCTCACTACGGGATGCCATGGAACTGGTCTGTACCTGCGTCCAGCTGCTGGAAACTCTGAAACGCCCCAGGTACTAAACCCCACAAAGGCTATAGCCTCCTCTGCAGGTCTACACAGTGCTATTTCCAGAGGAAAAGCCATTGCAGTTCTGTGGCGCCTGAGGTCTCAGGCCAGCCACCGTCCCTCCAGGACACAGGATCAGGCAAATGTTTGCAATGTGCTTCCCACTGGTGACCCTCTCCTCCACAGCCCACCAGAGCTGCATACTTCTCTCCTCTTCCCACCCTGCCGCCTCTGGGTGAGAGCTTCCAGAACTCCCTTCTGGCTTCTTCAAACTGTCCACGAGGAGCATCCCATGGCTGGCCTCTCCCCCAGCTGTTAATGCTTTTTTGTTTGCTTCCTATCCAGGTCTCTGTGAGAGTGAAGTAAGGGGATTTCCAAGGGACAAAGCGAGCAACGGGATTAAGAGGAGCAATCTGAGACAGTGGAAGAAACACCATGCTATGGCCACACAGGCACAGACCGAGCCTCGGCTGTTCACAGGCCCTGTCACCCTCAACAACAGAGTTGCTTCCTCCAGTGGTATCAACTGTTCGGCTGTTGTCTTTGCCAGTGAGAAAGTGCTGGTGATTTGCTTCTTCCATCAGCAAGGAAGCTCCAGCTCCCACCATGTGTGACAGCTCATGTAGCTGCATGCGGTTTCATTTAACTAGCAGGTGCAGGGAGAATATTTTCTTCAGTAATTACACTAATTCATTCAAAATGGAAAAGCCAATAGGGAGCTGAAAGAATAGGAGAGTTTGTTTTTCTTATTTAAGAATAAAATCCAGATGGGAAGAGACCTAAATAATTTTGTACAGTGTTTTCTCTGAACTTGTAAATACATCCTTGGTGGGATTCTCAAAAAGACCAAATCAATTTCAAGGAAAATCAGGCATCTTGTTCTGAAGATTTGTTTAATCTGATTATTTTCTAAATACTTCACTTGATGCCTTTGTTCATGGTTAAATACTTTTGTTTCTGATTGTGATGGCACAGATTTTAAATCCTTCAGTTAATCAGTTCCTGACAGACCCAGCAATGTTTTCTCTGTTTAGTAAGCCAATTTGGAATGCAAAATACTCTGGAAAAAAAATTCCTAATGCATCCAGCACAAGTGGATATAATAATGTAAAATGCATATGAAATAGTGAGTTTGCATATTTTAAAGCCTAATTTTACTTTTCATGCAAAAGACAACTAATGCAGGTTATAAGCAAAACATTAAGTAATCAAAAGACCAGTATCCATTTTCTCTGTGATTAAAAAAGGAAAAAAAAAAAAAGTAACTGATCCAGAGAAGCTGCTGGTCAGCAAAAAGTACTACGTAAGCATGACAACTGGATTTATAACCTTTCAAAGATGTTGACATGTAAGAGGCAAAAACAATGCAGCTTTCTGTAGGGAAGTACAAACACAAAGATTAAGGCAACTGATTTAAATCAAAGTTTCCCATTCCTCAATTTTAAACATGACTAAATTGGCAATTTAAGTCACAAACCTAAATCAACCAACCCTGGCTCTTTTATTCCCTCTACAAGCTCATCTCCTGACCTGAAGCATAAGAGATTTGTCTTATGTTGCTAATAAAATTAGTATTGGGATGAAAGTTTTCCAGGTCTGCAAAATTGCCTTGATCAGATTCAGATTCTGGCCTGCTTAGTCTCCATAAATCTGGTAATTATGATTTATAACAGTTTAATGGAGGATTTAAAGAGCTGATCTCTCTGTACAGCAGCTGACACAACCCAGAACGTCTACAACCCAAGACAGCAATTCCCTCCCAGGAGACATGTGAATGGCTGAAAGGAAAGACGAGCAGAGGTTTACCTCCACCCTCAGAAGGGCCAAGGGGAGAAGATTTCTCCCTTTATCACTGCACCTCTGGTTCCTTAAGGGTGGAGTGATGTGCATGTTTCCAGGAGTAACTGTATTCCTACACAGTGAGAGCACTAAGCACTGAAAAAGACACCATCTCAAAACTACTCTGACCAGGAAACCACCACTGACAGCTCTTACATTAGGACAAAATTCATGTTTCTTTCAGGCCTCTCTGCAACAGTCTACAACTATTAATATTAGATCAAGAGACGACATAAAAGCATGTCAGCTAGGCCTGTACTTCAGCAGCAGCAGTTAAGCAAGCAACTTCCCCTACTTGCTTTCCTGTAAAAAGCCATCTGGAAAATGGGAGCGTGGTCAGGATGCGCTGCCAGAGGGGCCAAGGGACAGCTTCCTCCGCCTTCAGGGAGCCACAGAGGGGCACCCACGACACTGGGAATGCCAGAGCCAGAATAAGCACTTGCAGGCACCTTGAGACATGTTTGGCCTGAATCGTGTACCGTTTTTCACATGTTGCTGGTTAAGCTGCATACCTCCTTGCAACAGGGTCCTGGAAGTTCACTGGTGGGGGGGCATCAGATGATGCATGGGACAGAAATCAAGAGAAACCCTTGAGCTGAATGGGGTTAGACGCTGGGAAAGTATCTGGGGGAAGCAAAGCATCGTACACATTCCCTCTCTTCTTATATACTCCAAAAGTGACCAAAAGCAGATGTTTAGGGAAGACAAGGGCCACTGGGCTGGATGGGCCTCTTGTCTTGCTCTTGTGTTTTATTTTTCACGTCACCCCTTGGATGTAGCTCAAAGGACACCACTGCTCTAACCAGCCTCCTTGTATCCCCCCTGTCCATCCATTCTGGCCAACGGCACCAGAGCCAAAAGGCCAAAGCAGACCAAGGACCTAGGCTAAGTAACGTGATCAATAATAAAACAGCAACTTAGTGCCAAAAGGAGTCACAGAGCCAGCCAGGTGAAGGAGCTCTGCTGCAAGGACAGCCACAGGCAAGAGGAGACACCCATGGAGGCAGGGCTTTGCAGGAAACACCAGCCCAGGAAAGCAGAACAGTTTGGTGCGAAAAACGCAGGGTGAGGAGCAGAGAAGTGTATGTCTGTAGACAGCATGCCCCTCACACCAGACAGGTAATACCCGTCTGACCAATTCACAACCCAGGACTGTCCTTGCCCTGCACAGCCAGGCCTCACCATCTGTCCGATTTCCTACATGTCCCTCAGCAGATATACATTAGGACAAGGAAGGTGTTAAAAGACAGTTTTCTGACTAGAAAAGCCCACCAGACAGGCAGTAGCCTACCACAAGGCTCTCCTAACCTAGGATGACACTAGGGGATATCCCTGTGAAATCCTCTGGTTTTAAGACACAAAATAAAAGGGAAAGTGGATTTAATAAGCACTCCAATATGGACCACCAGCCCCTACAGTGACAGTGCTGTTCTGGGCGGGGAGGAAGCACTTACATTCATTGTCCCATTTATTTCCGCCACTGATTCGTCATCTGTTGGGAACTGGTAGATCTGAACCCCGTTACTGACCAGTTCGCTTGTGATTTTAATTTTAAATTTGGTCAGCTCACTCTTGGAAATGGCATCAGATTTGGCAATGATGGGAATGATGTTCACCTAGAAAGGAACAGAGTGGTAAAAAATCCTCAGCTTTGCTCCAGGGAGTTTTTTCAAGTCTGCAATACAACTCACAAAAACTTAAAAGTGCTCAGTAAATCTACAGGATTTATCTGCCAATCCAGTCATCTCCACTAGCATAAGGGCTATTCAAGGCGGGGAGATGCACCCTGGAAAAGCAGCGGCCTTTCCACCACACGCAAGGTGAACCTGCCCAGTAAGAGTTAAAAACACCTACCTTGCTGTCAAGTTTCTTCATTGTTACCAAGTCCAGGGATTTCAGCGAGTGGCCTGTCGGAGCAATGAAGTACAAGCAAGCATGGATCCGGGTGTCATGGTAGTTGTGCAAGACCCTTTTTATCTTCAGTTCTTCTTGCAAGTAGGCTTCAAACTGAGCATCAATGAACTCAACGATGGGCTTATAGCTTTGGTGAATAGAAAAGTTATACATCTCACAGTCAGAGAGGTAAACTGACAGTGCTCCTTTGCTTGCTTTTAAGAAACAAGCTGCTTGTTAGATTTCACTTCGCAAGACCAATTCTCTCAATCTCCCTTCCTCCCCACCCGTAAGAAATTTGAAAGCTACACTACTGACAAAGAGATTTGGTGCTACGCCAGACTCTAGCAGCCTGTTTGACAAAACACAGGACTGGAGATTCAGCAGAGGACAGGAGACACATCATCCTCTCCAGGGAAAGTGGACTCTGATACTTTGAAATGTGAAGATGAGAGACTTTTAAAAGGCAGGATAATGTAGACTCATTCGCAACAATGTGTAACCCTTGCTTGCACTCAAGGAGTCCTGCAGGTGGAAGACACATCTCCATTCAGTACTTCCTTTCCCCAGTGCTCTGGGGCAGGAAATCTCTGCAACTCCCTTGTAAGGCCATCTGAAATACAGAGCCTGTCAGACTCACAATGTAAAGGATACCAGTACATCTTAAAAAAACCTAAAATCTAAGAGACCCACAACAAAGCAAATCCCATCTGCGATGCCTCTGTGAAGACACACCTTGGTGGAATCACACACCCCTTAACCGCCAGGCTCCAGCCATGCTGGGACGGGAGCTGCTATAGATACTTCCCCCAGTGTATCTCACTGCACATTTATTGTGCTTATTTTCGCAACACGGAAGAGCCCTGCCAGAAGTGGCTGTTAAGCCAAGCTGTCACTAGACCACACTAGTGGTTTTGTCGGCAGCTTGTGGTCAGCGCAGCACAAGGAAACAAGCACAGATGCCCTAGAGCTCTCCACTCTCCCCACCAGATGAATTTGGGCAGAAGGCTGCCAGCAGGGCAGATACTGCAATGACAGCATAAGAAAAGCTGCTTTGATAGCTGGAGCAGTGCTGACACACCACAACCTGTGTCCTCTCTTCTACTTGTCCCATCCCAAAGAGATGACACGGACAACCCATATGCAAGAAGGAGAAAAACTTTACAGCGCAGTCTGGCCTAACTAGGGCACAGGAGAGACCCTGCACGAGAAAACCAGGTCACAATACAGCCTCTCTCCCCCTTCACTTACCTGTCCTCTTTGTTGATCTGATCCCCAAAGCCCACGGTGCTCACAATAGTCAGTTTGAGGTTGACGTTGCTCTCCTGCAGGTCGTAGGTACTGGATTTCAGCTGGACTCCAGGCTGTGAGTGAGATGCTGGGTCACCTTCAAACTTGGTGTTGAAAAGTGTGTCCATGAGGGTGGACTTACCAAGGCCAGTTTCCCCTGTTGGGGAAAAAGAGAGTTGAAATATTGAATATTAGTATGGCTTGGCCTTTCAGCTTCCAAACATTAACAGGGGTGAAATTGTAGCAGATGAAAGCAGATCTCATGCTCCAAAGGGATCGTCTGGCAAGCAGAAAGCTGAGTACAATGGGAGCTCTGTATTCCGGGCAAATTACATTTCACAGTCTAATGGCCATTAATATCGTTAGAAAATAGAGATGAAAAGAAAGAGGTGAAAAGGCAAAGAGGAAAGCATCGTTCAGATCTTGCATAAACCCACAACTACACTACAGAAGATGCTGTTTTCATTAAATAGTGGGAAGGGGAATAGGGCTCATTGCCATTTCCAAAAAAAGATGCTCCAGATCAATATGCCTCTAATAAGCAGCCACTGAATTAGCCTCCTTCTGTGCAGAAACACTGAAAAGTGGTTCCAGTTCTACAGGAAGTTTTGCAGTTGGTTTCTTGTACCCAGACTGAATTGAGGGATCAGCCTTCTAGACTGGGAGGGGAGATTTTCTGTAATATCTGGTTTTCATATCTTAGGGGCTACATAAGCTATGCAATACTCCAAAATCTGCTTCCAAAAGTTCTGCAGCATTGAACCGCTATTTGGATTCCATCTATCAAAGGGGAACTATTTCCTTGTCTGGAAGGAAAAGACAAATCCCAGAGACCAGTCTTAAATTTGTTTTAGATACATCCCAGGAAGAACAAAACAAATCCCTCCGTGCGCTTATTTCACAGGGCTGCCTCCCTTACCATGTTCTGACAACAGAGCCAACCTTCCGAGCTCAAAGGATCTGACTTCATGCTAAATCCGTAAGCAGTCTGGCTTGCTGCCCTGTAATGGCTGTTGTGTTTTGGGGAAACACATATTTCTGAGCTGCCCAGCTGGCTTTTGCTGAAACTTCGGGAGCTGGATGAACCCCACCCACTGCGAAGGCTGCTCTTCCAGCCTGCTGCAGGACCATGGGGAGACTGTCTCTGGCTGAAGCAGCCTTCCCCTCCCTCCCCGAGCCCTCAGCTCCCAACCAAGACAACTTCATCATTTTCCTACTTTGCTCAGAAGAAAGAAACTTCTTATTTTTGTAGGCTTAGAGCTCTGCAACAGATCCAAACTTACATGAAATGCCCAATTCAACAAGGAGAAACTCCTCCCCGTCCTCCCCCAAACACATCTCCAAGCCTCACCCCTGCAAGCAGGCAAATTCCTTGGCCCCAGAAAGGACTTCTCTCACTCCGGGCTGAAGTACATGACAGGCATGGCAGGGCAAACATCCACTGCTCTAGGAACTGAGCAGTCTGATCGGTGGGATCATTTATCAGGTACCTTTCCAGAAGGCAGCAAGACTCACTAACATTTGAAAGTCAATGTACACCTTGAGCTGCAGAGCTGCCCAGGAGCCAGCTAAGAGTTTGAGCTCCATCACCGACTGATACCAGCTACAGCCAGAACAGGCACAAATCCAGTTGCCCTTCTCATCAATCTCATTTGCAACCCAAAGGGGAGAAGAGGGAGTCATCACTAGGAGCTGGTGCTGCTGCAATCCCTTGTGCTACTTTAATGCACAATTAATACAGCACCGCTGACCAGTGTGTACCGGCAGTAGGAAGGGAGAGGGACCCTGCAAAGCACAAGGTTATCTCTTGTCACTAGAGGAATGAACTGGATCATCCAGAAGACTCACGGATGATCACAGCAAGCCTTTCACTGACTTGGAGTCTCATAGTCTGGGGCTTTGGGGTACCATTTGCCCCAAATGGGGAGCAGGTGCACACAGCACAGCAGACCAGAGCATCGCCACAGTTCGGATGGGGATTTTGAGAGTTAACAGCAGACAGCCCACATGACCTGCCAGGCCTTTCTCAGGGATTCCAGGAAAACAGCAGCATAAAAAAGGACAAAAATCTAAACAGCCTGAGAAGGCTGCAGCATTTCCAGAGCCCCTGCCAAGGGATGGGTGGGACAGAGCAGGGAGTCGGCTGCTTGCCTGCGAATGCCAGGATCCTTGATGGAGCATCTCAGGACAGGGGAGCTTGTCAGCCCTGGGGTGTGGGAGCATCATCCACATATCAGCCTGCAAACCCTGCCCTGTGCCACCATCCTGCACTCTCCATCCCACAGCCTGGCGGGCCCCAGAGCAGGGTCAGATCCAGCAATCCATGCCCCAAGCCTACAGGGCTGCAGGACAGGGTGACAGGGGAGCAGCAGTGACCGGGGCAGGGAGCTGCTCTCTGCAGCGGATACACAAGGTCGCCTGTAAATCACGCAGGCTTCCGGGCAGAACACCCTGTAAGCCAGCTCTTGTTCCTGCCTCCCTCCTTCTTTGGGGCGAAAGGTGTTCACATGAGGCCAAGACTATTGTTTAAACACATCCTGAACCTGCTAATCATTGCCTACTTTAAATTGATCTAATGTGTTGTTTCCAGCAGGAGTGATTTTAACTGTCAGAGGGGCCAGGAGAAGGGCATAAGAGATGCAGGCAAATTTTTAAGACAGAACATGCTTTTATACTCTGTACCAGCTACGCAGGGCCAGCAAAGGCAACTTTGAATTCACACACTGAGGTTTTCCTTCTGGAACTGGAAGATCTGAACTGGTGAGGCATTTTTCCATAGGTGGGAGTTGCCTATCCAAACACCCACAACCTCATGTTTAAAACACAAAACACCCAGCTACTAACACGGCGTCTCAAACATGAGGTCTGCACACCAGATACGACACTTGGCCAGCAGGTACACCCATCCCCGCACCATGTAACCCCACTGACATGGCATGGCACCAAAGCCTGCCAGGGAAGAGGAGGACAGAGGAGAGAGGAATGACTGTCTCAGCTAAAAGAAATAAAACGTTAACACTGACAGAATGACATGAGATGGTAAAGACTGAAGATGTTTATACAGTGCTTCACTGTGTTAAATACGACCAGAGCTAGGGAGCAGTGCTACTCCCAAGGGTAAAATGACAGAAGGGAGGATTTCTGAATCTCCCGGGAGTTTCTGCCTCACACAGAGGCAACTTTCTGCTGGCTGGAAGATGTAAGTGGTGCCAACTGCTTCTTGTAAGGACAGGAGTCCAGATGGAACAGATGGTCTGATGAAAAGGACAAGTAGTCTGTGCTCGTTCCAGCCGACAGCGCTGGAATCTTCTCCGAAAAGCAGAAACTATGAATGGGGATTAAGGAAGGCAGAATTACCGTGGAAGAAGCAATGGTCGATGCAAACTGAGTGAGAAGCATCCTTGTCAGGGAGATTATTTCCTGATGTCAGGCTTATAGGCACACATGTGATTTGATCTCCAAAACTGTACTTAAGGATTATGCAATTCCACAGTGGCCTGCACTCCCAAAACAGGGCTGACAAAGTGCTGTGGGGAGGACAGGGCAGGGAGAGAGTGACCTTTACTGTTAGAGTTCTGCACCAGGAAGCTCTGACAGCTACTGAAAAGCTGTAGCATTGTGCTTTTCATCATGGGATGGATTTTTACTGTTAAGTCCAACAATTTTCAGAGACATGCAAAAAAAAATGACAAGAGACACCACACCAGTCAGGCTCAGGACATGCAGCAACCCTACACCAGTGCCCAGAAGGCACCATCCACTCTTAACACTCGACAGCCTGCCAGGCTAGAGAGACAGTGCCTGGCTACCCACACCTCCTCTCAGTCTCCTGAGACACGCTCCCTGCTCCAATTGCATGTGCCTGTGGCACCTTCAGTGCTCAATGGAAACAGTTCATCAAATCCCTCAGTGATGGAGCAGTGGCACCACTTGGAAAAACACAGCTGGGACAAGCGCCACTCTCCTCCCTACAGCTCTTCCACAGAGAGGTGCTCTGCTCTGGGACCAGACTGCCCTCCCTGTGTTGCCTGGGTGGGACATCGCTCACACTCTCTGCGGCTCTCCAGCTTGGTGACCAGGCAGAGCCTGTGCCAAAAGACAGCAAGCACCAGTGCTGCAAGGCGTGAGCAATCCTGACATCGGTACAGCAAAGCGACATGTCACGCTGTGCAGGCAAGCGACACAAGGGCTACCCACAACCAGCTATGCTGGGTGAGATGGAGATGAGGTGAGGTGAGAGGTGGAGGTGAGATGCTACCATACCCATCTCCGACACTGGCCAGCAGCTAAGGTGGAGGAACAGAAGAAGCTGCACCCACAGCAAATGCTCCTTCCTTTGGGAAGCTTCCCAAACCAAAACAGCTATCCTTATGCTGAATGCACTTTCATGGCTTCTTCCTTCCACAGAAATTTTGTCATCCTAAGCACCCTGCAGCAGTAAGCTGAATTATACACCACAAAAGCTGCACCTCCTTTTTTTGTGCCTGGCGATTTAATTTGCTTTTCCCTAGGACATGTTAAGTGAAACAACAAACAACTGCTCACTGGCCCCCCTCTCCACATCACTCAGGATTTAAGAGGCCCCAGTCATATCATCCTCAGTCAACTCTCTGGGAGGACAGAGGAGTCGTTGGAGTATTTCCCTGTTCAAAGGCATCAAGCAGTTTTCATGAGAGCGCCCTTTCCCGAGAGAGCAAAACGTGTCCTTCATGAGATTAACAACAGTGGCTCCAGATACCAAATAACCCAATCCTAAAGAAAACATATACGCATGCGCTTCCCTTTCATGTGAAGAAACGGGAGCTAATCCAATGAAGCAGGTTTGTTGAGACAAGCCCTGAGGCAGCTCAGCCTGATAAGGCCATCTCTCATGGAGAGAGGAAAAAATAGTTCTTTTCATCTGACAGGTGTACAGAGATAGCACACGATTCACCCACCGCAAGGGAAAGGCTGGGCAGTGGGGGCAAGAGGAGCAACCCAGGCTCACTAAAGATGCTGAAGCACCTCAGAGGACTACCCAGCTCCTAGACGCCGCCGTCCACCCCAGGGGACCGTGGAGAAGGGACAGAAGGGGCCCAAGGAGACCGACGGCTTTTCAGTTGGAGAAACCCTGATCTCTCCTCAGCTGGTTGCAACAGTGACCACAAAAACAACCACTGGGCAACTTCCAGGCTGTACAGGTCACAGAAAGCTGCCTGCTGGAGAGCAGACAGCAGCTCTGCACGAGGAAACCTGTGCACATCCCTCCCTTCCCCAGCCGGTGAGCGCTCCCACACACCAAGGGGCTCACTCCTTTGGAGTGAGAGACCTCAAGCAATTGTGGTACAGCCCCTAGGAAAAGAGAAGGTATTTCTGCCACAAAACAGCCATTTCTTGTTGCACTGAAAAGGCTGGTTAGAACAAATCCCCCACAAATCCTGGGAGAGGAAGTGGGAAACTCCTGCTTGTAATGGGATACTAGTCTAGTGCAACTTTACCCTGGACAAAACTGAGAAAGTTTACATTTCAAAAATGTCACCCTATTCTTCCTCTTTCTTTCCCCCATCTCACTAAGAAATACAGTCAGCACAGAAGGTCTCAGGCATTAAATATTCCCCCAGCCTTTGCACTGAACTAAGAGGCAATGAACGTTTTATCATAAAAGCTTTAGGAGGAAAATGGTTGCGCTGAGGAATAAAATATCAGAGAAACCATCCGCAACCCCTAACTTGTTATGAGAGGTTTGCTCATTTATTCTATCTTTGGCTCTAGTCTCAAAGGGGAGACAGCTTTCAGCATGAGAAGAGCTAAAAATTGCTCCGCTCTGGACATGCTGCTGAGAGTCGTTTCTGAAGCTTTCCTTGGCTCCTTCACCAGGAGCTGGAGGAATCAGTGGCTCAGATCCAGTATGGCGCAGAGCAAAATTTTCATTGGATTTTTCCTCCAACAGATGCCATGCACAGCTGAAAAAATGGGGGGCAATGAAGTGTCTTTCTATCACGCTTAGTGGCCTGACTATGATATTAGTTCATCTATTTGTTGTTTTGTTGTCTCCAAGCCTCAATTGCTCCCTGTTCTTTCAATTTTTCACCCCAAACTCCTACTGTACAAGTAAGACCCTACAGAATAAATGACAGATGGACTCTGGGACATTTTTTTTTCTTTCTCGAAGATGTTTAAGAGTTTGACTTTGTTACCACAAGTTAACAGAGGCACCAGGCAACTCTTAAAAGACATTTTAAAGCCTGACCTCCTCAACTCAAGATTTGCAGATCTTTTTCTAATGAAGTTTATTGAATTTTTCTATAAAGTTTCTTTATTTCAAGATTGGCCATGTCTGTGTTATTACTATTCATAAAAGTCTGACATTAATAACTAAGGCACGTTGATCTTGGCGAGCCCTTGTTATTCAGATCAACAAGCGATTAATACATTCCATTTCTGCCCTGCAAAGAGGAAAGCAGAAGCATTCATCTCCTCTGCACACATCAAAGCGAACATATAACCACAGAAGGCATCCACTGCCACACCTATAACTTGTAGAAAAAAGCACAGCAGCTCAATAAGTGCAGAAAGAAATACTTAAAGACTTCAGTCTTTGGGCAAGAGTTTCCTTAGGTCATATCACATTCACGTACTGTGGAAATCACCTAGCTACTCAGCCTGACAGTGACCTCCACTTGTCAGCAAAGTTTATCATCTCACAGGAATGCCGTTGTCAGGGAAAGTTTTCTTCTCAGCTCCATTTAACAGGGCTCAGCTCCCCTCTCCTCACTCTACTCCTCTCGTCTCAGACTTAACCCTGTGCTGGGCAAACACCAGGTCCATACCATGACATGGATCTCTCACGGGAGGAGACAGACAACCTTTGTGTGGGTACGGAGCTGACCACCAGCTGAGTCCCCAGGAGGCATCCACAGCTGCAGCTCTCCTCTCTGTCATGCCAGGCACTGCTGAGACCATCTGCGGACAGGGCTTACTCTGAGCAGCCGTGGCCACGCAATAACCTCTTGCTCCCAGAGGCAGGGTGCCAGCATCAGTAAACCAAACTAATTGTCCTTTTAGACAATTATTAATTCCCTATCAATAATTTCCTTATCCACCTCACCAAACTAATGTACCAAAGCCATACAAGATTTTACTGCTACCCAGGAGTGCCTCCGAGAAGGGACCATTTGGGATCCTAACCCGGGGGAAGACCTGTGAGACGGGCAGACGCTGCAGGGACAGACACCAAGTCCTACTGCAGCGCCAGGCCCCAGCTCAGATCCATACCACATGGCAGCTTGGATAATCATCTGACCAGCTAAGGCTTGGCCAGACACTATTTTAATTGAAGTATGCACAGAAGGGAGGAGAAAAAAAATAGCTTTTACTGATTTAGAGGAGCATGACTGGTATTTTGTTAAAATAATTACAATAATAATTCAATACCTAACCAAACAAGACCTCAGAACAAAGTTCTCTGGCATGAGTACCAATTTTCTTTTAAAAACATGAAATTCAAACATACTAGGAAAATAAAGATCTTAATAAAACCCTGGGATTTTACACATTTTATTTCCATGGTTCACTGCTTGGTGGAAAGCCATACTGCATAACCCCAGCAGGGATTTCCCAGGGCACCAGTAAATCTTGTTACTGAAAATAGACAGAACAGTTGGGGAAATTTAAATCAAAGCTACCTTGTTAACGCTGTCACCTCCAAGCTACATCCAGCTGCAGAGAAGCCCTTTTCAGCAAGAGAACTTCCCAAAATGGAAATACTCACCCACACACAGGATGTTGAAACAAAACCCATGATTAACTGACTTATTAACCAGCTGGTCAGGCAAACTGTCAAATCCTACGTGTCCGGAAAGCGGGACAGTACGACAGCCTTCACCCTGAAATACAATTAAATAGTTGTGTCATTTTCAAGCAAAATACACTTATCTGTATAAACCCTTAAGACCTCCCGAGTAGAATCAACTGCACAGTCCAAGCAGAGATTTGCATGTATACTGTAAATTGTGTCAGCGTGCTTCCTTCTTCTACAAAACAAATCCAGACGGCACAAATAGAATGTTTTGTTTGCTGTGCATTAGAAGGTAGCCCTGTTGGAAAATTTTAAACTGTGCAAAACACTTACCCAAACACAGCTGCTGAAATAAAGAGGCAGCAAAACATTTGTTTCTTGAGAAATTATGTAGACGCTCAAGTCTCACCTTATACTGAAAACAAAAAGAATCCCCTGTGCAAAGGAATGTATTAATGATGCCTCCTCCTATAAGCTTATTACAATTCACTTAATGTGAACTGTAACTCATGTAATTCACATTCACAGCTGCAATTACAGAAACTAGCTAGAAACAGTTAGGAAAGCTGTACCTACATCTAGTAATTGAACGACCCAAACACACTGCCTCTGCAAAGCCCAAGTGCTGTAGCACAGAAACAGCAGAGGATAGTCTTCAAGCTATCAAACACAGCAATATCTTCCATATCGTTGCTAAGATTAAAATCTCAGGCTGCAAACAGGAGTGTGTTCAAATCTATAAAACAACCATTAGTACCAGAAAATCACAGATCATTGAAGGAAGTTGCAGGGAAGATGCTCGCATGGGCAGGTGGCCAGACCATGCAAGGCAGCAGGTCTTCTCCAGCTCCAAGTATTGCTATCCAAGCTTCGGAGCACATCTTTCAAAGCTAGGAACTGAACAGGAAAAAAATGCTGAGAAAAAGCGTCCAGAACTGAGATGCTCATAATCACGCAGCCCTGACAGAAGGGAGGCTGTACAGGGGTTTGGGAGCAGGTACCCAAACCTGCCTGCTGGAGGGCATGGGCCACTCCTGCCCAGCCACACAAACGGTTTCATGAGAAGCTGCTCTCTCTTGTGCCCAACACCACTAACGCGGTCTCCTCAGCCAGGCGTACCCTTTCTACCCCGGGAAGCAGAAGGGCTGAGCTCCAACTCCAGCTCATGCTGTTCTCCACACCCAGCACAGCCGCTTGCTTCTGGAGGGGGGACAGAAATTTTCACCCGGCCGTTGCACAAAGGCCTATGTAGGCCAAGGCGCTCTGGGTTCCAAACCTGCACAGCAGGCAGTAATAAACTGCATGCAGAGGCTCAACCTCCGAAACAACATCATGCAAAAAGGAGAGTAAGTGCTAACCCCACATATTTGTGTGTACTGGGAAGTTCCTCTCCTGCAGCCCTCCAGAAAGGTATTTCCCTCTCTGCAGCAAAGGCTTTTCTTAACAATGTATTTTAGTGTCAATTACAGAAAATTCCCCTCTGGCCTTTCAGACACATCGTCAGTTTGCAAGAAATACTGCAGCCAAAAGGCAATATATAATATATTATAATGTATAATAATCATATAATAGAGTGTAATTTTTAACTTATTCTTTCAGAATCATGTCTTCACATACCTTGAAAGCCTTTTTATAGGGACAGGCATACTGGTTTTCCCTCTTCTGTTAACGGCACTGGTATTTTAGGCTAGGAAAACATCCCTGAGGACTGCATTTACTACCGCAGCCTGTCAGAGTACGATTACTTGCCTTGTTACCGTTTTGCTGGAGTGGGTTTTTTTGCCAGATATGAGGCTCCAAATACGCTTCAGCCATTAACCATATTTACCACCCTGTGATGTGTAAATATGTTTCCCCTTAGCCATATTTTGTGTATTAGTCTGACTCTTCCTGCCAAGATGTTCACCAAATATGGTGCTTTATTAATTCCTGAGCACCTTGCCTCTAAACGACATGTTCATCAGGAAGGCACTTGAGTTCCCCAGCAGATTCTGTTTTTGCCTTCTGAGGATGCAGCTCCAAGGCCCAATAATTCACAAACAAACAACTAAAGCAGAAGAAAGGGAGACCATCAGGCATGCAGATTTTGCAACAATACACCTAAGCTCTCCTGAACTGCCTTCAACAAAACAAAAACCCGGCACTGGGGTATCTCATGGCAGTATTTGATCCACAGTGAGAGTACCACAGCGCTGGTGAAGAACAGATAGGTGGACAGAGTCCGCAAAGGCACGAGAGAGAACCACAGGCGGACTGCTCCTGGAGAAGGAGAAATATCAAGTGTATTTTTAATACACAGCCTTAAAACTGCACCATTGGAAGACTGTTTGAACACTACTCTCCCCAGGAAGCGTGGGCGAGAGTGTAGGCTCTCATTAAGAACAAATCTTCTCCTCATCCCTAAATATAAGTGTGATCCAGATGGAACAAAATAAACGGTAGAAGTTAAGCCACTCTCGTCTGAGAGGAGGCATTTACCGTCGCACAGAATTCAGCCTGCAAGTCATTTCCTGTAGCCTCTTTTTCTAGTCACCTGTGGTTTTATAACGCAGTTAAACCACATTTCACATCTGCTACAGGCCAGGAAACAACTACTGCAAAATCTGATTTCCAGTCACAGCAGCTGAGCCTTCATGTTAAGGTACATTGTGCTAAAAATCCAAAGCCTACTTTGGCCAAGGCATCAAGAGATCAGATGTGGCGAAAAAAGAAAAATAAGAAATAACATTTTAAGGTCAGACTGGTTTTGACACACATCAAAAAGTTGTCAGCAATTACCAAACCTGCGGAGAGAAAAGAAACATTTTCTACCCGATCCACCAAGAAACAGCGCAAGTCATCAGTCTTCACACACCAAGTGGTGTCTGCATCCAGAACGCTGCTATATATAAACAGCATCATCATAAACAACATATGAACACAGCAATTAGTCATCCTGCCTGTACATTAAATGTAGATTTGGATTACCTTGTTCAAAACTGAAGGAGAATATGTTAAGCTTATAAGCTTTTTGCTGAAAAGGTGTTCAAGAGCTATCGTCCATTATTTATCTTCAAAAACAACCTTTCAGGTCAAGTTTAAAACGTATGAAGAAGTACCAACAAGGTAAGCAATGTTTAACAATTGTCTGTGCAAGGGCTTTTTCCACGAGCATCATTGAGCACTGGATAGCTGAGAGTCCTTCCATACTCTCTATTTTAAAGTTAGCATCTTCTTGGAACGAAGACAAAGACGGGATATCTCTGGGAAGCCAGTGTGAACGCTGGCACCACACCAAGATACCAGATGCCTTTTTTTTCCCCCATATACGCAGAGTGACCCTCCCTAGGATACAATGGGCTGTTGTTCCTTGGGAGGAAGCAAAGCGTGTTTGCCACAAACAAGATGAAAAGAACAAAAAGAGCAATATGCTCTCTTGCTGCATTACCAGGCAGGGCTATTGCAGAGTGAAAGTAAAGAGTAGCCACTTGGAGAGGTTATTTTATTTTTTTCCTGTCTTCGGAGGATTTACACACCTTTTGTTAAGGCTTCTCCATGCCACAGAAACCACTGCTGCCTACTCTAATTCTTACAGAGAACTATCAGGAATATATGGAAAATACAAAGATGTCATAATAAATGATCCCAAGCCTGAAAGCACTGCACATTAAATATTAGTTTACATAAAATGTGCGAGATTGAGACTGCAGGTGTTTGAATCACTCCAGAGTCCTTGGGATGAAAAAACAATTAGAGGAAAATCTTGCTGAATGTGCGTCTCTGCCTTGATCTGCTTTACACAAGTAGGTACAGTGCTGTCAGCTCCCAGTGTCCACAGAGCCCCGAGAGGCTGTTACCACGAGATAAAGCAGAGCATCCTCCCCAAGACACGCAATTGTGCTGCTCATCGCAAATGTCAACGCTCCATATTCAGGACAATTTCTGGTGGCCTGGACTAAAGGAACAACGAAAAAAGGACACCATGGCAAAGGAAAAGCCTCTACTTAGCGATATTCAGGCACAACACAGCAAATAAAAAATGCCACAGCTCTGAACCCAAGGGACACAGTGTCTAAAGAAGGCCCGCATAACAAGAAAATGCACCCAAAGACTGCGGTATAATGCTTGCTCTGCATCTAATTGAAAAGAGTGTTTCTGTTTAGGACACTGACAGCTGACATTTAGTACTTCCAACACAATCTCGTACCTCTCCCCAGGTGAGAATCACTTCAGGTGACAAGGCCTTGGAGACCCCCTTCGGAGGATTTCCAAACGGCGGCAACAAACACAACAGCACCATCCCTCAACGAAAGCAAATCAAGCAACATTCACCAGTGCTCCACCACAGCTGCCAGAGCTCACAGCAGTGCTCCCCTGCCCCTCTGCCACCCTGTAAAGCGGAGACACAGATTAACCCTGTATAGGGGTTAACCCCTATACCTGAGACAACTCTTGCACAAGAAATCAAATGTCAAATCACAAGGCAAGGCAGAACCTGAATTCAGGTTTCCACACCACAGTTTTTCACATCATCTTTAAGCCAGAACAACATCAGATCCCTTCTCATGACCTCGATGTTATGGCATCCACTTCCCCAGACTGCATTTGGCTCTGATTAAACAGCAAATTAGAGGAACACTTGTACCAATTACTTCTCACTTGTACAAGTGTGTAATTCTCTTATGCAATGAGAGAATTATCCAGCAGACAGTATAAACATCCTTCACAAGATAAATGCAAAGCAGGAATGTAAAGCGTAGATAAAGATTCTGTATTTCTTTTCCTTGCTCAGCTGATAACAAATCATCAGGACACATACAACAGAAAAACAACAGAAAAGTGGGAGAGAAATACTTCTGAATCAGCCACCACAGAAAGCAAGAAATGTCTCACCAAAGCTCCTGACCACTGACCACCCTCTTCAAGCGCATTGCATCGTTCAGCCATTCAACATTCACAAACGGTCAAGCGCTTCCGAAATCTCAAATTCTGACAGTTCTTAAGATTACATTTCTTTATGGCCCTGCCAAAGGGCTGCAGAAACACCACGCTGTTTGGATATGTTCCCAGGAGAAGTCTCCTCCAGCAATTAAAAAATACATATCTATATTGGCAATCTTGATGATTTTTCTGACCTGTCCTACAGACATTGAGAGTTAGACAGTGCCCAGTAAGCCTGTCCTCTGCACCACAGGGAGCAGGGTGGACATGTCCCCTGTGGGTCTCAGCATTTAAATCCCACATACTCGACACCGGCAGAGGACAGGAGAGGGGTCTCAGCTCAGCAATGACAGAGTCACACTGCCTGTCTGGGAAAAAGAGGTTTTCACCTACCATCTCCACAATAAATGTGGGTTTAGATCAGGGGTTTGCTGGGAGAGAGGCAAGGTAGTGACCCCAAATCCCCCAGGTACCCTGCCCCAGCTCTTGCACATGTTTGAACCTGTCGGCACAGACAGAGCCACCCTCTGCATCACCAGGATGTCACGGCCGACTGCTCCACAAACCATGGCCACGGCCGGATGCCCAAGACCTGGGCTGACAAGTCGTCTGTCTGGACAAAGACATTTTCGATTTGCAGCACACTAATTTCATGTCTGTCTCACAGCTTTCCCTTTTGCCTCCAAAGAGAGGCTGTGCTCTATCATAATTCATTCCAGGCCTCTAGCAGATGTCTGAAACTCCTGTACATTATCTTAGGAAAGCCTAACGCTCAATTTCTTTACAAGACAGTGGAGCAAGTGAGTCACTTTACATACCTTGGCAGTCACACACAAGGCAATGGGTATGTCCAAGAGGAAATAACATCACAAACTGGCAAAGAATGGCTACATCTACCCGTTCAACAAGATTGGATCTATGCTAAAACCTACTGCTTTGAAGACAAAATGGCAAGCGTTCATCTCAAGCATTATTTCTGTACTAATGCATGGACACTAAAGTTGGAAGCCCAGCAGATCACAGACAAAACGCTTCCACATGCAAACGCGTTACACAGATGCCTCCTTAGCATCTCTCTAACAAACGCAGAGGTGGCTCAACTCCCTCTGCTCCTCTTCTGGATAATTCTCTGCCGGCACACACAGAGCTTTGTGCTGTGCTAGGAAGGCAGGCAAGCATCAGTGTGCCCCAGCCAGGGACAACACCGCTGGGGGGACCCTCACGGACAAAGCGCAGTGGGGATGTGGTGCCAATGTCCGGATGCGGTGCCAATGTTGGGCGCGGGGTCCCATGGCTCCTCCGCGGCACCGAGTGCCGGACTGATGACCTTCCCCACATGATGCGCTAAGGAGCACGGGATGCTGGTGTCTCTGGGAGGAGAACAGCATCCCTGGAGAGACGGGGATGCCAAGGAGCGCTTTCCTCACTACCGCACCCTGGCCCGGCGAGGGGCCCCCAGCCCAGGGCAGGGGTGCAGGACGAGGCCTCCCCAGCACGGCAGTCCAGCCACGGCCGCGGGTCCCTGGGACGGGGCCCGGGAACAGAGGGACCGGCAGGGCAGGACCCCGGGCCCACCCCCGTGCGGGCAGCCCAAGGTCGCCGGGCCGGGCTGCTGCCCCGCAGCCAGCGGGGGGGACCCCAAACCACCCCTCCCCCAGGTAACCCCGGCTCCCCTCAGGGCGGCCCCCGCCAGGCCGCCGCCGCACCGGAGCCCGCGAGAGGCCCCAGCCCAGTGCCCCCACCCCGCCCGGCGCACCCTGACCCGCCCCGGCCCGCCGCCCCGGCCGTGCCCGGGCCGCCCGGCGCCCGCTCCCACCTGCCGCGCCACCTCGGCCGCCGCCATCACTGCCAGCCCGCCACACGGCCCGCCCCGGCCGGGCGGGCGGCTCCGGGCGCGCCCACCGCGACGCCGCGCGGGGGGTGACCCGCCGCGCCCCTGACTCCGTTCCCGCCCCGCGCCCCGCCGCCGTCCCTGCCCCGCCCCGCCACCGTCTCATTCGGATCGGTCCCACTCGTCCCGCTGCTGCCGCCCCGCTTCGGGAGGCGCGGGACTGCCCGTGTCCCCCCGCGGCCGCCCGCCATGGTGCAGCCCGGGCTGCGGGCGGGGCCGTGGCTGCAGTGTGGCGGGGCGCGGGGCTCGGCGGGCTTGGGGGAACGCCGGCGGCGGCGGTGAGCGAGGTTGGGGCGGCCGAGCTCCCGACCGGCGGCTCCGCAGCCCCTGTACCCCCTGCCAGGCCCGCGGGCTGCCCGCCACCGTGGCCTCCCCCGGCCCCTGCCCGCTCCCAGCACGGCGATGGGTCCCCCCGCCATGACTCCTGCGGGCAGGCCCAGGGGCAGCGGTGGCCCCGCCAGTAACGGGGGCCGCACGCTGGGGCAAGGCCTAGGGCAGAGCCGTGCAGCACGGAGGCTGGGCTGGGGTGTGTGGTTGGGGTCTAAGGGTCTGCCAGGCTCGGTCAGTCACTTGCCGTTTGGAATAAAATGTCTGTGAGGTTTCGGTGAGGTCCGTGGGGAGGGTTCGTGCTCACCCAGGAACCCGATTGATGGCGTCTGGGCCCATTTCTCTGCCAGGGGCAGTACAGCCCTTTCCCCGGCCCCGCTGCCCCGGCGGGCGGGGGCTGGATAAACCCATCCTGAGGGTGTAGCTGCTGCCACTTGTGTTTCCCTTCATTTAGTGCCGGCACAAGCATCAAACAAAAGCTGAGAGGAAACTCAAAGCAAATAACTTTCCCAGCCCCTGGGACCCCGAGTAAACCCCCCAAGGTTGTCACCCTGGTTTTAGTCTGGTCAGAGCTCGCCAGTGCGACCAGTCCCTAATACAGGCATGACCACTTTGCACTGTCAGTGCCCTCATCCCCCCAAAGCAGCACCTCATTTCCTGCCTTGTTTTCCCCAGCTGCCACCCGACAAGTGTTTTAAACCATTCCCCGGGATCCCACAGCTCTGTGGGTCAAGTCCTCCGCCTCCCTGAGCCCACAGAAGCCACCAACAGCCAGTGACAAAACCAGGCAGCACCCAAAAGGGAGCAAGGGGACAATTATGTTTTCACCACCAGTCGTTTGGGCTTTATGGGATGACGCCAGCTCCCCAGGCATCCCAGAAAAACTGGTCCAAGTGGTTGGAGAAAGGCAAAGCTCCCTTTAGGGCTGACAATCAGCCTGGGGTAGGGCTAAAGCTCAGGGAAGGCAAAGAAAAAAGGTTGAAGGGGCTGGCGTGGCTCTTAGCTGCCTGACCAGCTGCCAAACCACCTGGTGACAGTTCAGCCATCCTATGGGTGCCTGAGGAGCCATGGATAAGAAAGGCCTTGGGAGAAACGGGTCTGGGGGCTTTTGGAGCAGAGGGATTTGCCCTGATTTGTAACAAAATTAGGGTACAAAATGCTGGTGGCTGCAGCTGCCAACAGTGCCAGGCACGGGGCCTTGCTGGGAAGTGAAACATAGCAAGAGAGGAAGGACAAAATGCCGCTGGGCTG
Organism: Chroicocephalus ridibundus; assembly: GCF_963924245.1. Taxonomy (NCBI): domain Eukaryota; kingdom Metazoa; phylum Chordata; class Aves; order Charadriiformes; family Laridae; genus Chroicocephalus; species Chroicocephalus ridibundus. The sequence goes on from NC_086292.1 coordinate 10,864,696, forward strand.
AAACATTGGGTGGCAAGGGACCCAAATCACTGCCCTGGGCTGGGTGTCCCTTACAGCAGACACCCACTAGCCACCAGGAAAGCAGCCCCTTGGGGCTGTAACCTCATCCTTCCTGAGCACAGCACCAAGGAGAAGCATTGCAATGGGGGGGGGGCAGTTTTGTGGAGGACTGTAAGGCAGGTGCCTCAGCAAAGCACCCAGGGCTTTGGGGTGCCACTGGGGCCAGAGGCACTGTCACTGGGACCAGTGTTATGGATTTACACATGGTGGCCACCGTAGCAGGGTCCAATCCTAGGATCCTACTGAGAATGCCAAGTCCAAGTGAAGGTTTCCAATTAATCTTTCATTAGTTCTTCGTTTACGGCTCATTCTGGGTACCTCCAGAGAGGGACCCGTACCCGTACCCCAATTCACACCTCTCAGTTACACCCATTCCACTCACCACCCCATCCCCAAATCCAACCACGTAATTCTGGCTGGTGGTCTCTTGATTTCTTACTGGTTTGCACTGTGGCTGGGCTGGCTGCCTTCTGCAGTTACTTCATTCCCTTGGAATTGCCTCCTTGGTCCTCATCTTCACTCCGCTCGTATCTGTGGAATTCAGCGAGTTCTTCGTTAGCAGTTTTATCAAAAGTTTACGCTTGGTCAGCTCTTGCAGCCCAAGGCTTCAGCTACTTTATCTGCTCATGCTAAACGAGACTATTCGGGGAGAAGAGTACAGTTAATCAAATTTCTTCTGTAACACCAGCATTGAGCTGCCCAGACCCCCCTGCCTCCGCCTGCCCCGGTGGCCCCGCACGCCCGCTCTCCCTTTGTGACGCCACAGGCCAGCGGGGCCCGGGGGGGCGGACGGCCCATGGCCACGGCCGTGCCTGACGGCGGCGGCAGCCACAATGTGACCAAAGGTCGTCTGCACCGCCCCGGCAGTGCGGCAGCACTGCAGATCCGCCACCGTGCCCAGCGTGCCCTCCTGCCGTGCAGAGTCGGTTCCTCCTTCGCCTAACGCCGGGGCAGGAAGTGTGGGGTGAGAACTGGGGAGTGCGGGCTGCGCCCTGCCGGGGACCAGGCAGCCAGCCAGTCCCACGGGAGCCACCGCCATGGCCCGGCGGGAGAGGGAGCGGGAGCCAGGCTTGGCAGAGCAGAGGATAGCTGGCATTGCCCAGACGTTCGCCTTCCTGGAAGCCGCCCAGCCCCAAGCGAGGAGCCTAGCCCGCAGGTCCCATCTCTGGCCAGCCGCCACGGAGAGCAGGGAGCGTTTCCACCCGCTGCAGAAGATGGACACCACCAGGAGCTTCAGCCGGGGCAGCCAGAGCCCAGGGAGCTGGGGTAGGACTGCGGGCAGGCTCTCCGTTGGCTCCGGCAGTACCCGGAGGAAGGAGCTGAAGGAAATCCTCCTGCAGAGCAATAGCCCCAGCAGCACCAAGCGCTTTTCTACCACTCAGAAGACATCTAACAACAGCAGTGTCCTTGCAGGGCTGCAACAAGAGCAGAAGCCTGAGCAGAGCCCCGAGGTGCTGTCCCTTGCCCTGGATCCCCTGGAGCACGAGTGGCTGCTGACGGTGGCCCAGGGTGACGCGGACAACATTGTCAGGCTGCTGGACCTGGATCCCAGCCTGCTGACCAGGAAAGACTTTGTGACTGGCTTCACCGCTCTCCACTGGCTTGCCAAGCACGGCCACCACGAGCGCTTCATCCAGGTCATCTCCCATGCCCAGAAGAAGGGCTATCCCGTCAACGTGAACATCCCCACGGCCAGTGGCGGGCTCACCCCTTTGCACCTGGCCGCCCTGCAGGGACATGAGCTGCTCATCAAAGTGCTTGTGGGAGCCTATGGGGCGGACACCAGCTGCAGGGACCACAGCGGTCGCAAGGCTTGGCAGTACCTGAGGGCGGATGCCTCCAGGGAGCTGAAGGAGCTGGCGGGGGCCTTGGAGGAGGACTTGGTCCAGCTGCGCTCTCACAACACCAACAACAACTGTAAGTCATCCAGAGAGGCCAGGGCAGGGCGGGACTGCGTGGACTCCGGGGCTGAGGGGAAAGCCCCGCGCTCCTGGAACCTGTCGACCCTCCGGGGCTTTGTCAGACAGGCATTCAATTTCTTCCAAGAGCGCTGAAGCTCCCCTGGCCCATTCGCCTGCAAACCCACGCTGAATAGCAGCCGAAGGAGCCTGCAGGGAGCTGGGAACTTGGCGAGGGCCAGCGCTCGAAATTCCTGGCCAAGCAGTGATTAACCCCCTGCACAGGGGCACCATGGCCACTCCGGGTCTCATGTGGTCTTTTGGGGCTGTGCTGGTGTGAGTGCGTGGGCAACCATGGCCATCGGGAACACTGCCTGGGGACAGCCCTTCCAAAAACCTGCCTGTCCATGGAGGGGGTTTTGCCCCCTTACCCCTGCTGATGGGGGCTCCTTGCCGCAGCCCAGCAGAGCCCCATGTTGGGGGCTCACGTGCTGGCCCTGCTGCGGGGAGCTGCTTCTCTGACACCCCATGTCCCATGGGGAGATGCAGACCCACTGCAGGAGGTGGTGTCCTGTGCTGGGAGGCCGGGGGTGGATGTTTGGGCTGCCCATCCTGGGCTGCCGGCAGACTTTGCGTGTGACTGTAGTTGGTTTAAGCTGCAAGTTGGTGACTTGGTTCTCCCACCTGTACAATGAGGCCATCGGCACTGCCCCAGTTCCCAGCAACGCTGTGAGGTTGGACTGGTCATGGCACCTCGGGTGCCCAGACGAACGTTGGCAAAATATAATTAAGTATTTCACAACTGTGCTGTTGAGATGCCAGAGGCCTGGCTCTGGGCTGATAATGGAGAAGCAACTATGGCTTCAGAAACACCCCCCCCAACGCAACACTTTTTTATGTACGCTTCTCTGCCGGCAGGGAGAGCGGGTGCAGACATGCAGACCGTGCCACCAAGCTGCAAATGCTTTCCAGCCCTCTGTGAGATCCCAGGGTCTCCGCCACATGCACCTCCTCTGGGTTGCTGTTTGTTTATGAGAGATAAAACTATTTCTCAGTAAAGTAAGAGCTGGAATGCCTGGTTTGCCACAGGAGGCCGGGCCCAGAAGTCTTTCAAAGTTGCAAGGCAAGTCCCCCTGGCAGCCCTTCCCTAGGGACCCCCGTCCAGGGGAGCCTGAGACGCTCAGCCCCGCAGGGGATGGAGGAGGCAGGAGGGACACCCAATGGGGTGGCACGTGGTGGCTCCTGCAGGGACTAGAGTCCAGGAGCAGTGCTGGGAAGATGACTCATTGCTCAAAACCATGGAAAAGGTATGAAGGCTGTGAGATTATCTTTGTTGCTACTGAGGTCATGCTCAAAAATGAAACTCTTGTGAAATGTCCCTACAGCAGCATAATCCCGCGTGTATGTACCGGTAACTGCATTAAAAGGGCAAAGCCTCTGCTCGCCTGCTTGTGTTTTGTTCACCAAATGGAGCTCTGCCCAGCTTATTTCAACTTGCTTTTCATGTTCTCAAAGGCCAGGGCTGCTTCAAAACGTCTTCAGAAAAACAAGGGCCCCTTCCTCTTTTTCATCATCATGAGACCATTTCTGCCCCCTTAAATAGCAGTCCCATTTGAGAAGTGACTCAGGCCGCAACCAGGGAGTTTCTGTTCCCCATCGCAGAGCAACAGCCCTTGTGGAGTCACCTCGCGTTGGAGGGGAGTCGTGGTTTCTTTCTAGCTGCCTTTCTGGGGGTCTGCAGAGGTGACTGAGGGACTTGAGGTGATCTCTGGCCTCGCTGCGCGGGTGAATTTGCACCTTGATGCAGAACGGTACACGGATAACTTCCTTGGAGGAACTTGAGCCTGTGGGTTTCACAGACCCTAAGCAAACCCCATTTATATTCAGATTGTGCTCTGAAATGCTGCTTGGACACAGGAATAACCCAGTCTGCAGCAGATGATACATGGAAGAACAGCCTCGAGATGAGTGGATAGTGATCCAGTGCCGGGATAGTATCCAGTCCAGGTGACTGGGTGGACACATAGATGTCTGGACATCTTTTTAATCGGAGACACACAAAACACACTGTGAATGGATTTCATGCCTGATCTACACCATTTTTGTAATGCTTTAATAAATTAAGTACTTTGGCAACATAGCTCCTTCCAGAACTCTTTGGCCACATCCATGTCACAGCATGTCTGTCTTCTGATGAGTCTGGTCACACCAGCACAAACTCCATGAAAAGCACTGATGTCAAAAAACCCACCTGCCGTCTTTAGTTCTGGTAACCAAAGTGCTGTTGGTGACAGGTGGGTGCATGTCAGATGAAATATTTTTTGGCCTGTCAGTCCTCCGTCACCCTTTCGCAGCAGTGTGCTGTTGGGAAAAGGGGGTGTGACGGCTCTTACATCCTCCTCTGAGTAAGGCACAGAGTAAACAGTGGAATTAATGAGAATGCCGTTGAAGGAGCCGTTTCCTTGGCATTTGTACCTTAGTCACGCTCCACCAGGAAACCTGGACATGTTCCATTTGAAAGTAAAATTTAATTGGCAAATGCTACACTTAAATATAACTATGTGATTTTTAGTGCTTGCCTCCCCTTGACAGCTAACCAAAAGCCCCTAAAGGCAGCTTTTCCCCCATCGTGGGTTTGTGGGTCATGGGTTTGAAGCTGCAGTCTGCTCTGAGGCAAATTAGGCAGGCACTTCAGAAGAAGCAAGACCAGAGCCCTGCTTCTCTGGGTGGTGTTACACCATACTCATCAACGCCACCCCCGGCCCTCCAAGGGTTCCTCTCCACAGAGCAAAAAAAGGATCTTCTTCAAATGGCAGTACCCTTTCTGCTGCTGTACGTTGCATTTGCCCTGAACACCACGCCACTGCCGGTGACCCACCCCTCTGCCTCCCATGGTTTATTTTCATACCTGCAGAGGGGCGGTCGGTTTGGAAACACAGACACATTTAAAAAATATTCCCCAAGTATACCATCAGCTCTGACTTTGCTTCTCACTCAGAAAACAAAAGCGTATCCAACAAAATTAATGGACTAGACATCCACATTATTTAGATTTTTTCCTTTAACACTTCTGTTGATGTCTCAGTCATGGTGTGTCAGCCCAGTTCTACAGAGATTCCGGATCCCCCCTGCAACTCTCACAGGGAAGGAGAGGGCAAAGAGAGCTGCCACAGGAAAACCAGAAATCATTCAAACCCAGAGGTATTTGTGTCAGTTAAGGTTCTGCAGAAGATTGATTTTAACCCAATTTTAATTTGTACTAAATTTTTAATCCACGTTATCCCTTAATGTCAAATTTGAAAAACAAATTCAGTCAAATCAGGAAAAATAATATGAGGCGTTATTTTCCAAAGCAGCTCCTTGGTAGAATCTGCTTCCATCTAATAAAAATAGCACAGTAATGACTGTAATAGGGAGACTACCTAATAAATAGTAATAAATAGTTCAAGCCATTGCTCAGGAAAGCTTTCCCACAAATGCCATGGAGAAAACTGTCTCTTTCCATTCTCACGTCCATAAAATTACTTTTTTCCTCCTCAGCCATGTCCTCATAGCCACAATTAAAAAGGAATTCTGCCAGCAGCTTTGCCTGGCAGCAGTGCTGATGGGGAGAGGCAGGGAGGGCTGCAAGGCTGATCTTCAATCCTCAGCCGCGCTGTTATTTCCTAAACACTTGCTTCAAAGAGAAGAATACAGAAGAGATTTAGAAAACATGGGGGTAAAAGTGTTTGTGGCACATGGCCCTCTGTTGAAACATCTCTGGCAATGCTGCCTTCCTGTTGCAGTGACTTACTGCTTCCCCCGATAATGAAGTAGCAGCTAGACTTAACCAGACAGGAAAAGGTGCTAGAAGATACCTCTGAAGTGTCCTGAAGTTTGTAAAAATCCCAGCCTTGCTCCCCTGCGCTCACAGAAACCTCCAGCACACCTTAGGAGACAGAGACTGTCACGAGCTCCGAGCAAGGTGTGTGTTTGTTGTGCATTTATGTGTGCTTGGCATATGCTGCTGCCCAGCTTTATTTGCTACAAATTGTAATGCAAAGGAGATAAATCTATTTACCTCCAACATGAAAAGCAGCAACGCAGAAGGTGTGGCAGCCTGAAGCTTCCTCAGGAAGCTGCCACCCAGGAACTGAGCCACCACGGCAGGCAGAACCCAGACAACAGCATCATGTTTCACAGACCCCAGGGAAGAATGCCAAGTGTTGGGGAGCTGGAGTGCTGACAGCTCTGCATGGTTTAATCCCTTCTTTCCTCTCTCCCCCTTTTTAAATAGCTGCTAACTCTTCCTTTGAGCAACATCTTGAGTTATTATCCTTCTGCTCAGAATTTTTTAAATTACGCTGCACCTGTGGCTGGCATCAAGCCCAATTTAATCAAGCCAACACAGAGCTCGAAACAAAACTCAGAAAAAGGTTATTACATATTCTAGGGAACACGCAGGTATTAGGTGAGTATTGCATTTTCTAGGATATAAAGCTATCCACCATCCTTGCTGTATTCTTCCCTTTCCTCCTCCTTTTCTACCTTCCAAGTGAAACTTCCTTTCGTCTGATGATGCCACTGCACCCGCTCCCCAGCCAGGATCTTCACCCCAGGCTCCAAGGGCTCCCTGCCCCACGCCCTGACCAGGAGCAGCTCCTGATGCCGCAGGGGCCAGACCTGTGCCGGGTCAGACGCTGCCAGCCCTGACCACAGGCATGAGGCTCACGAGGAGCCACCTGCAGCTCACACAGGCGGGTGTTCAGGGGCAGCCTTGCCAGGACGCTGCTCAGGCACAGGATGGGTCATCTTGGTATTCAGGTATCACCAATTATTCTCAGCTCCATGTTCGCACTCCCTGGGCATGTATTTTTATACTGCTTTTGGGCATGTAACATTTCAGCATTTGCCCAGTACCACAGAGCCATCATTTGCACTGTTCAACGCTTGCAGTTGACTCTTCCATTAATAAAAAAAAGGTTATCTGACCAACCAACAGGACTATCTACACTTTTTCACGTGGTCTACCCTGCATGTTCAAACGGACCACATGAGAGATAATAGTGGAGTGGAGAATCTGCAGCTGTGACAGGAGCCAGCCACAAGGGAACATACACGCATCCAACATGTGAGCATAACTAAGAGGGTGGTTAACCGGAGATTGATTTGGTTTAGCAAAAGGTTTTGTTAGTTTGGATCCCCCTCACAGCACACCTAAAACAGGAATCCACCTTACCCCAGAGGAGCATTTTCGGCATGCTTTGCTTCCCAGCTCCATAAAATGCACCCGTCAGCTATACACGCACACATCTTTAGCAAATTCTGACACTGTGTCTTACTCTTCTTAGTTAACAGTTCATAAATCTACCAGAAATGTAATCCAGTCTTCCCTGGGGTTAAGTAGTCTGTCTTTCTCAAACCTACCTCTAAGACTTTTTTTCTTTTTTAACTATTTCAGTCTGAAGAAAATTTTTTATTAGACAAATTAACTCCTCTAAAATCAGTTCTGATTTTTACCCCTTTTCTGCAAAAAATCATTACGCTTTTGCTCTCGAAGGTTTACAGTAAGTGAAAAGGAAGACACAGCCTACTCTAAGAGATGACAAGGTTTCTCACACTAAGTAAGATTATATTGACAGTAATGTTAGTTTTTATTCTCTGTTACTATCCCACCATATATATATATATTTATTTATTCAAACAAAATTTCAACCAAGTCATTCAGGTCCATGTTTATTAGTAAGCCTGTACACTGTCAATACTCATCATAATGCCTGAAAGAAAGAACACTAATAGAACACAGTCTTCATGTTTCAGATGCAAATTAGTTCAAGATTTTCCCAGTTAACATCAATAACTCAGACTAGCTTATAAAAAAACCCAACCGAAACACTGGGGATTGCAGTCCAACACTACAGAAGGAATCACTTGTGGGTCGCTGAACAGCATACGGGGTGTACCAATCTGACGCAGAAAGACAGGTGTTATTAGAGTTCCCAGGAGACAGTCTCTCTTACAAGCCCAGTTTGGTCCTTCTCCAGTGTCTCCTTTTGGAGTTGTACCTAAGACAAAAGCAGTCTAAATTAGCAAAGTGCACACACACATTTGAAGATCCAGACTGAAACCACCTTGAATTAGCTCAACCGTAAAGGATTGAAATCTTTCTTATGTGCCACAGTGGTAAACTGCCAACAACAATCAGCTGTGTACTTATTTTTTAAAATATCTATCTCCGTTTCCTTTCTTCATTCACTAGCCAACTAGCAGGTTACTGCAATAGAATCTAAACCTCCAAGAGATAAAGATGCCTACAGAGATGCATCAGCACTGGCGTGTGAAATATCACCTGCTCTTTTGGACACAAGATCTGTGATCTTGTATTGACTGTCCAGTGATAATGAAAACTACCTCTTGAATGTATTTCAGGGTCTAAGAAAGTATATTCATTTATGAGTATGTACTTGTACATGTTAACAAACAGTTTCACCACTGTACAGATGAAACCGAAGACAGCGTTAACAGAGTTACTCTCAGCAGGAAAATGGCAGTACTCCCACAGAATGAAGCACTGTAATTGCAGCCTGCTATAGCAGTTTGGATAAAACTGATGACTGAGGCACTGAAGTGCCACAGGACAAAAATTCATGACTCTGACCCATGATAAAGTATTTCAAAGTACCGCAATGTAGCTAAAGCAGAACCCTGTTGTAAGGTGGTACCTGCAAGACAAGAATACAGTCTGGGGCACACAACACTGATTTTTCCTAGAAAGAAACAAGTTAGAAGTAACATGAACAGAGCCTAGCAATTCTGTGCTGTTTCACTGCCTGGGTCAGCCACTGCTACTATCACTTTCCTCACTACTTAGGACAAAAAACGACCTGGGAGGAAGAATCCTGTTCCCTTAAAAAGTCTAGAGACTGGAGCATATGAGATAAAAACTTCACTGCACAGTGTGAGTGACCAAATGATATTGATTGAAAATTTTAAACTGGAGGGCTCAGATATGCATCACCTTTTGCATGCCTCACATTTACCTGGTATTCTACAGTACTCTCTTACTGTGTTTTCCTAAATACAATACTTGAAAAGAAACACTGTAGGCAAATAAAAAGGAACTGTAGCAAATTAATTCTGCAGTCACATACCAAGGATCTTATACTATCAATTTTATCTCCCATGCACCCAACAAGACCTTTGCTCCCTTACGTACCACCTTGTGTATCTCACAACACCCACACTCAGTAAAATACTGTTCCTCGAGAGCTCAGGAACCCAGAGGGACAGCTAGGAGAGGGCGTAAAGGCGCTGGGAAGGGAAGGAAGAAGCAGAGAGGCTACCTGGGTACCAATTCTGGAATAATTATCCACGCGTACATTTCACGCTTTCACTTTAGACGTGCCACCACTGGACGCCCGTGGACAGCTGCAGAGCACTGCATGAACTGCCACAGCAGGGAACGGCCCTGAGCCCCACACTGCCTCGAGAAAACACGACGGGCCGACAGCACCCGGTGGAGCCGTGTATCTGCGCTCCTACGGTATTCGCGGGCACAAAACTGCACTTTTGCTTGCATATACCCTTTTACACAATCAGGTTCTGATTTCAGTCCGTGCCGCACGGGCAGCCGGAGGGAGGCCGCAGCTCCCAAGTCAGCCGCTCTTCTCCTTACCTGATCTTATTGCCCGTCTTCATGCGAATCCACTGCGGGATGGGCCGGTTCTGCTTCTGCTTCTTAGCGAGGAAGCGCTTGATCTTGAACGTCTTGTGGGACGACTGGAAGAAAGAGCAGCCGTTAGTGCCGCAGCGCGGGCCCGGGCCGGCCCCACCGCGGGGGCTCAGCAGAGCAAGGCACCGGCACCGCCCCGCAAGGCCTCGGCGGGCCGGGGATGGGAAAGCCGCCCCCGGAGCCCTCCCGCCCCGCGCGGCTGCCCGCCGAGGGTCCCAAGCCAGCCCGCGGCGGTGAGAGGGCTCGGGGTGCCGCGGCACGGCGGCGGATGGCGGCCGATGGTCTCACCATGGCGCGGAGCGGCCCGGCGTCCCGGCGATGGCGGCGGCGGAAGAGGCGGAAGGGGCGGGGGGAAGCGGCCAGCGAGGCGGCGGCGGCGCGGGCTCCGCGGCCACAGCACCCCCTGGCGGCCCGGGGGACCCGCCCCGGCGCAGACGGAGCTCAGTGAGGGACGGCGGCGGTACAAGTTTCTGCGAGTTTATTGTTTTTAGTACAAAATAGCTATGGCTAAAGTTCGCTAGCTTAGGAGGAGCTGCTACTGGTGAAGTCTCTTTCTGGGCTGTAAAACAATACTTCAGGTTACGAGGGAAGAGGAAGCCGTACCGAGAGGGCAGGAGTCAGGAAACGCTTCAGACTCTAAGGAAGGGAGAGGAGAATGCTGGAAAAGAACAGGATGCTCAAACCAGCTACATTTGATTAAAAACAAGCATTTCAATGTAGGTAGACTCTACATGAGAATTTCTCAAGAAGTATCCAATATTAAGCCAGCTTATTCATACACTCCAACTCAGTTACTTTATCCGAGAACCACTGGAGAGGAAGGTCTCTCCCTCCCTGACGCACTACTGCCAAGGCCAGACGTTCTCCTCTTCATATGCCAGGGGGCTCCTGTGCACCGGCACCTCAACAGCCCCCGCCTGTGTACCTGTCTCCATGCCATGCCAGACTGACATAGTTTAGCTACCCTTGCCTCAGGAAGGAGCACCGCACAACATAGCGACAACGCCTGTGTTCACTCCAGCCAACTTCAAGCTCACTTTGCTGAAGCACGTCAAAGACCGGCTCCAATCACCTCACAGTAAAGCTCTGGCTCTAGATCCAGGTGTCATCTCCTCCTGACCGCATGACTCATTTATTATCATACTTAAGGCCATAAAGTCTTTCTACTTTGCAAAGATTCTCTTCTCTGTTGTAGTTAGATGCTGGGAAAATAAATTCAAATAACTGAAAATACAATGAGAACACATTTCAAATTCCGAATCTACAACTGAGGTTCTTTAACCAGAAACATCCAACAGCACAATGCCCCCTTTCTTCCTGTGTTCCTTCTTTGCTTCGAAGGCACTTCTGGATTGCGTAGTACATGCTCTTTGGCTGCACAGACAGTCAGAACACATAAGGCTTGCATGCTAGTCACTCCTCCTCTTTCGTGTTACTGCTCTCACTCTCTGGTTTCTTATCCGCTCCCTGATCCACGGCTTTTGTGGCACCCTCTTCATACTGACACAGTCTGCTTCGGCTTCGGGCTCCTGGCTGGTACAGCTGCATTGCTGGGCGATCCTGAAATAAATCAAAACTATTTAGACTCTTTCATAGCCCCACGCTATCATGATTATTACGGCATCAGTGTAATTAGAAATGGCTCAAATTCAAACTTTTCAAGGTGTTCTAAGTTAAACTATTCCACCATGCTGGCAATGTAACTGCAACTGTCTCAAATCAAGGTTGTCTCTGTTGTAAGGCAACATCCCTGTTCAAGCCACAAAGAACACTGCACATAGTTGAAGTTATTTGTAAAGTGTTTCCTCTTAAGATGAGTTCAGCTCACCTTCTCTCAGAACAGAGGCCAACTTCAAAGCTTCGAGTTTTATTTGTACCCAATAACGCCTTAAGTGACATGGAAAACATGCATACTGATGCTGCAAAAACAGATTTGCAGAGTATATAAAACTAAACTCAAGATATTATTTATTTCTTGAGTCTACAGGAGCTCTTCTGTCACATTCTGCATGCAGCAGTCTCATCCCTGTTTTGGAGGAACCTGTTCAATCCCACTCCCACTTTGAGATGTATTTTCAGGCATGTATACCATCAGCAGAGATACAGGTACATTACTGATGCTCTACACCTTAAAGATACGGCCTATGGCTTAAGTCAGCAAATGAAAAGGGATCAGTGTCATTACGATTTAGCCCATAGTATCTTGACTTAATTCCTATAAGTGACAAAAAAAATATCACAAACTGTTTAGCAGTGTTTGTCACCAAAACAGGGAGAAGTTTCAACAGAGAAACTACATTGTTGTTTCCCTGAAGTGCTTTTATCCTAAAAACCCCAAACTGGTCCCTATGAATCAACACAGGAATTTAAAGAAATCCAGCACCTTGTTTCTGATACGATCCCTCTTAATTGTATCCTCTTTTTTATCGTCTTTGGTTACTTTCTCAGATTTGTCCGTGCTGCTGGTAAAGTCTGTAAGATCACTTTTCTTTCCCTTTTCTCTGAGTAAGTCTCTCTCCTTTTTCACCTCTTCCTCTTTTCTTCTAAAAACCTTCTCTTTCTCAAAGCGCTCTTTCTGCCTCCGACGCTCCTCTTCTTGGCGTCTCAGTTTCTCCCTCTGTGCTCTCTCATATTCTCTGTCTCTTTCAAAATCTCTATCTCGGTCCCTGTAGTCCTTTACACACTCATCTTCTGATCTGTATGAAAACAAAACTGAAAATGAAGCTCAAAAGATTCATCAGACAGAGCTGGGAGATCAATGTAATACTGGTGTAAATGTGCAATATGAAGACGACAGACTGGCAGGTTCTAGGGAGCTTTTGGGAAGCTGTAATAACCTGAGTCATGCACGATAACAAGAGATGACACTGACTGCTAGCATTTCCTAGCCTACTACTCACATCACTGGCTGAGTCTCCTCTGGCTTTGGAAAACACCTGAATTTCTCTGTCTCATCTCTATCTCTCACATGGCAGAGCTGAACCTTGAACAGATCACGGAGCAGTTGAGAATGACACTTTCCACTTTGACCGTTTACAAGACTTAAAGGGACTACTAACTGGAGTTCACCTCTCCTCTTGCCATGGTTATAATTCTCTCATTGCAAGGACAGTGCTCACAGCCTGCTGCAGGTCACCTACACCTGGGCTTCTTTTGCGGAGTTCCTACAGTGAGTTGCAAAAATATTAAAATTTGTTCACTAGTGAAGAATCCTCAGGTAATTCACACAGCTTTCTGTAATTACAGGGATGTGTGCTACCACAGAGAACACAACCCATGCCTTATATCAGTAAAATAATTTGAAAGAGATTTCAAAACACGGTCATGGCAGAGCAGCCTAAGCCTCAGTACGATCAGGAAACAAGTTATATATACATATACATATTTATAGCAAGTACTAGAATACTTTTTTGCCTTCTCTTCTTTTGTCTCCCCATCAGATCGTTTGGCAGATGCACTACTCGCATTTTTTTCCTCCCTCAGAGTCTCTCTTTCCAGTTTCTTGGATTTTTCTTTTTTCTCCAAGTCTTTTTCATCTTTTTCAGGCTTCTTAAGTAGCTACAAAGAAAACAGAAGTCTCAACTAAAAAGCTCACTCTAATACATATTGTCTGGCACAACACCGAAATTGCATCAAAGGAACCACAGTCCAGTAAGAAATAAACGTTAAAGTAATGTTACTGCAAGTCGCAGTATTTCTAAAAGCTGGAGTGTATGAGTAAGCATAATCCACAGAGCAGACTAGGATTTTTCTCCTAAACCAGACCATTTTAGAAAGCTTAAAAATAGTCTCCGTTCCATAGTGAATTCACGATTCCGTTTACCACAGCATGTACAACAGTCACATGACAACAGCTTTAAATATTACTATGAAGCATTACAGCATGTAAACCTTTACAATACCTAATATTGAATATTACAAAAAAGTGGTAATTTACTAACATCAAACTCATGTGATTCTTCACGCAATACTCAAAGCACATTTTGAGAGACTGATATACAAATAATAGGGGAAAGGGAATGTAACAGTTTATAATAAAGAACTGTTCTAGACCTTAATCTTTGGTTCGTCTTTTGATCTGTCTCTTTCTTTTTCTGGGCATCTGTCTACTTTTTTCAGTTTTTCTGCTTCTTTTCTCTTCCTTCTCTCCTCCTCTTTCCATTTTCTTCTTTCTTCTTCCCTTTGTCTTTTTCTTTCCAATTCTCTCCTCCTCCTCTCCTCTCTTTTTTCTTCTCTTAGTCTCTGTGTGTGCAAAAGCAAAGAAAAATACTGTATTTCCACACTAGAAAACATCCCTTTAAGCCCAACAAGATACCCTGCCACAAAGTGGTAAAGTAATTCATCACCAAATAACTCACCTCAAAACCATCCCTATTATAAAAGAAAGAAAGAAAGAAAAGTTCTGACATCTCTGTTGTGAACCTGAACATGTTATAGCAGCGTTTCACCTTTTTTGCCTTGCTCATAAGCCTTAATTTGTCTTAAAAAAAACCAAACACCAGCCTCGGCCTTTATCATTCTAATTTTAATTGAATCTGCCCCATCTGTGGTTTCTTCCCATTGCTAAAAGTTACAATGAGATTATATGCTAGGAGAAAAATCATCTACAACAACCTCAGCCATAACTGCATAAAAAATGAAAGCATTAAAATGGGATCCTGTTTGTCAGTGCCACAGAGATGTTTAGCTGTGAACAGGATGCACATAAAGCACTACCATTCCTACACAGGCCAGTGTTTTAGTAGTTTAAAATATGTGAACCAGGTGTTAACAAGGAAACTTGGGTCAAAAGCATCTTCAAAAGAAAGGGCAGAAACATATCAAGATACACATCGCAATATATGCAACCATGCTTTCAATAAGCAAATCATACTTGCAAGCAACAAGAAGATTCAGGAGACAGTCTTACCTGTTTATTTTTCAAGAAGTTCAACAAAGGAGTAGTCTTTTTAGCTACAGAATATATAAAAACAAATGTAAACCATTTACCTTATCCAATACTGCAACGCCTACAACAAAACTCTATGTGAGGTGAAGAAGCCTTATGGATTATCCAGCCTATCTCCTCTCACATACAGCAATACAGCAGTGAAACAAGTATTCCAATCCTATCTCTCAACAGCAGCAACTATTAGGATTCTATAAACTTCTTTAGGACACTAATATAATATCCAGTACACCTATCTATCTGTAAAGGGGTATTCAGTCTGCATTAGGCTTTTCCCAGATACTCTTGCTTTGAAAGAGATACCTGTAACATGCTTAAAAAGAGCATTCTGGTCATTTTTGTTGTATTTTACCCAACCACAATCTCTCTTAACTTGTGCCTGCAGGAACATCACTGCTCACAGCATTTTGCATTAAACATCACTGCATCTCACTGAAATGCAGCCACTCCACAGCCTAGTCTGGCTAACGAACATCTGACTGGCAATTTAAAACAGGAAGGAAGGTTATCATATAAAACTTAAACCTAGAGAAGAATTTAGAGCATGGGATCAAAATAAAATACACTGAATAACATTAGCCTAAAGGTTTATCAAATACCAAGAAAGCACACAAAAGAATTTAGCCTCCTCAAGGTTGAGAAATCACAGCTTCAAATTACACCACATACATTTTTTTGTGCTCTAGGAAAATGTAACTATAGTACATAGATTTCCATACCTATTAGCTCTTTGTTTCTTGCCTCTATTTCCTCCAATAAAGTTTCAGGAGTGGAGGTTAGTTTTTCATCATCTGCACTGTAACTTTCCAAAAACTTCTTGTACTCTGGATCTATGGGGGAGGGGAAAGGGAAAAAGGGGAAAAAAGGGCGGGGGGGGAAGACATATGAAACATGAAAACATGAAAAGAATTTGCATTGCGCAATGCTGGAAGTTTGGGTTAGATTTGCATAAGTTGTGTTGTTTGTATGTCACTTTTTCATAAATTGGCAGCTCTCAAATGAGCTGCTGCATTATGTTTGTCTAGGACAATCATATTCAATAAATTGGTATGTGACAAAGCAGTGCTAATAAACTTCACATATAATTAAGCAAACATTCTATTGATAAACTTCAGCATCACAGTAAAAACATTATATTCAAATTGCTGCTAGGTCTTTCAAGTCCACACATGCAAAACAAACTAGGTAGCTGTTATACCATCTTCGATAGTTCCAGTTTTGGCATCCTTTTTCTTACTCTTCTTTTTTGCAGCTTTTTGGAAAGGTGCAAACTCTACTATGGCAGCATATTCCTGACCTGTTTAATACATTAAAATAGAAATGAAATAGATATAAAATAGAGTACATTGTCCATGTCTAAAGCAGGAAGATAAGCCTCACAAGAAATATGCAATACTAGAAGAGACTACTAGGAGAACATAAAAAGATTCCTTGTATTTTGAAAGCCATTTAATAAAAAAAAAAACAAAAAAACAAAAAACCAAAAAAAAACCATTTTAGAGACAGCAGAATTCATGAACTAGACTCTCTCACTACCTTAACAAGCCAGCAAACTCGCACTCACAACAAGAAGGAGATGCTAGATTTAAGACTGCCCACAACTGTCAGTTCAGCCACCTCAGCTACACTGCACCATGTAACGTCCTCATCCTACAGACCATGCGTTCGTTGTGCAAGTAAAAGAGAATATTTTAAGTTAATGCAACTGAGGCAAATCTCACTTTTTAGCAAAATGAATAGAATGCAACATTACAGGCAGGCTTTAAAAGTTTTATCTTCTGACAAGAATGCAACATTTACAGCTGGTTAAGTCGAATATTGCTGTTGGACATAGCAAGTACAGTGTGCTCTTACACTGCAAACCAGCTTATTTAAAAGATCTAGGTGTTATTAGAACTTCGTTATGCAACCCTCATAAATAAGGAAGAATCTTGTTGACAGAGCTCTATGTCACATAAAACACCTGGCTGGGTGAAGTGTAAAACACATGTACTTGAAACAAAGTTCAAGGTGAAATCCTTAGCCTAGTGAAGGCAATAGGAACACTCTTGTTAAAGCTTTTGCTAAATATGTAAATTTAAGGTCTACCAATGAGAGACTAACAACTTTTAGTGCTACCCAATGTAAGCAATTTTGAAATGCAAAATTTAAAAACATGAGATGTACTGAATACCTAATGTGAATTTAGAAAAAAGGTAAGTAGCAACTATGTACTTGGATGTTTAACCAATGAATTAAACAAAATATTTGTTTCCTACAGTTGAACGTCTCTAGAGAGCAGTCGCTTTCACGACTTAGACTGCAAAGAACAAGCTGTTCCTTTTACTGAATCAAGATGACTCACTCAATTGTAAACCAAAATCAGTAACAGCCTGATTAAAAACTGATCAAAAAATAAGACACATCGCTAGATGTATACAGAACAGGTGAGGGGAATAGCAGAGGGTGGCATCATTAAGTTCAGCTTCATTTAGCTTGGA
Source organism: Chroicocephalus ridibundus (assembly GCF_963924245.1). NCBI lineage: Eukaryota > Metazoa > Chordata > Aves > Charadriiformes > Laridae > Chroicocephalus > Chroicocephalus ridibundus. The sequence goes on from NC_086292.1 coordinate 10,881,793, forward strand.
AAGCAACACCACCTACCTGCTTGCACTGTTCAGACTTTATACTCAGGTACGACAATGCAAGTATTAACCTTAGGAGCACAGCAACTGGCTTTCATACTGACACCACTACTACCTTGATGCACACTTAACTGGGTTTTTACACATAATATAAAAAAGTCAATTTATAGGTATATAAAATCAATTTTGATTAGTTTCCACAAAGCATAAAACATTTTCTTTGTTCTTTGAAATACTGCACTAAAACCAAACATACCAGAAGCGGCATGTTAGGCTGCTCGCACGCATCCCTCTAAAATTCAGTTAGCACACTGCCCTCACACCAGGAAAGATGCAAACACACAGCCGAGCGCCTTTACTTGCCTTTGTGATCGACAAAAACATAGCCGTCAAAGCGATCCCTGAAGAGGACTATGTCTTCCTGGTTTTTAAAGTTGATGTAGGCTCTCGAGAACATGTGAGGGTACAAGCTGCGGAAAGACAAGACCGAGAGGCTGACCCGGGGCCGGTGCCTCCCGGGGGCCAGCGCCTCCCGGGGCTGGGCTGGCAGCAGCGGCGGCTCCCGGGAGCCCCAGGTGGGGGGGTTGTGGTGGAGGGGGGCGGCCCTACCTGGAGTCGTTGGCGAAGAACTCGAAGTAGTCGTGCTCGGGCAGGGGCTGGAGATGCTCCTCCAGCTGCTCCTTCGTCAGGCTGGGCGGCAGCCGCCGGATCACCACCTGCGGCACGACGGTTAGGGCGGCCCCTGTCACCCCCCCTGCAGCCCTCAACGGCCACCCCCAAGAGCCGCCGCGCAAGGCCCATCACCACGGGCGGGGCGGGCCCGCACCGAGCGGCGCACAGGCCCTACCTTGCTGAGGGTCTCCTTCTTGTCCTTGGGCCGCTCCAGGCGGTCGAGCTCAGCGCCGCCGGCCCTGCCGTCCGTGCCGGTGGCAGTCCCCGTCCCCAGCAAGGCCCCCGGCCCGGCAGCGGGCCCACCGCGCCGCTCCTTGGGCCTGGCGTTCTCCTTGTCCTCCTTCATCCCGGGCCGCCGGACAGCCCCGCCCCGCCCCGCCCGTCCATTGGCTGCTCCGCCCCGCCCCGCCCGCCCATTGGCCGCCGCGCCACTGCGCGACTGCGCCGTAAAGGGACACGAACCGCGCCCTCGGCCCAGGCTCCCCCCGCTGGACTACAGGTCCCGGCGTGCACCGCGCCCAGCCGGACTACAGGTCCCGGCGTACACCGCCGCGCGCGGGGCAGGCTGGGAGTGCCCGCAGGCAGGCCGGGGCGGGCGGCGGGCGACACCGGACCGGCGGCACCGGACTGGCGGGATGTGGTACGAGATCCTGCCCGGCATGGCCATCATGGGCATCTGCCTCGCTATCCCTGGTCTTTCCACCGTCTACATGCACCGCTGGTGCAACGGCGGCAAGGTCAGCGCGGGGCGGGGCGACCGGGCCTACTCCCCCCACCCCCTATCCCCGGTGTCCCCGCCCGGGATCCCGGGGCTCCGCTTCTCCCCAGACCCCTTCTTCCCTCTGGCACTCCTTCCCTCCGAGATCCCCCTTTCCTCGGGACCGCTTCCCTCAGAGATCCCCGTACCTCCGGGAGCCCCTTCCCCGGGGCTGTGACATATAGTGCCGTGCATGCCCGCAGGAGAAGCGGATCGCCCGCTATCCCTACCAGTGGACCCTGATGGAACGAGACCGGCGGCTGTCGGGTGTCAACAAGTACTACGTCTCCAAGGCAGGTGCTGGGGGCATGGGGCAGGTACCGTGGGGAGGGGAGCAGGAGCCCTGAGATCGGAGCTGGGGGCTCCCACGGCCTCTGAGGTGGGCACCAGCCACTCTTGGGGTAGTGGGAGCTCGCTGTGTACCTGCAGCTGGCCTGTCTGTGGGGATGTGCACTTTAATTATTATTTTTTTTTAAATTAGGACTTAGGTACTTACAAAGCATAGTTTGATAAAACTGCATTGTCAGTTATGCGCTCTTGCAAGTTAGTGATGAGAATGGTGCAAATACAGCTGTTACTTTTTCTTTTTCAGGGTCTGGAGAACATAGACTAAGGGGTCGTCACTTTGAAGAATCCACACATCTGTATAAAATGATTTAACTCTTTAATAAAGATATACATGTATTCAGCCCTTGGATCTGTGTTGCTGTGGTGGGTTGACCCTGACTGGACACCAGGTGCCCACCAAACCCACTCTATCATTCCCCTCCTCAGCTGGACAGAAAATATAAAAAAAGGCTCATGGGTTGAGATAATGACAGGGAGATCACTCACCAATCACCATCGTGGTCAAAACAGACTTGACTTGGGGAAATTAATTTATTACCAAACTAGGATAATAAGAAATCAAACCAAATCTTAAAACACCTTCCCCCAACCCCTCCCTTCTTCCCGGGCTCACCTTCACTCCTGATTTCTCTACCTCTTCCCTCCAAGCAGTGGGGGTGTGCAGTCAGTTCATCACAAGTTCTCTCTGATGCTCCTTCCTCCTCAGGGGAGGACTCCTTACATTCTTCCCCTGCTCCAGCTCCTCTCTCCACAGCTCCTGCCAGAAGCCTGCTCCAACACGGGGTCTCCACAGGGTTGCAGCCTCCTTTGGGCATCCACCTGCTCCAGTGTGGGGTCCTCCGTGGGCTGCAGATGGCTATCTACTCCATCGTGGACTCCGTAGGCTGCAGGGGAAAGCCTGCCTCGCCATGGTCTTCACCATGGGCTGCACGGGAATCTCTGCTCTGACGCCTGGAGCACCTCCTGCCCCTCTTTCACTGACCTTGGTGCCTGCAGAGTTGTTGCTCTCACATATTCTTGCTCCTCTCTCTGACTGCAACTGCTGTTGTGCAGCAACTTTTCCCGACTTCTTAAATACGTTATCCCAGTGCTGCCACTGGGCTCAGTCGCTGCCAGTTGCTGATGGGCTCAGCCTTGGCCAGTAGCAGGTCCCTCTTGGAGACGGCTGGCATTGGCTCTATTGGACATGACTGAAAAGACCTTGGGAATCAATGAAACACCAGCCCAAAGCACTTACCACCAGCTAATTGGCTACAGCACTGGCTGGAGAGACAGAAGACCTAGCAAGGAGAGAAGATCAGGAGGACAAGAAATACGAGAGGGAAAAGGTGTGGAGATCAGGTCAGGAAGCAGAGGAGGAGACAGGTTTCCAGGGCTCACACTGGCCTTGAGCATCTCTCCCAAACCACAGACAGCTGAAAAACAAAGCAGAGCTGTTTTAGGCAGGGTTTGCTGTAATCCTTCCAGACACCAAGGGGTCTTGAAGAGCTCTTGTGAGATGTGTCCTGCCTGGGTTAGCGTGTCTCCATGGAGAATTTTTGGGCTCAGAAAAGGCCTTTTCCGTTTGACACCTTGCCTTGTGCTGTGCTCACCTTACAATATGTCCTGAGCAGCAGCTGGAATAAGCTTCCTTTGCTGCATGAGATGCGGTAAATGAGCGGGCCTCATCTGTCACGCACACAGAGCTCCTTAGGGTTCTGCATCCCAAGTCTTGCCTCCCCAGCGGTTCCAGCACAAGACCTTCCCATCAGCTGCTAAGTCATTTCCAACACAGTGGTTGCTTGGAATTCACCATGCTGCACTCTGCTAAATATCTCTGGCCTCTCTTAGCGTCCGTGGTCCTTTCCCTCTGAAGGGCTCTGTGTCCCAAGCGCTGGTGTGCAGAGCCTGCAGCACCTCTATGTGATGGGCTGGGCTGAGACTGCGTATGGCAGCGCACAGACCGGAGGCTGGTTTAGTTCCCAAGTTGTCGAGACTGGCAGAAATTTGACAAACAGAGAATCTAGCAGGATCCCACGTCTGTTTTCCTGCTCATCCCATCTTTCCCTTCCAGGAGACAATGGCTGCCAGGGAGGAATTTCCCTAGGGTCCCTGGTCCAAAGGGGCCCCGCAGTCCCCATCCATATGGGCCCCCCCAGACGCGGATGGGGATGCCGGGAGCCCAGCGCTCCCATTGGCTGGCAGCCACCTTGCCATGGCAACAGGGAGCAAACACTCCCTGGGTTGCTGGGTACCACAAACAACTCTCTCTCAGTGCATTTGTGTGTTTCTCTTTCTAAAACGGAAGACAATGGACAAGGGAGAGGAAAACGCTGCCAGTAAGGAAAAAGCTCACATTCTCACAGAAAACGGGAGAAGCGGTACAGAGGAATATCTTCCAGAGCTGGAGAAAAAAGAGAAAGGTAGCATGTCTGCTCTATTTGTATGTGTTAGGGTCTTCCCAGAAGGATTTGTCAGCATTTTATCTATTTTAGAAACCAAGAGTGTCATCAAAAATATCCAGTGGATCACAGGCAACAACTTCACAGTAGAGAAAGGACGACGGCAGATTGAAGAATATATTTCTGTGAGTGACAATTCCATCCACTCAGGAAGGTCATGCCTTCCTTGGGGAGTGTGAAAAATTAGAGGAGAGCACCTCAGTTCCTTTTTAGCACCTCCCTCAAGTCACCTCTGCTGGACAGAGGGAATGTTAGCGTGATGTGTTTGTTCAGCAGACATGGGATGTTCACAGAAGCTGGCTTCACTGGTCAGAATTTCTCCAGGAAGAAGAACTGAAGTACAGCAAGAGGTACCATTACAGAGTTTGCTGGAGTGTCCAAACACGCAGAAAGCCCATCCCACAAGCAACAGCAAGCATCTACTTTGTTATAGAGATCTCCAAAATCAAACCTGCCGTAAGTACTCAGAAATGGCATGTACCAATCCTTCAAGGGACAAGAGTACAGGGGGTGTTTCCTGAGGCAGTGAGACAGGAGGGCAGCAGAGAGACTGGCCAGGAGCCAGCAGCTCTCACAAGAGATGCTGACAAGGCCTGGCTGCTGCCAGAATGTCACAGAACAAGGGGTCAGCAGAGGGAGGCTGGCCCACTACTCTTCATGCTGTCTCAGAACCCCTTTCCAGATTGGCCTGAAGCCTGTCACCTGTACAATCATATGTTGCAGCTCAAGAAAAAAAAAGAAATAAATTGCACTGAGTAGACTTTTTACCTCCAGAACCTATACTTAGTCATATTGAACCCTAGCTTTTCTACTTACTGCCTGTGGATCCCCAAATATCAGTCCACAGATGTCGAGGGTTAACCCCAACTGGCCACTAAAGACCACACAGCTGCTCACTCACTCCTTCCACCCCACCTCCTAGTGGGATGGGGGAGAGAATTGGAAGTGTGAAAGTGAGAAAACTCATGGATTGAGATAAAAACAGTTTAATAATTTAAAAAAATAAATAATAATAATAATGACAAAAAAATTAAGGAAAAAAATAATCAGGAGAGAAAAAAATAACAACTAAGACAGGTGATGCAAATGAAAACAATTCTTCACCACCAATTGATGCCTGGCCAGTCCCTGAGCAGCAGCCATCCCCAACCAACCTCCTCCCTAGTTTTGTTGCTGAGCATGATGTCACATGGCATGGAATATCCCTGTGGTCAGCTGGGGTTGGCTGTCCTGGCTGCGTCCCACTCTCAACTCCTTGTGCACCTCCAGCCCTCGCTGGTGGGCTGGTGTGAGGAGCAGAGAAGTCCTCGATTGTGTGTGAGCACTGCTCAGCAGAAACAAAAATATCCTTGTGTCATCGACATGTTTTCAGCACAAATCCAAACCATATCCCCAAACTAGCTATGGCAAAGAAAATTAACTCTACACAGCCAAGACCAGCACAACAGCTCACAGCCACTGGTCAGAAATCTAAGGTCAGAAATTTAAGGCACAAGCCTTAATTTGTAACATCTGAGTCTTTGCCTTCACAAGAGAATACTCAGAGGCTTTAAACCAAAACTATTCTGATCTGTAACAGAAATGTTGTACAGCTACACAGGTTATTTTTGAAGAAGTAGATAGTAGCTCTTACCTAATGTAAATGCCTGCTTTTTGATGTCCTGTATGTGAACTTTGCCCTGTCGCTACTCTTTTGCAGACCTCGCCTGTGGAGGTATTCTTCACTCTGGAGTCCAGCAGGCTGATTCACAGGTAAATGTTATTACTCTTCCATCACTGACACAACTCAGGAGGTTCTAGCAAGCTTTTCCATGCCAAAAACAAAGGAGACTGATGTAAGTAAGTTTGCAATAATAGCAGAGAGGTGGAGGAAGCTGTCAAAAATCTTGCTACGCAAAACCAAATGGCCCTGCTTATCATCAGCTTCACTCCACTGCAGGCATGGATAGCCACCCCATGAGCACCTGCCTTCTCCATAATGAACTTGTCTTGGGTTTACACAGGTCTAGTTGGTGGTTTTTTTTTCAGCAGATAGGCTTGCCCTGTGAATAAAGGCCAGTTCTGAGCTGGCCAAACTTGGTTCAATATTATTCTTACTATTTACTCTCTTTTATTTCATCCTCCAGGCCAGAACAGTGTCAGTTTAGAGAAAAGTGGCTTAAGGACATCATTGAAAATAAAATAATCCTCATGGAAAGACTTACTCTCTAATGAACAGCTCCAACTGACCATCACCAACGCTCTGTTGGTATTTTGTAGGGAATCAAATAAACATAATGAGGAAAGAACGGCTCTTCCTTGTTAGCATTTCTACTTTGTGGACACAGAAAAAGCATTAAATCTGTGCAAAATCAACTATGTCCTGACCTGGCAGCCGGCTTTACATGACGGTCCCTTGCAGAGATGGGTGGGTATGGCAGGACAGAACCAGGTTCCAGAGTGTAGATGGGAAAAGGCAGCTGGGCTGGACTTCCTGTTTGTGAACACCAGGTCTGCAGAACTCCAGGGCAAACATTATAGAACTTTTATTTTCTTTATACAAACATACAAGACATCTCTGCTGCCAAAACTACAACACAGAGATTCAGGGGAACAAAAAAACCCTCTAGAAAACACTCTGTTTTTAAAAGCATTTGAAAAAAATGCTAAGGGGGGGAGTATGTTTGGAAATACACAGTTGAATCAAAGATAACCACCACAGAAGCACTACTTGGAGCAGGCCTCTGAGTACAGAGTTTAAAGATAGCCATGTAATACTGCTGAAACATACCAAATTAAAATACCGCAGGAGTTAAAATAAAGTTTTAATCTAGAACCCTTCCACAGACAAAAAAATTTCAAATAAATTGGAAGATACATCCTTGTTACCACCTGTGTACATCCAGGGGTTCCAATCACTGCACCCCACTGCTCTGATACCTATGTATAACATAGGAGAAAAAGAAGCAAGCAACGTAGCTCTTCACCACGGGCTTTGATGGATTGAAGATCAAGACCCTGCTACTACTGTTACCATTACTTTATACCCCAGTTGTGATCTGCTTGCTTTAAAGTAACTGAAGCCCATCTGTATTAAATTACAAACTCATTTCTATTTACAAGTCTAGTTTGAGCCACAAACCAAAATGCAAGTATTTTGAGAAAAAAATAAACCTAAAAGACTTATGAAAAAAAATACCTAAGTGGACAGCATTAGATCTTAAACAGGAACTTAGGAATTCCTTCAATTTTGATACTGTTATAGTAGCTTGCTTCTGATGGCCAGTCTACTCTCATTAATCAAAATAAATGGAAAATCACATTTATCAGCATCAAGTAACAAAGCCCTCCCATGGAATCCTCTTGCTTGTCTGATTCAAAGTAAGTATAGAACATTGCCACCTCTAATCTTCCATGCGTGTTCCCGCCTTCCCTGCCTTTTAGCCTTTCACTTTACAGGGATTCCTTGTAGATGGTGAAAAAATGATCCAAGAAAATCTGACAAAAGTAACTGTTTCCTTGATACAAGTAATCCACTCCTGAGGCTTGGCCCTGTTGGGTGAAAGGCACTGCAGCACTTGCAGCTTTTTTCAAATCATGACTGCAACAGGTTAGCTGCTGCTTGGTAGAACCTGTGGTGTACAGCTGAAATACAGAATTATTTTTCCTCTTTGCCCTTAGTCTTTCTGTAGACCATCTCTCGAAAGCTTGCAAGGATCTTATTCTCTCGTTTCCTCCTCTCTTCCTGGTTGAAGGATGCCAGAGCTCTCTTTTCATCTGCGCTGTAAATCTGGTTCTCTTTACGCAGACGCACAGCTTCCATTCGGCGATGTCTGTGGAGGAGAACACCGTGTACATCAGCACAGGCAGAAGGATGTAATGCCCTGTCATGGCTTCCATCCATCAACTGGCCTGAATGTTTTGAGGGGCTTATAAAGACACCTACACTAGAGAATCCAAACTGCACACAAACCTTCCCAGGAAGGAGCGTGGCAGAGCAAGGAACTGACTCCTGGGGGTGCCTGCTCTCAGGCATTCAGCTGGAAGTCCCATCTATCCCCAGGGTGTCAGCTGTTGGCTCACCAAACCTTAAGTGAAATTCCTGTTGGACTCATCAGAAAAAGTGCAGCCAACCTCTTACACTTTGATTTCTCTCCTACTGAAGAGCCAGCACGTCACCACTGTTGTCCAAACACGCCACCTTTGAGCCATCTGACACAAGTACCTCCTCATTTGAAATACAAGATAATTAGAAGTCTATTACTCGGAAAGAATTTTTGCTCTTGAGAAGAAAGTGTCCTTAAAAAGCTTACCATCCATCTATAGTAACAGGGAGTTTAGTGTAGATTACCGCAAGCACAGAGAGCACCTTCTCTTTGGTGCTTTCAACTAGAGCTTGGAGTCGGTCTTCTAACCAGCCAATAGAGGAAGCAGCTCTTGAAAATTTCACTGAACCATTACCACCACCAAAACCATACCTGCTGCCACTCATGACATAACCAGAGCTCTCAAACGATGCGATCTCTTCACTGGTCAAGCCGATTTCACCTCTCCGAGGTATACGTTTTCCTGCTTTTACGTACTCTGCCATTGCTGCACCTTCACCGGGCAAGAGGGCGTGTCCGTAGCTTAAAAAAAGCAGTGATTTTAATCAGTCTCAAATAGAGAGAGCCTGAGCCAAACATCCAGCTTCTCTGTTCACTACTTGCTACAGCTGCATTTTTAAGTGCTTTCTTATTCTTTCCCACATATTGGCCTGTTTCTTCCTTATGGCTAACACTAGGAACAACATCTCAAATTACCAGTTGAACCCGTTCTGATTAAACAGTAATGAAGACACTATAAAGTCACTATACTGCAGAGCATTAGAATAAAGGCATCTTACAATTGATTTTCTAGGAATCGAAGCTAAAAGTCATAAACCAGACTTTTCTACCTGAATTCAGGCCAGGGTAAAGGCTAGCTGCACTATCACTTCTGCCTGTGAGTTTCTGGCACAGCATTCTCTCTGATGCAGGCCATATTGCTATAACAGCCCTTTTGAACAGTAACCTTCAGGCTTGATTTACTTGATTCGATCAAAGTACCGTTAGAGCTGGCTACTCACTTCAAAGGCCTATCATCCTGAGATGCGTGGGTTTTGGGAGCTTCTGGTCCAATCAAGCTATCAGCTTCTGTATTTTCTGCAACAATCAAATAATGAGGAAGATTAGTATCGTGCCCATTGTTCTCTGTTATCAGAACAGCTACACAGGTCAGCAACACATAACAAAGAACCCAAGGAAAGGACACCAAGAAGTTTCAATCCAAGTTTAAACTCAGGTGAACCTACTTGATCTCTCAATCCAGAGATCTTCCCCTTGAAACGTTTCGTCATCAGAATCTTCACTACTGGAATCACTGGATTCCTTCCTGCTCTTCTTATTTTTCTTTTTCTTATACTTCTTCCTGTGATAAAGACAGACATGCTACTTACCAAAATTTAAGATGAAAGAAAGTGCTTGGAATCATACTCAAGTCATTAGTTTCTCAAGGCACCTTCCATCTGCAGGAAGACTGGCCGTCTGCATATAGATTGATGTTATTTCATAGAAAACGCCTTACAGCAAAACAAAGACAATATATAAACTGTTATGTCTTTCATATAGCATTAGAAAGTGGCTCCCTAAGCTTGCAGCGAGTCCTCTATGCTACATGGTTCTGTAGATCTAAAGAAAATGCATCAAATTAAGATTATTCAACAGCATTTATAGCCCTAATTACAAGAGCGCTCAGCCTTCCTCAGTACCTGCTAAGGAAGTGGCACTGCCCTCTAATCAAAAGCAGGTAGAATTACACACAACAACCTGGAAACTTACTTTCTGCTCTTTTTTTTCTTCTTCTTGCTTTTCTTTTTATCTTCATCTGAAAAAAATAAAGTATATATATTATCAAAAAGAGATGATTAGCTATAACTAAGCAGTTTACTGCATTGTGAATAACTAACTGCCTCCATCAGAATGCCTTAGCACACAGCTCCTCAGATGTGATTTGTTTAGGTACAAAATAACACTGAGAAAGTCTTAGTAGAAAGCTACCTCCAGTACGCATCGATATGAGAATGTACTGAACGTATCTCTGTTGTGAGACACCCAATGGATGCTAACTTCAAAAATCCTATTTCCTGAGGCGAGACCACAAGCACTCAAGGAAAACGCACTGCAAACGCAGCAAGATGGTGAAAGAAAAGAACACCGGACTGATGCTGCAGCTGTATAATTTCAGAAACTGCAAGTGTGCAACAAAAGCCAGAAGCGTTGCTTTGAGGTCAGAAGAGCAGAAGGAGAGCTCTTGCACCACGCACATTAGCCAAGACCTTCTTTTCTTACCACTGGAGTTCTGCTCAGACTCCGACTCGCTGTCGCTGTCCTCAGAATGTTTTCTGCGTTTTCTTTTGGATGCCTTCCGTTTTTTCTTCTTTCTTTTCTTCTTCTTTTTCTTTTTTTCCTCTAGAATGTTTTTAAAAGATAACATTAGAGAACAGACAAAGATCATCTAGCTCCATATGTATTTCCCGTTCCTCCCAAAGAATGCTCTCCTTTGAACTGGAGCCCACCACACTCACTTCCACCCATCAAAGCCAGTGAATCTCTTGCAAGCAACAGCAGATTCCCAACTTCAGTAGCTTTCCATTTTCAAAACGAGCTACGTAAGCAAAACAAATTACCTTCTGAGCTGGAATCTGAAGAACTACTCTTAGATTTTGCCTCTTCATCTTCTACTGGTGTATGCTCATCGGAACTGAGTAAAAATAAAAGTTTGCTACTTAAAATTTATTTTGTAGTATTCAAGACCAAAGGTACACACATGACCAGACACACACTTGCAGATTTTGAGTCAATACTTGCAAGAGAGTCAAGAATTAAAACAGTTAATTTGCAGCATGGGAACTGCTTTCAGAACCACAACATAATACTCACCTGATCACCTAAATCATATCTTGCATAATTGGTATGTTGGAATTATTTTTTTGGGAAAAAAAAAGTAATAACCTTGTTATATTGATTCAGAAATGAACTGACACAACATGAATTGTGGCAAAGGGACTGGCGTAGGGATAAGATATTTTGTAAGTTATCTACTCAATATCATAAAAACCATAAGGGAAGAAGAAAGAATATGCCTTACTCGGGGTCCGGAACCTTTGGTGACAGTCCCCAGACTTCAGGTGCCCCCAGTTCTCCAATTCTCTCTCTCTCATTGAGTCTCCTGTAATGGAAAACACTTTCACTGACGCCTCACACTACAGCCAGCACATAAACCACCGCAGCCGCTCTCTGCTACTGTTTCTAATCGCCTAAAGCACCTACAACAAGGAGAAGAACCCACCAGCGGCCCGGGAGGCCGGCAGCAAACCTCGGGTAACGGCGGGTAACGGGTGCGAGCACCCTCCCAGCCGAGTCCCGTCACTTCCCGACATGGCACCGCGACTCCGGCCCACCAGATGCCCGGCCGCCCGCCCTGCCCTCCCCGCCCCGGGAGCGCCGGTTCCTCCGACCGGAGGGGAAGAACCCTCGGGAGAGCCCCGGGCCGGCGCTCGCCTCTGCCGCAGGATCTCCTCCTTCTCCTTCTCGTAGTACTCGGGCCAGGCCTTGCCGTGGTGGTGGTGGCCGTGGTGCGTGGCGGAGCGCGGCCCGCCGGGGGAGCGGGAGCGGGACCAGCTGCGGCTCCGCCGGTGGCTCGGGCGCTTCAGGCCGTTGCGTTCGCGGGAGCGCGAGCGGGAGCGGGACCGAGACCGGGAGCGGGACCTCCGGCCGCGGCGCTCTGGGCTGGCAGCCGGCGGGCTGCGGGAACGCGACGCCGGCGCCATGACGGCCGCTGCGGAGGAGCCGCTTCTGGGGCGGAAGCGGGGCGGAAGCGAGCGCGGGGGGGGGGAGGGAAGCCCGCCCCGGGGCGCACCGCCCCGCCCGCCCGTGCGGCAACACAGCGCCGCGGCAGCGGCGTTCCCAGCGGCGGGTCCCTTTGTGCTGCCGGCGGCGGGACAGCCCCGCGGCGGCCCCCCGGCAGCATGGACGCGCGGGCGGCGGCAGTGCCAGGTAAGGCGGCGGCGGCGGCTGGGGGGGGCGGAGCGGCGGGGAAGGCCGAAGTGGGGGGCAGCGCCCCGCGGGCAGCGGGGCAGGCCCGGGAGCTGTCCAGGGCGGCCCGGGAGCAGCACTGCCCGGCGGACAGCTCACGGCCCCGCCGCCGCGGGGAGGGCGGGGAGCCCCCGGTGCTCTCCGGAGCCCCGCGCCGGGGCTCCCCCTTCCGCGGACACGGGGGTTCCCGCTTCCCCGGGAACCGGGGCCCGGCGCCGCCCGGCACCGTCACGGCCGGTTTTGTTTTGAAAATTAAAAGATACGGCACCTCCCACAGCGGCCTGTCACGGTTCCGGCCGCCGGCCCCGGTGGCAGCAGGAAAGGAGCACCCGAAATAGCAGTGATTTGGGGAGAAAATTATACAATTGATGTATTAAGATAGGACCCTCGCTGTCCTCCCCCTGTGAGCGCCCTTCCCCTCAGGGTGCTGGGTTTGAGCACCTCGGGGCTGTCCTTTTTTGAAAAAAACCCACCGAGTTTCTGCTGTGCCCTGGGAAGTGCAGCATAACGTCGCTGGGCTCCTGTGAGCGCGGCATCAGCGGCTGGTTCAGGCCGCTGCTCCAGCCCGAAAACCCATGGTGGCTAGAAAAGATGTCTACGTCCATCTCCTTTTCACAAATGAAATGCTATTTCAGTTCCCAAACTTGTCACAAGCAACAATAAAAAAATCTGTAAGAGGGAGGAAGCCTATTTAAATTGTATATTATATTGCGTGCGTGTAACCACAGGCAGAACGGGGGTGGAAAAGATGTTACCAGAGGTTTGCGTATGTGTATCGCCAGTTCCTGTGTCTGTTGAGGACAGCCTGGTATCGCCCTGCTGTGGGGTTTGTGAATATTTCGAGTATCAGGGACTACTGCTTGCCTAAGTAAACTAGATAAGGCTATCTTTTAAAAGGCTTGTTGTTTTGATGGGTGGTAGGGTCATTTGAATGAGACAGCTGGAAGTCTGCAGTGGCTGTGTTTTTGCCAGCTGACTCTGTACTGCAGGAATGAAGGCTTGAAAGACAAAATGACTTTGTCTCTCTGAGCTTCCAGTCACAGGAAGAACCCAAAACCCAGGGCGATCCTGAGACTTAGCAGCCCACATCCCTGCTCTCCTCACAGCCTGCCCAAGTGCGTTTACCCCTGTGCCATGTGTCCCCAGGAAGAAGTCCAGACCACTGCACACTCTCTTCTGCTTACATGAAGTCATGTCACCAACCCATCAGAGAGATGGAAGCTAGTGGGCCAGATGTGTGACATAGGAACATATCCATGTGGCAAATAAATGCACCCCTGAGGCCTTCATGAGGGCAGGTGGCCCTCTCTAGCTTTTCTCCCGGGATCCCCCACAGCCAGGGCTCAGGGCTGCCCCAGAAAAGGGGTGGAAGACACTGAAAGGCAGCCAGCGGCAGCATGACATGCACTGGAGCCTGGGCTTACTGTGTGGTGAGGCAGGGAGGTGGACAGCCAGGGGGTTTCAGAGGCACTGAGCACTGCAGCGCTTGGCACAGCTGCCACCAGCCTTCGGTTGCGCTGAGGCAGCTCTCGTGGTACGGCCACTCACGTCTGCATCCGAGGGTCCAAAACATCTATCTGCCTCTCAGAAGCACTCTGCACCTCTGTTACTTAATATGTCAAAGTAATTTGAAGTATTTTTACACACAGGTTATACAATGCGCATATATACAGTACGTAACAGCATCTACAACAACTACAAATGTCAATAAAAAGTATCACTGGGCTTTAAATCCAGTTATATGAGGCTTATATAATGGGATTGACAGAAAAATACTCTCTGAAAATCCCTCGAAGCATGAATGGTGGAAATTATTATTTTAGAATCCTTCTGAAGCAGTGGTGTTTTAGTTGAAATTCCACAGTGAGATAATATTTCTGTCCCTAAATGTAGTCTTAGCTAGGACAACTGTTGAATTTTGATTTTACTGAAGGCCCTAAGGGGAAATACGTTGATCTGTATATCAAATTTAATTTAATGTAAAATATATTTTTTCATGACAGAGAATGCTTCTTTGTCTCTCAGATTTGTCAAGTCTTTAAAAGGATTTTCTGTTTGCACAAACCGTATTTTTCAAAAAGAAGAGAGCTCTTCAAATTGCTTAACTGAAAACTTGTTACTGAATTGCCTATTTTTTTGTCTTTTCACAAAAGCCTAGACATCACTTCTTTACATTTGTACTTTGTGTTTTCAGAGCCGCCACCCCAGAGTTTTTTTGGATCACTTCTATGCATCAAAGTAAATGTTGCTATTGTGTCTCTTACCTATTTTTTCAGTCTCAAGAACCCCACATTTAGTTCTTGTTCTAGATGTTTCTTGTCAATATCTTAGATAAAATGGTTCTTTTAATTTATCACTGTGTAAGTTTTTATGTGAGTCAAATCACCAAACACTTTCTAGGTGTATCTAAAAATAAAAAAGGCCATCCACTCCCCCCAAAACTAAGGGGTGCATGCTAGCCAAAAAAATAAAATTCACATTGAAATTCTGCATTCAGGTGCAGGAGGACCGAGTGGCAGCTTCAGCAAAAATTTTTTAAGCTGGTCAGAGTATTAGCTCTGCCCTAACTATGGCAAGGTGACAGTGGGGTCCAAATTTTATATCTGGTATCAGAAGTTGCCATAGAGAGAAGCTTCTGCAAAAAGGTAAAAGTCAAGGAGATGGTGCAACTCTCACAGCTCGCCCAGCATATTTTAAATTAGGCAGCATTTCGGTGCCTAAGGGTAAGCAGCTCAAACCTGATTCTTGAGAAATGACGATGCCTCAAGAGCAGGGCTTGTTCCAAATCCGTGCTCATCTTTATCTGTAAATTTTCCCGTTAGTTATTTAGAAATGAGATAGGCGATGAGGAGAAGAAAACTCCTTAAAGCCAAAGGATGAAAGGCTAAGAAATGGTTTAATTTGGACCATTAGACATTTCTGGAGGAGAAAAAAAGAAGGCTGGATTATACATTAAGGATTAAAATGATTCTAGTGTTATTTTCATTTAATATAACCTCCTGTGTAAAAATTACTTAGAACCTCTATCAAAGGAGAAAACTTAATTGAAGAGTTATAGGAGGAGAAAAAAAAAGCCTACCTTTTCCCCTGATTATTATTTTTTATTATTTATTCTTCTTCACTTGGCTCTCTGGAAAAACCTAAAAATAATCAGAAGCCGGCTTTGTAACATTTCATATCTGAAGGCTTGCTTCAAAAAGGCACTTCTGCTACTGGCTGTACAAATACAGGGAGCATGGCAGGTGATTTTCTTGCTAGAAGGGCTCATAAAGCTAGGCAGGGCCATTGCATTGATGATATATGCAGCGAGGGATTGCAGTCATTTGTGCCAGTGACCGTGGACTGTTAATGTTTTTGGTCGAACTTGATCGAAGGACATTTGTTCTTGGCAAAGTTTTTGAATCTTCAGAAAGATGAAGAAACCCCTGTGGTTCAAGTCTGCAAAATCCATAGAAAAAAAAAAAGAAAAGGAACAGATCAGTAACTGAAGATGAAAAAGATCTTTTATGATCTTGGCGCTCTTTGAGCATTCATGAGCAGTGACAGTTTCCAAGAGACCGCATTGTGGATGTGTCACTTTGATGACCACATGGCGAATGTGCCGAGAGCCGCATTTTGTCAAAAGGACTTACATCCGTACGGCTCCTGGCGGAGCCTGACACGTGCCACTGTGGTGCAAGGAATACAAAATGAAGGATCCCACCATGTGAGCGTGGGTGCCGGGGTTCGGGTCGCAGGAGATCTCTTTGCCGTTGGGCGGAGGTGCTGGCTGCGTCAGCGGTTGGCAGGGCACTGCTAGCCCGCTCTTTGCCCCCGGGAAGGAAATGAGCCGCCACGGGAAATAACCTGCTGACATCGCGTCTCCACAGCTGCATCCAACACCGTCAGGCGTAAGGCAGGTGTCGGGGGCCTCACCGCCGGCTTTGCCTGGGGCGAGGGAGCGGGACAGCTGGGAGCCAGGCAGGGATTGCCAAGGCCGAAGCGAGGCCCATGTGCGCGGCCCAAGGCCTCCGCTGGAGCCGGGCCGGGGACCGGTGAGGTACTGCAGGGGCTTTGGGGCCTGTCACCGGCCTTCGGCACACCTGAAGGGGCAGGGGGGGCGGCGACCCGGGCGGTGCAGCCCCCGGGGGCTCCTGGGAGCCGCCAACCACTTCAGCTACCGCGGCCGAGGGGCTCCCGGCGCCCCGGGGAGGGGGGTCTCGGCAGGAGGCCGGGCCGTGGGGGGCTACGGCGTGCAGGGACGCTGTCCGGCCCCGGCGGCCCAGCCTAAGGGCCCGGCTTGAGGCGGCCGGGGGCCCGCCCCGCCCCGCCCTCCGTCCCCGAGCGCGGCCGAAGGTTGCCGAGGCCGTTCGGGTTGGGGAGCCGAAGGGTGACGATCGCGCTCGGGCGGAGCGCGGCGGCCCCGCAGGAGAAGGGCAGCGCGCCGCAGCGCCCCCTGGCGGCCGCGCAGCGGGGGCGGCGCCCGAGCCCGAGAAGCGGCGGCGGCCGGTGCCCGTTGTGCGGGGTCGGGCGGCAGGAGTGCAGGTAACGCGGGCCCACGCCTTCCCCCTCTGCGTTGCGGGCCGCCTCCCCCTTCCCGCCGCCGGTGGGGGCCGGCCCCGCTCGCCTCGCCTGGAGCAGGAAGCGGCGGCGGCGGGCACGGCCTGGCCGCGCGGAGGGGCCGCTCCCCGGGGCCCGCCGCCTGTCAGCGCCGCCGGCCCGTTTCGCCGCGGTGGGAGCCCGGGAAACGCCTCCGCAACGGTGCCGGCTCTGGCTCGAAACGCTCGTTTTCATGGTAAACTTCAGGGGGGGCCGCGGCGGGGGCGGGCGGTTGGCCCCGGGGGAGCGGGTGTGCTGCCGCCGCTGCCCTGTTCCGCCCGGCCGGGGGGGGGTGGCGGGTGTCCTCGGCTTCCTCGTCTCCTGCCCTAGCGGGCGTGTGGAAATAAACTTTCATGAGTGAAATGAAGGGCTCGCCGCCTTTCACTCGCTATTCGTATATTTCGATGTTGTTTTTCTGTGTCTTGCTGGGAGACATCTAATGGGAAGTGCCGATAAACGGATTGGTTTGACTTTATAGATCTTTTTTGTTACCATAGCGCCTCAGGATCTCAGTTTCAAACACAAAGCAACCTCCCAAATATACGAAGAGGGGTAAAGAAAAAAGTTTCTTTTTGTGGGGAAGAAAGCGAAGTATCAGTAGTGTTTTCATTAACCTTAGCTGACTGGTAATATATGGATGCACAGATTGTGTTGTCTGTCCCATAAATAACCTGGATGTTATTGGGCTTTCTCATAACAAATCACATAATATTTTCACAGTTAAAAAGAGATGTCTAATAACGTTTAAAGCCTTTTGACGGACCCGAATATTGCATCTTCTTGATTTTCAAATTTACCTTATTTGCTGTTGAATCAGACAAGCAGGTGTTTCTCTGTTCCTTGCCTTGTAAGAATAGAGGATATCTTCAGAATTGCACACACCTTGTGTAGAAGGTAAAGGCACAAATAACAATAAGAAACAAAGTTGCAGAGTACTATAGCAGGTAAGTTTATGAATAGTATCTCAGATTTGTTTTTTCAAAAGAAGGAATAAATAGTAAATGTGGGAATGTTGTCATGCAGTTAAAACCTTAAATCTGTATTTTTACTAATTTGATGCCTTTTACTTTCTCTTCTTAGGAATGGAGGGTAAGAAACTGATTTCTGCTACAGATACACAGTATTCTAGTGTGCTCCTTCAGTCTTTGAATGAACAACGTGGTCACGGACTTTTTTGTGATGTTACTGTCATCGTGGAGGACCGGAAATTTCGAGCTCACAGAAACATCCTTTCTGCCTCAAGCACATATTTTCACCAGCTTTTCTCAGTGGCCGGACAAGTGGTTGAACTGAGCTTTGTAAGAGCAGAAATTTTTGCGGAAATTCTTAACTATATTTATAGTTCCAAAATAATCAGCATTCGATCCGATTTACTTGATGAACTGATTAAATCAGGGCAACAGCTGGGTGTTAAATTCATAGCTGATCTCGGCGTACCTCCGCCTGAAGGAAAAAATATGCCAAGCGAGGTCAAAGATGGTGCTTCAAAAACTTCAACTTCTAGCCCAGGTCAAAAGGATGCTGAAACACAAGTACCTGTAATAAGGCCAGAGAGTCAAGAGGTAACAGATGGGATGCCGGTTATAACACAATCGTTCTCCTTACATGGCATAGAATATGAGACTACAAAAATTACAATGAGTGATTCAGATGATGAGGATGATGATGTGATTTTTTGCTCTGAGATTGTTCCTCCAAAAGAATGTACTAAAGATACAAATGCCGCAGCCCAGAACCAGCCTTGCCCAAATCCAGCTGGAGCTTCTGACCAAAAATCATGTGGCAGTGGTGGCTCTCCCCATTTGACGAGCACCACAGCAGCTCAAAAACTCACCTCGTCTGCCAGTCAGCTAAGCCCAAACCAACCGCAATCAAGTGCTGAATCACTTGTCTCTGCAGCACCGCAACATTTGACTCCTAGTATCATTGTGCTAAATAAGCCTCTACTTAACTCATCTCTCAGTGCCAGCTCCTCGCATCAAACACATGCGACCCCTACAATTAATTTACTTGAGGAGAACCAGCAGCCATCTAATAGTGGCACCTTAACTGAAGGGGAAACAACTGCTGTTGATGATGAAGAGGTTGTTGAAGATGATGTCGCTATCATTAGCTCCTCTAGTCCTGGTTCAGTCAGCAGTAGCTCTTTGGTTCAGCAACCTGCTGTACCCAAGGCAGCAACCACTGAAGGATCAGGTGTACAGAAAAAACAGGTTGTTACATTTTCACAAGAGCCATGTTCTAAGCCGGGGGAATTTAAAATAAAAATCTCAGATGTCCTGACTGGGAACAACAAAGAATTCAGTTCGGGTGTCGCGTCAAAGAATGTGGCAGAAGGGCAGAAAATCATAACACTAGATACAGCAACTGAAATAGAAGGCCTGTCCACAGGCTGTAAGGTTTATGCAAATATTGGTGAGGATACATACGATATAGTCATTCCTGTAAAGGGTGATTCTGAGGAAGGCGAAGCCAAGCTTGATGAAACTCCGAGAACATCTGGTGGTGATTCTCCGAACAGGAAACGCATGAAAGTAAAGCACGATGACCATTACGAGCTCATAGTCGATGGAAGAGTCTACTACATTTGTATTGTGTGCAAGAGATCGTATGCCTGTCTGACGAGTTTACGGAGACATTTTAACGTTCATTCCTGGGAGAAAAAGTATCCGTGTCGATATTGTGACAAAGTTTTTGCTCTTGCAGAATACCGTACGAAGCATGAAATTCACCACACCGGTGAGCGAAGGTACCAGTGCTTGACGTGTGGCAAATCGTTCATCAACTACCAAATTACAGCCTCCCACATAAGATCAGTGCATAGCCAAGACCCTTCTGGAGATACCAAGCTTTATCGATTGCATCCTTGCAGGTCTTTGCAGATCAGACAGTATGCGTACATTACTAATCACTCAAGCAGTATACCAGTGATAAATGAGGGTGGAATTGTTTATCGTGTTGGCACAGGGAAGGATGGCACTGAAGGAACAACATCTAACCCTCCAGCCAAACAAATTACCTGGGATGACATTTTCATTCCACAGGGAAATGAAGCAATTTTTAAGCAAAATCCATCAGAGGGAAGTACTGAGTTTGAGTTTGTAATACCAGAATCTTACTGAAACGCAATAAATACTGGAAAAAGGATTCAGTACAGAAATATTGCAGCTATTTTAAATGAACTGTTAAAATCACTGTAAAATCAAATGTTAAAGTGAAAACAAGTTAACTTGTTCTACTAAGTCATCAAGTGGTGGCACTTAGATGGATCATTAGTAGCTGCAAGTGATTTTGTGGAAGCGATTAATCTGAAAGTTTACTTGAATAGAGAATAAGGCATTTCCAAGGAGCTGGCAGTGTTTTCTGGTATGTTAATTTTGATCAAAATGTGGGGATTTGTAGCTTGAAAAGGTACAATTTCTTCTAAAGTAATCGAGGTATTGCCTGTACCCAATACTTACTATGTAAACCCTTTCTTTCATGTTAGCACTTTAATGCTGAATTGTGTTTAGATGTTAGCCAAGAAAGCAGTAACATTTTTCAACATAGTCTCTTGAATATGGAACCATTTTTTATACAAAAAAAAAACCAAAACACAAAACATCGCACAACTCATATTTATTTCTGTGAACAATGCATTACCGCAAGGGTCCAAAATAACTGATCCAGTAACTTGGAGCAGTGTATTTTTTGAACTAGCATCTTAGTTCTGCTTTTATAAGCACTATGAATCATCTGTCTTCATGCAAATAGTCTTGCCAGCAAGAGATACTCAGTTAGGGCTAACTTGAACAAACTATTTATATTTGGCAGTATGGTGAGCAGAGTATTCAGTGTCTGGGCCATTGTATTTTACTCTTTTTGAAATGGGGAAAAAAAAAAATCCAAACCCACAAAGCTCAATAGTGAATAAGCTTAGAACGCTTAAGGAGATAATTTTGCCTTTTCAAAGCTTGAGGAATAATGTTAGGTTTTCTTACTGCTGGAAAGGATGCCCGTGGTTAGTTTGGAATAAAGTGCTGTTCCTTTTTTTTTGCCCTTCAAGAAGGGCTTCAGTCTGGTATTTTAAAAAAAGTGGTACTTACAATGAAAGTAATACATTTTCTTTTTTTTTTTTTAGCTGAAGGCTTTGAAATTTACTTCTCAAAACTATGAAATAATCTAAGTGCTCTATCAATTTTGCATCGAAACTGCTGAGGATCTTGTATGCCTATTTGGCTAGATATTTAAGTGAAACAGGGATTCGGATATTTTTTTTCCCCATTTATAGGGTGTGGAAGCATGAGGACTAAACCAACAATCAAAAAATACCCTCCATCCACCATAACCCAAAATATCATTTCTTTGCAGTTGTCTAGTTGTCATCTATTTTCAGGTTTGGGTTTATTATATTGTCCTTTTTTTCTCCTTGCAATTGGTACATGTTTAGGCACTTAGAAGATAAATTAGATGCCCAACTTGAACAGGAAACAGTAGATCGGAGAAAAACAAACAGCTGTTTACTGGAGTCATAGTTTAGCATTTCAGATTTAGTGGCTTGTTGAATTTTTGTAAACGGTAATATGAAAACTGCTTAAGTTCTAGAGATGACTGAGAAAGATGGTCTTGCGTAGTACTAGTTAGTTATCGTCACCTTTCATTGCTTAAATTACAGTTAAAGCTTTTTCTTTTCTTTTTGTTTTAAGTAAGCATCTTGATCACAGACCTTCAAGGTTAAGCTTTTAGACATACAGTACTCTAGGCAGAAAGACATTTAAATGGTAAATGGTTCAAATACAACTTGAGCTATAAAAAAGGGTACCAGAAATCTGTATGAGTAATGATGGGAAAAGGAGGATTTGTTTACCTTACGCATGTAATGCTCAGCACTTCTGTTTTGTAGGCCGAGGACGTGATAGACGTGATTATTTCCAGATCGTATTGCAGACCCCTTTGGTTATAATGGGGTTTGCTTTCACATGTTACAGGTTGGATGTTACCTGAGATGATATCTCAGCAGTCAGACGTGATCCTCACAAGACGTAACGATCAATCGCCTGTATTAGCACAGGTAGCTGGGAGGTAGCGGGCTGTCCGCTACGTTGAGACTTCCTGAACTTCGTGACAAGAAAAATACAATGCTATTTTTGTTATTGAGGTGACACATCTCGAGTGAAGCGTATGTTGCAAAGTGTACGTTCAGTAATAATGAAACATAACAGCTATCAATATTTGCTGCTGATATATTTTAAACCTTAAATTAAACTGTGCCTACTAAAGGTCTCTTTTTGGAGGAAAACTGGAAAATTAGGGCTTTGTAACTATTTTTGCTAGAAGACTCGTGCTTGCATGTGTCTCAGGGTCTTCAGTTTTCCTTGGAAATGATTTTTGATACCAGAAGTCCAGAGGTCATGTAAAGCAATTTTTTATTTCACTTACAGTATTTATTGGTTTGGAAACATGTTAAATCCATTATTTTAAAACTTTTTTATGGGGCCATGAGCTTTTATATTTAGATTTCTGGCTATTGCACTTACATTTGGGTTTTTTTGTTTGTTTGTTTTTGTAAACACTTAGCTTCCAGTTTAACTTAATGAAAAATCTTATGTAAATATTAAGAAATTGGCTGTGGGGTAATGGAAGAAAAAGATTGAATCTGAAAAAGCATTTATATAAAAATTAAAAATTTCAACAGAGTACGGTAGTAAACCTCACAGTCATTTATATGCATATAAAAACATTAATGGATCTGCTGCAAAATATGATAATGGTGGCTGTGTCCTCACTGTATGGTTTCTTTGGGGATTCATACCATAGCATTCCAGTATGTGAATTAAACAAATTATTGAGATAACAATTGACTGCTTATTTATTTTGTACTGTTAAGGCATGCAGCTTATACAAAGATGCAGAAGCTGACGACTATATACATTGAACACTGGGTTCTACAGCTATTGCCTAGGAACTGTTCCATGTGAAACATTCATCATTTTTGCAAGATCTGTAATGTATATAGTTGTACAGTCTTTCCTTAACATACTTTTTAAAGTTGTGTTCTACTTTTCATTAATCAATAGCTGATATTAGTTCTTAGAGCTTTCTATGGCAAAAAAATAAAAATGTTTAATTCTAAAGATGAGTGTAGCATGTTTCTTCTTAATGACAACTCAACTTCTACAGTCCAACGTGTTAGATTATCAACAGTTTGTACCTTCCTTTCCCAGGTCTTTGGGAATAGCAGGGACCCGCCCCCGCTGGTGGGAGGAGGGGAGAGGTGTTTTTATTTGGGGCTTAGTTTTTTTTTTTTGGGGGGGGGGGGGTTTGTTTGTTTAGTTTTTGGGTTGGTTTTGGTGTTTTTTTTGGTTTGTTTTTTGATGCACTCCACTGTGCATCATGAGCTGAATGTCGTGATACACGCTTACTGTGAGAATGGGTGGAGC
Source organism: Chroicocephalus ridibundus (assembly GCF_963924245.1). NCBI lineage: Eukaryota > Metazoa > Chordata > Aves > Charadriiformes > Laridae > Chroicocephalus > Chroicocephalus ridibundus. The sequence goes on from NC_086292.1 coordinate 10,905,098, forward strand.
TGCTGTGGAACAGTCTGTCCAACTACTACATTACAAATGAACTAGAAATCAAGAAAAAAAAATACATAGGCGCCAGTGCAATGCATTTTGGTTATCTCATGGTAAGGGCTCCTCTTTTTACCAGGTTGCTGACTAGTTATGATTTGGAAATGTTAGATTGTTGGTGAACCGTGGCTAACATGGAGAAAATGAGTTCCTTCATGTAAATTTCTTAATACAGGTAAGGAATGCAATTTAATAAGTAACATATCAAATGATGCTTTAGATGCCTTTATCTCCTTGGCATAGGGCTTCCACCTACTTCTGCGTCATCGAAGAACAGCTGACATCATCAGGACAGAATTAGGCCCGAAGTAATACTGGACACATGAAAGCAAGTAAATGAGACATTGACACTGCACTGGCTAGATTATTCACCTGTGTTATGCAAAAAATCAGGAGTTACAATTGTTCAGTGACTGAAATCAGGGTACCCTCTTACGTTGGTAGAACTGCAGAATTCTAAAGTGTGGGGGCATCGGGGGCTTTTAAAAACAGAACTTAAAAAAGGTGTCTCTGGCTAATCCTGGTAGAAACACCAGTTTCTAATATAGCAAATACAGTTTTTGGTGGTTTTTGTTTTGTTTTGTTTTTAAATGCGTGATGCTATTATACTGTAATTCCTCAACTAACATTAAAGATGCTTGTAAAACAGGAAAGTTGCTAAAATGTAAAATGCAATTTATAAACGTTTACAAAAGTCACACGATTTTATTTAACTTTGGTAAAGTAATAAAAGGGTACATATGAGTCACAATCTTAACATTCTCATAAGAAATGATGAATACAGTGCAGAATGTTGCATTTACATTGACGCTTAGTTTTACTCAAGCAGAAGGAAACAGGTAATTCAACAGAAAATCCCACTGGTAATTTTTTAAATGTGAAAATTTACTTGTCCTCTTATAGTGAATTTAAAGCAGCAATGTAATTTTTGCTTAAATATTCCTTACCAAAAAAAAAAAAAAAGAGAATTTGGATAACTTTCTAGGTTTAGTATTTGTCAACTCAAAACCACTGACACAATCATTTCCTAATTGTTTCTCTGCCACAAGTTATGTTCCCCTCATAAGTTTCTTAGTCCTGTCCGGTAGCGTCCCATAGTCCTAGCCCTCTTCAGCTGACAGACACAAATGGCAGGGTGTGTTTGTCAGAAGCGGGACAGGACTGTTAGCTTTTATTTCAAAGATGCAGCAATAAAATGTTTTCTGACATTAAATTAATGTGCCCTTCTGATTCTATTTTTGGGGGGAGTTTTACCATGAGACATACTGTCTAGTTTGAAATTGCTCATGATCTCTTTATCAAGATTTAATTCAGGAAAATGTAATATAAAATGGATGAAGGCCTAGTATATACATTTATTTCCAGTACGCACATTTACAGGAGCTGCACTTCAACAATCTATAGTAAAACAAAAAGTCACCAGGGTATGTTCTGCGTACACTACTGCTTTAAATCCCAAGTTGTATTCCCTTCTCCAGCCATTTATTTTTCTTTGTTACTGGAGTAAAGTTACACTTGCTTCTAGATAAACAATAGCATCCTTTAGCTTATTAATATACTGATTAGTATTTGACAGTGGAAATGATAAGGTGAACACATAGCCTAGCCTAAAGGCTTTGCAAATGCATAGGATTAAAAACAGCATTAAGAAGTGTGGGTATACTTTGAAAAGTGAGATCAGAGACTTCAGTGTTTGTTTTCCATTCTGACAGTATTTTTTTTTTTCCAGATTAAAAGTAGAGAGATGCCACAGTTCAAAATCCAACTGGATTTATTTTTTTTTTCCCCCTGGGATGTATTCCACTTGTAGGTTCTGAAAGCCAGACTTAGCTTTTTAGGTATCTTTTTGTCTGCATCAGTTGAAAATAAAGGCAGACAACTGGGGATTAGTGTCAACAATCTGATGCCAAGGAAATTAAATCTTTAGGAAATAAGGAGTAAAATGCCAATACCTTATTTTTGTCCCTGAAGTAAGCAGTTGAGAACGCTCAGGTTGAGCAGCTCAGATCTGAACGCTGTCATCTGAAATCACTTCCTGGAGTAGAACCACACTTTACAGGACAGTGTGTCACACAACAAAGCTGACCTTCTTTTGTTATGCAGGATGCATGCAAAAATCTGTTGGAATCTAGATCAATCAGCACAGTCACCAGCTGAAGATTAAATGAAAGTCACAACAATAATTGCAAATTTCTATCAGTTTCATCCTATATTACAGGGTGTTGAATTTTAGCCACGTGAGACTTACATCTTGGAGAACTAGTGGTGGATATTCCTTATGTGCAGCCCATAATACAGCTACTAAAACAGTGCTTATTCAGGGTGTTCATTCAGTCCATTAAAAAAGTTAAAAGTACAAGCTTAAAAGAAAAATCCCAACTAAACAGAAGGAAAAAAAAGATAAATGTTTTTAGTGACTTGTGGACAGTTCCTGATGCTCTTTATAGGAATACAAGGAAGATTTAGGCAGTGCAACCACCCAAACTGTTTGACTTCAGCATTACTTACACAGAATTCAGAGGGAGACAACTGCATTTCACCTTCTATCTTAAGAAGCATTCTGAAATAAAAACCAGCTTGCCTATTAAAGCTTTTCCCCTCAAAAAAAAAAAGCAGTATTCCAATTGTTATGCTAAACATACATGAAAATATCCTATGACGTTATCTTTTTTAATTAGCGTTAAGTTTCAGACACTGTTGTGGTTCCCCCTAGGATTTTTCCAGTGTGTAGGCTGTAACCAACAAGTGACATGAGCCAGGTTCTTCGGCCCCAAAAAATCCCAGCAACCAGAGCCCTGAAGCCAAACAAAACAAGCATCAAGTCAAGCTGTCTGCAAGCACCCTCACCTTAAACAGGCTGATACTCTCCGGCAGCTATCGATCTTGGCTACCCTTACTTCAGCTTGGCACAAGTTGGAGTAAGGCGGACCAGAATCTATCATCTGCATTGTATCGCTTTATTAAAAAACAAGGACTACATGAACCTCGCGGTAAAACAAGAAGGCTGAAATTTAGGTCACCTGCTACTCACTGGCACTGTAAAACATCAGCAGTATGTCCCCTTCCTCACATCTGTTGTTAAACCTCTGAAGTAAGTCTCGCAAGAAAGAACAGTCCAACCTAACATTTGTATTTGCAATTATCTTCTGTATCTATCCTCCAGCTCCCTCCCACAGTGAAATATAAATACAAAATGTTCACAATTATTTCAATGGCAAATATTTTTTTCTTCTTCTTTCCCATATTCATTACGGTGTATAAGGTGGTGGCTTTTCAAAAGGTGGAAAATACGGTGGTGAGTAACGAGGCGGCGCATTAGAGGACCACATATAGCTGGGAGACGGCGACACTGACTGGGGGTCATCAGAGAGGCCAGAAGGAGTGGAGGCTGGAAACATGCTGGAATGCTGCAGGGAGACAGCAAGAAGGCTGTAATGTAACCACTGCTTAATGTAGAGGGCCCTGGCAAAGCGATACTTCATTACCAAGCAGTGCAAGATTAACATTTCAAGGCTCACTTCAGCAAAACATACCTACGTACAAGTAAGTATTCAAATAACTTGTTGCATTCAGGGTAAGCACAGCCTGTAAAGTAACAGTTTTGCATAATGAGACTTCTTAGACCAGAAACCGAAGAAGGTGTTTTTTTAAAAAAAAAAAACAAACCCAAACAAAAAAAACACAACAAAAAAACCAAACCCAAACAATTTCGTTCTCATGACTTTTTTATACTTACTACACTTCACAGAGGCTGGACAACTGAAAACCAATGAGTCTCTCTCTCTCTGATGGTTTCCACACATCAGCCAGTAGCAACAATGAACAAGCTGCAGATAATGCCTTTTTACACAACTTTTTATCACAAATAAAAAAAACCCAGAAATTAACAACAGCAAAATAATTTATTCCTTCACTAAGTAAAAAGCTTGAAAAGGTGGAGAAACCAAATTCGTGCATGCCTGAAGATTAATTTCTGCTCTCCAAAATACCTTCGTCACCAAGGCCTCGAGTCCTACGGTGCTGGCCTGCAAATCCCACACCTGCCTGGCCGGACTCCCCGGCAGAGAGAGAAGCGTGAGGTTGTTTTCAACCAGCATCTTTTTTGCGTCACTCCCCTCACACCAACCTGTGGCGGTTTATCAAGCGGATCTATAGCCCACCAAAGCCCAGCCTGCTCATCGAGGACCTCACAGAAAGCCACACAAACCGTTCCCGTTTCAAACAACCCAACAGCTCTTCCAGCACGCCTCAGTTCACCTAAAGCCCAATGGGTGGGAGCCCCCGGACTGCAAAGACCTTTGGAAGGGCACTGCCGTGGCAACGTGGTACCAGCACTCATTAGCAAACGCAGCTCTGGATTTTCACCGTCACCAAGCGCCTACACACAGCTGCCTCAGCCACAAGTCCTGGAGAAGCGCTGCCATGGCTGCAAGCAGCAGCCTGGCTTTGTTAACGAAGCTGATGCCTGGGAAGATGGGTCTGCCGTTTTGGAGTTGTGTGTGAAAGCCACGTCTTGCAGGGGCACAAGCTTCCTTAGAAATTCTGGAGTGCTGCGTTTTTCTTCGTGGGAAAGACACGTGGGATGAGGGGGAAGTACTGAGTTGGCCAATTCTTGCATCGGAGGGAGCCCAGCCTTCGAAAGGGATTTGAGCGGTGAGGCTGGGCTGGCTCTGTGTGCTGTAGGGTGTACCAGGGGAGAAGGTGTCGGGGCGGTACGGACACTGCTCAGGTTGGAGCAGGGCTCAAGGCAAGAGAGGGTCTCCACAGCCAGAGGCCCCAGCTCACGCTTTCATGCAAGCCCTCAAGTTCCCTGGAAGACAAGCAAGGCTCAGACTCGGAATTGCATTTGAGAGACTGGGCTATTTTAAATTTAGATTACCTCAACCAATGCCCAGCTTTTGTGCTGGCTCCTCAGCCAACCCCTGTGCTCACAGCAGTGAGACGCAGAGACTGCCGCCCGCCCGCCTGAGCCCTCAGCGTCAGCAGAGCCCCGGCAGTACTCCTGGCTGAAAAGCAGGGCAAACCCACCCGTGCTGAGCTCTCCGCTGGCGCTGTGGCTGCAGGACAGACAAACCCCCAGTTACACAGCGCTTCGTACCAGCCGAGAGGCTGAGAAGAGGACTTTGCAGCAGAGCTTGGTTTGGTATGCCTTGAGGTTGGCATTTTGGTAACTGTAAAAAGTTATACAACGCTAGCGACTGTCCCAAGTTGCGTTAATCTCAAAAATGAGTCGCAAATCTGTATATGTCTTAGAAATTCTGATTAAGTATTAAAATATTTCTAGGAAGCCCTCACAACAGCGTTGTCTAGTGGTTCTATCAGTAAAACCAGAAAGGTTTAGATTCATTTTGCCTCTAATGCATGGCTCGGATGAGGGAGGTGGTGGGTATCACAGAGCACACCTCTTAGTTTATGTCCAAGACCTTAAGCTCTTGTTAATAAAAAAAAGTTTCCAGCCCTGATGGTTGCAAAGAAAACGCATGATGTGTTAAGTTAACATCACCACTGTGGTAATATCCACCTGACAGATGAGCTGAGGAGGAAATGTCCTCATCTGCTCCAAGAAGTGAAAGTTGATGTTGACAGCAAGGTTCACATGAAATCACCGTTCCCAACGGCACAGCTCCATAACTCAGAAGAGGATGGGATGCATTACAGCAGAGGTGATGTTTGCAGGGACCAGCTGAAGCGTGTGGAAAAAAACCACAACAGAACAGCTTTTCAGCCAGTATGTGACTTCAGGAGCTCAAACAGCTTGTTTCCAAAAGCTCATCTGTTTCCCTCAGACATAACAGTTGGCCTAAAAAAAACCAGGACCTGAGCACCTCGCGTTGCCTCTACCCTCAGAGCACTGCAGGAGCCAGAGGCGATGCCTATCTTTAATGTGGCCTCTACCAGCAGGTTCTGTTGCCTGCTCTTCAAGGACAGCTTTCAGGAAAACACTGCCTTAGTAACAGAGAGCACTGCCAAGGACTGATGCCTAGTAGGAAAGATTTGGTATTCTCTGCAGGAACAGGAAAATTAAACTGTGTGAATGATGGGAAGACAGGTCCTGCAGACCGGCTGGATTTAACCTTGCTGCGAAACAAGAAAACATCCTGTAACGCTCCCTACCTGAAAGTCGTATGCCGAGTAGGGGGGCAGGTGAGGAGTGCTGTGGTAGTAGGTATTGTAAGATGTCACTTGTGGCCTTGAGTAGTAGGAGACCGAAGGGTGTGCGTTTTCAACCGTACAGTTCAGAGTAGGGAGGGAAGGAGTCTGTGAAAACAAAAAAAGAGAGACTCTCAGGCTGCTAACCAAGTCACAGAAAGCTGACAGCTGCAGGAACGCAGAAACGATCTAAAGGAGAGCTGTGTGTCTTCAGAGCTTGACTCTGTCGCATTAGCAGCTGGCAGTCCAGTTCCCTCTTGGGCATCAGGTGAGTCCAGAGGTCATTTCATTCCTCAGCCACCCCTTGTTTCATCTCAGATTCCACGGCACAAGCTGGCAATAGCCCAGCGCACACCAGTACAACACAACTGTTCAGATCGCATCCTCACACGTAGGAGGAAGAATCCATTAATTCTGATTACTCTGTTATTCAGTGCATTTTGAGATCAGCATATTTCAGCTCCTCTGGTACTGCTGTTCACAGACACTTCTACACATCTTTTTTTTACCAAGGTTTACAGGGTGTCTGGTGTGCATCAACTCTCAAAAGGCCATGAAACACAGCTGGTAATGCATCTCCTGTTTTGGTTGGGAAGATCTTGGTGAGTCTGAAAAGAGTGTAGGAAAGTTCAGAGCTCTGAAATAAAGCACCTTAGTGCAGGGCCCAAGATTTGTTTCTAAGAAAAATGTATTGCCAGGACAAAAAGTGCTCTTTTCTGTGTGTCTCATTTTGTATTATTCTGAATGAGTCACAAGAGACTGAAAAAAACCCCCCAAATTTATCTGTTGAATGTTCATTTCTACCCATTGACTTGTCCTCTGCACAACAAAACCGTATGGAAGGTAACAGGCAGCCTGGTTTAGTGAGGGTATGTGAAAGCTCACATTGTCAGAACAGCATTTTTTTTTTTTTCATTATCTGAAGTCTGCAATCTTCCACCCGGTTTTGGTCCCCAGTTCACCTTCTCAGATTCTGCAACATGAAGAAACTAGATGGAGAGTTTCAGCCTAACAGGGCTGCTTAAACAGTCTGTAAAGCTCAGAACCCTACTACTGCTATCAGTATATAAATCAACAATTCACAAGCAACCACCACACATTTTCTTGTAGAAGGTCAATGCTATGAAAAGAAAGATCAATTTTTAAGAAAGAGCTTATTTTTTTTTCATCCTGGTATTGCCAGCACCTCTGAGAAGGTTCCTTTTGAAAATACAATCTCCTCATTCTGTTCATCTTTTTAGTTGTGTGCAGGCGATGACATCAGATGAGAAAGGTGAATCATCTCCACTTTCTCCTTGCAGTTATCTCGTCCCCTTCTTTCCAGCCTGATTGCAGTGATGCATAGATCATTTGCACTGAAATACCAATAGCTGCTTTCATGATTACTTTACTTTTAAAAGGCAATTTGCCTGATGCATTTCATTTAATGCACAGAGAAATTGGTACCATCTTACCATGTCTTTAAAGCCTCCAAGTATCGCTGCTGTAATGATCCCCAGGAACAGCCCCACTATGTTCAGAATCGTTGCTGACCAAAGCAAGTGGTAAAGGTGGATGATGTCCTGGCAGCTGCTGACATCGATGTATTCATAGTAGCCTCCAGAAATCTCTACTCTGCTAGATTAGGAAAAAAACAACAATGATAAAAAAAATGCACCGCACATCATAAAACCTAAGTACTTCTGCTGGACAGTAAGATGCATTCTGTAATTTAATAACAACCTGGACCTAACTGCTGAGGGAGTGGAGTTAAAGCCTGGTAGATCCCATGCTTGCAGCATCCGAGATCTCCCTGCATGACAATGGCAGAAGGCGGCTTGATCTGTTGTGAAACAACCAAGTCCTGCAAATGCACAAATGACCTTGAGTCTGAATCTGCCTCTTATTTCTATCATCTGAAATTGCCACAGAGGTGCTGGAGGTTTCCCAAGGACAAACTGGTCTGGGAAGTACCCAGAGGAATCAGCCCGTGCCCCGAGGAGTGGCAGCTGCCACCAGGGCAGGCCTGGCTGCTCCTCACAGGCACACGAACAGCTGGGTAGAACAGGCACGGGGTGGCACAGCTGGCCTCCTGGCACCGCGGGGCTTGGACATAAAACACGTCCAACTCAGCTGCCCTGCTCCAGCTGCCCGGCCTCGGTGGCCCTGCAATGGCACGGGCTGGCAGGACCCCTGGGACCCAGGCAGAGAGAGGTCTTTCTGCTCACTTTTTTAATCTTTTCCACATGCAGAAAAGAGATGGAGAAAAGTCAGTCAAATCCACTCAGGTCATTATTTTGGATAGGGAAGAGCAGCTCCTGCAACATGTGGGCTGTAGTCTCTCCAGTAATGACTTCTCTCTGACTGCTGCTTAGGGGAATGGGCCCTTCAGCATAGCTTACCAGATGTAGTGGGATACAGCAAACTCCCCTTAAAAACAACATGTTTATCAGGGCCAAACAATACTAAGGGCTTACAAATGACTTATCTCCCAGCTCACACATGGAGTTAAGCTCAAACTGCACAAGGGCTTTGAGGAAAAGTGGGAAGAATAAGATCATATTTAAGGCCAAGCAGCAGGAGATCCAGGCTCAGCTCCCCAGCAGATTCTGCAAGGCCTGCAGGAACCTGCCCCCTTTCACAAGAGCCACCCTCCTTCCCTCATTACTCCATTTCAGTTTCCTCTTTTCCTTTTTTCCATATCGTGTTCTAGCAGGCCACTGCAGAAGACACTGCAATGAGGAGACAGGGATTTCAAGCAGAATCGAGGCAGAGCGTAACCACAGGTTGTAAAGACCTGTATGTTAGCCCACACGACCTCTGTATAACCTGAGCACGCGCCGTGACCACCTTTAACAATGCAACCTGTATGTACTGTTTGCAAGGGCCCGTTCCTATGGAGATCTTTGAGAGTGTAAAGCTCTCAGCACGCTTTGGTGTACCACTGAGAGCATTCAGCATTGTACAGATAAGTACAGCATGTACTCGTCAACGGCAAGGGGCTCCGACGCTGCCACAGCCAGGGTTCCCAGCACCAGGAGGGATGCAAGACCGCTGTCACTTTTTCTATCATTTCCATCCTTTACATAATCTGTGACCAAACCAGCCTTGAGTGTCTGTGCCTTTCTTACTGAGATCCCAAACGACGCAGCACCTCCTCAGTGCACAACACTTGTGTGGTACTAAGCAAGACTGAGATGGTAACAACCGATATCTTATATCAGAGAGGTGAAAATGGGTCAGAGGCAGGACCCTGAACCAGCCTGACTGGGGGGAAAAGAAAGAAAAAAAAAAGTTACAAGTTTTTCTATTCCCATCACTTCTCTGTATATCGCTCTCTTCAGCTAGTAAAAAGGGATCGTGTTCTGTAAACTGTCAAAGGGAAGAGTGAGCTTCACCCTTCTCCAGTGGCTTCCACAGAAACAAAGTCCTACAGAGACCAGGCATTACCCTTCCCAGCACGCAGAACCACCCTCTCCCAGCAGCAGCTTCTGATCTGCCTCCACCACAGTCAATGATTTAAGTGGGGACCAGCCCAACTAAGCACTGTGCGAAATGCTAAGCCTGAAACAGCCCTAGGCAAAAGCCAGCACTAAAAAAAAAAATAAAAAAATCAATTTAGTAATTGCTTGCTGACACACATTAGAGACTCCAAATGGTGTAAGCAGAGCATGCTGTAAATTAAGTTGGCTTAGGCAGAGTACCAGATCTAATGACGGTGTGATCACTATGCAGTGGTTCTCGATTGGTAACCGCCCTTCTGACTCATCTTTGCACAGTGCTGGTACATCTTCCAACCTCTTGTGGCCATGAAAGATATTCACTGGGCAGAGAGGACGCTGATTTACGAACACGCAGGTGGAACCAGCCTGTGAACCCTCATCCCTGTTAGCAGGGTGGGGAACGAAACGGTGACAAGCTGAGGAAGAACAGTGTCCCAGTTTTTACGCCTTCAATCTTCTAAAACAAAATAAAACCCAGGGAACAGGCAGTGCCAACAGAGAAGGAAGGCGTCAGGACAAGGGACATTCAATAGGGGAAAACCTGGGGAAGGCATCAAGTATGGAAATAATGGAAACTCACACCCTCTTCGTTTTTCCAGCCAGGCTGGCCTGGAGCGTGCTTACCCATAGCTGGGATTGCTTTAGTGTATTTCATACATCCCTTCACTTCATCGTATTTTGCCTGGGAGTCCTTTGGCTAGCAGCCACAGCTTAAGATCTGTTCCTACAATAGCTGTCATTAACCGATACTTTGCTCCTGCCCTGTCCTAGCCCTTCAGACACCTGCAAACCAGCATGGCCACTCCTCACCCTTCCCACGGCAGGGAATGGTATTTTTAAGCTTACTCACTTTCCACAGTTGTACAGGTCACAGCAGAAGCAGGTGTTGGTCTTTATTTTCGGTGTGCAGGGTGCACGGCGCTGTGGGTGACAGATTGCCTGTGTGAATCCAGAAAAAATACATAAAGGACATAATCACCAAACATGGTTGCTGCTGCTATTTGGCCCAGTCGACATGTAGATTTTGCGCTGATCCCCAGATTAGCCCCAGGCTTATTTTTGTTTCCTTATCTTGCAGCACAGCTCATACAAAGTACACAGTCACACTGGAATAAAGGTGCACTAGACTAGAACAGACCAGTGTTTCCTTTTACCATGGGGAAGTCCTAGATAAGCACATGCCTGCCTGGGAAGGGCGTTGCGCAACTCTTAGAAGCAGCCATGACCTTGCTGAACTAACACTCCTCACCACACAGCAACTCAGAGCAAGGAGCCATCAATAGGATGATACAAACCGAATGCAAGATTCCCATATTGATGAATAACTGACTAAAGCGGTTAATTGTCTGTCTGTGGGTAGCTCATGTGGACGGTGAGCTGAAAGCTACTGCTGAAAGCAGAAAGACAGAGAGCTGTCTCTCTGAAAAGAGAATGGACCCCACCTATGCCACTGTGTAGTACTTACTTTGCACCTCAAGCAGGCATTTTAAGTTGGAATACAGTGGTTATTCAAAACTACTTGGACACTTGTGAGGAAATCTGAGAGAGACTCTCAGGACACAGCAAAGGCAGCCAAAGATGTCCACACACACTATCGGTACGTGGCAGGAGTGTCCGTCTCCTCTTTGGAGAAGGCAATAGACAGCAGCGGTGCGGAGGCTGGTGTGTGTTTCTCGTATCCACAGAAATTACTGCTGTCCTAACTCTTAACCCACCACCCTGCTCCTGTAATGAATGTGCAGCTGAAGATCTAGAGAAACTGGTGTATTTTCCTATGTGCCATCCCCTCCTCTCCACCCGCTAACACGACAGTATGGAGGAATTCACTGCCTGAGTCCTCCCGGCACCTTGCTCCTGCCCCAGGCCCAGCCTCCCCATCCCCTCCTCGCTTCGCAGACCTCCGGGACACCGGAGCAGCAGCCTGGCAGCAGGTTCCTCCACCTGCACCATGAAGCTGTCCCATTCATGGAGACAACACAGCCGAACCCACTCTCACCTCAGGTGGGGTCGTGCTCTTGGAGTAGTACTGACATCGCCCCGCGTACAGTGGCCTCAGATCCTGCCGATGAAAAAGCGAAATCAAAATCAGCCCGCTGGTCTGGGGAAAGGGGCTGGGCTTTAGAGAGACCCTGTTCTCGCATCAGCTCCTCAACACCGTGGCTGTTCTGCAACATCCCCACCCAGGGCAGCCCCCCTGAGCCCCACGTGATGCTTAACCCTGGTCCTGGAGGCAGGTATTTGTTGCAGCTAGCATGGGAAGAGCAGGCTCTTCAGCTGGGCTTGTTTGGGTGAGGGCGGCCGCCCCGAACGGAATGATTCATTCCTCATCCCCCCAGACACATCCCAGGGCTGCCTGACGTGTTTCCGAGGGTTCTTCATACTGAATCATTAACAATTTCTCACTAAATTGTTGGCAAATTCACCTTTCTGGGCTCTTGAGTGACTTGTGGGAAAGCTCTGGAGGACGGCTCAGCCTGCAAACATGCGTTAACGTTTCACTTTGGTGCAGCCTGGTCCCCAGGGCACAGCCTCAGGGACAGCCACGCTGGGTGTGTATCCGCACCAGCGAGCCCTTCCCAGGAGCAGCAGGACTTGCTCTCTGGGCGTCTGATCCGAAGCTCGGGGTGGCAGGGCAGCAGCAGGCGACAGGGGGAACGCTATGTGCTAGCGTGACAGGAGCACGTCTCCAGCAAGACAGTGACATTTTAGGGCTGTCAGGGGGTGAAGCGGTGAAAGCACGGCCGTCCATTAAGAGGCAGAAACCAGAGCCCTTGTCATCCCAACGGCTCAGCTCTGGCTGCCTCAGACAGGCAGATATCCCCGCGGCCAGCCGGGAGGAGGTGCCAGCTCATGCCATCACCCGACCCATGAGGTCAGCATCTAAACATCCCAGAGCATGTCTGCGGGGCTCAGACCCACATGGCCAGGATCAGGAGTCGAAGGAGCTCCACCTTTTTAACAAAGCTAATGCTTCATGTGCCCTCAGAAGCGGGGGGTCAGAGATGGCCAAGACTTGCCGGTTGCATCCCGACAGACGGAGACCTATCACGCAGCTGAGCGGAGCTGCCCTTTGCTCCGTCACCAAAGCCTGCCGTCCAGCCGCCTTTCCACCATCGCAATGCTCAGGGCCAGGAAAGGGGAGCTGGCTTCGCAAGGAAAATAACAAGCCAGCTGACACGGGGAGCTTCCACTTCATGGGTAATTCTGACCTTCTGAAATTCCTTTCCATTCTAATCATAAATAAACCTTTTTAATCCCATTTTGCCAAAAATTTCAAAAAAAGTCATCAAACTACAGAGTTGCGAGACAAAAATCTGTTTGCAGTTACAAATGTCAATTAAAAAGTTGAAATGGAATTGTGTTTTTTAATTTCTATACTAATAACTGAAGCTTTTGCACATCCCACTGTCCCAGCAATCGGTCGTGACAGCAGTACCTTGTACTTTTAAGTCATCAAATGGAAACTGAGAACCTACTGCAAGTGCTTCCTGTTTATACTGTAACGTTTTAATGAGCTTCATATCAAATTGCTTCATTCAACTACAACATCCAACGGTTCAATCAGCACTAAGAACTACCTCTGCTAACTTTTAAAATACCATAGGTGTTACTGCTTATATATTGCCCCTTGGCAACAGCTGTAATTCACGTTACATCTTATCATTTTGAGACTTGGTAAACACATAAAGCATACACAAAAAAAACTAAAGGGAAGTTTTAAGATCTTAAGGCTTGCTGCTAATTTCAAAATATTTTTGAAAAGCTGATACATTTTTCTAAAGTTTATGATTTAAAACAGCATTCAGCACATGACATATATTCACAGGGTTTCATGTGGCCTGATACAGGATTACGGACACCATCACCTGTTTTCCTAGAGTAAAAGCATTACAGGACCTGTGTTTTCCTGGAAGCACTTACTATGTGTCTGGCAGCAAAGACACCGTCTACTATGGCACAGCAGAACGCAGCAATGACGCCAAAGCTGATGAAGACGATCGATGCAACCAGCTGAGAAAGGAAAACAAAGCAAAGTATCATCTGCCTCTCCACAACCGAGCGTTTCGTGCCCTCTCCAGAAGGATAACGTAAACCACAGTCAATAAGCCCTCAAGCAATCAATGACCCAAATGTTTGCCCGGGCCGCACAGCCTGGTCTCATTGAAGGCAACGGGATGTGCATCTCAAAGGAGAGCGTCTGCTCCTGCAAGGCGGCAGGAGCAGTGGTGCTGTGCCAGATTGTTTCTCTGGGGACTGTTGTAATGCAAGTTTTTCCATGACTCCAAAGTGCTAAACTTAGGCTGAGGATACACCTCCTCTTCTGGCTACCGCTGTCCTTAACTCTTCCCTGGAGAGAAAGGAGGGGTGTTTATCTCTCCCCATCCCGGAGCGCCGTGGGGAGCGGCTCCTGTGGATGCTTCCCAGGCTGTTGAGGGCACAGGAGGCTCCTGTGTGTGAACCTCTCTGCTGGGAATGTGCCTTCAGGAAACAACACTTTCACGCAGGCATAAGCACAAAGCCATGAGACCAGAAGACAGGTGACCAGCCTACGCCACGGGTGTTGTACACCCTCACAGCAGCCTGGCCGGGCTCCTCAGTGCCGGGCTGTGGTGAGCACAGCCCACGGGACCCCTCCAAGCCTGCAGGGAGAGAGATCTCCACCTTCAGCTCCAGGAGGGGAGTCAGACAGGTCTGATCCACTTCCACTGACCCCATCCTGCTCATTCTTAAAATTAGGGTGAAAGCACTCAGAAGGTAAAGCAGAAATACTCATACCCCCACCCAGCTGTGAGAAACAAAGTCTCCACACCCACTACACCACTTTAAACACCTCCTCTGCCTAAAGTGCCAGCGCTCAGTTTGGGGAACCACGTGCGCAAGTGCCGACATGACTCCTCGCTCCCGAGCAGCAGCTCAGCCGCTGCCAGCAGGCTCCAGACCAGCTCATCACACACAGAGCTCCCAATACCGATCCCAATCCCCCTCGCTAAAGCACATGGGGGATATCGACAGGGCCATGGAGGGAGGGCAAGCGTGGCACTCAAACAGGCAGGTTCACAAAGGCAGCAGTAGCTTAAGGTAGCTTAAGGAACCACAGTATTTCCATTTAAAGAACTGAAAGATTTTGTGGGTTTTTCCCTGGTACTTTTCCACTCCAGCGATCATAGCCTTCAAGTATCGGTCGCTGGCAGCTGTTAAAAACTACTGTTCCACAAGTACAAATGTGAATCTGGTCATTGGGAGCTTGGAGCAATAGTAAAAATCACTAATATCACAAATACAAGATTAACAGTTAGCTTGGCTAGGACTGGCAGCTATCTTGGGTCTCCCAGCACGGGCATGTTTGTTTTAAAGCGCCAGGTGCTACGTTTGCTCCAAAACCTTGGTTCCTGCCACCGTACAAGGATCCAGTTCTCAGAAAGACAAGCCAAACCCCTTGGCAAACACAAGCCAGAGGGATCCTATATGTATTTTTAAAGTATCTCAGGATTTTTAGGTTAATCACAGCGTTTTTACCTAAACCTCCCTCACTGAAAACAGACCTTCCTCCAGCAACATGCACGTGCAGGCCAGGTCAGCCTGAGCAACGAGAGGAGATGCTGGAGGGCTCACCTGGGACTGTGGAAATGGTCCCTGTAAAATTGCTTACTTCAGTTAGCTTCAAAATGAGAGAAAATAAAATGGTTTTCTAGATGAGGCAAGTATTCAAGATGCACACTGTCCGACTGCAAATAAAAACTGCAGCAGCAGGCAGAGCAGACTGTGAAATTAACCCAATGACCATACAAACAAGTCACGGTCACTAGTAACAAGCCAGTACTAGAATATTACATGCTGTGCCACAAAGCACTTGCAGATGGCAGCAGGTGACAAGTTTTACAGGATTAGGTCCTACGCCAGGACCCTGTTTTTGTCAGCTGTAAACACCTGCATTCCCCCCGACTCAGACCCACACCATCTCCACACGTGGATCACAGCTTGCACCACCCACTACAGCAGCCACAGCGTTTCACTACCACAACCAGTGAAACCACACAAGGGGAGAAAGCACAACTTCCTACGCTTTTGGTGGAAAAAAAATGGGGTTTATGGCTTAGGTTATTTTGTAGCAAGCTTAGTTTTTCTCTGTACTTTGTTTCATACATACACGAAAAGGATAGTCTCCCTAAATAGCATGACCCTTGGAGATGGGAAGCGAGCCAAACACTAAATATACACAGTTAGGTACTTATCGGTCGCCCCTGCTTGCAGATAGGAGCTGCTAATGTAGTTATTTAAAATAATACAAGGTCAATGATGATACTTTCATAACAGCCCTACTAGGATATAAGGATCTGGTGTTAGAAATGGGTTCGCTCACTTTATTTATACAGAGCTTCCTGCCTCTCAGCTGGAGAAAGAAAAGCCTGAAAAACCAAACACTGAGAATTTATGACAAAGAAAAACCAAACAGCAAATAAAACCATAAAATTCATGTTAAAAATCCCATGGTTTTCAACTAATCTCATGATTTGCCAACAAGATTTTTGATCTGCAGTCGACAATACTGTCACTGTAGCAAGCAGAAGTCCCTCTCAAGAGCCGTGTAACATTTAGTGATTTGGTCTTTGCTCATCTAAATCCTGCCAGAGTCAGCCACACAGCGTAGCATTCGGACGAGAAAAGACAGACTGGGTTCGGAGAGTGCAGGAGCGTTCTGGGCTGAGGTTCCCTTTAGGTCGCGGTCCAGCGACACATGGGCTGTGAAGCTAGTGGGTACTATTTTTCCATGGCACAGCTGACTGTCACAAAGGCACGTAAAATGCTGACTCCTCACTTGAAAACTGCTGAGCGGGCGGCTGGGGTGTACGTCGGAGCTGCCGGCGGCACTGTCGGGCAGCTGCCCTCCCCGCGGGCACGAAAGCTCTCCCTCACTTTGACAAGTGGGAGGTGCGGACGCACGGTGTGAAAGCCAATACGCTCAGGTGGGAAAAACGAGAGGTGTCTATTCCTGTCGGCAGGCTGGAGAGAAGTGGAGGGCTGCTTCAGGTTCGCTCTCCCCGTCAGCCACATCGGCTTGCTCGACTCCTCATGCTCCCAGCCAGCTTATGGGCAGAAACACACATGGAACATGGCAGCAGAAGCTGTTTTTAGCTCTTCTTGCCATCACTGAGGAGCAAGCGTGTAACGAGCGACACCAAGACTGCCTTTTAGCAAACTAGGACACTGGGGAAGCTCACAGAATATAAAAAAAAGGAATAATCCTGCACTGAGAGTGGTATTATGGAAACATGTAATGGACAGAGCTGCCACAGTGAAGTGCTCCTGGGCAAGGAGGAGAAGCGACTAAAGCATGGGGACAATAAGTGACAGCTACTGCATGTTCCCTCTGTGGTCAGAGCAGAGACACGGTAGCTGCCAGCTGAGGCAGCAGTGACGCAATCCCTGCAAAGCTGGGTCACGCGTGTTTTTTAGGACACAAAATGATAGAGAGATGAAAAGAATAAACATGGGCTACCCAGAGCTCTTCAGAATAAACAAACAAGTCAAGTCAGAGCCACGCTGTCACTCACGGGCACCCCTGTGAAGAACGCAGGACTGATATAATATGGCCATTGCTCAACCAGACCCTGACACCCTGCTAATACTCGATGAGCAAGAGGCTTGGAAACCCCGCTAGGACAGAAAGAACAGGACATGCTGCTCTTGCAGAGCCAGGGTGAAAACAACAAAAAATATCCACTGGGAAGCCCACCTGCCCCGCACCCTGTCTGCCTGTGGGAAAGGCAGTTTTCCTCTCCCACAGGGCCTGCCTCACTCTCTCCCTCCGGCTCTGCAGGGAGCACGCTGCTGGCAAAGTGACGGGCAAGGCAGCCCAGCCCAGCCTCTGGATTAGGACAAGCAGGAATTTCTCCCAACTCCCTCTGCAGTTTGGCAAACATGCCTTACTCTTGGCCAGCAGCACCCCCCGCTAATCTGATCCCTGAGCGCCCCCGCAGAGGCAGCTCCATCCCACCAAGAGCAGGCATCGGCACTGGGCCAGCGGGACAGGCTGCAGAGCCAGCACGATCCCCCTTGGCCCTGTGCAGCCAAGGCTGGAGGGGTCTCGCTGCCAGACCATGGGGCAACCAGCGGGGAGGGGGACTGCAGCCACTCCGGGAGAGCCAAGCGGAGGCAGGCATGTCCACAGGGTGCACCGGGAGCTGGCCTGTACCTGCCCACAGGCTACCTCTAGCCAGCCATGTGCGGCAAGCAGAACAAACAGGCTAGGAAAGACTGAGCTCGATAGCCTGCCAGGACCGCATCACATCCCAAATTCTTTTGATCTGTCTCTCCCCATGCCTTTTGCTAAATTCTCCCAAAAGACTTCCCCCACCCTAAGCCCTGTTACTGACACCTCCAAGCACTACAGCCCCTACCTTCATGGCACAGGCAGGAAGACAAGGGGGTTGTTAAATAGCATCTGCAAGACATGTTTAGGGGCTGTCAGAGAACCAGCCAAGTCCACACAAGTCTCCTGTGCTTGCCAAAGCAGGTAATCTGGGCCAGCTTTGTCCCCACTGCACAGAGAGACCCCCCTCCCACCTGAGCACAAGCTCAGTTGTGATCCTATCGTATCAGCAGCGCTGGTCTCATATGGTTTGTGCTATCTGCATGTTCCCTGCCCACCTGCTCTCTTCTGAACATTGATCCCATAGGATGGGACACCAGAGGCCTGCCTAGACAGTGGCTGCCCAGTCCCAGCACGCAAAAGCCTCCTCGCAGCGTGAGAAGGGAACCAGAGAGCACTGTGATCCACACATCTGGTCTAGCCAGCATCTTCTGTGCTTCTCAGGTCCCCAACTGATACTTTACAACATGCAAAAGTTTCTTGGTTGAAAACCTACTTGAAAAGGAGTTTGGAAACAAGGACCAGCAACACGTATGTAAGCCAGCAACACTGGAGGAGGTGGTTGCTTTTCAATCACACCAGGCTTCATGCTTTTCATCATGTCAATATCTCAAGTGACTTTTTCTCTAGACGTATCTAGAGCAGAGAGCTCTGAGCACCCCTGTCCTCAGGAAGGACCTTCTGCTGAGCCCTCTAAGGGCTTTCACCTCCAGTCTCTGGGCTGGCCATTACACAACCTGCTGCTACACCTCTCTGTCCTTTGCTTGGAACAGAAAGTGAAGCACTGACTATCCAGAAAACTCCAAACACTCTATTTCAAGCCCTTTAAAAAAATCCCACTGAGTTCAATGAGACTGTATATAGTCACTTTGTGCCTCCTTGAGCATTTTGTTTTCTTCAGTTTAAAAGTATCAGGGTTAAGAGCCTTGTTCTCCTGGGCTGCCAGAAACCATCCCTAGTTCTCAAGAGGTATGTAACACTACCCTGGAAAAGTTAGGAAAATCAGTAATACTATTTACATACAAAATTTTAGTTAATGTCATTCTTTTTTAAAAGTTTTTATAATGAACTTACCATTTGCCTTTTGTTTTCTATCAAGTTTGATCCAATTATTCCAAGAAACGACCCAAAACCAAGCTGAAAAAACAACATATTGTTAGCATTTAGATCAGGACAACATCCAACATATTTTACATACAGACAGAACACAATTAAATCCAGAAGCAGCAAAAGAACATACTGCGGATGTGGGAGCACTCTTCCTTCAGCAAGGAATCAGTGGAGTCTCTCACTAGCAGGAACTATCAAGTGTATCCCTTATATGACACTAAAAGCATGTGCGGAAACCAAAAGGATGAGATCTGAATTCCAGCCCCTCCCCAGTGATGCTGAGCAATGGCTGGTGGATGAGGATATACATTGCTGTCTTGGAATAACCCTACAAACACTCAGGAGCCTCCAGATGCAAACCTAGGAAGACCGCATCACTAGAATCTGCAGGACTAGGCTTTCGGAACCTCACCAAGGTTTTCAACTCAGAGTTTCTTGATGTGAACTATGAAATAAGGGAGAATTATACTCAGGAAGATTTAGCAGTTTGCTGCCACCTTCTATTCCTCCCTTATTTCTAGGGGTGAGGATGCACTAACCAGTGTCTTCTACCAGAAAAGCTCACGCCAGCCCAGCCAACAGAATAAGCCACTCCAGCAAAAGCATGTTTTCTTGCTGCCATAACTGACAACATTGTTCTTATTTCAGCTCAGTGAAGTCAGCCAGGAGTGCGATTTCCCACCTCCTTTCTCCGTAGCCTTGAGCTATTTAGCTACACTAAATAGAAGTTTCTAGGACAGAGCACATCTCAGCCAGGCCAGAAACAGGGACTTCAACCAGGAGCCATGGACCACAGGAGGAGATGCAGAAGTACTTCTGTGCCACAGTGAGAAAAGTCTTTGACTGGTATAGAGCATATCCAACTTCCCTTCTATGGGTCGGCAAAATGAGAAATGCCGGAAAAGTCCTACCGTTGGACTGGTCATATTAAGCAGGTACAAATCCAGTCAATAGACTAGGGGGGCAGTGAAGATCCGGGTGAGAATGCCAAATAACCGGCCAACTCCTCAGGAAGCAGAATAAAGCACGATACAAGCTGCAGTGATTCAAGAATGAGTCAACTAATCTGGAATCGATATTTTAAGATGCAAGAACAGAAAAAAAGAAAAAGTTTTAATAAATCCGAAACTAACAATCAGAGGCACGTGCAGAGATTAGCAGACACAAACACGATGAGAAGTTGGGCTTACTCTTGCCCTGCTCTGCCTAAGCCCAGTAACATTTGATGCAGTGCCGCAGGCAGCAAGGGCTGCTGGCTCAAACGGTGGGGATTAAAGTGGAGCAGCCGATTCCAGCTACCTGCCTTGCACTCTGAGCTCTCGGAGACCATTGTCCCCACAGCAGGGACAAACTATCACGGTGGGACGCACAGCACTGAAGCCAGGTGCTGCTTAACACTGGGGCAGCAGGGCAGAGCCAGGGGCACTGCTGAACTGCCCCAAACTGATCTGCCGGCACTTCTGGGCTTATTATTTTGCTCGGCTTGGGCAAGCAACAATTCCCACCTTCCCCAAGCAACAGGAGTTTTACAGCTCAATTCCAAGCCCAAAACCTGGGAGATCCAGGCGTTAAGAGTGATATGGATACAGGCATTATTTTCAGTCTGGTGATGTTTAGCAGCAAGAAAGTTATGTGGCAACACACACCTAAGGCAAATGTTCGAGAAAAACGTTTTGTGCCCTTGGAGCTTGATCCAACAAGTTTAAGAGAAATGTCCATGTGGTGCTTCAGAGCAGTCTCAAACCAAAAGGTGAAATCTTAAGATAATTTAAGATAATTCAAAAAGAAGAAATTAGAGCAAGTCTGTACATCCAACAGGTAAAGACCAAGTAAATCAGTGGATTCTCAGTAATTAATGGGAATTCACATTGCATTAACAGGAAAACCAGTCATTCTTCTGGTTGGGATGGGACCAGATGGATGGGACAAAGAGATCTCAGTAATCTGTATCAATTGCATCACTTATTTGCTGGTGGATATGATGTGCTGGGATGTCTGTCTGAAAGGAGAGCAGGACACAAAATGAACATGCTTTTCCAGAGTAAAGCTCCAGGCCAACACACTTGAGAAGGAACCACTGTGGAAGAGGTTTGGCCAGTCAAAGCCTAAGAAAGGTCAATCATTTACACAGATGCTGGAAGCTGGTATAGCTTGGAGACTACACATGTATCCCACAGAGCCTCACAAGGATGCTTGCCCTCTGTACCCCATCATCACTCTTGTCTGCTGAGCATCACTCTTACACTCTGGGCTTCCCAGGCCCACCTCAGTCATCCAGCCACAGGTGAGGATATTTCCCACAGAGGCACAGCCTGTTCACAGACATGGTCGTGGAGGTGTCGGTGGTCGTGGAGGAGGGTGAAGGCAGCCTGACTATAGGACATGTCATTGCACCCTCTGCTTCAGCTTGTCCAGTTGTGTCAAGGAGGAACTGCACTGTTTGGGAAAATAAAACAGACAAAACCCCCAAAAAACCCAAGCAAACAAAATCCCACTGATGCGTGGAAGGTCTCTAGTGCCCGGTTCTATCCTTCCTTGGGAGCAGAGGCCTGGGAAGATAATCCCTCACATTAGACAGCCGCTTCTTTGCCTGTTTCCTCCTTGCACAAGAGGTGTTTGCCCAAGGACACACAAGTTAAAGGAGGAAAGAACGGTGCATTAGGCATGGCAGCAAATGAGACATCTTTGTGTGAAGATCTGGATGACAAGACCTGCAAGGACCTGCTTCTTCAGGTCTGTGGAAGCTACCTGCTCGGGGACAACTCACCGAGTACTCATGCGCCACAGCAAGTCCTTTTTCCACAGTAAAGGGAGAAATCCCAGATTGTTACGAAACATCAGCTATTTTAAGCACCTGCTGAAGCATCCAGCAGCAAACTGAAATGTTTTCCTGTGCAGGGGGACAGGCGAGGTCGTCACACATTTCCACACAGCGGATTGACGAACTAACAGGGGGGGAATTTGGCAACAAAGACAACTGTGAGGGTGCCTCTGAATAAAGTAACTCAACACCCTTCCCAAGTCCAGGAATTCATTAATTCCTTGAGTAGACTGAGTCTTACAAAAGCGTAAGCGATGCTGATGTTCCTGGAGCATAAATAGCACGGGAGATGTCAAGGGGACACGAACAACAGGCTCTACCCATCTGCATCAGACTGCAGGACCTGCTCTGAAGCATGAGGTTCACCTCAGGCTGACGGAGTGTGGGTTAAGTGCGGAGAGTTTAAAGCCAGCCTGTCACCTTCCTCAGCACCTTCCTTCTATACTTCTCTTTAAAAAAGATCAGGCCTAAATGCAGGAGTTACTGGGACAGGCCAGAAAATCAATACTAAACCAAAAGAGGCCCAAAAGTCTGTAACAATGTTCCACACTAATGGCTATAAAAGGCCTTTCTTCAGTCACAGAAGAGCTTGTCCACAGAGAAGTACAAACCTCCCCGAGATCAGCAATGTGTGGCAAATAAATCAATCTGCAGTAAGGCAAGAACAAGTCTCCACCTAGTTATCTGGGACGGCTTTAAGCCTCCAGCTTCGAGGCTCCAAACCTAAAAGCAGAGCACTCCACAACTGCCACACCAGGAGCCTCTAGCTGGGGGCTGCAGCTACATTCAACCTGCTAAGACACCTAAATTGCCTGCACATCAGTCCTTTTTGTGCTTCTTTTTGAGTGTGTCTCAGACATGTGCAGGAACAGACCAAGACTTGCCTTCCAGCTCACGTTAGACCTCTGCTCCTGCTGGGAGGGGTATGATGTACTTGCTCCTTATGCTTCTGCAGGAGGTTATACATCTACTGGCAAGAAGGCTGGGCACCAGTGGACTTCTCTAAATTGAGCCATTTGAAGCTACAAGATTGTCCTTTCCCATTTTCATCCATTGATAACAAAAAAGAAGAAATGGATGTGCTAGCTGCTTTGATGTGCAAGCTCCCCTGGCAAGCTGCCATAGCTATTGCTAACGTGCTTCTTATTCAGGGACTCTGAATCGTTAAACACTTCTGCAAGTGAACTTGATGACCATGAGTTCACATGAATGTTCAAGACCTGGTCTCTCAACTGTTCTTGGCACCTACAGTCCTCCCTCACCTTACTTCTGCCTGGGGTTAATGTGATGTACACAAACAAAGAAGTTCTCAGGTTGCTTTGACTGACACAAGACCTATTTATCTCTCTCACCGTGATCTCAAAAGCATGTTATTGTCTAAGCTCAGAGGAAGCTGCCACTTGGATGGGATTTTCGCATGGGAATGAGCAGCAGGTGCAAAATAATAATAAAAAAAACAAATAAATCAAATGGCAATGAAGTAGCTGAGCATAATATTCAGGACAAGATCACCCTTTATAACATTTGCAGCATTACAAGGGACTTTGTAGGCAATAAGTTTTCTAGACCTACCTAGGAGTTCTATACTTACAATAACCCCTGGGTAATAACCTCCAACAGTCACATTTTGGGTTCTTGTTGTAGCAGCTAGGCCCACCGTTAGAATTAATACTGACACAATGAGCAGAGTCACAGTTACGTAGAGGGAATTTCTTTTTCTTCTATTGAACGACCCTAAAAACACACACACACACAACAGAATTTGCTGATTCCATCTGGGGACAGTCACGGTACCGCAAAATTCTCCTCCCACCGCCAACTGCATCGTGGTGAATTTTCTTTCTTCTAACTTGAGAATATTTTTGGTTTTGGCTGTCACTTTTCACCTTCACTAACATGCTTTATCAAGCGTTTCTAGGGCATCTGAATTCACATTTACTTATCATTGCTCTGACGTAGATGAAGACAGCCTTAAGAACTGCAACTTTGCAAAGCTCGTTTGGATACATTGGAGCCTCCCAGCTCCTGGGGAAATTGAGCTAATAAGAAATATTACCATTAGGCATTTATATATTTTCTGATCTGTCTACTTATATCAAGCTAAATAACCATATGGTATGCTACTTGTTTTGAGCAGGGAAATCTTGGCTGTAATCATATCATACGGCATCCACAATTTTCCATGTAAATGAGACATCACCAGTAACAGCCACTTCTCCTCCTGTAGTATCATCCTCTACTTTCAGCAAGGACTAGGTATTTTTAGATTCTTGAATAATGAATTTGTGGATTAGTAAAACTCATCTACAGCTGCCTGATTATGTTTTTTTTTCCTTTTATATATTTATAGATCTCCCAAATGAACATAAATATAAAATAGTGATTCCATCAGCCAAGAGGAAAGCTGGCTGCGATGTTACACTCAGCATCTTTAGACGTATTTGTTCAGCGTATGCTCTCCCATCTTTACTTCACTGTGTGGAACAGTCCTTTTGATTATATTTCATATGTTATGTAGACATAACCCAGCACCCACGAGGGCAGCTGGTAGGATTAAGGCACTCCAACAGTCCCCTGCCACACTGTGGGCTGCAGGGGCCACCTTGAATCTCATCCCCGCAGCCTAGGGCTCTCCAACACGTCCTGAGAGCAGGCAAAGGTATTTCCCACCCCAGAGGCTCCCCCAAGTGATGTTCGTGCTACCCGCACTTCTCAGAGCATTTCAGACCAGGGCAGGGACGTGACGCAAGAGCAAGGAGCTGCTTCCACCATCAGTGAGCGTATGCCCTAAAGCAAACCACGTTGGGAACCCCCACCTGAGGGGTTCAGGGGCTCCCTGACAGCCTGCACGTGGCGAGATAAAATACCTGCAGACAGGCTGGGAGGAAAGACTCAGCCAAGCCAAGCACAAGCACAACCTCCTTGTCCAAATGCTCCAGAGAGAGGAGCGCATCAGGCCTCGCTGTGCAGCTTTCTGTCTTGATGATGTACGCCCCAGGTGCCCCCTGGCCCTTCTTTAGGGTCTGCGCGTATTTGCAGCACAGCTAGAGAGATCTCTTCACCCTAACAGCTACACCGACGCAGCCATGTGGACACACACCGGTACAAATTATCTCCCTTCTTACACAGGGACAGCTCTCCGCAGGGAAAAGGGCAGCAGCTCCCCGCTGCTCCTCCGCACCCGCCCCAACCCGACCCACCAGCCGCGCTGCTGGCATGAGTGCTCCCTGGGGCTCTGGATCATTTCCAGACTGGGGAAATTCAGGGACTGCATCATTTCACCCACACCAAGCAGATGAGCCTGAAATCACAGACAAGTCCTAAACTTGGGGCTTAGAAGCCCCAACACAAGAAGATGGAAGGCAAGGGAGGTTTATCAAGAACAGCCACATCCTTTCTGACTGACCAGTGTCTCTGGAAGGAAAGCTCTCCATCCACAAGCCTTCTGCTTGTGTCCTGGAGCACAGCTGTGACCGCACTGCTGGGACATCACTGGGTCTAAGAACAAGGATCCTGACAACTAGTTTAGTCCTTAACTGGAATGAGTAGCTAGACAGTTACTAATTTCAAACAAAATAAAATTAAATAACTCCTAGAGAACCCTAAGATCCAGGCTGGATATTTTATCAGTGTTTCATGCCATTTTTTTTCAGGATGGAGATAAAGGTACCCAACTGTTTGCTGCAGGTTGCATTTGGGGTTAATCTTTTTATTTTCCTAAATGTGCCAAATAAGCTAATAATACAAAATCTAGACTTCTAAAGCGTTCAAAATTCATCAAGATGTTAGGCCATTCTGTATGAATTGCCTCCCCAATACTATAGTTTGTGCCATGCTCCAGTTCCAATGTGATCATTTAAATGCAAGTGTCACATAAATATCAGAAAGTTCCGAAGTACTGGGACCAAAGGTTTAGCTGAGCAAAACCTTAGAAACTGGAGAAAAAATAGCTACTTCTTAGATAGATTAATTCTGAAGGAAACAAAGAATGAACCCACCTTGCTTACACACATGGTAGATTACCAAACTTCTGATTACTGCTACAGTTTGGCTGGCGAATGAGCAGAAGATAAGTCAAACCAGCCATATGTTCCTTACACAGCTTAAACTCTTTCCAGCTAGGCTGTGTGGGCGCGCAGATGTTTGTGTGCCGTGTAAAAACCACCCTGCGGAGCACATCTGAGCGAGCTTCGTGGGTACACGAGCATCGCCTTGACACACACAAACAGGAATTCCTGCATTTCCATCAGGGATGCTTCAAAAAGTTACGATGAAAAAACCTGCAAAACGTGCTATTTTCCTCAAACCTGGAGTTTTTTTGTAATAGCATTTCTGCAGGAAAACACTCTAAAAGAAGCTGCTTGAAACACTGTTCGTGGATCCTGAGCTTCTTTCAGAACCACCATGTTTTCCCCTCTTACGTTTCTACGTTGTTTCCCAGCTCACAACTGGCACACACCAACACGCCATACAGAAGTGAAACAAAAGGTTTCCAACTGGAAAACTTCTGAAAGGTTTTCAATATTCCTCGTAATATTCCTCACCAAAACCCCCCCAAAAAAACAAAAAAAACCCACCCAAAAACCAAACACCACCACAAAAAAGCCAAAATGCTTTTATTCCAAGTCCTGACAAAACCAAGAAACCAACCACAATCCTTCAACTTGATATTGGAGAGAGATGCGATACTGAAGAGATAATGTGATTACCTCCACTTCAGCTCTGTACTGGGACACTAATTCCATTTTTTCTTCCTCTGAAAACACATTTTGTTACGTGTATATTGAGAAAGTGGTTTTATACTTCTGTAAGGATGCCTGCAGCTGCTTCAGCATACACGGACTCACACTCAGTATCTTCCCTGCTATCTGCTGAAGGGCTGCCCTGGCAAAATCCTCTCTCAACATTAATTCTTGCAGAAAGCATTCCCCATTAGATCATCTTCCTCTTTGCTACTGAGTTTCGTACAGCTTTACACACAGAAATGGAGCTACAACAGCTTTGCTATCTCTGCTTTTAAGAGGCAGCAATAGCCTTTTCTCCATGATTTACCCAAACCAGGTATCTCAATACTTGCAGCGATCACCTCAATGTGAGTACACAAGGTGGTCTGAAACACTGTGCTTAACTCTGTGAGGAAGGTGTACAGAAATTAATGTTGTCTATATTCTGGCTATTTCTTTTGCTAAAATGGCACTCAGAATTTGGACAGGCTTCAGAAAGATTGCTTTTATCTTAAGCCTCAGAAACACCCTCTTATTATAGTTCCCATATGTAAGCCCACTCTAAAAACAAGGTTGTAGCAGGTTTTTCCAGATTACTTTAAAAGTTTGCAATAATCCCTATCTTTGTACTGCCCCTGATTTACTCAAGTTTTTTTCCTGATTCTCAGAAGGAAACAGAGAAGATGGCACAGAAACAGCACCAACTTCTCCATCTTGTTCTTTGGGGGGAAAAAACCACAAGCGAAGAAAAAGCGCAAAGCAGTCCGAGGAAGCCAGCTTCAACTTTTACCCGAGGAGAACGGGGGGCAAACAGCACCGAGCCGTTCTCCTTCCCAGCCCTTCTCCTTTTGCTCCACTTCTCTGCTAAAAAAGCGTTAGCGTGACCCAAACCGCACTCTAATTACGGGCCCCGCCGGCAGGCCCGCGGGAGGGGGTCCGCAGGCGGCGGGGGGCCTCATCTCCTGCTTGGATGGCTGGGGAAACCGCAACGAGCAGCCGGCGCGGAGCGGTACGCGGGATTCTCTGACCTGATGAGGGAGGAGCAGGAGCGCTGCTCTCCGTCCCCGCTCCCAAGGATGCTGCGCGACCCGGGGGGCTGCGGGGGGGGGCGGCGGCCGCCTCAGCCCGGGCAGCGGGACGCCCCACGGGGGTCTCCGCCGCGGCCCCGGGGCGGGGAGGGGAGGGGGGGAGAAGAGGGACCGTCCTCCTGCGGATGGCACCGCGCCTGAACGGGCCGGGGAGGGGGCCGGGGGAGGCGGCGGGGGTCCGGTCCGGTCCGGGCGGCGACACCCCAGCGTACCCACCGCCCAAAATGGCCGCATCCTCCCGGCCCGACGGAGACTCTCACCCCACCCGCGGCACTTACCCACGGAGTCGGGCAGGGCCACGCCGCCCGGGCGCTGCTGAGTCAGGGACTGCCGCATGCTGCCGCCGCCGCCGGTCCCCGCTCCCCGCCGCAGCCCGCCGGGCCACGGCGGCGGACAGAGCCCCGGCAGCGCCTGCGCGCTGGGGCGGCAGCGGCGGGGCCGCACCGCACCGCACCGCACCGCACCGCACCGCACCCCACCGCGCCGCCCGCCCGCTGCCCCCGCCCGGCGGCGGGGCCCGGGCCGGGGGCGGGCCCGCGGCGGGGCCTGCGGGTCCCAGCGGGAAAGGCAAAGGTGGTGGATGCGTGCCGTTCCCTCCCAAATCACCGCTCACCCCCCGCAGCCCTGTGGGGTTCCAGGGCCGCACACGGAGCTGGTGCCGTTCTGACGGAAACCGGCGGAGTGACCATCGTCCTGAGTGGTTTTTTTAGGAGGGGAGGAATAGAGATCCTGACCCATCCCCGGGATGTTCCCGGCGCTGTGTTGCCCCCGCACCTCCCTGCTGCTGGGTCTCCCCATCTTTTCCCCAGACCCTTTGCACCCCAGCAGCTCCCACTCCACCTCCCGCCCCCTGGCTCCAGGCCATTCTGTCCTTCACCAAACATCTCCCTGGCACCTCTCTGTCCCCTCATCCTCCCCATCTCCCTCCTCCTGGCGGTGCTGAGACCCAGAGTGGTGCTGGTGGCACTCCTGGGCAGCCACCCCGCCACGGCCACTGGCCCAGTTTTTCACTTCTCGGTGCTCTGAGATCTCTGCTCCAGTGGCGATGCCCGTTTGCTGCCTGTGCCCCGTCTCACAGAGGCGGCGCTCCCAGGACACCCTGCAAGCTCCCCACGTCTCAGTCAAGGAGCTGGGGCAGGCCCTCAGCCTCTGTTTTCCATATCATATCTGTAAAATGGGAATAAAAGCATCTTCCCAGCAGGCTTCATAATTGCTTGTAAATCACTTCAATGCCCTGGGCTGAGAGGTGCTAAGTGCAAATCATGTAATTATTTCAAGCCAAAGCATATTTCATCAAGTTAAAAGAAACTAATCCTATCTCTGCTTCGAACCCTCCCATGCTTTTATTGGATAAGAGCCTAATTACCAGCTTCTCCCAGCGGAAAAGAGAAAGCGTATACTGACAGCGGTGCAAGAGGCAAGTTACAAATGCCCAGATCAATTAATGGCAAAGAACGCATCACCTCCAGAGAAAACAGCGGTTGTTTACCTCGGATGAACTAGGGGAGCCCTGTGCTCACTCCCTGTGCCCCACCGGGCAGCTGGGCTGGCACTGGCCCCTCCTGCTCAGTCGCCCCCACTCCATGCCAGTGATGGAGGGGATGGGTCTTGGCTCCCTCCTCTGCTCCGTGCCAGGGCCGGGCTGTGCAGCAGCACAACCGCCGTGATGGGGTGCGTGTGCCCCAGGAGGCTGCTGGTGCCCCACAATTGCCCAGGCCGAGTTAAATCCCTGTCCCCCATCCCAGATCCCAAGCTTCAGGCAGGCAGCTCTCCGGTCTGGAGGCTCCAGCCTGGCTGGGAGAGCCAGCTGTGAGCATGGCTGCCTGTGTGCCCTCCTGCAGGCAGGCCTGGCTGCGGTCAGGCACCGGTACCGAGCCAGCCCTGCCTGCGTACCTGGCAGCAGGCGTGCGGCAGCCCCAGCCAACTCGGCACAGACCGGGGCAGCTGCCAGGCCTCTTTCTTTCCCGCTGCGCGCATTTATTAGCACAGCCGGTGAGCGGCTTTCAGCCACGCTTAGGAGTGGAGAGGGAGAAATGGTGCTTTGCCCGCTTGGACGGTGTGGTGCAGCCCTGCGGGAGCCTGGGACAGATGACCCCGTGCCTCCAGGCAAAGCCCCAGCCTGGGGCAAGGCAGCCTTTCCCCACTGTTGAACGGGGCCTGGTTTTCCCGCGAAGGGAAGGGTTGCCGATCCCATTGGAAACCTGCCGAGGGAATGAGCTGGTGGATGGTACTGAGCTCCTGCTGGGAGAGACAGTGTAAAACAAGCCCCACTGTTCCTCGAGAGCTGCATGGGGCACAGCCAGGGACAGGCAGCCCTCGCACGCCGCCATCGCACCGCTGGAGCCATTCCCAGCACTGCTGCACGTGCAGCAGCAGGCAGGGTTTTGGCGAGGCTGGGCTGACACCAGTGCCCCGACCCCCCCACTACCCCCCAGCACTCCCACCATGCTGGCCCCTTGCAGCAGGGGGACTGCAGCACAACCCCCCTCATATCCCTAAGGCACCATCTCGTGCCCGTAATTCACCGATGAGGGAAAACCTGATGCTCCCCAGCCCCAGTCTGCAGGGTGTCACAGCAAGGTGTCCCTCTGGATTTTGTCTCGGTGGCTGTGCCTGGCTCTTACAGCCACACTGGGGAAGCTGCGTTCTCAATTTGAAGGGATAAATATAGACCTGCCCCTCACACTACCCCTTCACTGCAAAAGGGATTTTGCAAGCGTTAACCATGGCCCTGCCGTGACTGACAAGCACATATTGACAGACACATGTGGCCATCGAAAGCCCTAGTGATTTGCTAATGTTTATTAACAGCTACACGGTCTCCCCGGGGCGGAGAGCTTGGCTTCCCCATGTAGGGCGCTGGCTGGCCTTGGTGGGGACTTGGGCGCGGGGCAGGATGCTGCGAGGGTGCTGCAAAGGGCACCAGATGCCGGGGGGGCTCGGGATGGGATCCTGTTGCGTTGAGCTCACGTCCCTTAGGAAAGCAAGTTATTTTTTGATCCGCTCCCAAACGCTGAAGTCCTGCAGGGCAGGGAGGGAAAGCAGCGTGGTTCCCCGCAGACAGGCAAAGGTCTTCATGCAGCCGTGCTCATTCAGCCTTTTTGGGGCGTGCCATGGGGCTGGGGAGCTGTGCTGGGGAGGGGGCTGTGCCCATGGCTCCCCAGAGGCCGGGGCAACGTGGCGCTCATGATGAGGCTGGTGCCGCTGGGCTCAGCTCTGGGCTCCTGTGCCGCTAATGCTCACATTTCTCTCTGTTTCCCACCCAGGGATGGACAGGAATGCCAGCGGCGGGGGCACAGAGGGCCAGTACAAGAGCCCCCACCAGGAGGCGGTGAGTCTTTTGGGGGCTGCTGGCCACCCTCCGAGAGGTGAGGTGGGGGCTGCTGCCAAGGACCTGCTCTGTGGCTGATAAATATAGTTACTTGGCTTTAGGAACTGCTGCTTTGTCCCTTGGGCAAAGCGTAAACACTTTGCACTGAGAGGGGAAGGGGCAGCAGGGGGTGTGGCTGGTGGTCTTGGGCAGCGAGGGGGGCTAGGACACCTGGGCATGGGCCACCCCTCTGCACACCCGGCTTTCAGCAGGAGGAAGCTGCCGTTGAGAGCTGACCTGGTCTGGGGTGAGGATGGGGGAAAGCCCCTGGCCTCCCCCAGGACACCCACGACCATCAGCACAGTGTGATCCCACCAGGGATGAACCCCAGCTTTGCTTTGCTGCTCAGAGTCACCCCAGCTGCCATGGCGGGCAACAAGCCCAGGGCTGTCCAGTGTCCTGCTGTGACTGTGCCCCTTCCCTGCCCCAGCACGCTCCTACCCTGGCTCCTGCTGTTCCTGCTGCTCCTGCCGCCCCCTGTCCAGGTGCAAGGGACTGCTCAGAGACCAGCTCTGGCTGCAAAGCTAAAACACCTGGGAGGTGTTGCAATCCAGACCTAACCTAGCTTGTGGACCTCCACCAGAGACCTGGCAGGGGGGTCATATCGTCCTGTCCAGCTGCCCTGCACAGACCTCCCTATCCGTGGGGAGAGGCCACCACCCCTACTCCCCCCGCCTTCCCATGCTGCCGTGGAGCCCCCGTGGTCCCTCCCGGCTGGCAGGATGGGACCCTTCACTGATTGCTGGATACGCAGCATGGCACCAGGACAGACAGAAAATTTTCCCTCCTTGCAAAATCCTTCTGTGGGGCAGAGCCATGGGGTTCCCTGGGTGAGAGGCCACGGGGGGCTGTCCCTGTGTCCCCCAACAGCTCAAAGCATCGGTAGCAGCTTCTGGGCAAGCGCTCTGCAAACAGCCTGTGTGCTGCCCTCAGTGCCTCCAAGCTGCAGCTGGTGTGAAATCCAAAGGGCTTTTCCCAAAGCAACACTGAGTCCCTCCGAGCGGCCCTGCTACTCTGGCAGTCTGAGGAAAAGTTTCCAGAACAGCTGCTGGTAGCTCTTTTATTTAATGGGGAGGAGAGTGGGAGGAAGGAAGACTCCTCCTCGTCTTCCATCACTTGCTCCTCCGTGGGTGTCCTGGCAGCTGGCAACCCCTGCACCTCCTCTCCCATGTCCCTGCTGGTGACTTGTGCTGGGGCTGCTGCTTCCCTGCCCTTCATCAGCCCTGTGTGGCACAAGGCTGTGGCCATGCAGGAACTGGCTCAGGAAGGGCTCCAGCCCGGGGTGTGGGACCCAGGCCAAGCATTGCCTTCGTTGTACAGGTGGCTGCGGGCATTTTGCCGGCAGCAGCACTCTGACACAGGCCTGCTCCCAGAAGAGTCCCACCGGGGTTTTAACCGGATCCAACTGGGGCAGTCAAGTGGTATGGTGATGGTTTACAGATCCCCTGGGTCTGGCCCAGGCTCTCCAAGGCACAAATTCAGGCTTTGGAGTTGGTGCTCTCCCCTCGACTCTCACTGTTTTGCAGTATTTGTGTGTCTGAGCAGGGTGTAATCCCCCCTGACTTGCAGATGTTTCCAAGCCAGACTTTCTGCTCAGCTGTCGGCCACTTCCTGGCACCCCCAGGGCGACCCGTGGGATGTAAATACCTCACTTGTTGGCCCTGGCTCCAACAGGTGCCTGTGGCTGGCGGGTTTCCATGGCCCTGGGCACAGACATGGGGCGATCATGCTGGTGCAGCTCTGCGGGGCCATGCTTGCAGTGGGCATGGTGGCCTTGGGTAGATGTGGCCGGGGTGGGTGAGCGTAGCCCTGAGCCGGGCAGGAGCGGCAAAGCCCTGCAGAAGCATTTGCTTGCAGGGAGGTGATGAACTCGTCCAGATCTCAGCATCACCCCTTCTCCCCGGCAGTACCCGGCCCAGCCCTGCCCCGAGCTCAAAGCGAGGTCTGCACCCTCTCCCACCGCGCTGCCCGCTTTCGGAGACATAGACCCTGCCCAGGTTCAAGGAGGGTTAGGTATGACTGCTCTGTCTCCTCTCAAGCAAGTCTTGGCCAGGCGCAGGTACAGAGAGATTTGTGTTCCCGAGCTCTGGACAAATGATTTTTCACCACCAAGGCAAAACACAAACTCTCGCTGCCTAGGGAGATGCTTTTCCTTGGAACTTAGTGTAATTAAAAAATAACAACACAGGGATTTCTCCAAAGACTACACACTTGCTCATATGCCAAGAAAAACAAACTGGATGACCCCTTAAATAATGCCGCCTGCTGTCATCTGTGATAGCGCAGAAAACGTGCACTTGAGCTCTGAGGCGTTGCAGAAGCGTGGGAACAACCCCGGCCCTCCCAGCTCACAGGTTTTCTTTGGTTGTGTTCATGCAGGTGGAAAATAGATGAGTTTCTGTGAATGGCAGGACAAGGAGACAGTACCCAGTGTGATGACAGTGACGTACATGTCATGGAAAAATGGATGCTGGGATCTAAGCAATCTTAAGTCAGAACAGCCAAAACTGCCTCTCTTTAACTCAAGAGTGATGATGGGAAAATGGAAATTTGAAACATTTCCAGCTATTAAGTGCTTTTGCATTTATTTTTGGCCAATGAGATGTTCAGCTTGCATGTGGGGGTTGTGTTCTGTAACTCTTCCAGGAAAATAAGCATGAGGAGAAGGTCCAGGATCCTGACAGAGGGGAGGACAAGACCAAGGCAGACATGGGGAGCAAAACCTGGGCAGACCTGGCCGGGGAGATGAAGATGTTCCTGTGGAACCCTGAGGAGAGAACATGCCTGGGGAGAACAGCCAAGAGCTGGGGTAGGTCCTTGCTCGACCCCTGCTTTCGGGGATCATTGCCTTTTCTGCTTCACGACGGCTGCACTTGCCTGTGAATGTCCTTGATAGCTTGGATTGGCCACCCCCCTCCCACATTTTCAGGGTAGATGTTTCTAACCAGTGCAATAAAGAACTAGTGAGGAGGACAAGCAGAAAACCTTGGGGAAGTTACTCTTGTTTTGGATGTCAATGTTTACTGAGAACGTAAAAGCAAAGATTTCGGGCTGCCCAGACTGTGTACTGGGAAGAAATTAAGAGCCCCACCAAGCGCGGGGGCTGCAGGTCAGTCTGCCACAGCCATGCACCCCTGCTGCCACCAGCAACCCCGCTCCTGCCTGTATAAATCAGGAGCCAACGGGGGGGTGGCTTTGGGGTCATCAGTGTCAGTGGGGGAAGAGTGCCTGGGTCGCGGGGTGGGTGTTTCGGGAGGGTTCCCACCATGGGGCCGAGCAGCCCTCCTTGCCTGCGTGCACCCTGGCTCTGGAGCGGGACGGGCTGGTCACTGTCACCCTGCAGCTTCCCGGGCTGTGACACGGTGCCCACAGCAGAGCCCACAGGTGCTATCGGGGCCGGTGGGCTGGGATGTGCCAGTGAGGGGCTTGAGCGCCCTGTCTATTTTATCCACATTCATATGCCCTTCAAAAATTATCACTGATCCTGGAGGTGCCCCGGGTGGCTAAGAGCAGCCCATGAGCAGGGCGAGCAGTGGGGCAGGCTCAGAGACCAAGGTGCCACAGCACACGCGATGACGTCCACCTATGCAGCTCTGTTCTGAGAGCCTACAGCCCCCACAGTGGAGTGAAAATCCCCAACTTCATCCCAGCGTCAGGTGCACATTGGCACCGGTGTAAGGCTGTGAATTATCGGGGGCTGCCGCCAGCATTTACAGCCCTCAGCAGCTGGCGTTAACAACGTGCTCGCGAGCCCCGCAGCCTGCCCGTGTCCCCCACCAAGTGCTCTGGGTCTCCTGCAAAGCCTGCAGGGACAGCCAGGAGAAACAAAGGAAACTGCCCACGAGCACCGGAGGAATCTGAAAACCCACAAGCACTAGTCTAGGGCAGACCTTGAAATCCTTGTTTGCTCCCCCATGCCCTTTGCTGGCCGTGGAGGCAGCCTGGTTCTGCTGCTCCTTTGCTGGATGTGTGGGAGCAGTATGGGGGTGACAGTCCTTAGGGACATGAGTTTGGGTTTCTGGAGGCTCTGACAGGTGCTGAGAAAAGCCCAGTGAGAGGACTAGCTTAGGCTGGCGTGGATGTGGCCCCGGCTGGCTACTGCTGGAAGTTATTTATTTACAGCCTTGGGGAGGGTGCAGTGTCCTCCTGTGCCCTGGGAGCATCATGGTGTCCTATGTGGCCCTGCTGCCCTATGGACACACATAGCCCCAGCTGCCCACGTGTGTGCCTACATGCCTGTACAGGAGCGGCAGGAGACAGGCATTGAAGCTACTGTGAAAATGAAATTTTCTTTTAAAATGAGAGTATTTGGAGGTGAATGGAGATTAACTTTCCCACTCTCATCTCGTGGGTGAGGAGGATGGAGTTTGCCCAGCCTGGAGCTGCTCCCCTGTGCTGGCTCTGCAGGTGTTCCTCAGGGATGGGGGACTCAGGGGACTTGGACCACCAAAATACAGGGAGCTGCTGGCCACAGGGTCAGCACTGGAGGCCCCAGCCCCTGGGAAAGGCTGCACCCCCTGCTCTGCTGGTGACAGTGCTTCCTGCTGCATTGCAGGACACATAACAACAGGAACGATAGCAAGCACCATGTCCCAACAAGCATCAGCTTGTCACCCCAGAGGCAGCTCCAGCCCTGCCAAGCTGGTGCAGAGGCACCACCCCAGCACCGTTGTGGCAGGGCTGGACACTGTCCCGGCTGTGCCGCCAGTCCCAGCTATCTGCCCTGGCTCGGCCCGCAGTAGGACACGGCCCTGCAGTGGTTCCCAGCACCCTGGTCCCAGCAGAAACACGGCAGGAGCACACATCTGCGTTCCCAGGGCTCCCTCCGAACTGCCGGCATGTTTCTCCTGGGAAATGTTTGGGTTAGAGCCTCACTTTGCTCTCTGAGCTGCTGGGTTTTATTCATAGGCCGTGGCCTCTTGAGACATCCTCAGCCATCAGCCTGGTCCAGAGGAAAAACAAACCCGTTCCCCGGACGTCAGGGCTACGAAACAGCCAGTGGTGCTGCAGCCCCTGAGCGATGCTGCTCGCTTCTGTCCCAGCGCTGGGGTCCCTCTGTGCAGGTGACAGGAGTTGAGGCAGGAGCATCACCCTGCAGCCCCCATTGGGAATTTCAGACATGCTGAAGCCGCTGCATACCCTCACGTGTTACCATGCCAAGAGGGGGCATGAAGGGCAAGAGCCAAGGTTCGGATCTGTCTGTTGGAGAGAGCTGAGGCAGGCGGACACATGGACCTGGTCCTGACCCAGCTCTGGGAAGGGCCATGCAGCCAAAGGGGTGCAGAGCCAAACAGCACCTGCCCCAGCCCCGGGGATGAGCAGGAAGTGTGTCTGGGTGAGACTCCCGCACCCAAAAATGCCAGGGTCTGTGTGTGGAGGAGGGCTGCAAGCTCCCACCTCCACGATGGACTCAGAGCTGCAGAGGACACCATGCTGAGCACGGCTTTGCATCCCTGCGGGACGCAGCCCGTGGGACGTGCTCTGGTTGTGTTAACAGCAACATGCCCTCTCTCTTTTGCAGGCTTGATCTTACTGTTCTACTTCATTTTCTACACGTGCCTGGCAGGAATGTTTGCCTTCTGCATGTACGTGATGCTGCTCACCCTGAGCCCCTACACACCCACCTACCGGGACCGCGTGTCTCCACCAGGTATGTACCCCAGCCAGCCCGGCCCCGGCCACCTCTGCTGGCACTTGCCCAGCCAAGGCTACCGAAATGGCATGGCAGGGACCTCGGGTAAAGCCCTGCTGGAGATGTACACTCCTACGGCCAATCAGCCCTCCCTAACACAAGGTATTATCACTTACCTGGTGGCACTACAGAGGATCAGGTGTGTTATATAGCCCCATGTGAAGCATTCATTCTAATTATACTAATTGTTATTCTAATTATGCTAATTATTAGGCTAATTATTCTCAAGGTAAATGGGCAAGATTAGGCATTTCAAGGTGATGCACGTTCATTTCAGCTGCTGCCCCTTTATACCTCATATCTTCAAAATAAAATGCAGATCAAGAGTAGATTTGGGGGAGTCTTGGCAAGATAATGTTCAAAAACTCCTTTCCCTATGTCAGAAGCAGCAGTTTCCCTGTGTTTTCGTGCCAGTGGGGAACACGAGGCCCCCTCGCCCTGCTCCGGGCTGGGAGCTGGCTGTGTGTCTGGGAGCACAGGGGACCCCTCAGCCTCCACCTGCAGCCCCAAGCCTGTCACTTCCCTGCAGCACTGCTGAGACCCTCCATGTCTCCCATGTTTCCCGGGATATTTTGATGTGCATGGTGTTGTCTGGGTGTGAAATGGAGGTGAGGGAGCAGCGGGTTGAGGAGAGAGTTTATTTGTGA
Organism: Chroicocephalus ridibundus; assembly: GCF_963924245.1. NCBI lineage: Eukaryota > Metazoa > Chordata > Aves > Charadriiformes > Laridae > Chroicocephalus > Chroicocephalus ridibundus. The sequence goes on from NC_086292.1 coordinate 10,942,598, forward strand.
GCTGGTGCTGCTGCTCTTGTCCTTGTGCCCGGCCCCAAGCGCAGCCGCAGTGCTACCAGCGCCTGCAACACCTGCCCCAAGCCTGTGGCCAGTCCACCCATGTCTGCTCTAATGGGGTCTGTTTCCTTCTCCAGGAGTAATGATCAGACCATACTTGAATGGGTTCACCATTGCCTTCAACGTCTCTCAGCCCAGCACGTGGCAACCCTACGTAGACAGCATGCACCACTTCCTAGCAGGTAAGCTCTTAGGCACCCCAGGAGTCACGTCGGCAAGTTGTTTGCATCCATGGACACAGCGCAGGGGTCTCCTCCTGGCGTGCAGATCAGCTTTCACCATCTCACGACCTCTATCTAGAAAGGGAGGCTCATAAGGTGGTCATGGGAGCTTCTGTGGGAGGGAGCCTTGCTTTATCTGGTGGGACTTTCTAACTCTCTTGACATGCAGATGTACTCTGAGAGTGTGGGTCTGTGCAGGTCTTGAGCAACATTAACGACTTTCTTGGTCCCCACCAGCTTATGACGACAAAGTTCAAGAGGAGAAGAATATTGAGTGCATCTCAGGACAGTACTTCATCCAAGGGGGCAACGAAAGCGAGGAGAAGAAGGCCTGCCAGTTCAAGCGCTCACTGCTGCAGAATTGCTCTGGCATTGAGGACCCAACATTCGGCTACTCTAAAGGCCAGCCCTGCATCCTGCTGAAGATGAACCGGGTACAGAGAAACCCGGTCATCTTAATTCCTTCCTTCAGCGCATCCCAGTGTGAGAGAGTAAAGAAGATGCAGGGACTGAAACTCCTCCGCATCTCAGGCCCAGGGAAAAAGGGAACTAGAATCCCAAAATCTGCTGTCTCACACCTGCTAGAAAACATAAAAAAGAAACACTACAAAACTTGCTTGATTTTATTTCTGAGGCCTTGGAGGGTCTTGTGCCAGGCCCCCGTGTGGGAGGAACTGAGCTTTAGGGCTACACCCCAGACCCCATTCTCTTCATAATGGGAATTTAAAGAATCGAGTTTATTTGAAATCTAATAGCATGGTGGCTCGGCGCACACTGCTGGGAAAATAAATGTGAGGGAGTGTGTGAGCTGTGTGGGGAAGTGGCTGTATGGCTCCAGGGAGTCCAGGCTCTCTGGATGCTCTGCTCTCCCTCCGCTCTCAGGCACGGATCCTGCCCTCAGGTGCGGGCAAGCTGCACCGCACGGGGTGGCAGATCCTGCTTCTGGGGGCATATAACTCCTGTCCTCAGCAACATGACTGGCACATAGAAGAGCTTATGCCCTGGAGAAGGGAGGCAGCACGCACTCGGCGCTGCATTTCATACAAGCATAGATGTCTCTTGTTTTTGCAGATCATAGGCTACCGCCCTGGTGCTGGGGTTCCTGTGAGCGTGGACTGCAAAGTGCAGGTACTGCTTCCGTTTGTGCTTAGGAGTGTGGTGTGTAGAAAGCCAAATGTCTCCCTCTGATGGACCCCACCAAAATCTGTCCTCATTTCAGCCCCAAATGCTCACAGGACCCAGCGCTGGCAATGCCTCTGGGTGCAAGTCGGGGCTGATCTGCTGAGAACAACAGAGGTCACCAGCCTCCTGCTTCCCAGCCTGGTCCTCACCCTCCAAGCACTTACCAGCTCCTGCCAGCCTCACCGGCAGCGCTCCGCTCATCCCCTGAGGGCAGGCGGGGTGCCAGGGTGCCAGCTAGAGCCTGGAGCTGGGAGGGAAGAGGCAGGAGCTGCTCACATCCATCCCCACCTGCTCAGCAGGACCGTCAGTCCTGGGGAGCACCCTGCAAGCCAACAGCAATAGGGTGAAGGAAGGGCTCCCACTCCCCCAGCAGCAGCTGGATCATACCCTTAGAGAGCAATAAAGCAGGAGGCAAGTGCAGGGAGGGATCGACAGGCAGCAAATTCTGTAACCTTCGCCCATGCCTTAATAGCACCATTATGCCCTGGCTTGCTGCAGCAGCAGCTGGCTGCCACAGCAAACACGCTGCGTGCAGGCAGGCAGGGACAGCTGAGCCCTAATGAGGATTTGCAAGAGATGTCTTTAATAAAGCTCCTTCACCTTACTCTGAAGGAAGCATATTTTGTGTCCCATGCCCTTTATTTTTTTTCCAATCACAGAAAGGCAACGAGAGCGATCTCAGGTCGGTGGACTTCTACCCTGGAAACGGGACCTTTGATCTCATGTATTATCCCTACTACGGCAAGATCACTCACGTAAGTAAGGGCTCTGGCATCTTTGTTACATCTCCTTGGGAAGGAGAGGGCAGGAGCTGCTGCACAGGGTACAGATGTGCTTTCTGGTTATTTTGGGCAGATGCAGGCAGGAGGGAGGCCACGGGCACTGGGATTACAGCGCTCTATTTCTGTCTCTGACAAACTGCGGCAAATCCTTGGGGACTCCGGTTGCCCCTTGCCAGCAATGGGAATGCATACATTTATCATCTGGAGACTAAGACTGGCTTTGCTAACTCCCAGAGAAGGTCTCAACACCAGTGTTTTCCCAGGGCGTTGGGAAGTCAGGGGTTAGGTGACACAAGAGGAAAAGGAGGGGGCTTCTGTCAAAGCTATGACAAAACCACTTCAGGCTGGGTGGCTCAAAACAGAGCAGTCCAACATCGGTGGCTCCTTCTGAACATGCTGCCAGCACTGCATTGGTCTGCGCTGGGCTGGACAGCATTAGGAGGTAACGCACCTTCACAACAAGAGCCAAAATGGAAGACAAGGCAGGCACAAGACTCCTATTGTCATAGTGCTGCTGGCTGAGGATGAGTAACAGCCCCAGACACCAGGTCTGCATGTCCTTTGAGCACACAGTCTGAGGAACACCACGTATTTCTTATTACAAGCCATAGGCCAGTTCAGAATAGCAGAAAGTATTTGAGAGTCCCATCACCTGGTGCTGCTTGTCCTGGTTCATCAATCCAAGAGGCACGGTGCAGTGTAAAACCTCAACGTGATCCTGTCCCTCTGAGGCACAGGCACAGAAAGGCTCAGCTTCAGCATTCCGAGGGACCAGGATGGACATCAGGCAAACGCACTCAGGCGCCTGGGAACCGTGAACCTATTACTAATGATTTTTACTGAACACGAAAGCACTACCTGCTTTTCTGCTCCTTCAAAAATTACACTTAAATCTCCCTTCTTTTCAGGTCAACTATACGTCCCCACTGGTGGCTATGCACTTTACAGATGTGAAAAAGAATTATTTGGTCCATATTCAGTGCCGTCTGAATGGGAAAGGTATTATCAATGACGTTAACAGCGACCGCTTCCTGGGCCGAATCATCTTCACACTCCGCATTGGAAAGTAGCCACGGCAAACACTGGGCACTTAGCTTAAGTCAATCAGAGGCTTTTTCCTTTTTAAAGCATAAAGCCAGCATTTTTTCTGCTAGGAAAAACAGGCACATGGAGATTTTCGTTAATTTATTTTTGTTCATAGTTAGGAAACAAATGAGATACAATGGAGCGTGGAACCACATTTTTCATCATCTGATGTAAATCATTATTAGTAAAAATTAAAAGTTATTCCTGGGCAGAGAACCTGTAAAAGCATTTCAGTTTTGATTAAAAAAACCTTCTGGTATCTGAACACTATTTTCATAAGGTCTTTTACGAGTGACCCCTGAGGAATGCATTTTTCCTGGCTTTAATCTTTACCATAGTTTTATGTGCATTTCTCAGGCAAAAGCTAACAAGAGGGTAGTTTATTAGCACTATTCTTGTTAAAATAATAAACAGCAAAGATTCTGGATTATGCCTGCTATGACACAGTTAAAAAGTGAAAATAGCAGCTCTCAAAATGCCTCCTAGAATCTTCGGCACCAGGAGCATCTTGACTACAGCATTTTACGCAGCTTGCTCAGCACACCCAAGGTGTTGGAGCAAAGGTGACGTAGACAATCATTTACCCTTGAACCTTTCCAACTGTTCCTTTCTGAAGCAGGAAGATTAATGCATTTCTCCCTCCTCCTCCTCACTCCAGTACTTCTCCCTGCCCCAGGAATCCTCATCAAGTCTACTAGGCTGGGACAAGTGAAAGGAGCTCTTCTCTCCCTGTCACAGTCTGCAGGTTGATGGCTCCGCCTTCCCCTGTTCAGGCACAGAAATGCCAGTGAGAAGTGTTAGACCCCCCCCCCCCAAATATTTCAGGCCTGTTCTTCCCTGTTCCAGAGAGGTCACAGCTATAACACTGCAGAAAACCGCAGGGAAACGCTTAGTTGTTTCACCATTGAGGGGTCAATGCTGGTATTAGTGAAAGCATCAATTTATCACCCTGAAAGGCCACGAGGCACACTCGCCCTGTTCAGAGCGGAGTGCTGCTAACTGGCGCAACCTCTGCTGTGCGGGCCCGAGAGGGTACGGCCTTTGGCTTCGACAAAGCTGAAATAACACTCTGCATGTTACGAGCTATGAGAACATGGCAGGACAGGACAGCCTAGGATCACGTACTAGTTGGAAAGCACACTTACTAAAATTACTGACTGAACAAGTGCATTATGGTATGTTTGTCCTACATCCTAGTCCAGGTACTTAATCTGCCATCATTTCCTGATCTATGTAAGTCTCTAAGAAGCCATTTTTGGTATTAAAAATAAAGTGACTACAGTAAAATTAACTCTACGGTACCATTCTTAAAACACTGGTGTAAGAGACGCAGTTTGTGACTTTGCCTGCCTGTGCTGGCCAGTTGAGGGGGGGACTGAATTTCAAAGCAGCACATAACGTGATCCTGGAATTTTGATTAACTTTCTAGGGCCAAAGTGTTCAGAAGCCCAGTACAATGAGACTCACTATATGCTAAGCAGGAAAAACAACCATTTGGCAAAAACTATTTATTAAGAACTGTTAAAAACCTGAACCAGAGGTAGTTTAGGAACAATTTTATGGCTATTGATGGCTACAGGCTGTTCAGAAGGCACAGGCAAGGAAGGAGAGGCAGAGGCATCGCTATCTATCTGCACCTGGGTCAGGGCAGGCCCTGGTATCAGTACAGGCTGGGGGATTGAGAGCAGCCCCACTGAGAAGGACTTGGGGGCCCTGGTGGATGAAAAGCTGGACATGAGCTGGCAATGTGCACCTGCAGCCCAGAAGGCCAACCGTATCCTGGGCTGCATCAAAAGCAGCGTGGCCAGCAGGGCAAGGGAGGGGATTCTGCCCCTCTGCTCCGCTCTGGTGAGACCCCACCTGGAGTACTGCGTCCAGCTCTGGAGTCCTCAGCACAGGAAGGATGTGGACCTGTTGGAACAGTTCTAGAGGAGGCCACAAAGATGCTCAGAGGGCTGGAGCACCTCTACTATGAAGACAGGCTGAGAGTGCTGGGGTTGTTCAGCCTGGAGAAGAGAAGGCTCTGGGGAGACCTTATAGCAGCCTTCCAGTACTTAAAGGGGGCCTACAGGACAGCAACAGGACAAAACTTCATTTAAATTTATTCCCTACCTGCCTATTGGAAGGATTCAGGAAGCAGCTGATCCTTTAGCAGATGCTGGACCCATGCTTTGATCCAATCAAAGAAAGATCAACTAATTGGGATGTAAATGCGTGAACAGCTTCAAAGCAAAAGTTTCTGTTTTCCCACCAACACCCAGATCCAGGCATATTGACAATCCCATGGGAAAAGCTCTCAGAAATAGCATACGTGTCTACATACACTAAAACAAAGCTTTATAAACACCTTGGTTAACTTTATTTTCCATACATATATTCTGCTTTCAGCATATTTGTACACCCATTTCAAGATTTGGAGAATTGTATACACCACTCTTCATGCTGCAACAACCTTAAAGTGCTGGCTCAATTTTTGACTTCTATTGCAGCCCAAAATAATACTTTATACATCTATACAAAATACATATATATATATATCTCTGCATCTAGGAAATTGCCACGTTTTACCAAAATAACCTAGCAAAAGTGATGCAAAATACTTTCACCTGCAATCTGAGCATGAAACCATAGATGGAATCCATCTGCTGGCAGCAGAGAAGCAACACACTCTGACAAGCAGGTGTTACTCAGAAACTGCCAGTCTCAAAATAATTCACCATTTACCACTCTGTCAGGGAAACCAAGTATTGTGAGAGCAAAGGTACAACACAAAAGACCAAGACAACCAAAACCAAAGGACATGGTCCAGCTCAGCAGCATTAAATTACACTCTTAATAAAAGACAACTTGGTTCTAGAGCCCATTTGTGGTACAAAAATCAGTTTTGTCAGATTCAGGTAAATCTTGTCTTTTGTCACAGCGAGGACAAGAATAATTCAATGTACAGGTATTTCTCAAGCATCAAAACTAACTCTTTAGAAATCTCCCTTCCCTGAATATGTAGCTATTGTGAATTACTTAAACATCAGTGTTGACCGTTTCCTTTGTGCATGTGAATTACTGAAGGTACTTTCCCTACAACATAGATACAGGCTCAGTGCACAGAGATAGTAAATATTACAATAGCTTTAGTAAACACTCGCTGCAGAGGACAGAAACTTTGTGTGGCGTCAGTAGCTCTCTGCAGACCTGGCAGCTCTTGAGCTGTCCCACAGTTGGAAATCAGGGTTTGCTAGCTGCAAAAGGCTTTGACCAAGACGGACCAAAGAGGCTGAAAGAGCAAGAAGCTTCTTTCATCCTGTCAACATGAACCCGACGGGAACAAAGCAGAACACAACCACAAACAGCTAGCTTCTATTTTGGTACTGTTTAGATATAAAACATAGAACTGCAAAAGGTATGGCATTAATAACAAAGAAAGCATCTTCAAACAAGTCAGATGCTCTTATTCCTTTGGAAGTCACCTTCCTCGCTATATATATATATATATATATATATATTAGTTTCTGCTTTATAATCAGCATTCCTCAAACTAGAAATTTTGTGCTCTTACACTATTCAACTGTTGTTTTGAGAGAGCAATAATTAGGAGGTTAAAAGCAGATTAATCCTACCAAAACAGATTGGTTTTGTATCTTTACTTGCATTCCTAGATCACAGCTTTTCAGTGATCCTGTTAACCCATGAAAGCTGTCCAAAGGAACTGCAGGAATCTGAACAATCTGCATTCTTAGTGAGCCTTTGAGAGCTCTCAAAATGCTCCTGAGCCTCACGAGGACCAGTGTTGAAACACTCTGCAGTTTCTTTTATGTGCACAGAATCAAAGCTGAGACAAACTGCAGCCAGTGAAATTCCAGCCTCCCACCTTCATTTCACAATTGAGCTCAGACCAAAAGGGAAAGCACAGTCAAACAAAATAGCACAGGGCACATTTCCTTTAGCAGACTGTTGGCTTTTCTGAGTAGCAAAAGTTCTCCAAGACTGAGCCTTATCTTAGTGAATAAAGACATTAAAGACATCATGCTAGTGCAAAGCTATTTAACGTACATTAACAGTCAACTTCGCCCTACTGATGTTAAACAAATTAATTTACTAGAAGAATCAGATGTTCTTCTCACATTATGTTATTTTATTAGTGAGATCAGGTACTACCTTTACATTCAGAAGGAACAGGAAATTCAGACCAATTCACAAGAATAAGCTGCTAATGAAAAAAAGACAACAGCCATATGCCAAGTTCCCAATAGAAGTCTGTTAAGAGCTTGGTATTCATTTTCCCATAGCACATACAGTCCCTTTCGACATAGCATTCACACCTTTAATTATGGTTTTAGCTTTAGCAACATCCAAGATAGCTGGATGCAACTAGAAATTTTCTTGTATAAAAAGATTAAACAACAGAAATAAAGATTCATACATGTCGTCTTTACTCAAAATAACCACATTTCTCCCATGGACGTACATCAACCCTACTCAATTCTACAGTCCTCAGAACACTTTCTCCAAAATCATATACTAGCTTCAAGTAATTCTGCAACTCATCTTCAGACTCATAACATGATATTCTGTCGTGAAGCATTTTTTATTATTTTTTTTTAAATAAAGAAACTATGAATTCATTTGTTTTTCTTCTTTTTAAAGGGGCAGATCGGGGAGTCTGGGGAAAGGAGAAGAGAGGGAAGGTGGCAACAGAGACGGAATTAAGAGATTATACAGACTGATAGCCAGTACGACTTTTTCTTCTTCCAATGATATAAGATATAAAGACAAGAATGATAAGGAAGCCAAGTGCCATGCCCACTGCGATGGGAATAAGAAAGTTCAGGTCAGAATCAGCAAAGCATTCTTCAGCTGCAGAAAGAAGAAAAACAAAAAAAAGCAAGGGAGAATAAATTAGTAAAGGAAATCAAGCATTAGAAACCAAAGAAAGCAAGGAGCAAACAGACGTTTTTGAGAACTTACACTGTATTAGATACATCTACAGTAAAATCAGTATTGAGTAAAGAATTGACAGGAAGATTGATTTCTTTAAGTATACATATTACACAAGCCATTTGTATTGGTAACATACTTCCAATTCGCAGGTTTAATTTCACCTTCCTCTAGTGAGCAGTCTACTCCCATTAGAATTGTGAGGACAAAACAGCAGCCTGAGCATGCACTAGCTGATCACACCTCAAGAGTTCAGAGCAATATAGCAACAAAAGACAACAGACTGGCATACGGCTGCCTTGTCCAAGTGACTTCACAAACTCTCAAGTCACCAACACTTCTCCAGGTTCTAGACACGAAGAGAACTAAGAGAACTAATTAACTAATAAAGCAGAAGCTTACCGAAAACTCCAAGACAGCAAAGATACATATGCTGAAAGCACTGCATGGAAGACACTGACTCTCTCTTTGAGTGGCTAACTTTATTAATTTTCAACGCAAATACAAGAAAAGGTTTATCAGTTTCAGCTGAGGAACTATGCAGACCTTACAGAAATCAACACAGGAGAGGAAAAAAAAAAAAAGATACAGCTGTAACACTACAGTGGTTTTTAATGTACAGGTTGTAAAATATGTGAACTTGTTGATACAAACGCTGATGCACGGATCAGTGAACGCTGGGATTTCAAAATCAGTGATGCACCTTAGAGATGGAGGCAGGGCTTGGCACTCCTCCTGTTTGCAAAGAGAGCAGAGCTCCACCTGCCTGGTGCCAAGATGAGGTGTTTCGTAAGATACGGCACAGTGTCTCTGTACTGCTTCAACACAGTAAGGGTGCTTGACATCCACGCTCTTAATAAAGCGGAACTCCTAAAGAAGCTTTTTTGCTTGAGTTTATATTAGAACAAAGTGTCATGCACACATTCAATGCTTTATCAAAAGTTAACTATTGTTTCAAGTGAATATTTAAAACATTTGTCTCTAACTGAATCAGCCTTAGTTATGGGAAATTTACGGCCTTTATTTAGCTTGCTACAGTCCAAGACACGAGCTTCATGAAGGGCTACACAAAGCCTCTGGCTATAAGGAACAAGAACAACTCACAGAGGTTCAGCACCTGAAAAATACTGAACTTGGAGAATCTGAAGGCACCTACTGCCAAGCAGAGCAACACTTGGAAGGGGGAAAAAAAAAGAAAAGAGGAAAGAAGATATGTACGTTATACAGTGAGCTATTTCAAAATATGCTGACCACTGAGAAAGCATTTAAGCATCTTAAAGAGAACTGCGTTTTATGTTTAGTCATCTTTGTTCACTGAAGATCAACATACACAATTTAACTACTACATGCCAGGTAATGGGTCACTACTACTGAACATGAATGAATTTGCTAAGGATGAAAGGTGCCCAGCAGGCAGTGACAGAAATTCCTGTTCTCTTTTTCTCTAAAGGAATGAGATCACGGCAATACACATTACACTATGGCACATGGAATTCCCAGGATAAAAAGGGTTTAAAGTTCATACTAGGAACACTCCATCCTTTACCTCTCTCCAGTTTGCCGCTGTTGTTGGCACACATCTATCCATGCATTGTACATGTACAATGGTTAGAAGCTTCAGAGAAGTGTCTTCAAATGCAGAACCTGGTAACTGTACACCACAACAAGCAGACTCCGCATCCAGGCCAGGAGGAATAGCTTGTTTGACCACTCAAAATAATCGGAAATGTTGGCCCACAATATTTTTAGCCCCAGTAAAAAAGCTATCTTCCCTTTTAATGCTAATCATGAGATGCAACCGATAGCCCAAAATTTTGTGGTTTTATTGGTATATACTATACAATAGAGAACAGTGGTAAGTTTAAAAATTAAAACAAACAAACAAAAAAGCATTTGTTGGCTGGAAAATCTTGTTTTGAGAACTACTAGCATGGCATCTTTAAGCTTAAAGATCAGAAATCTTGGTATCTTAGAGAACAATTTTAATATTTAGTAAACTGTATATAAGGCACAGTCCATAGTAATCAAACGGCAGTCTATGATAGATTATACACATTAATATTCAACATCCACAAGTTATATGCTATTTCCACAAGCCACAACAAAACTATTTTTATTCACATAATGCCACTGCATGTCTTCATATTTTTTTAATTAAAAGTGTAGTATTTTGGAAGAGCTGAAATTAATTCATCAATTGATCATGAGCTAGAACATACTCCAAGTTGTTAGATTCAAACATAAACTATGACAATACACTCTACCTTGTTTCTTAACCAGGTTTGTTTTTAAATAAACCCACTTGCTTGACTCTCTTTAAGACTATAATCTCCCTCTAATTACTTAAAACAATTATGCCTTTCCCCAACAGCACATCAGACAGTCAACCACAAAACCCTGACCTCCTCCCCCTCCCCAAAATATAACAGTAATGGTTGCCCTTTCCAAACATCATAACAGACTCATACTTCCATGATACACTACTGTAGCTTTATCATTATTGTACACCACAAAGTCCAGTCTTCCAGTGTCTAGATGCTCACTGCAAGTCTCCAGGAGAGACAACAATACTGGAGACAGAATTACGCTTAAAAAAAAAAGTCTTTACAATTATTACAGGACAGCACTAACTCCTGCTTGTTCCAAGTTTTGTCACAGACTCTTGCAGACTGATTTGTACTAATAATTTGTCAGAAATTTGATGCCTGCAGTTCCCTTGTAGTTTAAATTCACTTTGACTGATTTACAACCTTAGGAACCCTTAGGTTAATATGTTAACAAGAGTCTATTAACATATTTGTGTTTTCCTTCACATTAAAAAAGCTTCAGCTGACACTCTTTCAGAAAGGTGCTAATGTTATTTTGACTTTGTGTAGCAGATAGGAAGGTAGCTTTAACGTAACGATTATAGAAGCAGTGCAGGCTAGAATCAAGAAGAAATGGTATAGGATTATACCGCACTTTTTCCTCTTGTCCTATGACCATAGAGTTCATAAGATGGGCCAGAAAGATATATGGTAAAGGAAAGAACTAGCATCTCTCTTGATGCAGGAAAAAGTATATAGTAGTAGTTACCAGAAGAACTGTCAGCGCAGACAGGATCAACACAGCTTCTACCTTAGAGGATGAAGCTACTAACCAATTCCCAGAAGGCTCCCTAGTGCTTGCCCACTTTTGCTGAATGCAGAGACCAATTTAATTTTCCAGGACAACTGCAAGAAGAAACTGAACTGTTCGCAGCTGTACGCCAGTTTAAGATGGCTAGCAAAATCAATCACAGAAAAACACCTTGTCTGCATGGAGCTACAATTGACAAAAAAAGTTTACAAGCAGATTTCTAGTGATGAACCAGGTGTAGAGCTTCTCTACTGGTTCAGGCTGTCTTCTGCTAATGGATTGTAGCCAAGCACACTTCAGAATGTGCTGCAAAACAAGGCATTACAACACAAACAACAGAGGACTGTTCAAGGACCACCTTCACCAGCTATATAACAGAATGTCAGATACACACTGATTGACCTTACCTTACTCATTTAGTTTATTTTCTTTTTAAAGAGATAGTACAAGATGTCTGTTTTCAAATCAGTTAAAAAATGTGAACAAATTTCCTTAAGAAATAGAACGATCTTTATTATTTAGAGCACATTTTGAACAGGTTGACAGTTCCCTACGGAGCAATACATACAGGAAAACTAGTGGTTTTATAACAACAGGCAGTCAAATGAAAATTAGATGTTTTTTGAACCAGTTATCTGCACACCAGTCTAGGAGTACTTTAATCTCTGAGCCAATATACTTGCAAATGAAGATTAAGTTGCAGGTTTTTGCAAACATACTTCTAGTATTGTTGAATTTTGGGAGCAGCTTGCACTGGTCTTCTATATTGTCACTTGGAAACCATGCACAGTTTGAAAATTTGCATGGTCAGATGAACACAGTGTGGTTTCTACTCCTTTAACAGAAATGCACATGTAACTGGTGCCACTAAACATCAGTCACCAAAATGCTAAAAAAAAATCTATATGAATTTCTGCATTTGAGGATATATTAATGTGAAAGTCATTAGATTCATTTTTTTTTAATTAAAATGGAAAGTCTTGAAGCCTGTTTCAGTATTAAACTTATAGTAGTTCCCCACTTCCATTAAAATGAATTTCAGTAACTGATGCAAAATTCAAGCTGTAGACTACAAGCTATAGTAAGCATTATCCACCCACACTTGCTTCCTTAGCTAGTGTCAAAAGTAAACTGGTTTTACCAAAAAAAAAAAATTACTGAAAGAAGTGTATTTTAGTATTTGTATACAAACATGCCACAGATATCTCAACAACCCTAGAAAACACTAATAAAACACTAAACCAGCTTTGATGCAGGCTAAACTCATTCTAAAGGGGGAGACAACGTTACGTTCATTAAATAACTAGTTTAGGCAGCTCATGTTATGACATATGCAAAAAAGCCACACATCTAAAGTCTAAAAGACCTTTTTTTTCCCCCATGCAGTAAAACCTATATATTACAGCACAAGGAGGCCAGAGAAAAATTGTGCAGCAAGGGTTATTCTCTACAGAGCTGCAGTTTAAGAACAGTCTAGTTGCACTGCATTTTTTAAGCTAGTTATCCTTTCCATGCAGCAAGGAAAAAACAGGTGTTGTGGGTCCATCTCAGACTTGTTTGGCTTTTCCATTCTCAACACTAATAAATGCTAGACAGCAAACAATCAAACACAAAGTACATTAAACATTCAGAATGCCAATGGCGGGCAGTTATAATGTGAGTTCTGGTTGGCAGAGAACCATTCAAGATGAAGATTTAAAAACAGCTCAAGCTGCAACAACAGATACTGGCTCATTAAATGAAAGCATCTTTAAACAATGGTCATTCAAAGCAACAAGACAGACCAGTTCTGTGCAGAGTATGCTATAAAGTTAAGTGCACTTTAAAGTTCTGGAATATTTAGAAAGGTTATTCCCTTTAAACTGATGCCAGCAAAAAAGCTTGCATTAATTTAGCAGAACTCTGCCTCAGCTGAATTATTTTAGATGATTGCCAAGGTATAATAAGTGATGAAGAATTCAGTGCCTAACAGTAATTTTTTGTTGCTGTTGTTAAAAGCATTTGGAAACGGCACTAAAGTCTTGCTATATACCCACCATTTGGCAAGTATAGGTTACCCATTTTATTTGTACAGCCAGGGTATAGGAATGATTCCTGAAACTACACCAAAGCAGGAGTAAACTACTCAAATTCTGCCAAAGCTAAGTAAGTTACTGCTGCCACTTCAAAAGATCACTTAATCTCCAGCCTGAAGTTCAATTCTGTGGAAAACAAAGCTGTTACTGGGCATCATACAACCCTCGTTAAATATTATAGGCGTCAACATAGTGACTAATGCTGCCAGCTTAACCCACAATTATGACAACGACTAAGGAACGCAGAGGAGAGAAGCAAGTACAAATTCTATGCTCTTCTGGGAGTTGCCCAATGTACATCAGTTTAGAATGTGTTCTTGTTTGAGGCTGCAATTTGTAAAAAGCAGAAATAAATCCTAAATGCTTTGGGGTTTTTGCAAGACAAAATCCTTAGCCTAGCAATTCATCCAACATTTGACATCTTCAAAACAGCTAGAAACCCACGTCGTCTTCTTAGAGCAGGAAAACTAAGAACGTAGTTCTGCTTCATCTGAGATAAACATTCTCTCTTTGTTTCTCAACTCCAATTAGCTGTGGCTAGTAATTACTCCTAAGGTTTGGGTCTTTTTTGGACTTCAGAACTTGCACTTGCTTTGTTTAGAGTGAAATCAGAACAGGAATCACATTTAGATTCACAAAGTTTGATATCCGGCATAGCTTTTTCTTCTGCCAATTATGTAAGCAACCACTATAATGGCAATCAAGCCAGCAAGTGCAGCACCAACTACAATTGGGATTAGAATGTTGTCATCATCCAGTGAACACTCTTGGGCTGTAGATGAGAAAAAGGTTGCAACAAGGAATAAATAAAGACAGAATACTTGCCAAGTGTGGTATAAAAAAAAAAAAAAAATCTATTTCCTTAATATGAAGATGTTAAAAAAAAAATCAAGTACTATTACATCTTTAAACTAAGAGAGAAAGAACTGCAGAGATCTCATGGGTACATCTAGCATGTATTAAGCACTGTAATCACTTGGAACTTTTGATAAACTATAGTAAGCTAACGGAAGTGCCCCTGGTGTATGAGTTTTCACGTGCACAAGATCTGGACTAGACAAGAGAGTGGACATTCTTCTTTTAAGACAGAACCAGGCTTAACTATGTCATGCTTAAGGCAAGTCTGGTGCTTTTACCCATTAAGAATAAAGTGACCTAGATCTGGTATCAAGAACACATCCAGAATGGAGATGTGTTACAGAGATGAAGTAACTGTAATTAAGAGAAGGAAGCTAGCTGCAACTTGAACTACAAATGAAGCGGGACCCAAACTCTTTAGAACATATTATGATTATTATTGTTTATCCTGCATACCTTTGGGGAGTTAACTCTGCCTAAAAAGAGAAGTTAAAAAACCTGCACCCAATGTATTTGTCTACAGATTAATCTAGTCTAGTAAGACTGTGCTGCAAGTATTATCATTAAGTACAAAGTCCAGGTTACACTAAAGATTGAGGTCGTTTAAGCCATTCCAGTTTTCCCCAGACAAGACCAGGATAATGCAGCAAACAAACATTTTAGAATATTTCTATAGTTTTGGATATTCCAAGACTGCTTCTGAAAGAAGCTCTGTTAGTTCTTTTCACACCCACCCCCCCACCCCCCAAAAAACTCCTATTCCTTAGACTACCAGGTAAAGAGAAACTAAACACCTAACGGTATTACCAAAGTCCACTTCTGCTAGAGTTTTGTGTCATTTTCTTATATATTCAAGCTACAAAAAGCTGTATGTCAAGATAATGTCAGATAACTTCTAACCTATTCTGCAAAGCAATGCTTAAGTCCCTCTCCAGTGTCTCTAGCTCCTTCAAGTTTTATGAAGGAGAACCAACATAGCTAGCAAATATTTTTAAGTAAGAACAAAGCTTTCCTTCAACTCGAAGTCAGTCTCAGAACTTATCTTCATTCTGTGTGCAAAAAAAAAAAAAAAAAACAGCCCACAAAAAACCACAAAACAACCAACCAAAACCCAAATGGAACAAGAGCTTCAAAAATAAAGTGCCTGTGCCCAACATTGGTGCTTTTTAGCAAGTAAGAGTTTTGCAAGCATTGCAAGAATTAACAAAAGAAGAACTCTCACCTGTAGAGAACTTATTTTCCTTCACGAGGAATGGCTGAATCCATAGATTAAAAGTATGTATTTGAAGATCTTCATTAACCTCAAGAGTTTGCTCTTTTCGGCACATATAAGAACTACCAAGGAAAGCATCCCACTTGCTGAAATTGTTGTTATCTGCATTTGAAATGACTAAACAAAGGGGGGGGGAGAAAAAAAAAAAAAAAAAGGAAGTTTGCACACCCACTTTAAAAACAAGAGAGTTGCTAATACAATCGTAAGACTAAGGAGCTAAATCTAAAGGGGCCAACTTTTAAGCACTGACTACTCTGAAAAATAAGGTAGTCTAAAGTGTGATTGATCTGCTTAACCAAAAGTCAGGCACTGAAATTATTACAGTACTTAGCAGTAACCTCTCCTCCATATAGATATGACATTAGGCTTTCCTCGTACCTCCATTCATCCCAACATTGCAGAGCTGCAAGCATTTTGGCTTTAGTGCCCTTTTAACTGCAGTAGCTGTGACAAACAACTTAAAAACCAGCAACCCACAAACGTATTTTGATTTAGAAAAAAAAGTTTGCTTTAGTTTTTGAAGGACTGGTCTCTTTTACCAGTGAGAGTTAAGCAGTAGTGGTTAGAAGACACAGCAGCGTCTTCAATCAAAGAAGTCAGCTTCAATCAGAGAGCTTCAGGGTTGGTACAACTGTATTTCAGATCTCAAAAGTTATGTTACTGAAAACAGTTATAAAGAAGCCCTCTTAATTTATGTATGTTTATGACAAAGTACACGACCACGTTAGCAGAAGTTTCAGGAAAAGAGAATGATCCCACACTGCTGTTTAAAGTAACTCATAGCTATTTCTGCTTATTACTTTTGTTCCTACCAACTTAAAGACTTAAAGTAGGAAGTAACAGTTAGCATGAACAGTGTTGAAAAAAAAGTCAGAAGTATTTGACAAATACAGATATTGAACAAAAGCTTACACTTGGCTTTAAGGCAGATACTATTTCTTACCAGAACCATTCAGACGGTTGAGCAGTGTAACATTCACCTCCTTCAGATAAAATTTTTGTACACTTGCACTTGTATTTTTCTGTTTAAGAAGCAAGAACCAATTGTCAGTGTGTAATTCTGCATTTTTTACTTTAATAACACATGCTTTACAAAGGCTAACACATTTACCACAGTCTTATATTTTCTACAACTTTAGCCCAATTCTCCATTTGTCTTGAGGCAGTCAGCTAGAGCCTGTTCCACTTCCTATGCGGAAACAGCCGACCACCAGCAAGTGACAGAAGGATTTTACTACGAGCAACCATTATGCAATGCTGTGAAAAGTGGAACCTTGGTTTAAGATAAAAGAAGTTACTTACAACAACAAATGTGAACCCAATCAATGTGCTATTTCCATCATTCAGTTTCAGAGTAGCTGTTGTGTTACCACATGTACCATCTGCGCTTGTTGTCTTTGGATTGATGTTGATCAGAAGAGGCTGAAATACAGACATACCATGTCAAAGACGTGCAGCTGCCATTAGGAATGCATTGTTTCAGTCAGCAGCAGTCTTAGACTACAAGAGCTTGTCATGAATATGACAGCAGTAAGATTGAGCCTGGTTACTATCAAACCAAGGCTACTTGAGTTAAATTTACATGCTGGTAATACTGAAGCAAAGAAATTGCCTGGTGAAGTCTTATTTTGTTGACCTAGTACAACAGGTTAGCTTTGGCTCCCTCTGTGGGGAAAGACAGCATCTGCAGGGATGAACAGCCTTAAAAGCTTAGAAAGTTCCAGGCTTTTAATGATGTTAGAGGTACCCCCAGTAAGAAGCTGAATCCACGTAAGGTTTTGAAGCTAGATATTATGCCAAAAAACTATCCTGACATCAGAGAGGTGCTACGTACAACACTTAGAAGCTGTTCTAGACAGCCATCAGCGTACAAAGCAAATACCCTGCACTCACATTTCGTAACTACAGCAACCTTTCTACTCGTCTAAAATAGAAGAAAAGCACCTTGTCTTGGGAAACATTCAGCTGCAGCCCCACAGTAGCCAGAAGACAAGTTTTATTTCCACTTTTAAGAGAATAGTTTCCTGTTTCTGGATTCTCCACAGGCCTGGGACCAGTGGTTGGAGAAGGTGATAAAGTGGTGGTAGATGCAGTAGTTACATTGGCAATAGTAGGTGGAACAGTAGGTGCAGAAGTAGGTGCATCAGCACGACATCTAGACTCTGGAAAGAAATTTTAATCACCATTTCAGTGCTGAAATTTTATTAAAGTCTTATGATTTGGAGGTCAGTTCAATACAAATACCAATTTCTCTGTTGAAATCTCGGCTCATTGGGAGTTTACTCATCACCAAGTCAGAAGTCTCAAACTCAGCACTATGGCACAGTATTCCAAAGAGTTTACAGCTATCATGTATTCTCCGAAATTCTGTAATGTCCACAGTTTTAAATCCATGTAGCATATGTAGTACTACTTATCTCTGACACATAGAAGTGAAACACACAGACAAAGATAGTGAAGTGGTTATAAAAGTGCGATATGTATTTGTTGTAGATAAAGTAAGCAACCCTATTAAGGTTTATGTAGCAGGATGACATGCTCATCTCTTCAACAGCTGAGCTATGAGATGAGACAACAGGCTCTGGACTATTTAAATGAAAAAGCAGAGGCTACTACCGAAAATGGAAGGCAGTCAAGTTAAAAACCTTGAAACTCAAATCATCTAGTCAGCAACAGCAGCTCTGAAGTGCTCGTTTTTAATACCCTTATTACTGGAATACACACTTTATTAAACTACCACCTTGGCAAGGGAACAATCTACATCACTATACGCTGCTAGATCTGTTCTACTAATTATTTTTCCAGGAACAAGGAAAGACGTACTAAAGTATATTTATATCAGTATTATTCAACACAGCACATCTTAGAACTGGTGGATTTTTTTTGTTATGGGACTTTGCTCCCTGCACTAAGGCGCAATACAAAAAAGCTCATTCAAATTGAAACGCTCACCTTTTTTACTGATTGTGCCATTCTGAACAAAAGCCTGCACAGTAACATTCCAGAAAATCTGTGTTACGTTTTCTGCTTCAAAAAAGTCAGCGTTATGACACACGAAGACGTTATTCAGTTGAACTGGACGCATAGTATCCCGTACAACAATAGTAATTGGTCCTACAAATAAGCACAAATATTTTAATACCTTATAAACTACAAGAACATTTATAGGTAGTGTTATGCTTTATATAATTCCAGAAGACAAAGAGATAATTGAAGTTTAACAATCCTAACCTCTCTTGAATGTTTTACCTATGTGTCCTGACCTGAAGTGCTAAGAAACACAAAGAAGTAACCAAGCTTCCAGAACTAGACAAGCCATTAGAAAGGTAAACTTTTACTTTAGTTTTTCTTTAAAGAAAAAAAATCCTATTATTAGCATGTATTAGTACATGGAAGGCCTAACACAGTAGCACTTTGCTAGGTGGAAGGCCAAGTAGTGCATACTAAAATGAATCTTTCATATGCCTGTTGTCTACGAGCAGCACCTCACTGATCAAGGCCGTTCAGTTAAACTTCCCCTTCCATTCCACTTAAAGGAATTATACATTCAGTGAATCTAACTAGTCTGTATTCTTACAGAGTAGGTAGGTACGATGAACAACAGTTAGGCAGTATATGGCATAGAAATCGTTACATACATTATTAGTCCTTCTAACTTTGAAAACGCCAACCAAGGTCAGGTACACGAGATCTGACACTTCTGTTTGAGACTGTTTTGTAAGCAGGACTCTGCACTGAACATTACCTTTTCTTTTAGCATCAGGAAATACAGCAGTATCATTGGTGTTGTAAGTAAATGTGATAAAGTCCCCCTGGTAAGTTTCGTTGGATTTTGTAAAGTTAATGCTCCAAGAGTGACCTTCTCCAAACTGTACTGCCAGAAGTGCAGCTTGTGTGTCATTGCCACAGACGCTTCCATTGTGTGTGACATCAGATGACAAATTCAAGCTTGCGTTTTTCTAGAAGAAAAGGATAATTTAAAATGCTTTCACAGAGAGCAGTCTTCCCCGTGACTTTATAAACCTGCTGGAGTTGGGTGGAACCTTGTACAAGATTAGCGAGACTATTTCGGGTTATTCTACAAAATTATGAAAAAGGGTCCCTGACATCTGACTTAGAAAGCAGTTGTATCAGATTCAAGTACAGAATTACAAATCTAACTTGTCTGTAAATCTTGACCATGCTGAGCTGCAATTTACACTTACTATTTGGGCTAAGAATATTACTACAGTGATACACAAAACCCACCAAGTTTGAACAGTATGCCATTTAAGTAAGTGCAATAGGACACTTTCAGTTAGTTGTATTATTAATTGATAACTTATGCTTTGTTTTAAAATGAATATTTAGGAATACTCTTAACAACTGACTTAGTAGGGAAAAAAACAAAAGTAAAAAAACCCAAACACTCTAGGTAAAAGAACATACTTGAACTTCTACCCAGGACAAAATAGAGTTCTCAACAAAAGTTAACTCCAAATACTTACATAATCACTACTGTTTGTTTCGTATTTTATCAAGAATCTCATCATCCATTTTGCATACAGGCACGTAGCATTAGAGGCATCCTTTACATCTACTTCCAGTGCATAGGACTGGAAAAAACCTACAAGATACAATTAGCTATTAAGGCTTTGCTTTTACTTCATTTTCTAGAACCACTTAAGAGAACAGCTCATTACAAAGCAATAAATTCTTTCAGGACTGGATTCAATTTGCCAGACACTGAAAGAATAGCTAGATTTCTAAAAAGTATTAAAGCTAGGAAGCCCACCATGAAGTTATCAAAGCTAGATAAAAAGTTAAGAGAATGTTTTACAGCCTGTTTACCTGGCAAAGACTAATAATCTAAATGAGCATTAGCTTTCTGGTGATAAAACTGAAGTGCATGAACACAGCACTTAAACAATGTTCTGCTTGTACACCAGGGTCTTCCTATTATCTTAATCATAGGACAGCTGGAGCTGGACGGGACCCATAAGGATAATCGAGTCCAACTCCCTGCTCCTCACAGGGCTGCCTAAAACTAAACCATATGACTAAGAGCGTCACTCAGATGATCCTTGAACTGACAGGTCTGGTGCCACTTCCCTGGGGAGCCTGTTCCAGGGACCAACCACATGGTCAGAGAAGAGCCTTTTCCTAATGCCCAACCTGATGGAGCTTCACTCCATTTCCTCATGTCCTATCACTGATTACCAGAGAGAGGAGATCAGCAGCTCCCCCTCCGCTGCCCCCCTCGAAGAAGGTGCAGATGGCCATAAGGACACCCCTCAGCCTTCTCTCCTCCATGGTGACCAAGCCAAGTGACTCCGCCGCTCCTCAGAAGTCTTGCCCTCAAGACCCTTCACCAGCTTGGTTGCCCTTCTCTGCACACGCTGACAGCGTGATCTCCTCCTCGCGTTGAGCAGCCCCAAACTGCACACAGCACCTCATCCGTGTCACCAGTGGCACGACTCAGGCTGACCTCTAAGGGGTGAGATCGGGGTGCCTTCACTGTGCTTCCACAATTTCTGCCTCAAAAGACATCGGCGTTAAATTGCCTTTACGTTTTTAGGGAACTTTCTATAGCTGTTGGGTTTCTAACCCGGTGAATCTCCGCAGCCAGTTCCGACCCGCAGGCCTGCGCCCGCTGACCCCCACGGCTCCGCGCTGGGGCGGACCCAGGCAGCCAAGGGCCTGGCAGCGCCGCCCGGCCGGGCCAGCAGCGGGACGGCCGCCCTGGCCCACAGGCCCTCGGCTCACACACGGGCGACAGCCGCCAGGCCGGACTCACCGCCGGCACCAAGCAACAGGGTCCCGGCCAGGCCTGGACCCCCGCTCCCCTTCCCCTGACAGCCCGGGGGAGCCGCCGCCGGGCTGAGGCGGCGCCGGGCCCGCCAGGGCCTCGTCAGCCCGCGACCCCCGGCCGTTGAGCGGCGCCACGCCGCGCTGCGTCACCTCCCTCCCTCTCTCCCTCCCCCCCCTCGCCGCCTCGGGGCCGGCCGCCCCGGGGCCGGCCACCGCCCCGCTCACCGGAGGCGCCGAGCAGCAGGAGGAAGAGGAGGCAGGAGGGGCGGCGCGGCGCCATGCTGCGGCGAACGGGCGAGGCGAGCGGGCGCGACGAACAGCTCGCCATCGGTCATGTGAGAGGGGGAGGGGGCGGTGCCGCCCGCGCGCCGCCAATCGCCGCGCCGCGGGTCTCGATTCGATGGGTGGCGGACAGGGCGCCGGGCGCGCAACGCCTCGGGCGGGCGGGTCCGCTCCTGCCCGGTGCGGCGGCGGGAGCGGGGCAGCGGAGGGTTGTCCTGGCCCTCGGCAGCCGGTGCTGTCTGATCTGGGGCTGCTCCTGGACGAGAAGAGGAAGCCGAGAGGAGATACGCATTCGAAGAAGCTTAATATAGCTTTTGCTCTCACTGCAAAAAAATTAAAGAAATAGGATATTTTCCATGTTTAGGATAAATAAAAAGGGGAAGAAATGAGCTAAATTGACCAGAATATTTAAGCCAGTGGATTTGAGACTTGAATGAGGTATAAAATATGATGGAGGTTGGACTGCAGCCTGGAGAGTGTTGATCAGGGGGAAGACAAAAGGAAGGGTGGCCTGGCAAAGGAAGGGGGGACGGGAAGAAGAGATTGAGGCTGGGAGACAGCAGGGAAAACGGCAGGTGGATGCTCAGCTGCTGGGGATGCGGGAGCTCGAGGGTGAGCAAGGAAGAGCCCTCCTGGAATAACAAATTCCTGTTTCTGATGCTGTGGGAGAAATGAAAATCGTATTTTGAATAATCGGGCACTAAGAGAAATGCCCGGTCATAAGGGAAGAAAATGAAAGTTCCTGAAGAAGATAATAAAATACATTGACCTGATACAGGGAGACAGTGGGAGTGTAGACAGTGTTGATATGAAAGCAGTTACAAAGTCTTGAGGAAGCAGAAAGAATGCAATATGTGATTAAAAGTCAGTTAAATACTCTCAGTTGTATACTTGCAATACCATACTTCTCCAAAGAGTATCACAAACCCAAACCTGGCAAGTCAGAACCACGACTGAAACCCATCCATCGGACACATGGGGATTCCATGCACAGACGCTGGCCTGGTCAGACACGTTCACTGCTTCTTCAAATTTCTTTTTGTGCTTAAAGAGCACAAAACCTAAAACCAGCTTATCGTGCATAGCACACACCTGCATGTGCATGGCTAAACATCATTGCATGTGAATATCAAAAGTCATGTAATTTCAAAATACTTGGAAAGAATATTTTTTTTATTTAGCCGTTAGGCTTAATGTACTGAAAACCTATCTGAAGAAATAAACTTTATATTTAATAACTGAGCCGGCACTTGCTGTGGGGGAGCAACCAGTAGCAGCAGCACAGACGAAACCACAACTTCTGAAAGCAGCAAGTCTTTCGTCTTTCTCGGCTCCACCGCAGAAAATGGGGCACGTCAGAGGCGAGGGAGAGTCCTGCCACTGGGGCTTTTACATTTCCTCAGGCTTCACTCTTTTAGAGCAAAGTCCTGTTTTTAAAAAGGGATCTCACAGGGAGTTAGGAGCAATTACATTAAGAGCATTGGACTATTAGGAGAGAGACTTTGAATTAGGCTTTAATTAATTGGAGGAGGAGAAAATGATCGGTCTGTTCCAGGTAGTTTGTGTAGTGGAATGTCACCTTTTGCATCAGCTGGAACATTGACTTCAGGACGTGTTGCTTTGTGTATTGACATTGGTGTGTTCAAACACCCCCTTGTTCTGAGTGAAGAATCCAGAATATTTTGATCTCTTGCTTGCATGTAGGAAACAGACTGTAAAATGACTAGATGTTCTGCGGACGTAAAAGGAAGACTGATTACCTTGTTTCCTTTATGCCAATTTGGTGAAGCTTGAAATGAAATCAAATGGTAGCTATCGTAACAAGCAAATTGGTTTCTGTTGAATAACACAGAATAAAAGTAGCAACTGGTGTGGGATTAAAAGAACAGTATAGTTTATGTAATTTAGCATAATGAAAAATATATTGGTTTGCCCCAGAAATATCATAATTAATATCAGAACACAGATTACTCACTTTCTTTCTTTGCACCTTACTGCTTTGCCATTCCTGCTATATAACTGCTTTCTGCAGGCGCTTTGTGGTATTACGTCATTTTACTGTTGCGTGAGCCGGCGCAGGCAGGACGCAGGAACAACCACAAAACCACGGATGAAAGGCAAAGAACAAATTTAATCTCAGTCCCTCACGGACCGGGGAACCTCTGAAGCAGCACCCGGGCAGAGGCACGCATGCAGGGGACGGAGGCACTGTGGACCGAGAGTCCTTATTAGCGAGAGTGTCCTTGTTAGCAAGAGAGTGAGAGAGCGAGAGCTCAGACTTGCTGTTCTCACCTGTATTTCAAGGATTCAGGCAGGCGTAGTTTCCACTGTGCTTTGATCTTCTTCAGCAGGGGGGCAGGAATCTCAGGCATGTTCGATAAGGTGCCCCTGAATCCATCACAGGCCTACGTTATCTAACTGTGGATGTTCTACTTGTCGAGCATGTAAGACTAAACAACAATTAATGTGATGTACGTGTTTTGCAGCACCCCACGTGCGAGTCACTTGAGCGTGTTTACAGTTCTCCTCGCTGATCTTCCCTTACTTTCCCACAGCTGTGATCTTAGCAGCTGCACTTCTTATTCAGAGGCTTATTTCTTGCTTGCTGTATCAGTCAAGATAAATGAGAGGACAGTTCCTCCCTTGGACCTATGGAAAAGCAATGCACGGGCTAATCCTGCTGTCAGTTAAGTCAATGCCAAACTGGTTATAGGAGTAGCTTAATAGAAAGATGAGGTTTTATGAATTCAGAGACTGTGGTTTATTTTCATTGTCGCAGAATACCACAGGAGAGAATGATGTGCCTGTCGTGTGCGTATGTCACAACTGACCCTAACGACAATGTCGGATGAGGCACCCAAAGGGTTTCTGCCCTTGTGTGGAGTCCTTGGGGAGACCAAAGGATCAAATTCCCCCTGCAGGGAGTTGGTACAAGCACCGCACATTCACGTACGGGGTGACGTTTGCGCAGCAAAGCTCAGATGCTCCAGCCACCTAAATGTGCTAAAACATTGTTAAAAACAATATGCTCTTGCCATTAGCACAGTCATAGTTCTCCTCTTGTCCAGCCAACTGACAGAAGCTTGGTTTTGGCACAGTTCTCCCTAAACAGAGAATTTTTGGGCAGTTCCCAAAGCGTATCTCCTGTTTGTAGCTCTGGAAGGAGCAAAATGAAACTCCTTTCCTCTTTCATTTAACAAATCCTCCAGCTTTCCTTTAGAAAAAAAAAATAATTAGTGGTTGGGGTCAGATGTTGTCCAATTCCTCTTAAATTCCATGGATGGCTATTATATTCAGTACTTGCAGGTTATAACTTCTACAAATATCCACTGCCACTGCATCTTATTTATCATGAGTAATTCCTTTGTTGATTGTGGCAGTCTTAAAAAATGGTAGGATTTATCTGATAGTTGGACTTCAGTAGCATAAGATCAAACTCGTGTGATCAGCTGTTTTTCTTTAGTGGTAGAAGTGTGAATGATTGTTACCACGACGCAGAGAAAATGCCTTACCATTTTGCTTACCAGAGAGAAATTATTTTGCATTTGGCATGATTTTGTGAGCCACTGATGGATGGCAAGCAGATCCTCTTTTTCTAAGACATTCCTTATGTTTGTTGCTGGATGCAAAGATGAGGACTGTGATGTTTCTGTACATCTTTACAATACATTTTTACTGCATGTTATACTTCGTCTGATGTCAGTAGTTTTAAGAAGGTACCAACATGTACTGATAACATATATGCAAAACCTTATAATTTCTTATTAAAGCTTTGGTTCATCAAGGAATATAAATTCATGCCTAATTTCAAATGTATAGGCTGTTCTGTGACTTTGATTCACATCATATTCTTGATGTCCATTGTATGCTTAATGCTTTGCGAATCTTTAGCAGCTTCAGCTGGTTAGCTATTATATCTGTAATCAAACTTTTCTTAACCCTGGGACTTGCACAAATTGATGGATGCATGTGGTCAGAAGCAAAAAGTGTCCAGTGTTTAATAAAGCACTGATCAACTTAAT
This sequence comes from Chroicocephalus ridibundus, assembly GCF_963924245.1. Taxonomy (NCBI): domain Eukaryota; kingdom Metazoa; phylum Chordata; class Aves; order Charadriiformes; family Laridae; genus Chroicocephalus; species Chroicocephalus ridibundus. The sequence goes on from NC_086292.1 coordinate 10,968,275, forward strand.
GTTTCCAATATCTGGTGCGGAGGAGTACAGCTTGTGCTACAACGAAGAAAGAGATAGTACCTAGGACATGCAGTAATCACTGCTTTTTTCTCATCTATTTTTATTCATTCTTTTAGATGTCTCTCTAAACAGGGCATTTTCTGTATTTTTTCCAGGGACAAGATTATGGCAGAACATATTACTCTTTTCCAGGAGGCAGAGAAAGGATTTGGTACCATTTCACATGGGAGGGATGGAAAAAGGAATAGATTAATGCCGGCCAGAGAGGTCACAGATTTGCTTGGCATGAACCATGGGGCCCTTCTGGGGACTGTGCTAACAGCTGTGAGAATTACAGCTATTCGCCAAAGTTTTCCTTCTCAGGCAGCCCCAGTTTGTAGCCTGGGGAAGAAGGACACCATAACCATAATGGAGACCGTACTTTGTTCAGCACAGTGTGACATCTGCAGGGCTTCAGCTGCGTGCGCCAGCCTGCTCGGTGGTGGAAAAGGGATGGCTGGGCTGTGCTGGCTCTGAAAAAAATTGCTTGTTATCTGGAAGGGGCGAGAGCTGTGGGTCACCCCTGCTCCGAGCAGATGGCGGCATTTCGGAGCTGCCGGGTTCTGGAGGAGGTGGTGGTGGGAAACCAAACCATTAAACGCTGCTGCGGCAAACTGCTGAGTCAAGAGTGGGGCAATCACGTGAAATGCCAAAAAAAGAAACCTGGGTGGGGAGGTGAAGGGATGAGCGAGCAGGTTGCGGCGGGGAACTGCAAAACTGCCGGCAAAAGCACTCGGAAATGAAAAACACATTCCCAGCAGAGCGGGGAGGAGGAGAGGCACGGGGCGGCGTTGCTTATTTGTTATCAGTACACAGCGATACCTTCTTAAAACTACTGCAAATGCCCTGTTGTCTAAAGAGGCATCGGCTGCCGGGGGGTGACACGGCGCTGGTACCCGGCTGTCCCTCGCTGCATCCCCCGCGCCGCGGGATGCGGGGCCGGGCGGTGCCGCCGGCGCTGGAGCATCCCCCTGCCCCGCCGGGACACCCGACAGCGGGGCTGAACACTGCCAGCAGATGGAATCTGTGCCTTTTGGGGGGTCACACCAAGCTACTTTCCAGGCGTAGATCTGTTTAAAGCGAAAAAAGCCCCTGTGTTTGGCTGACAAGCCGGCCTAGTCTTTGGGCTTCTGACAGCAAAGTAGGAAAACGTCAATACTCTCAATTTTGTGTTTTTGTCAATATGCATTGCTAACTTGCTGGAGATACATCTGTCAGCGTCGGAGCAGAAGTTATTTTGTGAAAATGGCTGTCTCTGCACAGGAGGCACCTCCCACTTCCAACTCTTATGAAAGATGTGTAACTTTTTTTTTTTTTTAACTGAAAAATGTCATCAGGAAATTTCAAACTTCAGCCAGAAGTTATATCTAAAGCACAGAGTTGGAAGGGAGACTGTTATTATACAATCATTTTCATATCTGGATTTTTTTAACTGCAGGACTTCAGTGCTAAAGGATCCCTTTTGACCTAGAATAACAATACATCCCTTTTACAGAAAGCACATTAAGGCAAATGATGTATGTAATAATGATTTATGTAATTAGTCTACAGTTTCCAGCTCTGACAGAAGTAGGAAACCAGGTCTGGCAACCCCTGAGCTAACGCTGTTCACTGAGCAACAAAACTCTTCCGGGGAGTGATCTTTCTCCAGTTTGAGGTTGCATGTCTGCTTTGTGCCTCTGGAGCTAGGATTTGAAGCAGGAGCTGCTGCCATAGGAATAAAAAGGAAGAAAGTGAAGGGATCCACAGCGGGGGCCAGTTCTGCAAGCGGCAGAATCCCAGCCCTTGGGTTGCAGAACCAGTTTTGGGGAGGAACAAGCCTGACCTGCTCCCTGTCCGCAGCCTACAAGGGAGCTTTACCTGCGCGGGGACGAGGTTCCAGCTCACCCCTGCACAGGCTGCTTTTTGTAATCTTTGTTCCCATCTCATGCCCAAAAGCTGTACCTCCTCCCCAGCACGCACCTGGCAGAACTGGGCCTGCACCCTGTCTCACCCAGCCTTTGGTGAAAGGGAGTAGAAAGCCTGGGACTAGCACCAACCAGAAGACCTGCTGTAGTTAAGGGGCAGCTTTTGAAAAAGGTATCCGTTTTTGACCATGGTAACAAAGCGTTCTCAGATACATTTCGAGCTTCAGAGACTATACAAGGGTAAAACAGAACATGCATTGTGATAGTTTTATATGAGGTTTGGTCTGGGAGGGAAAAAAAGCTACATATTACGTGAACATCTTGCTAATAATCCAGTGCTGATAGTTGATGTTGTATTAAAACTACTTACCACTCCAAATGGTAAAAAGAAATCTATTCCATATAATCTTAGATGCAATTTACGTGCATACTATCCCCTCTCTATTTGCGAAGCCATGGTGACTAAGCTTTGCAAAGAACCATTGCAACCCTTGAGCCCTGCAAGGGCCAAGGCATTATCAGTTTGATGAGTGCCTTAATTGCATGCAGCATCTAAATGTTGGATCTGCTGGAAAAGCAATTACTGCAACTTATTACTGAAAATATCATTAGATAGAGCAGAACCTCTAGATTTACGTGTTTTTGAAAAGACAAAATTTCACAGCAAAAGCAAGTGAAGATCTTAGGCATTTTAACACAGAAGTACCTAGTGACATCCTTATTTTCCTCCAGCTCTAAAACAGAGGTGTTACAAGCTGACAAACAGCTGATTGTTTTAAGGAGTAAGCTAAAGAGCTATCATCAGTGTTATAGAAAAAATTTGATTAACTGTGCTTGTGTCTCTGACTAGTCTCGTTTAGCATTAGTGAGCATGAGCAGTGAAGTAGCTGCAGCCTTGGGCCACAAGAGCTGACCAAGAGTAAGCTTCTGATAAAACTAACGCTGCTAACAAAGAACTCCCTGAATTCCGTGGATATGAGCAGCATGAAGATGAGGACCAAGGAGACAATTCCAAGAGAATGAAGTAACTTCAGAAGGCAGCCAGCCCAGCCACGGTGAAAAGCAGTAAGACACCAAGGCACCACTGACCAGAATTACATGGTTGGATTTGGGGATGGGGCGGCGGGTGGAACAGCTGTGCTGTAGTCAAGAGGTGCGAACTGGAGCAGAGATCCCCCTCCATAGGCATGCCAGTGTGTGTAAATCCATAATAGTCAATATAGTATTTGCTGGATATGAACTGCTTTTCCTAAGCTTAAAAAAAAAGGGGGGGGTGGTTATCTATGGTGCTGCAATGTCTTACTGGTTTTAGGAAATTTACTTTCAAAGTTACTTTTCTTCTTTAGTTTGTATCCTAATGCTTATTTCCCATAAGCAAGAGCAAGACAAGTTATAAGAGTCATTTTAAAGATGACCTTGTATGAGGGAGCAGTTACTTAACCAGAAGAAAAACCTGCTCTGTTGTAGGTTGATCAACATCGACTGCTGCTCTTCTGAGTTAACTCCATATCTTACAAGATACCCTCTGCACGAAGTCCAATGTCTCTCAACCCATCACATAAATTTTGAGGTGTTCATTTTCTAAATGCCACAGTGTGTTCATAAGCCCTTGCCTCTTTAAGGGGGGAAGGGGGGGAGGTAAATCCAAAGCTACCATCTTAAATTTGATTTGGCACCAGTTTCTCTCAAAATCAGGAGAAAGCACAGTAATGCATAATGCACTTCATACAGTAACAGAAATTAAAAGTATGTACTGCTCTGGTATTTTTCTCAGCATAGACAGAAGATCTATCAATCTCCAAATACCCACCTGCTTCTGTAGAATTATTTTTTTTTTTTTAACAACAGAATTCTGTAGGATTGTGAACATAGGAAATGGTCCCTTTAAGGAGAAATTGTTAGTGTAAAAACCATCCCATGCATTTAGATGCCTCCAAGCAATAGCAGAGAAAGCAAGCACCTGAGCAGCGTTAGTGGAAGACATTTACCATACCTATTTAAAGCCGCCATGCACTGGGAACGTTTTGTGATGACAGCAGTGTGGTGCAAGGCCAGCCTCCCTGCAGCACACACAAGCCTTCACCAGAGACCAGCCTGGAGGATCAGTGCACTCTTTGCTACAGCCTCCCGCGGTTCCAAACCGCCCCTCAAGCTCAGAAAGAAAGACTGAAACACTCCACCTCCCCGCTCCACCAACTCCTCAGAGCACCTGCACTGGGAAAAGCCGGGTTGAAGATATTCCTGACAAATTCTGCTCAGATTTAGTCCATCGGTTCCAAACGGCTGAAGAAAAATTAAGAAATGTCCCACTTGACCACCGTCAGTAACAGAAGCAAGTTCTCTGTCCAGCCCTGTCCTTTGTACTTTAATAATTGTACCAGAGCCATTAAAAAAAAAAAATTACTAACTGTACTGGGAGACAAGGAATAATCATACAGCAGGAGAGCAGCCTCCTCTGCTAGCAACAAGCCACAACCTTTGGTATTTTTGTACCACTTCTGGCACTCCTACACATTCTAATCCCAATTCAGAGTTTGTGAGAATGCTTATTTCCTTCCCCTCCAATAACCTTGTAGAAGACTTCATAAAAAAAACCAAAATAATAATTCAGGAATGGAAGCCACTTAGAAAACTCAAGGGATTTTAATGACTGAATGAAGAAGGAACTACTTATTATATTTAAGTAGCAAACAGGTATTTTTGCTATCAAAGCACAAGCCAAAGAATTTAAAGAAGCCACATTAGTAAGCCCAACATACAGAACTTTGAGTAAGAAGGCATTTTACACACAAGATTTTATCAACACAAAACTGTTTAATATTTATTAAATGACACAAAATACCTAGATAACAGACTCACTCTCTGAAAGGACATGTATTTACATTATTTACCAACTTAAGAAAGACTCTCTGTACCCATATCAGACTTATGAAACATAAAAAAGGTTTTGCTGCTTTTTGCATCGAAGGATGCAACGGTGACACATGCCCTGTTTGCAAGTCTGCATAAACTATAACTTTTGATGCAGTGAAAAAGCACAATTTTATATTCTGGTAGCCGAGTGAAGAGGCTTCTGAAAAGTAACAGGGTTAGTTTCCCCCTCCCCCCGCACTCCAGACATACTCTGAAGAACTGTTATACAAAAAGTATATTACATTTTTGAATGCTGCTGTACTCTTACAATTTTAGTGTAACGTTTCAAAGAAAATATTCTTCCTACTATATGAAATCACTAAAAAAAGTGGTATTTGAACATTTCTTTAGATGCACTTTTGTTTTTTTAAAGAAAGCATTAGGGCAAATGATATGTCTAGGAAAAAATGAAAGACTGACCAAAAAAAAAGCAAAGACCAAAATATGAAAATCAGCTAAAGCAACTTAACAATTTGCTAGGGTTTGTTTGTTTGTTTTATTAACTATTTACTTTGGCACCTTTGTGTAAACTATAGAACAAAACAAGGTTTACAACACATTTGCAATTACAGCATTTAAACAAAATGGTCACTTTTTAAACCAGCCAAGACAAAAAAATAGTCCATTTATGGGTATAAAGATTAAAAAACCTAAAATATATATTTCTAAGAATAAACTGCAATTTCTTATGAACAAGGTGCTATAAACTGCATGCAAGAGTCAAGATTAAAAATGTGTGGCCACAGACAAGCTGTGTTATAGCCAGATGAGTTGTGGTCCAAGCCCACTTTAATTTTTTTTTTTTTCTTATAGAGATATATATGGCTCAATAGGCAGGCACATGATCCCAGCAAGAAGTTGCAGAGTTGTACGATAAATCTTGGCTGCAGCTTTGTCATTAACCAGGAATGAGCAAGACCTTAGCAGAAGAGATGAACAAGTTCTTGGGAAAACCCCATGAAGATGCAAGAAGGAGAAGCCTTCTCCCCTCCCCTCTCTCACCCCCTCTCTCGGCCCTGCCAGAGTTCTCAAAGTCCATTCTTTGGGTTGCTTTAACTAGATTGCCGCTTAGGGTCTGCCTCAGATCGTGGAAGTCTGATGATATTTGAGGACATTTTCTAGATAATAATTTCCTGCATTTAAGTTACTGAAATGGATGTGATAAAAATCAAATAAACTTTCAGACCTTTCTGGTTAGTTTGACTGAATGCAACACACTTGTCTGATGAGGGAGGATTTTACCAGAACAGGTATTTTAAACATCTAGTGGTGTTAGATTTATATGCTACAACAGACTGTATGAAACCAGTTCAATATTGATATTCATCACCTTCTGTCTCCCAAAGAGTTAAGTTTTATGCTCCTTCTGCAAAACACCTTTTTAAAAGGAATCTTTTATTGGCTAAAGATACAAAACACATACAAGAAAAAGGAACATTGAATGCAAAATACAGAAGGTTTTTTCTGGGGGGGGCGTTCTTTCCTCCCCAGTGGATCTCTGTTTGAACTAATACTTGATTTGCAGGAGCAGTCTTCAAGTTTCTTAACAGATAACTCTACTGTTAGTATTTTTCTTACAGAGGCAAGGGTGGTCCTGGATGTTTACCAGTGGTTATGCTGCAATAGTGTCAAACGATAAGGTAGATTTTCTGCAGATCACAAAGAGCTGTACAACAGTAGAGGGTGACAGCAAATAATTTAGTAGGAGAAAAAAGACATCTGCTTCCTCTGTCAGCTGAGGACTGCATATAAAAGAGCTTGAGAGAAAACACAGCTGGAGAAAATATGGAATTAAACAGTAGATCAAAAAAGCAACAAGGATGGGATGTGTCAGATAGAAAATATACACACATACACACACTCTCCCTCTCTCACACATGCACACCCCTGAATGTGGCATCACAGTGATAAAAGTTATAGATCGTAGAGAGCTAAGTTACACTGCCATTAAATAAAAGTAACATCTTGCTTTCAAGAAGTATCTGGTATTCCCCAGGACTATCAGTGCCTGAAAGAGGATGAGGTTTCTCATTATGCTCTGCAACACAGCTGATCGTAGGTCTAAAGCCTGTCTGGGTAAGGAAGAACTGTTATGTGGAGGAGTTACCTTTTCTGCTGACACTTTTTTTCCCCCCCCATATGTTCCTGGCACATGCTGCTATAGCAATAAAAAAAAAAAAAAGCATTTTGTTGAAACAAAGCTCTACATTCAAGTGACTTATTCTCCCACGTCTTATAAAGATGCAAAGAATGCTCTCTGGTCATCTAAGAAAATATATTTTAGATGCCTTGTAGCAATATTTAACTTTCTATATGAGAGGTAGGCTTCTGGGTTCTAGGAGGCCTGCCACATCTAGGGCTGAGTTCTTAAAGCTTTAAGTTAAAGCAATCCAAAGCAGGGCAGTCTTAGAAGAGCTGCCCTGTCTAAACCTTGAGGTTAGTTCAAGTTTAGAATGTTGCAAAGCAAAACAAGTATTAAAATCCATTTGTAATTTTTGTTCTTACAGCTTTACCACAAGAATAGTGTGGCTTTTCATATATACCTGCAAATAGATTCTCTTTTCTAGAGTATTGCTGCCAAGAGGTGAAGGCCTCCTACCCATGACTAGTAAAAACTGTCACTTTTTCCATTATGGCTGTTTTATGCTTAAAATTCCCAAAGGTGAACACTAAGTCTTATAGGCAAGCCATATAAATCTGATCTGAACTTGTTTTGTTGTAGCAGTTAAGAACAGTGTTTGTATATACAGTATATATGCCCACACTGCAAACTTTATACATTGTTTTATATCGGTACCATTTTGTCTTAATTGAGACCAACAATATTTTCCATTAGATCAGCAATAAGCATAGCTTGGCTTATTCCCCATTTTCCCTCCCTCAAGGGAAAAATCCAAGTGTGGGCAATCAACCAAACCAATGGTATGTTACTAACTGAAATGCATTCTGTACAGTAAATTAAAAGTTTGCATGCAGTTTAAGCATTTAAAGGCTATTTTCTTATATTAATTAACCTTCTGTTTCCATTTAAAGGTGTGAAAGACATCTGTCATATATCAAGGGACTCCTCTTCAGACCCAGAGACAAATGGAATCACAGAGACCAGGTACTTTCTTTCAGCTGTCTGCACATCTTACTAAATAACATGCAAAGAGTTCAACAGCATTCTTCTTAAAATGTAAATAGTACTCTTTAAATGGGCATGTTAACCACTGAAAGAAGTCCACTCTACTATACTTTTCCATTACACTGCTTTCATTCAATCATCGGTAGTATAAAAAGTCAATTAACGGGATCAACAGGCTAGTTTATCCACTGGCAACTGTGTATGACACCAAGTGTGCAGTAAAACAAAGGCCAACATATGTTTATGCAATATAGTTGTACTGATTCGGGTTTTCTTTATCTCTTTCCATGTAGTCCCTGTCAATTAACGATTCTATTCTCTTCTTAAGGTCAGCTGGCTGTAAAATAAAGCGGATGTCAGCATTATTACTTTGCAGTCAAAGTTTCTTGGTTCTTTCTTTCTACTTAAGGCAAATATCCATGCTGTTTAAGATGTATGAGGAAACAGAAATCACAATTTAGAAAAAATAATTCCTTAGAGCATCAAAACTTGTCAAGTCTGCAACATATAATTGTCTGAAGAGAAAGTTACAAAATTGTCACCTGCAGCTAAGCATAGACTTCTACAGCAGAGAAAGATATTTGCTGCTGTTTAAACTGAACTCTCCTTTAAAGAACTGCAATTTTAAAGAACTGCAATTCATGCATTATGTACCAAAGTGTTTCTATTTCTGACTTTTGTCTGGCAAAAAATGGTACAAGTTTCATTTTATCTTGAGGCGAGTGAGTTCTGCAACAGTTTGGGTGCCTTATGATTTTGTTGGGTGAAGGACTCTATAAAAATGCCTCATGATAGAGTGATGAAAAGCATTTAAATTATGTTGTAACCCTGCAGAGCCCAACTGCAGTTTATGCAATACTTACAGGCCTGCAGGAACTTAACGTGGTAACAAAACAGAATGACATAGCAGTACCTTTTATTTTACATTTCCAAAGATAGAAAGCACTGTATGTTTGAACTCAAACCCATGCATCACTGTCTATTTGAAAATCCATTTCCATTTGTACACAATAAGTAAGCTATTCGTTTTATATTGCAACTGTGGGCTTTAGCTTTGAGACATGTACCAATACCTAATTTTAATTCCATATATATGTGTGTATATATATATTAACCAATATAATCTGTCTGGAAAAACCACTCTATGTTTATTGGTTACTAATTTATTAAAAAGTATCAACTAAATTAAGAATCAAACCCAATTCTGCATTACATATCTGAATGATTTTTCTCCTTGTCCCCAAGAATGCATTGCCAGAACACTTAAATGCAAGAACACTGTACAAGGAGAGCTACCTTCACAGTTACTGCTAATAGACTGGTTCTGAAAGCCCTTGGTAATAGGTTTTAACAACTTATTAAAAGCCTGAGGTAATATTCAGATAAATGAATGCAATTGTCACTTCAAAAATTTCTGAAAGTGAGTATTTGTCCTTCCCAATAGTAGAGAGGTGCATGTTTTAGACAGAAGGACTGTTTAACTGAGGACAGGCCAGGGAATATAAAAAGTAGTAATAAAGTTTTAGAAGAAGAAAAACCAGTACTACACCTTTACTGGGAATTTAAGCTGGTTGTAGACCTCTGACACAAGCAGGTTATGACTCAGTGTCTTGCGCATCTTCATGATTCGTACAATTGCAGCGTCAATCTGGTATTGCCGGTCCTGGAATACTCTCTCTGTAGTGCTTGCCTGTTCCTCTACCTGAGGGATCCATTTAGAAAAGTTTTAAAGAGAACTGTCAAAACAACTCTGCTTTGTATCTCTAAGACAATTTTTAGTGTAAGACAGTAAAATGTCTGTTGTCAAATATTTGACATAAATCCTTTACAAATATAGAGACTGATTATTAAAAAAACACTTGTACAAGGAATTAAAATCTTTGCACAGACTTTACATTGGTTGGCTGTCAGGGAGCATTCACTGTGAACTTGTTTCTACATTCACAAATCACTCAGTAAAGCTCCACGGAATGATCAAGGGTGAAAAGACACTCACTAATTGAAAGTTATCTTAACAACCTTATTTAGAGACATCTAGCATCACTGATGTCTAAGTTACTATTTAAGTCTTGCTATTGTTAGGTATGTGCTATAATCCACATTATACGCATAACTTTTACAGAGATATGAGTATGTACATTATAACTGAGAGGGAAAAAGCTTGTAAATGGGCAGGCAACAAGATACTTAACCCAAGGATCTAAACCCCAGAGGATTAAAAAGAATATACCGTTTCTTTCATCTGAATTTGGTTGATCTTTATCCTGAAGAGCTTATGTCTGAAATCATCATTACATGTGAATTTATCACCATCTTCCACATCTTTGCCTTTGGGACTTTTAGTCAGTACTCTGGCTTTACCACAAGCCAGAGACTGAAGGGTCCTTCTCAGCTCTCCATCCTCTAAAGCAGAAACAAATTGTTTAGGCTTTTTTAGTAAACACACTTGGAAATAGTCAGCTGTTTTCAATACCAACCTATCCCAGTGGCTTGCTTTATCTCCTCTAAACTGAACTCCTCTCCTTCATTAAACATGAGCAGCACCAGAGTCTGGAACAAGGAGACCTGAAGTTCTTTTTTGCCCTGTCACAAAGGAAATTAACAAACATCACTAGGCTGGTTTTTCCTTTTTTTTTTTTTTTTTAGGCAGGGGAGAGGAACAAGTCACTCTTATGTCAATTATTCCACTTAGAGGATGCAATTATTCTTTCATATTCCCAAATGAATAGAATAACAAAAGTAACTGGTCACCTTGTGTTTACTATGGAATGCAGATTAAACTAGAGGTCGGAAGGTTAGACTATTATATCCAGTGACAAAAAAGAGACAAGATATGTATCAATTTACTCAAACAAATCTCAAAGCACTGAGTGCTTAAAATTACAATTTGAAAGACCCTTAAGTGAAAGTGCAACACAAACACTAGTTTAAGAAACACAGTATTAGGGACCATAGGATCTTTGAAATAACCAAGTTTGATAATACTTGTTTTACCATTAACATTTTTCTGAAAAATAGAACTGGTAAAAGCATTCCTATTCCAAGAGGAATTTTCTTGAAATATATTTGTGCCCATGAAAGAAAATGCTGAAGGGGAATAACTGGAAGCCCCTTAAAAACAGTTGTGTTCTTGTACAATCCAAACCTCTTCTTTATTTCAGTAGTGAGAAACTTACTGTAAAGAAGCTTAATGCTGTCAGCTGAAGTAAGGTCATCTATGGAACATGGCCTCTTTTTTTTTTTCCCTCCATAGTATAAAAATTAGTGCCATTTTTGATGTGGAACTAAACTCACTGGATATTTTCCCCAAGTAGTAACCAAGAACTTTTCCCCCCCGCCACCGATACAGAAGTTGGACACATCTTCTTAGACCTTACTACATCTATTTCAGAAGCGATCAACGACAGAAATGATAGCAAGAGGTCAAAAGTTAAAAAGTAATTGCAAAATCAGAGATAAGTTTTCCATCATAGCACAAAAAAACCTTCCCAATATATCCCTAAAGCACAACTGAGACTTGGAATTGGCAAAGCAAGAGGAATAAGAGAAACAATACACTCACCTCTTTAAATTCTGCTTTTAGTACACAGTGTCCTAGTGTTGACTGCCACTGAAGTTTCCTACCACTGTGTTTTCCTAAATAAAAGGTCTTGAAAATCTCCTGCAGTTTTACCATCTAAAAAAAGAAACAACCCAAAACACTAAAACAAATTTCTACTTTAAAAGCATCCTTCCATCCGCCAAAACCAAATAAGCCTTAAACAAAGGTTTAGAAAGATGAAGGGCATTGCAAGAAAAGAAAACAAACTTTATCTAAAAGACACCTCTGCATTTCTCTCTAGAGCTTATATGCATATTTAAAACCAAGTTGCAGTTGATATCAAGATACACTACTGATAGGCTGATACTTGGATTATTACATCTATATTCATTACCTCTGGGGGTAAATGGACCTCCATAGGCACGTAGGTTGGCCAATAACCCATAGTCAGAATATTCACTGTTAGTTCAATGTTGCCAGGTACATTCTGATTTTGCATATACTGCACAAAGAAACAAAGTAATAAAGCAACGTTTATTAAACACATTTCAGGTAGAACTGTAAAGTTAGTTATAACAGGCATTACGAGAGCACAGAAGACAAGTTACCTCATGATGTCTCTGCTGTATAAACTGCAAGTTACATACAAGAAAATTAGGGTAAGAAAAAGCACTTTTCCGAAGCTCTAAAGGCACTTCCATGAAGGAAGAAAACAGCAGAGTGTTTTAGCAGGTTGGCGTGAAGGTGTGTACCTAACTATGTGTGAATGGAAGAAAGAATGTTAAAATATGCTTTTAATCAAAACATTACAGAAGCACCAGGACTAAGGGGCAAAAACTTACAAGCCAGTCCATCAGAACATAGTGGTGTTAAAAATGCTTTATAACTGGTGTTAAAACATTTTTATAAGTTTACGATTCTTCTTTTATTACTGTGTTGTTTTTTTGTTTGTTTTTTTTTAAGCAGCTTCTTGTTTCAGGTTTTTTGCTTTGTTGTTCAGGAAAACCAATAATAAGTTCACTACAATTTTGAAAAGCACAGAATTAAGAAATGGATTCCATCTGATTTTCAGTAGAGACTGTTTTCCCAGTTGGGCTTTTGTTCACTCCTTTTGGAAGTAATCACCTAACAAAGTCCTCTTCTTTGCAGTGAAAGAAAATTATAGACAACTGGAATAACTCAAAAGGAGTTTAACTCAATTAAATAGAAATTTTCACAAGTGAAGACATCCTGCAGCCTCTCGATAGGCTTTCTGAGTGTAACTCATTCAAAAAGCAAGTAAGTGAATGAGCCATGGCAGGCCTTCCCGCAGTACCTGTTTAAATTGTATCATTATGTCTTTTGAAAGCTCCATATCTTTAAACATTCCTTCAAGTTTGCTGGTGAAAGCAGCTCCACATTCTAAAAGAGAAAATTTAAGTCTTAAAAATTAATCTTTATTTTCAACACCATAGAGTAGTCATACTAAATATGAGAATGTACTTTGAAGCAAGACGACCTAATTCAGCATATGTTCTTACATAAAGACCTGGATTCTAATTAAGATATAGAATAAGATTATAAACAAGAAGGGGGAAAATTTCTAGTGTGGCAGCTATTTTGCATGTGGACATGACCGTTCATCTTAGGACATGACTCCAACCTGTCACTCAGATGACAATTCTAATCCCTATCAGCTGCCTGCCAAACTGTCTCTTGATGGTGGAACAAGATCAAGTTCTAAAAATCTTACTTTTACCACTCCAAGACTCCATCCTGTGAAACAATGAAGACCAGACTAGAAGACTACTAGCTGGCAGTGTCATGTTTCAGACTTTATACAGAGTGAATAACAAACAGAAGCCATCCTCACGCTCTGAGCACATCACTGATTGGGAACACATCACATCACAGCAGGGAATCTACCCCACAGGCTAAGATACACCATGGACTTTAAGCTCCTGTTTTTTGGCTATTGCTGCTGTAATTACAAAACTAAAAGCAAATGAGTCTCCTCAAAATCCACCAGTCATTCAAGACCTGCACACCAGGTTTTTGCCCTCATGTAAAGGGGAAACACAAAGCACTTCTGGGGAGGCCTGTTAAAACAACCATTTTGAAAAGAAAGTAAGCAGGTAGATAGATAAGATATTTATTTACCATGTTTGAGTTTGGAAAGCATAGATTTTTCAGCATCTACTGATGCACTCTTCCCAACTAATAGTCTCTTTGCTAGATCTTTTTTATAAAAGGCCTCAAAGACATCTTTTCCTGTAAGAGATGATATTCGAGAGGGATCACAAATCATTGTTTCTTTTAAACAAACATTACCTACAAGAGGCCCAATTCAAAGCTCAGTAAAACTAACAAGGGCCTTCACATTAAGATTTCCACAGATTTTTGAGTCAGGTCTTGTTATCAGCATTTTAACACGCAAACTAGTTAAACAGCACTACAGCAGCAAACTGCATCTACAGAGAACGAACACTTGAAAGCGCAAACAGATTGCAAAAGTACCTTTATGTTACTGATTAAACAGCTATACCCCCACAAAAAAAGCCATACTTACCATATATGAATCTAAATATGATCATAATTTTATCCAGCATTTTTTCAAGTTCTTCATCAGTAGCTTCTTTGTTGCCTGCACGAAGCTTTGAATCTACATATTTAGCTAAAAGAGTGTTGAGGAATAAAAAGTTTAGAATAAAAAGTTTAGCATGTGCTTAGTATCACAATGAAACAATATATATATTTTTTAACTTTAAAAGAATTCTAATATTGTGAAATCTTCTCGAAACGTAAGAGATGCTGAAATTACCTTCAAATCAGTTTCACCACAGCTAGCTTGATATATTTTCATAGAGGATATAAAGTTATAAAAGCCTTATAGCCTAATCTCTTTTTTCAGATAAGCATCTTAACTTCATCAGCATACATAGTGTTAAAAGAGATATTTGTGTATGTAAAAAATCGTGGTCCATATTATGATCACTATTGCCATAGATTGACATAGCTATAATAGAAGTGAAAAGATCAGAAGAAAAACACGTAAGCCTGTTTTTTAACTGTGTTGACTATTGACTATACTGCTGAATTTCTCTAGCAGATTACTGTTTGCTTTAATTTCAAATGGTTTGGTAAGCACGTTACAATTAGTGAATTAATTTAAAAAAAAAAAAAAAGGAGGGCAGAAAGCATTACTCCACAAGCACAACAGATTGCAAAGCAGGTATTATTCACTGTGTGGAGAAACAATTAAGGTATTCAAAAGTGCAGAGAGCCGGGCCTGTAATGCAAAAATTCGTAAATATCATTCTTTGAAAACTACAGAGGCTCTCTCTCCCTATAATCTGAGAGGGTACAGTGCATCCTCATCTCTCTTCACTTTGATACTTTAAAACATAGGTATCTATGTAGAGCCCCTACGTAGAGCTATTGTGCGCATGTGTTGGTGGCACAGTTATGTAAGCTTCTGAAAAAGCAGAATTATTAGCGGTATTCTCACATCTGAACACCAGTCAATTGCTGGAATGCCTTAAGTTATCATGTTCTTCACTTTCCTAAAGCTTAGCCAGTGAACTGGTGAATAGAGCTTGTTCTTAATGTTTAATAATATCCTATCAAATAATTCACTTGCATAAGGCACAGTAGATCCCCAGTTTGACAATGCATTGTGCATAACATCTTTTAAACACACGATTCTATCATATCCCATCCGTAAGCTGCATCAGCAACTCCCTCTTGTCCCCCACCCAAATTCTCACACGGGAAGAAACTGAAGAAAAATACCTATGAGTTCAGCTGGCTTATTTGGTCTTTTGTTAATGAATGTTTCAAAGGCTTCTTTCATGGCATTTACAAACTTCTCATTCTTGAGAAAGCAAACATCAATAATATGGTCAACTTTGTCTTTAAAATCAAGTAGTTCTTGGACCATGGTTTTGTCTTTTTCTGGATTAATTACTATAGTGCTACCAAATGCCTGCAAAATAAAACACATTTTCCAATTAGCCTGAATAATGAATTTAAATGACAAGACTTGTAAAAGCCTAAGTTATCTTTGTAATGTCTTGTTTTTGGTATTTAGTTCCATTAACACAACGGAAGTAATAGCATTATGAAGTATTTTGATTCAAAAACCAACCTATGAATAAGCGAACAGATTCAGAACTTTTGTCGGAAGAAATAAACTTAAGCATGACAAAATTAACACACTCTTTTTAAACAGCTGTATCCTCAGGTTTTACACAGGAGAAGCTGCCACTAAACTCAATGTTATTTAACAGTACTCCTATGACATTACAAAGCCCTCCTACACAACAACCATACTTCTTGTAACATGTTCACTGAGTAATAAGAAGGAACATCTTAAGTGATATTCGAGTGCTTTGTGAACTTCAGTTGGTTGGTAACTTAAGCTACCACTCATTCTGACATGAAATTTTACCAGGAAGAAGATAGAAATGTTCTGCCATTACCAAAACGTCTATTGGAGAAATATAGTTGTCCCCCACAACTAACTATAAGCAAGATAAAAACTCCAAATTTATTTGGAGTTCAATAACTCAACTGAATGTTCAATATTTTCTTCAGTAGGGCTAGAACAGTTACTGTACTTTTCCTAGTGCAGTTTCAAAAGCCGTCCATTAAATATGTTTATAAGCAAGTAGTCTTTAATTCTTAGAAAAATGCAACAGTTTATAGAGATGACTCAAATATCTGTGTATAAACCCCATCAATACTATAGTGGTATCTGTACCAGACTTCTAGAAACAGTACCTTTATGTACTCAATCCAGTGTTGCAAGAGAACCTGTACTCCGCCTCTCACACGACTGAACAACTGATATAGAAGAGACAGGTCTTGAATTCGGTTTTCATCAAGAAGGTGGTTTAAACCTGCAAATGAGAGAATTTCAGTAGAAATTAAAACCAGAGTAATCCAAAGGAAGCGCTGCATATTATTACAGTAAGAGACCTCTTCAAAGCTAGCATTTTTTAATCAAGCAATTAGTGGTGGTTTGGGTTTTTTGTTTGGTTTGGGGTTTTGGTTTTTTTAAGCCAGCTAATTTCACAGTGAAACACAGAACGGCTACCTGAATTGTCTCAAACCTTAAAACCCTGGTTATTGCACTGGATATCTTAGGCTATATGTACTTCACATGTAAAGTACATATATACACGTAAACCCTTGCTTACTTCTGCTTTACTATGCCCTAAAGATTTGAAATATTCGTGCTCTACTGATCTGTAGGAAAGGTTCCTTGGCAAGACAGAGCTCCGAGTCTCAATTCCAGCTGTAAAATGAATTTTAAAGATGTTTGAAAGCAAGCAGCGCCAAGAAATATCTTCACCCTTCACTTTTTAACTTTTTGTCAGAGAAGGCCTGATGCTCCACAGCAAGGTTCTACGAAAGTAGATGGGTAAATATCGCAAACTTGATATCCTTCTCAATAAAGAGTCTGTTACAGACGTGCAGGAAAATGCTCACATACCTGTTTCTTCCAGAATCTGGCTAGTAATGACTTGATGATTTTCTTTAGTTATTGAACTCCGGCAGCACCCGTATCTATTTCCAGACTACCCCTCAGAGCAAGTGAGGGTCACTTGACTCCACAGGGACTACTGCAGAAGTGAGTGAATGTACTTCATTGCTCAAATTGTACTACATTTTTAAAACAAGCTGCTTTTTGCGAGCAGCAAGCAATCAACGTTTCCCCTTTCTGGTACAGCCATAATTCGAAGGCTACTCCTTTATCTGAAGTCTTCAAAATACTAAAACCACACTGAACTCAAGAGTCCCCTATTCTAGTTTTCCTTTTGCTTTGCTGCATATCTGCAGCCAGCATTGCATCTCCTTAACTTTGACAAGGAGAACGGTACTTGCCCTCTTTCAAAACGGTCTGTGCTATTTCATACACTGAGAAGCAAAGCGTGTTAGAAAATGACATAGCTTGTGTCCTCCCCCAGCACGTGAATCTGTCACTTTCTTTTTCCGCACAGGAACTGAAAGCCCCAAAGCAGTAATTAGAAACATTTCTATAAAGAAGAAAGATTACCTTTCTGAAGGATGGCTGTTAAATGTTCACCTAGAAGTTGCTTTTCTACAGTAGCAATTAGTGGCTTCCTATAGAAAAAATGTTTAGAATTACTTTTCCTTTTTCCATTATTGACAGTTTTAAATTCTTTTGAGATTGTTAACTACACTTATTATTGGGAGTACTCTAATTATCTGTGGCCAAGGACCTAACATCATTATACACTTTAATTTATTCTTTTTCCTCCCCACTAAGTAATCTTTTTTTCTGTTTGCTGACCGAGGATTGAATTCACACAACAAGCCTGTTGTACGTGACCTCTAGGCAGCTGGACAATGATTCCATCAGTGAAGAAATTGGGTAAAAGCTTCTCAAAGAATACACTTTCTCCTGCTTTGTGGGAGGAGATTCGTGTCTTGGGAGACAAACCAAGGAGAAGAAAAAATACACCTCATGAGTCAAGAGGTATTAAATTAAAACAGGGAGTTGGCCACTAATACTAGTGTGGAAGAAGGAAGCCACTAAACAAGGTAAATCTTTTTAACAGCTGAAGTAGGAAGGAAATACAAATGTATTATGGTAGCAATAAAACACCTTCCTTTCAGAGAGATCCTCTGTACCTGCTCTTTAAGAAGTTGCTACCACTTGCTCAGCGAGTTTTGTTACATTAGTGACCTACATTTTCTCTCAGACATGAGAGCTGTGGCTTTATGTTAGGAGAACATTTCTCCTGTCCTACCAGTCATGACCTCCACTTGATCATGTTTGAGGAAATCCTGCCTCTAAGTAGAAAAGATTGAAGAGTGACATTATGCAATAATTTCCCACACTCCATAAAGAATATGCAAATATTTTAATGTAAATATTCAGAGCCTTTAGCTTGAGAATTCTCTGTTCCAGGTCCTATCTTTTTCAGGTAATACAACAGCTGATTAATTGCATTTCGGCAAGAAAGTGACTTTTGGACTGGAGGTGGCAGCCTATTCTCCTCCAGCCAAATGCCCAACAATGTTTGTATCAAAATAACTAGTGGCTTAGAAGAAAAGGATGTTAGCTGTGTGAGCCAAGACAGTGCTTCATTGTAAACAACAAATTATGGGAAGTGAGAAGCACTTGATGGTCAGTCAATAACTGAAATAAACTGTAGCTATTAGATGGTCCTCAACAGAAGAGGAGACAAACAGCTAACAACACCAAGCAAAGAAACGTTGCACTTACTGTGTGCTCTGATCTAAATAAGTGATTATCCTGTCTGCTTCTTCTTCCAAGCGCTTGTTGACATGATGAAGATATTCTGGAACCTGAAAATGCCAGAGTAGTTTTGTATATTTAAAAAAACCCAAACAACCAAGCAGGGGGGGAAAAAATATACAATACTGATCTGACAGCAGCAGCAGCTCCAGTTTTAAGCAGGAATCATTAGCACTGTGACTGAAGGCAATGAAATGTGAATTTGCTTTTTCACAGTATAAGGCATAAAGGTCACATTAATGCCCTGCACGCTGGCTAAGGCAGCAGAATAGTTCCTCTCCCTGACAAATGCTTCGTCATTAGGCATAACAAATATTGTTAAACATTCAAAATACCTCTCGTTCCTGCATAAGTCTCTGTCCCTCTGCTGCATACAGGCGGTTAGTCTCTTCCAAGAATCTATGTTCGAAAGAGTCTTGATAAATCTAGGGAAAGAACAAGGTAGCATTCCAGGGTAAAGCTTACAGAGCACTAAATAAAAATCTGAGCTGCTTAGTTGTTTAAAGGTGAAATAATTTTACTCACCTGCAAGTCAGAAAGCATGCTTAGAAGGCTTCGCAGTAAACTCCTATCAATAGCCTCACCATTTCTTTCCCTCTCAATCAGCAGAAGAATGCCATCAATAGTTTTGTTCTGAACCTTCTGATCACTGATTATATGAGTTCTGAACAATTCTAGCCCCATATCCCTATAAAAAGAAAATAAAGGCTGTTCAATAAATTGCATAAGAATCAACCCCAATTATTCTCTATTAATAAAATTTGATCTAGATCAAATAAGAAAAACCAATAAACAATAGCATTCTTCAAATTCTTCATTCCTCTGCCCCCAAATCACTCAAGATAAATGAACACATAAACACTAAAATAAACCACGACAAAACATCAACAGTAAGCTACAGATTTTAAAGACTAAAGCATATATTTTTTCCTAAATAACGACCTAACTTTTGCAGCATCTTTATTTTTCACTTGGTTGGCAGGATGATGGAAACTGAATGAACAGCAGCCTTCATGAGAAAAGGATAATGTCATCCTGGGTCTCGATTCCATGGTTATGCTGTTGGACAATAGTCTTTTATGTCCATCACTTTATAATCTCCAGTTCTTAGGCAGAGCTTTAAACTCAGTGATGTGAAAGACAAGCATCTCTGCTTTGGGCATCCCAGTTAAAACCCTCCATGAACTTGAAGCTGGGTCTGGACATCTTTAGGAAAATGCAGGCTCTCTACCCACCACTCCTTCAATCTCTGGCAAAGTAATTAAGGTAGTGCCAAAGGCACTGTACGGTATTTGCTAATTATTAAAACACAGGTTGAAGTCTAAAAGAGAGTAACTTGCTTTTATTTTAGGTAAGTTTTTTTTTCCTTTAAAAATACTCACAGAACTTTGAATAGTATGCACATTAAAGCCAGTAACAGGTCAACCCAAACCCTCACACTTCAGTTGTTGAACAGGCCCTTTCTTTTAACTGCGCAAAATGGACATTGATATCTACTTAGCTGAAATTTGCTATCACAGCTATTCTAGAAGAATGTTGTAATTCATGGCAAATTTATTAAAAGTAAAATCTCCCTTTGCAACAAGCATGTATGCATTCACCATCTAATTTACAGGTCATTATAAAATTTATGCTAAAAAAAAATAAAATCTGAAAATCAGCAAGATATATGCGATAATTTAAATACACCCCCATTAATTGTATTCTTTGTGCCCTTACCAAATAGATGGCAGCATTGAATTCTGAAGTACGTAAGTTCGATCCAAGAACAAAAAGATACTTCTAATCATAATCTGTTATGAGAAGGAATAAAAAAGCCACAATCATTTTACTCTTGAAGAGCAACACAAATTATGCTCAACAACAACAAAAAATAATCCCACTGACTGGTTTCAGGCAGTGCTTTCTTAGACAGCGTTGATTCGTTTAAAATATTCTGCCAATATCAGCAAGATGATCAATGTGACATTTAGCATCTTTCTGTATAAAAGAATAACTCCTTTTTAATAGGTATAAAAGAAGAAAGGTTTGCATAGAAACAAGCTGGGAATTGAGTGTGTGTCCGTGTCCAAGATCAGACCAATATGTGAAGAAACACACTACAGAAGTATTTTCAAGGCTCAATTTCTAACAAACTAGATATAGTGTATTTCACAGAGAAGCATATGAATTTAAGACAATGTTTCAGAATCACAGTATGTTTGTAAAGGAAGAAAATTAGGAAAAAGATAAGCTGACTTGGCAACTGGTTTTCTTTAAAAAGATAAAAACCCTTACCATTTGTCTGCAGTGGTCTTGCCAACATTTGTCTATTTTCTTTAGAAAAAGGACACTATCCAATGAATCCATAAAGAAATCATTAAGAAAAGTATGATTAATAGGCAGTGTTAGCAATGAAATGAACCAACATTATTATTTTTTAAAGACATTTAACAGAGAGCACAACAGACTCACCTACTCCCAAAAAGAACCACTTAACTTGTGGCAACATGTCTATTTTTAATGAAGGTCCTTGTGTTAATATGAGAAATCAAAATGATTTGAACAATTTTAAAAAAACAGATCTAAATACTTTTCAATGTTTTGTCTCATCCCCCATCCCTGAGGAGTAGAACAAACATACACATCCCCACACCTCAAAAACCAAAAGTCCACAATATATGTAGAAGCCCACCACTACGCAGGTACTATCATTTCAGCTCATGCTAAGAGATAACCTCAAGAGATAAATTTTGTCCTTGAAATTTAACGTTTAATCAGTTCACTGCATAGTTCTGGTACTAATTAATATCCACTTAACAGGATCTCAATCTGATTCAAATCTCAATTTGACCCTGCTCTGGTAGGGGGGTTGGACTAGATGATCTCTAGAGGTCCCTTCCAACCCTACCATTCTCTGATTCTGCGATTCATCTCAAAAAACTTTTGAAAATAAGCCATTTAGATCCTCAGAACCACAGATACTGAATGCTGCCAGACCACTAGCACTTTTCAAAAAGAAAACATGAACTACTTGTTGGAATACTTGGCTGTTCACCTGAGCATGGCAAGTTCAACATATAAAAAAGCCTGAAGTGTTATAGCCAACACAGCCTTTTTAAGCCTTGCTGTTAAGTCTAATAAAAGCTTTTGCAAGAAGTCAAAGTGTTTCATAAATACCAATGAAACTTTCTCACAAACTTTTCAAATGCTTACAGACATAAAGGAACTAATATTTTTCCTTGAGGTCCCACAAAAAAATGAAAACAGACCCAATTATGCAAAACCAAGGAATTCAGATTACCACAGCCTACTGTCATGAACTAGTCAATGAAATCTGTCACCACACACCGGCAGGTAACAGCATTTTGGCTTGTCAACAGCTAAAAAAAGGATATTCTCTGAATTGGTGAATTTGTGCTTTAATGTGGTCTTCACAGATCTGTCTCAATTGTTTGTACAAATTTGCAGAAATCTTGTAGGAGCAGAGATTTTCAACAGCCTGAAGTAAAGAGAAACGGATATTAAGAAAATTGTTTATATTCTTATATGTAGTTTTACAAGGAAAGAAGGGAAAAAAAACCCAAAACCAATGAGGGAATTCTTCTGCTTCTCACTCTTATCTACCAGCTTTTAGTTGTAACATAGTTAACAGCTGCATGCAAAACACCAGAGAGACATGGCACTATAATGGTAATCAGAGACAAAGGAAGGCCAGGCCCTGAACAGTTTACAGTTTATTAATTTCAGCTGGAACACTGGTATGTCATAGGGAACTGCAGGACTTGCATCTCTAAGAACAACGATGTTAGTTTAATACGTTCCAGCAGCTTGCTGGGTTTCATACATCAGAGCAGACACTTAAGGTCTTAATTTTATTAACTGCTGTGATCTGCAACTCACACTAATCATAGCAGAAAGGCACCAATAGCCTTATTTCCCTTTGCAGTCCTTTCCTTGATTAAGCTTCTCTCATTCACAAAAGTACATGCATATACATATGTATATCTATATAGATATATCTCCATCCATCAGCCCCTTGCCTGAATAAGTTTAGTTATAATCCTGAACAATTTTTAGTAGCATTCCAGATGTTTACAGTGTCAAATCTCAGATTTCTAGATCATAATCATGTATTAGAAGAATTGTCACTGTGCTTCACATTGAGAAGCGAAAGTAAGTTTAATGGGAACACGTCCTGGAAACTGATCAAGCAAACAAGCTTAAGTTCATAATCATAACTCAGGACTTTTCCAAAATTTATACCAATTGCCCAGATTTGGAAAGCAACTAAGCAACTTTAACTCTCTGTGTATTGGTGAAAGACACAATATGTGATTATTCTGTAAAACATCTGTAGAAGCTAGATAGGAGAAGTATATATGATATTTAATGACTCCTGATTTTATTTATTTATTTATTAAACTGAAAATACTTCAGTTGACAGTACAACCAACTCATAGGAAAAAAAGGACTGGAAGATCAAGTTTGTTCCCCAGCAACCGCAGGCAACCATGCGTGGACAGTCTAGTTCAGAAATATACAGAGTAGATCTACTCCATTACACTGAAGACCCCCAGAATATTTCCCAAGAGTCCCACTAGAAGCCACCAGCAAACAGTAAGCAGCCACCACTAAAAGCACAGCAACAATCGTAATAGCTAAACAAGGAGCTCCTCAGTTTACCCAAGGATATTAACAGTAATCATTCTCAGTATCAACAGTAAACAACTCTCTAGAGCAAGTGCACTACTAATACTGGCTCTAGGACATAGAGGAGTTATAAAAAAAACCACCAAAAAAACAAACCAAGAAAAACCCAAAAAAGAAACCCAAACCAAAGCCACCACAAAAACCAAAACCCCACAACAAAACCACTCCACACAACAACAACAAAACACCCCCAAAACCAAACCTGCATAAGCTTACTGTCAGGAACAAACAGGTATAGCAAGAGAGTAAGCATGCCCATTAAGACTAAAACAGGTCTGAACGATGCGTATTAGGAAAGCCAGAATTATCACTGAAGTGTACATACCTTCATACTTGAAAATAGTAACAAATTCAACTCTCAGCCTTAACACTTAAGAAACCCCCAAAAAATACAATGTTGTGATGGGAAAACATATTCTACACTTCACTGTTCAGAGCAGGTTATGGACACTGCTCAACTTTACTCTGCTCTTGTATCAGGGTCAGGCTCTAAATGATCAGGCTCTAAATGAAACAGCAGCAAAACAGGAAATAACTGTGACACTGATTTCAGAAGAAAAAGGAGATGGAAAACACTAAGCTCGAAGAGCCTGATCAGACCTTCAGCAAGCACAACAAATAGGTTTCTTCTTTCCTCCTGCTTACTTTGGAGAAGACAACTGAGAGCTGGGAAGGTGAATGTTTTAGATAGAACTTGCTAGTCACCTGCATAACCAGAGTTAGTCTTGCTTCTACCTAGCAGCAGAGGACATCAGTGGCCATTTTGCTGTACCAACAGTTTTGTAACAGCTGTCTACCAAAACAAGTACTATTTAACCATGCTACACCAAATCCTCAAGAGAATTAGCCTCTGCACTGCAGATGGACACATGCATACCATCAACTCTTAGGGAAATAAGTAAATATATATTAATACACATTTACTTTTATGTAGTGTTCATATAAAGCTGTGCTTTTGTATTTGTGAATCAGAAATTCCAAGATGTTAAACACGTCTGCTAGCACTGAATGTTTGAACATCAAGTGCAAAACTTCTACATCTTCATTGATAACATCCATAGAAATGTTTTAATTTTGATTTGTGAATTCTGCTCAATTGGCTTTTTTTTTTCTTTTTTTAAGATATTAAACCTTCTAAGCACGCAACACAAAACCTTTTACTAGGATTTGCTCTGTGGAGCATAGCACCACTACTGCAATGTTATGCTTTGTAAATTTAACTACTGGTGTTACACAAAAATAATTGTAAAGTATCAAATATTCCTCAACAACTTTAGGGGCTGTAGTTCACAGTTATCTTCTTCTGAATTAGTGGAATAAAGCTTTTTCATCAGGGAATCTGTGCCCTGAAGATGGTCAGAACATCCGAAGGCAAAGCATCATATTTTCTTTGTGTAACATATATTCTGGTGGGTTTTTTTGTTTGTTTGTTTAACTTGCAGCATCCACACCTGGGTTTGTGCGCTGGGGAAAAGTAGGAAAAAGAACTAAACACAGCTCTGATGAGAGAAAAATCAGAACTTTCCGGACAAACTTAACTCTGTGATTGATTAAAAAAAAAAATAACTAGGGATCTGGTACCAAAGATCTAGAGCTCTATTTTCTGCTACTAATCTAAAGAAAATTATTCTAATAAAGAAGCTTTCAGTTCTGTAGCACTCCAGCTACTCAAAGATGTATATAATTTCTCTTGCTGGGAGGAACAAAGTACAACGCTAGTGTCCCACACGGAAATAAAGCCTCAAAATGTTTGCTCAGTGGGATTTTCCAACACAGACAAAAGTTAAACCAAACTCAGTAAGTTTAACTCCATTAAAGAAAAGAAGTGTCTTATTATGAGGTCTGCAGCAGAACTTTTGCAGACTCTTTTGCAATTCCCCTCTGTGCTTGGATAATGGTGTCTGCCAAGGCATATTTGGCATCAGATCCATTTACCAAGCAGCTGTTCAGAAATTACATTAGTTTAGTTAGCATTTAAAAAACACTAGTGATTCTTATGACTATTTTTAAATAAATAAGTTTCTTTCTAGATTTATAAGAAAATTTTCATACTTGATTGCACTCCATTTCATTGAAAAGTTATTACAATGTTAAAACTGAGATTTAAAAGAAGAAAGTGTTATTTTTTTTTTGAGCACAAGCAACATTAAATTAAGCCTGTGGTAAAAATGAGCAGAAATTTAAGTGATAACTGTGAAGGAGAAGCAAGGCTTTCAATGGAATTTTCTATTTTAAAACAATTTTGGATATCCTTCAAATATTTAATTAACAGTTATTTGCTCTGTTGTTCAGTCTAGGGTCAGTAGTTTACAATACCAGCCAATACAGTGGATTGTAATTTGCTATTAGTTTCACCAAGTTTTGCAAAAGTAACATAACTGTTGTTACTTTAACAATACATTATCTTGACGAAGTGTTAAAAAAGCTGCTTTTAGATAAACTGAACCTTATAAAAGATTATAATGAGCTTAAAAATGCGCTGAACTGAGGAACTTGGCCCGTGAGGTTCTTGGTTCCATGAGGAATGGCAATTTATCCTTCCCTAAATCTGCCCCCAAACCTTCTGCAAACAGGATTTTTCTCCTCAGCTTTTCACAGAAATCAGTCATACCCAAATGCAACTTTTATTGAAAAGGGGAGGGCAGGGGAAGAAGAGACACTAAAAACAGGTGGAGAGAAGGCTATATAGACACAGAGGAATGAATCAAACAACTAACCAGGTAGTAAAGGCTTTAAAAGCAGAGTAAGAAGTATAAGTGCTTCTTAATACCTAGCTAAAGCAGTACTGTTGCTAGGCCACTAAAACCGCAAGTACCACGAAGTTAGTAGGGAAAAGGTGAGGAAGGGGAGAAGTCTCTCTAACACATTCATCTGAAAAAGCAGAAGTGGAGCTTATAAAAAAAAAAGTTAGGAAATGCGGTTCAAGTCTGATCACTTCCTAAAACATTTAAGGTAAAACAATCAGAGCTGTTGCTGGGAATAAATTATGATTCTCAGTTGTTAGAATAGACAGAATGATGAATGATAAAAAACTACAATCAACCCAAAATAATACAATTCATGAAGAAAAATAGCATTCTATTTACTTTCAAGAAGTCAAACAAAAATTTTCAGGTTTTAAATGATTTGTGATCCCCAATCATGAACAGATACTGCCTTCGGAACAAGGATTATATTTTAACATAAATCATCTTTTTCTTACCTAAAAAACAACGTTTTAGGATTTCACATTTCTCCCATAGCAGCTACACACCATAAACCCCAAAACAGTAAAGGGAATACAGTTCCTTGCCTTATTTAATTCTTGTCAACTGTTGCAAGGGAAACCATACCTTAGATTATGTAGTGGCAAGTAAAAAATTTCCGAGTTCAATATTAACACCTGTGAAATTTTTACTGATGATTTTAAAATTTGAGAAACTATTTGATGAAGTTTTTCAATGACAAAAGCAGCTATCAAGCATAATGTCATATTCTTACCACTGTATCAAAAGTGTTTTAAGCAAAAGAAACACAACAACAAAACAAAACCCCCACCCCAGCGCTTTTACTTGAAGCACTTACCTGATAGAGCTCCTCTAAATTGTACTTAATTGAAGTACTGTTCTGGATAGCTTCTACAGCTTCTTTCAGTTTTTGCCAGGTTTCATCTGTGTAGTTTTCAGGCAATTTGGGCTTATCTTTAAAAGAAATTATATAGTTTGAGAAAGCATTTAGAAAAAGTAGAACATTTTACCTTTTACAGAAATGAAAACTGTAGCTTTGAGAAGAAAGAGGTATAGGCTGATGGTCTAGATTTTAATTTATACTTACACAAAAAGAAAGCATTAGTGTAAAAGCAGTATCTTATTTACATTTGAAATAGTAATGCATTGTAAGAATTCAGCATTGCTCTTCACATACATATCACAGCATCTGTAGCCCAAACAGTATGTGTGATTTATAAAAATCACAATACTGTCTGAGCAGCTCAAGATGGGATAAAGGGCTAAAAACCAGCAAGAACAATCTACATCTTCATTACACTCTTTTTCATTACCAGGACAGCACAGCTAAAAGAAAGTGAACATAAAAGCCAGAAGTGATGGATTAAAAGATGCAGAGTTGTATATAGCTTATTTTTTTAATTTATTGCTCATTAATCCTACTCTGCATTAACAGTTGGAAAGAAACCCTCAAGAAACATGCATGGAAATACTGTAATTATAATACAGGCTTTATGGTCGCAAGGAAGACCTTCCTATTTTGAAGTAATCCATTTACGTCTCTCTTGGGTGTGGCCAGTCGATATTTGTTAGAGTTAAGCCCTCTTTTAATGTTCAAATAGCTCAAGCTTTGCAGATTTGACCCTTTCCACTATTTTTTCAGCCTCTTTTCTAGAGATGCCCCTGCTATGCAGCATCTTCAACAAGACTAAAGCATTTACAACAGGCTAAGAGAGATTCCCCAAGTCACATCCTCAGAGCAACAGGACCATTTTAAAATTCTGTGTGTTATCATAACTAGCTAAAATAACCATTTTTGTTCTAATAAGCACATTCCCGAATGGAGAAGGAAAGAGGAAAATGTTTAGGGAGGAAGTCACATGCACATCCATGCCACCAACAGGTGAAACTGGCCCAGAGTTTATATGTTATTAAAACCAACTTTTACATACCAAAGGTGAAAAAGAAATTATAAAGCTTTATGGTTTCTCTAGAAATAGCAGAGAGAAATGATTATTTTTTTTTCGGTCCTCCTAAGCATTTTCCTACAATATTGACAATATCCCAACATCAGCGGTATACGAATCTAAAGAGACAACTAACTACAAGTAAGACTTGCCTATTTTCAGTAGCAACTAATGAGTATGCAACTCAGCAGTAAATATCAAGATTCTGGATTTTAGAAAGTTATTTAAGTTGTAAAGGATGTTACTGCTATCACACTAAAATAAATACAATAAATTTAAGATTATTACTCAGTTTAGCATCTGAAAGCAAATAAAAAGCAAAGCTGGCAGATTCTTGAGACATCCTTTTTAGGCAAGTGATTCAAATACCAATTCATAAGCAATGATGATCACAGCACCATGCAATCCATGACATTTAACAAATATTTTAAACATGAAAAGTTGACTTCCCTTAAAGATAACGGTGTACAGGCAACTGAAGAGTGGCATTTATTCCTCACTGTCATGCATCACAAGTGTAAATTTTAAAATAATCAGTGAAATTAAATGATGACGACGTGATGGGTGAAGAACATTTTTGAGAATTAGGAGGACCTTAAAGCAAAAAGTTGCACTGTGATCATGAATTGCTGTAAAACATTAGAGTGGCAAAGATAATCCTAAACCTTACCTTCTGTGATATCTCTACAGAATGTTTGTATCAATTGTGTATTTACAAATTAATTTTAATGTCAGTAATATCTTTTACCCCCCACCCCCAAACACATGGCGGAAAAATAAAAACAACCCAAGAAAGCAAGCTATCAGACTATTTTAGAAGATAGCAAGAGGCAGGAAGTAAGAAAACCCCAGGATTTCCCCATCTTTATAAGGGAAAAAAAGAGACAGAATTTTAGCTAAGCTTTCTACCTACACCTATTTGTATTTTTGTTTACTAGAAAATGAAGCAGCATCCCAGCAGAAAAGTTTCATTTCTCTGCTACAGTTTATCTCTAGTAACAATATTCAAGAATCTCAAACACATCTTTTGAGAGAATTTATAAAATATGTAAGCTTGTAAAGTGAGAGTATATTAAGACAGAGAAAAGACATTAAAGAGTTAAACAATAAATATTACAGCAAGGATATTGCACGGAAAACACTCAGCAAAAATCTGAACTACCTACATTAAAGGCAAGTGGGGAAACCAGAAAGGAAATCCGCCATAATAGCCTGATAATCACCTTAGTTTCAACATTTAAAACTAAGCACAGGCAGATTAACCTATAAACAGACAACACGGATAGAGGTAAGACATACAGATTCAGGCCCACTTTAAAAAAAAATTCGTTTCATGAAAAGACTTATCATAAACTGGGCTAAAATACATACTAACAACTAACAATCCTGAACCAGGATTACTAGAAAAGAGATATCAAATGTTAAAAGTTTGAAGAAAGGTGATTTACACACTTATGTAATAAAAGCTTTCATCTAACATACAAGTTATGGCCTTCTCAACAGACAGAGTGAAAGCAGTCTGAAAAATAATCCCAAGCAGCAAAGTGTAGCTCAGGATGTGTACATGACTGGGCAAGTATGCATCATAAAACATTATTCCCCCTTTACATAAGTATTGAAACATTCACCACAGAAAAGCGTTTCCTGTAAAACTTGCAGCTATTTGAAAGCCAACTGGTTTTCACATTGAAAAGAAAACATAAAGTTGAGCGTCAGCTCCCCATAGGTTATGACAAATTATGGCCTGTTACCTTTAAAGTTCTTGATCACTAATTTCTTAGCAGAGCCAGGTTTACTGTTGGCGAAACTGGAAACAGTAGAGGAGGCAGCTTTGGTCAGGCCATTTGCATGGTGCCCCACAGCCACTGATGAAATTAAAAGGCTTTTATTTTTAAGCTGTTGTTGGTGCTGCTGTTGAGAAGAGGCAGCAGGAGAAGAGGAGGAAGAAGACTCTTCAGCCATCTTTACATCTAGTCCAATAAAATCCACGGAGTCCTCAAAGCGCAGCTTCTTCTGGAGGTGATGGTTAGAGGAGGCAACCCCTGAGGAGGAACACGAGGAGGTGCTGATGATGGAGGAAGATGATGAGGTGTTTTTGGAAGGAGAAGAGGCGCAGGAAGAAATGGAATCAAATTCTTCTCTTTCAGAATTGCTGTTGCTGCTGTTATTTAATTTTCTCTTCTTGCAGGAGGAGCTGCTGCTGGTATTACCATCAGTGGCAGGTCTGACCTCCTGGGCTGCAGCTGGGGGGTTGGGGGAAGAGAAACCTGTGGGAAACATGAACACACAGAAGTGAACAGGCTGAGGGGCATCAAATCCTTGTGGTGTGACAGAGAGAGAGAGAGTTTGAGAGTCTGTCTGTTTGGTGTCTCTCGGGGGGGAGGGGGGGATGTCTTTCAACTCCTCTCTCTCATCAGTGGAGTCCTTCCGTATCCCCTCTCCTTCGCTTTCTTCTTTCTCGGAGGAATCACTTTATCTCGTATCTTCCCCTTTCCTTTATTACTTTGTTTCTTCGCGTAGTTCGTCTCTGCTTTCCTGCTTTTACTCCTTTCTCAGCGGCGCGTCTCCAGTCCTGCCTCTCGACACCCAACTAGCTTCTTTCAATTCTTCTCTCCAACACCAGTACTTCACCGCGGCTGCCTGCTGCCCCGGCTTTTCTTTCCGCTCCCCTTCTGCTCCGGCCGCCTCGTCTCCGCCGAGCAGCAGCGGGCAGGGCTGAGCGCGGCTCCCTCACGCCTCGGCTCCAGCCCCTCGCCCCACACGCTTCCCGCTCCCTCGCCGCCGCCCGGCCCGCTCTCCCCCCGCGGCCCGCTCTCCTCGGGCTCCCGCCTCCCCCCTCTCTGCCTCCCGCTCGCGGTTCCCGAGGGGGGACGGCCCGGCCCGGGGCTTGTTATTGTCAATACACAGCAGAGAGGGAGCCTAAAGATGGCGGCACATCCGGTCGCCGTGCATGCTGGGGCGCGGCCGCCCGGAAGCGCGGCCGGACGGCCCGGAGAGGCGGCCGGGCCCCACCTCCGGCCCGGCGGCCCCGCTGCCGCCGGCGCCCCCCGCTCCTTTCCGCCGCCCTCTGACCTACCGGAAGTGATCATGCTGGCCGGCCGCTGCTAACGGGAGCGCTCCTTACCCCCTCGCGCGCCGGCGCAGGGCGCGTCGTGCGGGGAGGGGGCGTGGCCGCCGCCCTCCGCGTGGCGGGGAGCGCGGAGGGGCGGGGCGCGATGAGGGACAAGCCCCGCCCACCAGGGGGCGTGGCCTCGGCCTGCCCGCAGCCGGCGGCGGCTCCGCGGCCCCTCAGGCCGGCGTCGGTACCGGTAGCGGGCAGAGCCCGCGGGGAGGCGTAGGAAGCCGAAGTCCTGCGTGTGGCTTGCCGCCCGGCCTGCCGGCTGAGGTAAAGGTGGTAGGAAAGGGGGTTTGGCTGGAACTGGGGCGCTCCGCTCTGAGCCTGTGGTCAAGCGGCCTGTTAGCTTGCTTTGGAAATAATTGTTCTTACAGTTATTTATAAGCAATCATTCAGTGCCAAGTTTTTCATATGTTTTTAATATATATGGACTTGCACTGGGCTAAAGCCTAGAGTTGTTTTTTTGTTTTTATTTTTTCAACATTTGGAAGCAAAAATAGAGATCGCGGCCCTTTAGAGGCTCTTCTTGATACTGATGTATCTATTACCAAAGGAGACGTGAACTCTCCAAGAGCGTTGTTAGGATTCAATCACGGCTGAGAAATGGCTGCAGAAAAAGTAACAAAACAAGCGGTGGGGTTTTGTTCCATAAGAGATTCTCCAAGGACTTCAGCTGAGAGCTTGCACCTGCCTTCCTGACAGCAGAGCTCCTCGGGGGAAGGCTGCTGGCAGTTCTGTGTTTGATAGAAAAAGATACACTAACTTGTCTTGACAGAAACTGTGGTTCACGGTGATACGATTGTAATTTTACTGAGGTTTTCCTGGAGCGTGGTTTCTGTGTGAGCAACTGGCAGACAGCTCCTGAGGCCTGATACCTAATGCTGCTAGTGATGTGTAGGAAAGTACTTTTTCCAGATAAAAAAAAAATCCAAGCAAAGCTTCAGTCTGTTTTTGACTGGCTTTAGAACAGGGTGTATAGTTCCCAAGCACCAATAAGTTACATTCCAAGTCAGATGTAACAGAAATAAACAGGTTTGCTCAGTAAATAAAACTTATATGGTGATGCTGTCAAGTCCTCCTCTGTTCCCACTGCCATGTTCACTTAAGCCAGATTATGTAAGAGGTGTACAGATGTAAGAGATCTTAAATTTCTACAGATTCTTGATGTGTGAAAACCATTGATTTATAAAAGAGGAGGCATGAGTAAGAATCCCTTCCTGGAGTAGCAGGAGGGTTCTCCTGCCTACGCAGTCCTTCCAGTAGGGAAGAGTCAGTGACTGTGTCCCATCAGTCAGAACATGCAGCTCCTGACCAGTCATGGTCTGGGATACATGGCAGAACGGACGAAAGCAAGGTAAAGTGCTGGGGACCCAGGAGGAAGCCCAGTGCAATGGATTTTGCCCTTTCCCCACTGAAACATATGGGGGGAGATATTCTAAATCTTTTCTATTTAGCATATGATCCCAAGGGGTGGTTTCTGTTGGGGCTGGAGGGGTTGTAAAGCTATTTGCTGGATGTGTTTCTTGCTTTGTCAGTCTTATTCAGGTGCTATGCTTTTAAAATTCTGTTACCTAAATGTGACACTGCAACCAGAACAAATGTCTTCAGCTTTTTGGTGGTGAGGCTGAACAATAATAATGAGAACTGTATTATGAAATTCCAGTCTAGGTGCCTGGAGCCTTCTTCAAAATTCCTTCATACAAGCAAATTTAGATTGGGGAAGCAGTTAGCTGGCCTTGAAGTCTTTGCAGCTACACCAACAAAAAGCATTTGGAAGAGAAGATGGAGATGCTGAGACCAGATTCAAGGTTACCTCAGCCCTGAAGAGAGCCAGTGGTCCAGGTGCTGTAAGGTAGCAGAATAGTGGAAATAAAGAGCTCCCTGTTGATAAAAAGCCATTTTTGAAAATTAGGAACAAATCTTGCTGTTTTAGGCTTGCGTGAAACCAGTGGTTCGGATGGCTTCAGTCAGATGTGCCATATTTATCAGGGATCATTGAGGGTAAAAGTTTACCTTATGTTTCTAACATTTGAGGTGTGAGTATGATGAATTTTTCACTACGTTTTAAAAAAATGTGAGCACACACCTGCAAGGATTGTTTACTTGGCAAAGTATTACTTAATAAAAGTTATTCTGAGGAGCACAAAAAATGTATGGAATAGTTTGTTGGTGTGATAAACTCTTGTTCTCACTTTCGAATCTGGGCATGAGTAATGTCGCTGTGTTTCAGTTAAAACTGAATTCTTGATTATAGCTTAGTATTTTTAGTGATACTGTGAAGTAGGTGGAGGTGGCGTTCATGAGTTAAATGCCTGAATATTTATATAATGCCAGTATATAATGCCAGTTCACTCCATCCTTTTTAAGAGTTACTAGTGTGTTCACAACTCTGTACTTTGCTACTTGAATAAATGATGCCATGTATAAAGGCTTGATTTTACTTTGTATGACTGGTGTAACTCTTCAGTATTAGGTTTTAGTTAGTTGTTACAGTATCAAAGCTAATTAATTTGTTTTGTATGGAAAAAAAAGAACTTGGTAGCTGGCATAAATGATGCCCTGGTCTTTATGTCCTCTCCCTTCTCCCTTCTGCGCCAGTGAATAACTATTATTATTATTCACAATAATATTCAGAATTATATTCACAATTACCGCGGCCATCCCCAAGCAAAACCTAATTGGATTCTAACAATCACTACGTAGCACAATGGCCGCCACCGCAACCCAGCTCTCCCCATAACCGCCGAGACCTTCGCTGGAAGCCGAGTTTCTCCTGCCCGCCATCCGCCGGTCGGGACGCCCGTGCGTCTCCCCTCGACGGGTCGGCGGAGCATGACAGGGCCCCGCCGCCTCTGACCGGACCCGGGGACGGCTGGGCCCGGCGCCGTCCGCATGCGCATGCGCCGAGGCACCGCGCTGCCCGCTGGGAATTGTAGTCGATGGGCCCGTCTCGTCGGGATGAAGAGGCGCGACGTGCCGTAAAGCGCACGGTACTTCCGGCTGGTGCGGAGGTGTGGGCCGGCAGCCTCGTGTGAGGGAGCGCGGAGGCCGTGGGTGCCCGCGCCGCCGCCCGCCGGCCCCACGCCCGGCACCAGGCACTCGCCCGCCCGGCGCCCACTGCTCCCAGGATGTTCAAAAAGTGAGTGGGGCCGGACCCGCTGCCCTCCTGCCAGGCCGGGGCTCGGGAGGCGGCGGGAGGGTGGGGGAAGGAGGGCTGGGGCGGGCCCGGCGCCCCCTCTGCCCTGGGGCTCGGCCCCGCCATCCCGGGCTCAGCGCTGCGCCCACGGGACCGGCACAGCCAGGCCCAGCTTGGGGCAGCGCCGGAGCGGCTGGCTCCGCTGCCTGCCGGGCCCTGCGGCCTCCTCGGGGCGCAGGGATCGCTCTCGGCTTTGACCCTGCGGCGCTGGGCTGGGCTTTTTGGGTGCTTGCCTGTTAAAAGAAAAAAAAAAAGACAAACTAAAAAAGTAATCCGAGTCATTAACCCGTCTGAACTTCGGGGTACTACAAAGCGGAGTTCATACATCTGTGTTAAAGGTGAAGGACTCATACATCTGAACAGGGCTGTAGGTGTTGGTGTTACCAGCAAAGCATACTCTGTGAGTTAGGTGAAATAATGCTGTGTGCAAAGGTGTATCTGTGAGACTGAAAACATGTTTGGTGGATGTGCACAGAGTTTAGGGAGAAATTCTAGTGGAAACTGCCCTGCCTTCCCCCAGCACAGCGTTCCCAGGGGACACATTTAACCTCATGAAATCCTAGATTTGAGAGTTGGACAGATGTGGTACTGCTAAGATGTTACAGAGAATTTATAAACATTTCTGAAGAATGTTGCCCGGGGTATGGCATCTTTGGGGCAGCAAATTGTGCGTTTCTGAAATACTTTCACTCACTTGACAGATTTGATGAAAAGGAGAATGTATCAAACTGCATCCAGCTGAAGACTTCAGTTATTA
Organism: Chroicocephalus ridibundus; assembly: GCF_963924245.1. Taxonomy (NCBI): domain Eukaryota; kingdom Metazoa; phylum Chordata; class Aves; order Charadriiformes; family Laridae; genus Chroicocephalus; species Chroicocephalus ridibundus. Next base: position 11,003,504 of record NC_086292.1, read on the forward strand.
AAGGTATTAAGAATCAGCTGATTGACCAGTTTCCTGTTATTGAACCATGGCTAAACCAAATCATGCCAAAGAAAGACCCAGTCAAAATAGTAAGATGGTAAGTTTCTCTTTTCTTAACTTTTGCTTCCAAGGTGATAATGTTCCTTCCTTCATATGGTTATTTTGTATGGTAGATGAACCTAGGGTTTTTGGAAAGCATCTCATTTCTGTAGATAACAGTCCATGTTATGGCCAAACCAGAAAGCTTGCATGTGCTCGTCATGCTCTTGAAGACATGCTAGTAGGATGCTTGAGGAAAACAAAAATGCTGCCTAGTACCGAATGTGTGACATATTCAGGGACTCTCCGGGGTTGTTGAAGGGAAGCATTCAACTTTATGGATATGGAAGCTCAAACTTGTTTTGATAGCTTCCAGTAGCAATTTTTTACTATTTTTGGGTTTCCGTATATTACCTGTTTTATTTTCATTTTTATTAAATAGAGAGTAGTAAATTTTTGCTTAGTCCTTCTTCTTGTCCACTCTTTGTATTCCATTTTAAAAAACCCAAAGAAATGCAGCTTGTGAACAGCTGGATGTTTGTCTGTAGATTCTTTTTTTGTTTGTTTTTTTCTTTTTTTTTTTTAATGGGAAGGAAGTGTGCAGGAGGCCAGTGTTGAAGAACAAGGCATTAAACAAAAGATAATATTTTTTGTTTTAAATTTTCTTGCTAATTGACTTTCTTAATTCTCAGATACCAAGATAGACAAGACTCTGTGAAGTGAAATACTTAATTTAAACTATAAAAGGGTTAAGTAGCTATTGGAATAATTTTTTTTAATCTTGCAGTCATGAACATATAGAAATCCTCACTGTGAATGGGGAGCTGCTGTTCTTCAGACAAAGAGAAGGGATTTTTTACCCGACTCTAAGGTTGCTTCACAAATGTAAGTTTCCTGAGGATGGTAGTCATGGGGAGAGATGGGTGAGCGCATGATTCCACAGGACTTTGGTATAACTGTATTAAAAAGAACTTACTACTTCCAAGCACACATACATATATTCCAGAATAGATCTTAACAGTATACTGTCTCAACTGTGATTTATTGCTTTGCTATTTCAGGTGCCCATATGAATTACTTCCCCCACAATTATTTTAATGCTATACGTTAAGCAATCTAAACTTTGATTTCTAAGAGTTAAATTGTGCAAATCTGAAAAAAATCTTTGAGAGAGGTTTCCCTAGGACAGAGATCTAAATTTCATGTTGTTAGTCCCTACCTTTTGTTCTTTCAAGTCTTCCTTTAGACCCTTTTTGTTTCCTTCCAAATACTTCTAGGTTCTTACTAGAAAAATATTCTTTAATCATGAGTTTAATGATGCAGTGCGTGCTTGTCTCCTGTAAGAATTTATGCTGCATGCTTTTTGCTTTTTACAATTTACTCTCTTGCATTATTTTTCTTGCTGTTCTCACTGTTCTGCTTGATAGCGTTACTCTGATTTGGATGAGTGTAGGTGTCCCTAAAAATGTTATTCAGTCAAATCTCAATGTTTGAAATACTTCAAGAAGGTGTGTGCGCTTGAAGGATGTCTTGGAGAGCTGACAGCCACAATGAATTTTGTCCATCTTTGCTTTTTTTGTCCTGTTAAGATTAAGCTGTTTCTTTTTCATGTGAGAAATTGTACGTGTAATTTGAAGGATTTAAGACCCCCTTGGTTTTAAGACCTCTTAGCACATGGGCATGATTGTTGTCATTGGGGGAACTTGTTAAAATTGTTACTCATTACATGGGTATGTAAGTATGCAGGAGGCATAGGCCTAGTGTTGCATTACCCTTTGGTTCTCAGATAAAAGATGTGATCTGGGAGAACAGTCCTTGTGTCCTTTTGGGACAGTCCAGTCCAGCAGGAGCTCTCGTAATTGTTTCTCAAACTTCCTACTCTCGCAGCACACTATATGTGTAATCACCCCATCTAAACTGACTTGATAATGAGTTATTCATGTTGTCATCTTTCCGTGTTAATTGTAATACTGTATCTTTCCCCTCCTAGACCCATTTATTCTACCACATCAGCAGGTTGATAAAGGCGCCATTAAATTTGTACTAAGTGGAGCTAATATAATGTGCCCTGGCCTGACGTCTCCTGGAGCAAAACTTTATCCTGCTGCCGTTGATACTGTTGTTGTATCCTTCTTAAACTGTGAATTACTGCTTGCTGTGAGATGAATGAAATTTCTGTTCTTGTGTTGTCAGCTGATCATAATCTTGAATTACTTTGGAATTTAGCAGCATTTCATGGAATAACTAGTAATCTGAAAAGAGCTGCAGAGGTTCAGGTGTTATTTGGCAAGGTTGAAATTGTTCCTAATTTCTTTTACTTACTGTGATGCTCCAAACCAAATAACTGTTCCTACTGTGCTGTTAGGTGGGGTGCTGTTCCATTAATCTAACTGATAAGTGGAGCTCCTTTGTGATTTTATGCAGAACTGTAAAAATAGATGAAGTGCGGTGTAATATGTCCCTTGCCTTCTTAATCAATCTTGGTATCTTCTTCAGTTATAGAAGAATTTGCTTCTGTTCCTAGGGAATTTGGAAAAATGTTTAGGATCAGCTTTGATGTAGTCGGGACTTGCTCTGTATGTCTAATGAAGTTAGCATTTGTAAAATGAGCAAAGTATGCTAATTCATTCCTCATTATGTTACTGAGAAAGGAGCCCTGAGCAAATACAGCATTAACAATACGAAGCTGTGCTGCGCTTGTTGTTACATGCTATAGGAAAAGATCAGCAGTTAGCATCACATTCTGCTAAGCATTAAAAAGGATATGTCTGATTTCAGTACTTCTGTTTTTTTAGATTTGTGTCTTAATTCTTCTGTACTTTGGAATCTAAAATGACCCCACAAATATGCAGTTTTGTTCCAGAAAGAGTGAGACTATCATCTCCCAGTGTTAGGCGCAAAAGAAGAAATGAAGTGCTGGGAGATCTTTTTCTGTAATTGCTGTTTGAAATTCGTAAATACAAGCTTTATTCTACGTGCTGTGATTCAGTTGTTAAATGCAGTGCATTGCATTGCTTATCTTCAAGAGCTAGAGCTCTAGAATTACAGAAAGGGTAAAAGCTCAACCTGGGATTTTGGAACTTTTTGGAAAGTCATTTCCTCATATTGCTTTTACGTTTCTGAAATCGGTTTTTAAAAAAATGTTTTCCTTAGCAGTAATTTGTAGGCAATAATGGCAGAGGGAAAACAGCATGCATTATGTGTGGGAGTAATGAAGATGTCAGCTGAGGACATGTAAGTGTTTTAAAAATTGAAATAGAACCTGTCCCACGTCATTATTTTTATGTTAATTTGGAATGTAAGCACTACTGTCAAGGTTCCTGCATCACTGTTGCAACATATGTCATTCAGGTACAGAATTTTTTAAAATTTCATTTTGCTGATTAATATTCTGGGAAAGAGGAGGAGGAGGTAGGGAATATCTTCCCTACTTTTTTGTTTACCAAATGGAATAAAAATAGTTCTTTTCATGTGAATATGTATTTTAAGATGCACAACATCAGTACTACTGCTGAATGTTAGTATTTCTTGCTCTCTGATCATACTTTCTCAGAGATCTTGCTGAACAAAGAAATATTTGTATAGAGTACTTACTACCTGGGCTGGGCAAGAGATGTAATTTGGGTTTGAGGTGGTTGAAAACGTTGAAGTGATTTTTGTCTGCAGGGACAGCAGAGACTAAAGTCCTCTTGGTACTTGGTTGACCAGCTGGGCTTTTCCCGTCACCTTCTCATTTTCTTTACCCTTTGTACCCACATGCAGCATTCCTGCCTGATGTGCTTACTAGCTTAGCTGAGCTGCTTGTGAAGTGTAGAGGTCTGTTTTGGGGGATAAACGTCAACTGAAAACTATTTGAGAAGGAAAAGAGACAGAAAATGGAAATGGATGTTAGTTATTCTTAGCATTCAGATGTTGCTAAATTATAAGTAGTTAAACCACTTTGTCATTTTAAGTTCTGTAACGTCTTGCAGCAGGATGTAAGATGCACCCAGCAGGTTTTGGCTGCATTGGTTCCAGCCCTGTCTAGCACTTGTGTGGGTGAGGAAACTGATTTTGATGAGAACAAGTCCCTCTTTCTTGTGGGGATAATTCTCAGCAGGATCATCTTCTATACCGCGTCGCTCTGCAGTCCTAAGTCATAATGGTAACACAAGGGAGAGAGGTGGGAGTGTGTTACAGAGGACAGGAATAGAGTGGGACTGCAGCAACCTGGATTTGCACCTGCTATCGCTGTTGAGGAATTATATTCCTCAGGATTCTTTGTTGTGCCTTCAAAAGACTTCAAGAGTAGGTGGAAAGAATAGCTGCTTTTGTTCCAGTGCTACATCTGGCGGCAGTCTGCTGTGATCACTGCAAACCAAGATTATCTGTATTCCTATCCCTAACTTCAAATTCAGCAGTCTTGCAGCTGAGTATCCTGTTCCCGTGAGAAGCAACATGAACTGGAGAGGAAAATGAAATAATCGTGATCTATGCAGCCTGTTAGCATGCTTTTTTGTGTGATAATGTTTAAAGCAGAAAATTGTGAAATAGTATGGTTTCAGTCACTTGGTGTGATTATGATACACGATGTGTTAACACAATTAACATAGCAGTATTTTCCTTCCCAATTACTTTTGGACAAGTTGTATAAGTAATGGAACATTTAGTATACAGGAAACTATATTCTGCAGGGGAATGAAAGTTGTTCTCCATCCTAGAATGATGAGATTTGCTTGTTCATTGTGAGAAAACTAGATTTTTTTCCATGGAATAATATACTGGAAAAAAGATGAACACAAATCCAATGCAGACACACAAAATAACCATTTTTAAAAGATGACATGATGCAAAAGATATAGAAGGATAGTATGTCTGTAACATGCTGCAAGTCCTTGGCACATAAATTTTGTATTTGTAATTCTTTGAGTGGGTTAGAAGTCTCGCAACTAGCAGTGAAGCAGCTCAGCTGTGTTTGTGTCAGTGGCACACTTGGAACCACAACTTGTCAAATTCCACATTCCAGCCATGTTACACCACCTCCTGTGCTGGGAGGGGGAGAGTCACTTAGAACTGCTGAGCTACTTTGATAGGGAAATGCTAAAACTAAGAAAAGTAGCAGGAATGTTGTCTGAAGAACTGCCTCCAATAAAGTAGTTAAAAATATTGTGGAATGTTGTTGACAAAATGTGGAAGGCAAATATTGTCATCATTCAGCAATGTGGGTACATGCAATAACAAATATTGTTTCTTGTCTACCTGCTGTTGAAGATTATGAGTTTGTGGATGATAGCTTCTCCCCTTCCAGTTGAAAAATGCTGCATTTTCTACTTTAAATATTGTATTTTGTACTGCTCTAATATTTAACCTAGCTAATACTTCTGTACCTTTTTCCTCCTCCTACAGTGAGAAGGTCAACAAAGGGATTGGTATCGAAAATATCCACTATTTAAATGATGGCCTTTGGCATATGAAGACATACAAGTGAAACAAAAGGAACTGTGTTACTCCAAAGGAATGCACTTAGATTAAATGTGGACTGCTTTGTAATTCCTTGTTTTTAATGTGACTGAATGTACAAATTATTTTGTTCTGTGGCTATGCTAAATAAATCAAGTGAATGCGAAAGTACTGTTAGGCTACAATAGTTTTCTAGATTTCTTTTTATTACAGTTCTTTTGTTTTGTCTTAAACCCAAGTCTTCAGTGACTGAAAATATCTGATGGAAAGATCCTGCATGGACTGTGAGTAGACTACTTAAAACGAAAAGGAGGAAAAAGCCAAGAAATGTTTACATTTTTATGCTCTTCTAAAAGAGTAATATAAAGTGTATGTGAAATATAATTAATACGGTTTATAAAACCTCTGAAACATTTCAGATTTTTTTCTTCTGATTAACATCTTGTTAGTCTACCTGTTTCTTGAATGTGGAGAAATCAGGTTTTTTTGACATCTATTTTTTAACTTAATTTATTAACAGCATTAACTTCAGTATTTTACTTAAGGATTTTTTTGCTTTTTAATATGCATTTCTCTGTATAGGATTTATGAACTTAAACTGATAGGTGGACTAGAAATTCTTTTATGCTAGTTCATATCTGAAGACTATATATATATATATATATATGTTCAAATTTCTACCTGTCAACACTGTTTAATATCGCTGTCCTTATAGTGGAGTTTATAGTAATGGTGGGCATACTCCAAATGGAGTGTGTGCCACCTTGGTGCCTGATGCTCTACTCCCTGTTCGCCTTCTTATTTTAGGAGCAGAAACAAAATCACTGTTTAACAGAGCCACGATAGCAAAACACGGTTATCAGTGTAGCCAGAAGCAACTTCTTCAGGTGGAACTCCAAAAGAGATCTCAGCTTGTGCACACTGCCACATGTATGTACATCTGCAGAATGGGTTAAAGAGCACTGTGTATTTCTCTGGATAATCCAACTCTGTTCAGTGACTGCATACCCAAAGCTATGCCTATGGAAAAGAGCCTGTGCCATGGAATCATTTAATAAACTAAGGAAACTTTAAGGTCTACCACTCATAACTCTGTCTCTGGAAGCATTTATTAATATTTCAAGTCTCTGTTCTAACACTTGTATTTTATAATGGCAGAACATAATTTTGTATGCAAGTGCCTTGCCTCAGCGCTGTTCTGCACGCTTGGTTTCACCACTCTGGGACCTTTACAGAAGATAGTGGCAGGGGTGTTCTCCATCCGATTCTAAAGTCAAATTAAACCATGGGAGATGGAATGTGTTACCTAATATGTGCTAATTTTAAATTTCTCCCCTAAAATTATTTACAGGATTACACTTTTGAAAATGATGGGGTAAATCTGAAACTATTAGTGTAGGAAGACAAAAATTAAGGTGATTGCAACACTGCTGTAATTTCTATTATTAAAAGTTTGGTCAAACCGAAGATTTTTATGCATCTTAAAGACTACTGTAAATGTACTTATTTCTTGTTAGCGCTATGGGGAATGAGTTTGTGCTTCAGTGGTTCTTTTTTGCATAAAAGGAGCTGATCTTGAGTTCTGTGGCTTGCTTTTTCCTCTTCCATCTTGTTTCTTCCTGTTGTGTTACAGTACCTTTCAAATCTGTGATAAATGAGATTTATTCTGGTTTGAATTGTTAACTCCTGTTCTTTTTCCTTGACTTGCCCTATGACTGTGGTGGTTGCAGTGGGGTCAGAACTGTCTTTAATATCAGAACCACCACTGAAATCAAAATTTTTACTTTCTTTGTCTGGCTTTGTCAGAGTATCGCCAACTGCAGATGCACTCTTTTAAAAATGATTCTATAAGAAGATACAAGTTAAATCATGCTTAAATTAATTTGTATACCAAGTTAGCAAAAAGTTGTCAAAAATGCCAGCTTCAGTTTTATCTTGAGGTTTGGGCAGTGATCACATACCTGTTTGTCTTGCTGTCAGCTGAGCTCTGACAGGGAAGAAGAGAATATCCAAAAGGCAAGACTGTGGTAGTTCGCCTGGGGGTCTGCGCAGTTGTCTTACCATTCTTGTGAAAAATGAAGACTCTGATGCTTAAAAGAAAAAAAGATGTGGATATTCTCAGCAGCTCTGAAGCAGCTGTTTCACTTCCCCATCTGCCCCCTTGCAGTTCAGGATAGGATGAGATACTACAAATGGTCTGTTAAAGAAAAGTGAGATACCATACTAAGTTCTCATGTCTCTCATGGATATTTTAGTACCAACAAAGCCTGTGATAGTCCTTGATGTAGGAGGTAGATGTAGTACCTTCCTTAAGTCTTGAAGCATCCAGGTCAGTGAATTCTAAATGGAGTAAATGAAGTGCTGTTTATTCCCACTTTGGTGAGTTGTATAAAACTGATTTCAAAGGCATTGTAAAAAAACAAACAACAACAACAAAAACCCCAACAAAACCCCCCAACAAATCCAAACTCCCCACCTCCCAGTACCGGGGAGTTCTGCATATTGCTTTGTTGTATAGGTAACTTTTTGCATAATATTCAAAGAAAGGTTGTGAGTGCAAGTAAGTGCTGTTCCTTCTGCATCTTGGTGTTAAAAATGCCTGTAAATATATTTACACTACACTTGTACTGACAATTAACTAACTTCCTTGTAAATACTATTAGCACCAGTAACATGAGTGAAAATAATACAGAGCCTTTGTTCTGATACATTTATATATGAAGTGAAATTTTAAACTAGCAATTAGTCTTGTGCTAAAAGGCTACCTGACCATGTTAGTACTTACTCAAATATAGTTATCTCTTTCTTTTGTCTGCTTAAAACCAGCAGTCTAAAGGTCACTGAATATTATTCTGCTGCAACTTCCTAACAGATCACCTTTGTCAGTTCACTTCCTGCTAATTCCTTACTGGGTTAGGAGGCTGTACATAAAGCAACAGGTGCTGCATGAACAGCATAACTATTGTGTAGTCTAGTGTAAAGGAGATGATAGCTTAAAGTTAGGCTTTGAGATGAATCTGTAGTCAGTTTTATTGGTACATTTTAGAAAGTTATAAAGACATTCTAGAAATGCCTGGAAGAATTGAAAGAATCAAAATCTTGCAAAAATATATTTTTTAACAGTAGACTAAAGTTCATTTGAGTTTTCATTAATAAATATTTACATGTACAAACCCCCCATATAAACTTAGTTTCCTTTTATCATAAACATTAACAACTTCTTTAACATTTCATTCCAGCACCGTCAAAAGCATTTCTGTATAAAAGATTTAGAAAAAAGTTCTCCTTCCACTTTTAAAATTAAGAGTTTTACCAAACCTTAATGTGCAAAAAAAAAAAAAAATTGTACACCAGTACCACCAGATACAAAAATCGAATGTGCCAGTACAAATGCCAGTCATGACTCTGTGGTTCCAGGTCTCCCCTGAAGAGACCTCAGTCATTGTCTGAGCCTTCAGGCGGGAGGAAGACAAGTGCATCATTGTAGGTGTGGCCGTAGGGTCTCAGCCTGTAAACACCATACATCATCACATGCATGTGGTTGGGGGCCAGTCCACTGAATGTGATGGCCATGTCGGAGCAGCAGCCGTCCACCACCTGCTGAGGGTGAGTAGACATTGCTTCCTTAATGAGAGCACCGACTGATTTAGTGTTAAAGACATCTTTTCCTTCTGAATCCTCTGCATTTTCGGCAAACACTCCAGTATACTTCAGGCAGATGGCTAGCTGTTTATCCTCAGGAAGTTTCCAAATCATACCTCCCTGCTCTGGACACTTGTCAGAGTCTTCAAGAACACGGGAGAGTCGTCTTAGTGATTCAATGCTTAAGACGATTCCTCCCGCACCATGAACATACTCCAGGTCACCAGATTTCACAGTGTGGCCTATATAAAAAGGCTGTGAGGCGTCTTTTTTCAGTAAGAAATACTTGAGATTTTCAATAATAGCAAACGTTGTTGGATATGCAAGGAAGAACCAGCTGAATTCATCTTTATAGCGTTCATATGTTATCTTGTAAGCTTTTCTCATCATCGCCCACATATCATTTGTGTTGAGGGCGACAGAATCAAACACTTTGACATTTTCAGAGCTGTAGAATTCTACCTTGTCACAGTGCTTGCTCCATGTCTCTCTCACTGCAGCCCAGTGCCCCAGATCTTTTGGTTTCACAAGAATGATACAATAAACACGGATACTTTTACTGAGCTCCATGCGTTCACCTTCCGAAAGGTTTAAGACATCTTCTTTGTTGGGAGCCTGGATGTGATGGTGCTCGTGGTGATGCGCTTTAGTCCCGTGTCCCAGCTTAATGTGCCCAAGGAGCGTCACCAACATGCAGAAAGCTCCCCCCAGCACCACACCCTTCACAAAGGAGCTGCTCTCAGAAATCATTTTTGCTGGAAAGGAGACACACTGTAAGAACTTACAGGAATAGGTATTGCAGATTCCGTATAGTTTTCATACATTCTTCAATTTCTAAGTCCAGCTGCATTTTCCTTACTCACATACCGGGATAACGCCGCTGGAAGAGCGGTGGCACAAGGAACATTCCCAGTCTCGGCTCCCGTTACGCTAAGGGTATGACAAGCCCCGCGGGAGGGCTCTTGCACCCCGGACCTGCTCCACGGCCCCGGCCACGCCGCAGCGAGACGCGGCGGTACCTGCCCGTGCGCGGCGGCCCTTCCCTGGGGGAGCCCTCACGGAGGCAGAACCCCAGCGGCGCCGCTCCCCGCCGCGCTGCGGGACCCTGCCCGCGACCCGCGCTGAGGCGGCCCGGCCCGCCTGCCGCCGTACCCCGAGACACCCGTAGCGCCGGGGGAGCCTTAACAACCGCAAGAGCCGGTGCCGTGACCCGAAGCACGGCGGGGCCCCCTCCCGCCTCCCCTTGCCCCTCTGACAGGACCCGCCCGCCGCTTACCGGTGCCACCCGCGCCAGGACAGCCACCCACCGCCCCGGAAGCGCGCCGCCCCACACCTTCCTTTTCCCCGCCGGAAGCGGCGCGCGGGGCTCTTCTAGGCGCCGTCCGCTCGCGGTGCGAAGGCGCCACCTGTCGGCTTGGATGATGTTTTGCGGGCGCGTGTCCCCTCAGGGCGGGGCAGGGCGGGGCGGGGCGGGAGGGGCGAGGAGCCTCGGCGCCCGGGCGGCCCGTAGAAGGGGGACCGTGTGCCGCTGGTTTGCCTCCAGACGGTGGGCTGTCTCGGTGGGCGGCGTGGTAGGGCGGTCCAGCCATCTTGCGGGGAAGGGCCGCCGGCAGCTTCTCTCCGTCGCAGGCCGCGGGCCGAGCGGGAGCCGCGGCGGGGCCCTCACAGCCGGAGCTGCGGGGAAAAGCGCGGGCGGCCGCGGCGGGGGAGGCTCAGCCTCGCTGCCCTCACTGGCGTCTGGTTTACCGTGTTCATCCGAACCTCTTTGTGAACTTATTTATATGACTGATGGGGAAAGCAGTTTAAGTTGCTAGCACAAACTTTCTGCTTTTAAATTAGAGGGTTTAAATTAGAGGGATTAAATTAGAGATAAAATTAAATTTTTATCAGGGACTGTAGTGATAGGACAAGGGGTAATGGTTTTAAACTCAAAGAGGGTAGATTTAGATTAGATATTAGGAAGATATTTTTCACTATGAGAGTGGTGAGATGCTGGCCCAGGTTGCCCAGCGAAGCTGTGGCTGCCCCATCCCTGGAGGTGTTCAAGGCCAGGCTGGATGGGGCTTTGAGCAGCCTGGTCTGGTGGGAGGTGTCCCTGCCCAGGGCAGGGGGGTGGAACTAGATGATCTTTAAGGTCCCTTCCAACCCAAACCATTCTATGATTCTATGAATGGGGACAGGATGGTGAAGCAAAGGCAGAACCAGCCTTAAGCCATGTCCAGGATCCAATAGTCTGGCACTGATTTGATATATTGCCCTAATTTTCCAAACCAGTACATTTATTTGTTTGTTTTCCTTTGCCCAGGTATAGACACAACACACACGCAAGATTAGTTAATATTTAAAAAGTAAAGCCCAAATATTTTTCTACTAACATAACTTTTTCTTTCCTTTAGTGATAATTATTCCTGAGCTTCAGATTGAAAGAGAGGTGTCAGAATCAGTCTCTACACATCATTTCTCAAGAACTTAGAATTGACATCTGATTTGAAGCAGCATCACTGAACAATAGTTTGCTTCCTTTTTCCACCAGCCTCTTGGAGACAAAGAAAAAAAAAAGGTTTTACAAGCTTTATCTCTTTATTAGCTGATTGTAGTGTACCCTTAGGCCAACATAGTGATTAGGATAAAGTTCTATATAGGTTTCCCTATATCGTAAGGTATGCCCTGGTTGTCTGAACTTAGTGGGTTTTGTTTAAGTCAATTTACAGCTGAGCTGCTCTGGGTTCTCTGGCATCTGGCCGGGTTCCCCAGATACCTCAGTTATTCAGGTAAGGTTTTTTCTTTTTTCTCAAGGCTCTTGGCTGTACTGTAGACATCAAAGCTTAATGGTGTTATTTTTAGCAAAAAGATCTGTAAGAACATCAATTGCTGGACTCTTCTGGGCCTGGGGAACCATTGCCTGTGGTTCAGGTAAAAATGTTACAAAATGGTGATTTTGATTGGATCAGTGTATGTCCAGAATAGGTCCATTCAGTGGAACTAAACCCCAATTACACACTGTGATAGGAAAATATTGTCAGTTTGTATGTTTGGGTAGTTCTGTTACTACACTCAAGGAACATCACTCATCCTATCTTTTCCCACCTGGTTGCTTTTAAGGTATAAATAGGTGGACACTCAGGTTGTTATCACATACCAGGGATCGGAGGTGAGTTCAAAGTTTGTTTTACGCATCTTCTATTTGCAGAATCAATTGTGGCTTTCAGGGATTCAGCAGTTGCTTGATCATGTACTTCAGAGAGATTTGAATGAGTTGTGACTCGCTGCTTCAGCTGATGCTTCAACAAATTGTTTTCCTGCTTGACTTCAGTGAGGTTCTTTCCAAGGCTCTGACAGAATGACTAATGTAGTTACAGATCTTGACTGTCACTTTCATATATTTTCAATGTAGCTTTTATCCAGCAGCAGATCGGTGAAGAGAAAGTTTAAGCAGCATGTAAAGCATGTTATAAACCAGAAGAGACTCTTCTGGCTTCTGTGTTGCTTGAAATTGTTGCTTGGTGTTAAAAGGACTAAAATGGCACAGTAATGCATAAGATCTCACAACAGCCATTGTTAAGTATTCCAGAGCTGTATTAGAACTCATTTAGGCATACGTGTACTCCTGTAAACTATCCATCTCAAATTACTATGAGAAACTGTATTTAAGAACTGCAGAAGATATGTGTTTGAAGTCATTCTGCCATGGGCTAGGAACCAGTCTAATGTCATAACCAAGGAAGGGCCAGACTTTCCCGGACCTAAGGTGGAAGTTAAGTGAGGAAAGCCAAGGGAGATGCTCAGTCACACAGAAGGAATGAACCAGAACTGGTTCAGCTCTAAGATCACCGCAAATGGCTGTGCGTTTGTTTTGTATTAAAACATGCAGTCACGTATGAGCACAGAATACTGTCCAGATTTCAGCTTTGAGCACTGACTTGCTGTCCACCGAGATGTTCATTAGCTGCAGCTTCACCTCTTACTTGCTACTCATCCTTGGTAGTATCTCTACCACAGTCAAACAATAGCAGCTTTGGAAACCTATGGACCTGTGCCAGGATCTAAACTGCTGACAGAGCTGAAGAGCTCCACAGCTTGTTGCTTGTCTCAACAGACAGCTGATCCCTGCTGTTTTCTGTTTGTCTTTCCTCGCTGGCTGCAGCTCCATTTGCCTTCTGATGATATTTCTTGCCTCCAAGGAAAGACATCAAACATTATGTTCTCACTGTGTCGTCCAAAATGTCCATGAGAGATTGGCTATTATCAAAACATATTTGATAGGAACTTCGTTCCAATTAAAGCAAAATGTTTCAGCTGACACATGACTTGTCATTTTTTACAGTGACTGCTTGTTAACGATCACAAATGACTGTCCAGTTTCTTGGAAACAGACTCATCTGTCTCTGTGTTAGGTAAATGTGCAGCCGAGAGGCCGGGCTCGAGCAGTGCAGTAACATTCAGAACGGGTAACCGAAGCTAAAGGTGAGCTATTGCAGATGTTTCTGGGCAGTTAAAACACCAGTTGAGCTATATGCCATATAGAAAGAACCTCTAATCAGAAGATACTGTTGAAATGATGAGAAATACAGAGGTTGAACTGGGACAGCTGCCTTCGTTGTCACATCACCCATATATTTATAACGCTGAAGCTACTGGAAAACACAAGTTCTACCTGTCCATCTGACTCCATCAGAAGAGGGGGTCAAGTGTGGGCATGGTCTGAAGGTTGCAAAGTCTCATCTTGAGTAGCTGAACTCCCATTGACGCCAACAGAGACAGTGCAGGAAAAGGGCTTTTATGAAGAGGCCAACTATTACTGTTCCATTACGTGCCTGGCATTTCCATTGCTTCATTCGTCCCATAAAGTGCATAATTGAGACAAACATGTCTGCTGAGGTCTTCAGTCCTATTGTTGGAAAAAGTTTGGGAATCCCTGTTCTAAAGTCATAAAATAGTGAGGTGGAGATCCTAGTTAACAGGTATGTAAAGCCATATTTCTTCATTCACTTCACAGAGAGCTGCTCAGCTCAGCATTTCTTTTGGAGGAGGATGGATTCTGGAGCCAAACTTTACCCCCCTCGTCTGAAAATTTTGCGCTACATCCTCTTCTTCACTTTAGTTTCACACTCAAAATCTGTAATCTGGAAAGAAGTGGACTCTTCGTAGGTCATGCGAATCTTGAGCAAGTGTGTGCAGCCACATATGACACCAGGACCTTGTCACAGGGGTAGGCACTGGACAAAGGAAGAAAGTTTTAAAGCCATCAAGAGTTACACTGTTGCATTTTTAATGGTCATTTCAAAATTCAGGTTGAAGTATTTAGCTCTGAAAAAGTGTTCTCTCCACGTGTTGGACAAAATGCTGGAATTACAGGATGAAATTGTATAGTCCACATTTGATAGGAGGTCATGCATAATACGGTCTTTTAGAATCTGTTAAATTGATTAACTATGTTAAACAATAGTTTTAAATTGCTTTTCTCTCCTCTTTCATCCGTGAGCACTGTCAAGGAAGGGCTTGGCATTGAAATAGCCATTATTTAAATGGTGCCCTCAAGCACAGGAAGATACATGAGAAGCAAAAGATACGTGACTCCAAAAGAACTCACCAACTTCAGACTGCTTTATAATTTCGTCAGTTTTAATGTGTGTAGCTGAATGCAAAACCCATCTTATTCTCTGGGTATACTAAATCAATCAAGTGAATGCTAATGTTCTGCTAGCTCCAGCAATTCAGCTGGAATTGAACTAGCAGAGACAATGCCCAGAGCTGAGCTGACATCATTGTGAATGGCTCTGATGCACAAATACAACAGAAAGAGAATAGGAACTAGACATTTTAATGTCAACTCTCTTAGAAGCACAGGAAAAAAAGAATCATCATTGATCAAATAGAAACAGGCAGGGGAAAAAAAGGCACAGATAGAGAAATCTTATTTTTCAAGGAAAAAAAAAAAGTGGAGATGAAAATAGAATTCTGTCAGAATAGAATGGGTTCTTAATAGTCCTTTAAAATAAAATGCTTGAAACAGTGATGAAGTGATTTTGCTGCATCTTTAAGGAGCTTGCTTTTGTCAGCCTGAGGTTATTTGAAAAAGGGCCTCTGCAGAAAATTGTGGTCTCAAATTATGTTTTTTCAGGCTCAGATTGCATAGGTAAGAAGGACGATTTTGAGCAGCAGTGACAAAGACAGCCCTGTGGCACACAGAGAGGCCAGAAGGGGAACCCTGCTCTTCTGGTGCTGCCTTGACGTGATTTTCAGTTTGTGGAGCCTGAGCACAGGACTAGGTTTGTGTTTTGGTTTACAGGAGTTCTGGTCCAGTGTCTGAGAAAATCCTATTGAGACATGGACTCAAGTTTGGTCACCTGCAACCTGAAGATACACAAAAGCTAGCTTCTGGCATGGTATTTATTATAAGTGGGGTTATGGTGAATGAATAGTTATTGCTACAAGATGGAAAGATCTGTGAAGTTATGTTGACATTAGCGCGCTAAGGGAAGAGGAGGAAGAGGAAGGATGGAAATAGCAGAGCATTTGACAGGCCCAAAGGTCAGTAGCTTCCATGAGATGCTTTCTTGTACCAAACGTTGACATCCCTTCATTTTCCCAAGGAAATGGAGGTTTTGAAGTATCAAATTCTCTAAGCAGGCATTTGCTTTCCTGTAGTGATGTTGAAATAGGAGATTCTGAGCAGTATGTGCAGAGACAAAACAAAAATGTCTGCTAGATATGTGTTTGCAACAAACTGGAATTATTAATGATGTTAGAGCAGCAACTCAGAGCCCTGCACTGCAACTGTAAATCTGCGATTTAGCAGAGAGGAGATGTACCATGAACATTACATGCCTGGTCCTGGGGTGGGGGAAGAACTGCTTCCTCTTTGCCTGCTAGCTGAGGACCCATGACAGAGAGAGCTTGTTCTGTGTAGGAGGGGACGCTGTCACTCTGGCACTGGGATCAGGTGTAGAAGCTTTATGCTTTCTGGTGAAGTGAGGATGTCAGCAGTGCTAATAGCGTGCGCATGTGAGCAGGGAGTAGCAGACTGCAGGCAAAAGAGGAGAGCGCATAGGGTCTGCGGTTGCTGCATTTGAGAGCGGTTGATGCGTCAGATTTTAGCCTCTTTCTCTTTCAAACAGATGTTGACGGTGTAGTATTGTCTGGCAGGGGCTTGGCTTGGCCAGCCCTTGTATGCTGTCTGGTTTCTTTCAGTTTGGTTTGTAAATAGTGGGCTGTATTTAGACTCCTGACTTGCACAGCCTTCTGTTACTGCAGACTGTGCTGCAGCCTTTAGCAAAGGCACTGCTGTCAGCAACTAAACTACAGCACTCCTGCGCTCTGCGTTTTATTGGCCTTTATGGATCCCCTTAACATATACAAAAATGCAAAGGTGCCATAGCTCCTTAGCACTATGGTAGTATCTACGGTGTGCCAGAGGCTTAATCATATGGGAGGGGGCACCAGGGGAAAGGCACCTGGGGGATCCCTGACCCCTGCTCAGTGTCGCTCCTGGCTCCCTGCAGTGCTGGCATCGAGCATGGCAGTGGTGCAAAGTGAATATTGGTTCTGTTCAGACCAGCTGCACCTCCCAGCAGTCCTTTGATGGCAGGGAGCAAGCCATTGTTACTGCTGCTTGGGGCAGCAGGTACAGATAAGATGTCACTCTTCCTAATTCCCAAGGGAAAGAGGTCCCAGGTGGTAAATACAGTGGGGTCTGTTGAGGGGCAAGGGAGGGGATGCTTCATGCTGCATAGTCTTCTCTGTTCTCCCCTCATTCCTCTTGAGCTCCCATGTGGTAAATACAGTGGGGTCTGTTGAGGGGCAAGGGAGGGGATGCTTCATGCTGCATAGTCTTCTCTGTTCTCCCCTCATTCCTCTTGAGCTCCCATGTACTTTATACTCTCTGTGTGGGACTTTTTTTTTTTTTTAACATGTGCAATATCTAACATGCTCATAATTCTGAGAGTACACTCATGGTTTCAAATGTTGATATGCTCATACATGGATAATGGTGCCCTGGTTCCCACTTATATCTAAACATCTTCCTTAAGGCAAGAGTAAAGCAGTAGCTGATTGTTATACCTTCTTTCATCTGGGCTTAATTTTGCTATCATGTTATTCTGAGGAATTTTTCTTGAGCAAAAAATTATACACGTTTGGGTCAATTATGTCAGTACAGGAGGCTGTGAAGCTGCTATGAAGGAATAGAAAAATCTCTTTAGGAGTGTGAATTGTCAGTGATGTACAGTATCTATTCATACTCTAAAAGATTGAATTAAAAGTGATAATTATGTGCTGGTTTTGCTGCTTAAGTGGTTTAATGCCATTATGACTGTGCTACTTAATGGAAAAGCTTAGAATCAGACTAGCATGGGAATACTAAAAATTTTAATGGATTTCTGCTCAAGTCATTCTTCCTATTAGGAAACAAACCCACCAAAATATATAACTAGGTCTTTGGATTCAATTATTAATCCTCTCTCCTAATTTGAAGAGCAAAATTATCACTTAACAACAGTTCTCTGAAATAGAATTTTAATGATACTAGTCATCTCATAGTTGAACATGATTTTTCATGATCAGAACAAAGGTAGAAGATTCTTAGGGCTGAATCAGTTTTAATTATTAAACCTAAGCAATTAAAAATATAGTGTCAACATCATGTCTTGAACATCTGTCAAAGAAGCTGTCAGAAATGTTTTCAATGGGTTCTTGTGTGTTACCTGGCTTCTCTGCATGAGGAAAAGGCTTTGGAACATGGGAATTGGAATGGTATTGTAGAAATAATATGTAGGAAGAGAACTATGCCATACACTTGGAAGGATACTTACGGGCCAATCCTGACATAGTTCTAAAAAAAAATCTGATGGGCTTCATCGTAATGTGGTCCTGTCTCCCCATAGAAATTTGCAGTAGTTTAGATGAAGTGCTTGTTTTGGCAGTGCAATGAGAAAAGGAAGCAGGTAGAAGACTCAGCAGTTATGGGTCATCCTTTTATAGGTTCGTGCTAAAGCAAATGGATTGAGATATTGAGGTTGTGTAACTCACGCTCCTTGAATGTGGATGGAAGTACTCATGGCTTATAGGGAGGTTCTATTGGTTACAGCTGCTATTGCAAATTCAAAATCAGAAATAATCCCTTGTAGAAGCTCTGCAAAACTTCTCTGGGAGGAATACAGATAAAGGTGGGAAGACCCAGTTCAAAAAACCCTTCTCTTTTCACAATTAGCCACATATTTCCAGCTGTTCAGGCATCTAATTATTCCCTGGGATTTTTTACATCCCCTCTGAAGGCTATATAAACTCAGGGGAGAATTTTCCTCTGTGGCCTTAACTACCAAAGCTGCTTTGTTTCCAGTGGCTCATGGCAACTATTTGTGCTTTTTGATTCCTATCCTTGAAAACTAAAGTTAGCAATTATTGTACAGAATACATGTTATTTGGGACAACAGTAATATGCCAGGAGCAATTTCCTAACATATATGAAAATCAAGTTACCTCTTTAGGCCAGCAAGATGTCAGTCCTTTCTCACTGCTAGTGTTTTGGTGTTTTATACAACGTGAGTCAAGTTGATAGTGACCAAGAGGCTTGTTTGGCCTGGTGGTAGTAGTAAACTTCTGGGTACTCATGACAGACTACGCAGTGTTACAGTGTCCTAACTGTTGTTGCCAATCTGTTTAGATTATTACATATTTTTCCTTTTCCATGTATTTGTATTTTGTTTTGCCTCTTTTCATGCTTTAATGACAAATAAAAAAGTGTAATAGACTCATATTGTATGTTCCCAAGGTCTTTCTAATGGAAGTATTGGGGCTTCTTTAGAGTTGTACTCAGTTTTCCTGACTCACAGCAGGACAACAGAGCAGACTCTTACAACTATGAACAAATATTGTGAGGTTGAATTTCTTTCCCTTTGAAATTGAGAAATCGGTACAAGTTGGCAGAAGTGGTCTTATGCAAACGAATGTTTTGAAAGACTGAATATGAGCTTCACGGCTGCTATTGGGATCAATGGAAATATTGCTGCTTCATTTTCTGCTACGATCCCAAATTGTCTGTCAGCAGTAGCTAGGCTAATTGCGGGAGTTTTCTTCTCTGGTGATTTTTTCTGGTTGGAAGTCCATCAAGAATACCAACGATGATCAACATTAATGTAGGTCTTAATACCATCCCCCCTCCTCAATTTGAAGGGAAAGGGAAGTTAGAGTGCAGGATCAAGCCCTTAATTTGTTACTTACATTTGATTTGAAGCTTAGTGTCCAAGGTCAAGCTAAAAGAGTACGGAATAACTCAGGCCTGTGAACAACTCATCATGTTAGACAGAAAGCAATTTGGTCCAAGGCGCAGCATGTTGGAAGATTGCCACTTCCTTTCTCTTTCGGTACTGTTCTGCATTCTCACTCCTGTCAACAGTCTCTTCATCCCTTTCTGTGGGTAACTGGGCTTCCTTCCTGAAACCTTCCCTAATTCAAACTGCACTTGCCAATAATTTTGTATTTGTGTTTGGTACAAAAGTTTTCAAAGGAGCTTCACAGACACTAATCAGGGTAAAAATGCAAATCTAAAATCTGTCTTATTCTAATGTTTCCTTTGGAAGCCATTTAATTTCTTACAAGCACACTTTGGCAGATGATGTGGCCCTTATAGTAATAAATCACAGGAACATAAGACACTTCACTGCAGCTGCAACATGGCTAGTTAGGATCCTATTCAAGAAAAAGGCTTAGGCAGTGTATTTTCTTTCCTATACTCTGCTGTACCATTTTCCCCCCTTATAGATCAAGTGAAAAGACTCTCAGAATGCTCTTATAATTGTCTCCTTAGAGTTATAATCTGCAAATGCTTTTTTTCTAAAAGATAAAAATACCAAAATCTTAATGGGGCCTTTTTAAATGGCACATCATTAACTCTCCAACCTCCTTCACGGTTTTGTAAATCTCTTTAATAAGGGTGAGAAGAAGCTTAGAGAGGTCTCTTTGATTAAAGGTTTGACCTGGAATTACTTTGAATTTGTGTTATGGAGTCAGCAGGTTTACTATGGTAGTCTTAACAGAGAATCTTTTGAAGTACTTTGCAGGTAGAGCTGTAAAGAGAGTAAGTATTATATAAAACTTGCTAAAAATGCAGCAGAACCAGTTAAGAATCAGGGCGTTATGTTGAAAAGCCATATCGATAGAGCACTGGGAACAAGCTACCTTGCTAGTTTAAAGCCTGAATTTGCAAGTCTTTTGAGTAGTAGTATATGTAGAATTTCAAGAAAAGGAGGCTGGATTCAGTAATACATGAGGTCCCTTCAGCCTAGGGTTCCTGCAAGATTATAATCACTAAAAAATAACAGTTCTAAGAAATGACTCAAATCAGCACAAAATACAGTCAGGACAGTGAGTTTTATGGAACTCACTCCAGTGAGTGCTCAGCGCTTCATCACCATGCATGACTTGGCTCAAAGGAAGAGACCAAGGATACAAAAGCCTGTGAGGCCTTTTAACCCCACTAATTTTGAATCTTATGGGTACAAGTTTCTTAGAAGGTGATGTTCCCCTCAAGGTCGCCTAACTCTCTGCTAACAGATTTGCTGTATTTGTCAATAGTGGCCCTATAATTCTGATTAATGGAAATGCTTCTCTGTAGGATGGGTGGCTTCACTTCTCCCTGCTATAACTTTTTGTAGGATCTCTAAAGCTTTGGCAAAACTTTCAGTACGGGGCAGTGAGTCTACACTGGATTTATTGTGCAATATTTAATGGCTGACTTCAGGAGTATTTGGGAGCAGAACCATCCAACATCTATAGTATTCAGAGTCTCAGAAAGGTCAGATTTTCTTTGGCAATGTCCTTTTTCTTTAGTTTTTGCTTTCATGGTTGGACTTCTTGGCATGAATATACTGGCAACATTCCTACAACTGCCAACTAAGGACAGGAAATTGCAGTTTACAGAAATTAGCATTGCTGTAGAGGTAGCCTTTGCTTTGGAAAAGCTAGGCCCATATGTCAAATGCTAGCATGATGGACCATGCAAGACCTGTAGCAGAGCCATAATGTTGCCAATACCATTATGATGTCAACAGGGGAGGTCAGTCTTAATTTCCCTTGCTTGCCTGTTCTTCCTGGTTTTCATACTCTGCAAAAATGCAAACAGTGTATGTAGAGCAACAAGTGTGTGCACATTTGAGCTACCCATTCACTGCATGGTGACAGGTGATGTCGGCTGAACTTCCCACAAAAGCAACACTATTTCACTAGCATTGATGTTATTTTTCAGCCTTTCAGGCAGGATGTCAGGACTTTCCCTCCTAGCTGCACCAAGGCCCTGCTGCTCTGCTTTTGCTGAGGTGTCTGGAAATGTTCTTGGAGACGTGCCCTGTGCTGGAGGTAGGCGTGTGAAGCAGCCCAAGGGAGCTCTGGTGCTCCTGTTGTCCCTCCCACCTACCCGAGGTACAGGACATGCCACCCAGAGCAGCTCTTCCCCCAGACACGTGGGGCAGCTCCACACTGGCAATTTGCTGGGCAGAGAGGGAAGAGCTGCTGGTGCAGAAAGGGAAAAGAGAAGAACAGGGGAGTGTGTTTTTTCTTTCCCAACTACTAGAAAAGAAAGGCTGTTCAGAGGACCCAGATCTGGAGAAAGGAAGCAGGGACGACCCCAGAAGGAGTGGGCAGAGCAGAGATGGTGAAAAATAGGACATGAAAGTGGCACTGCAGAAAGCTCTTTTAGCCTTAAAGAAAAGTGAAAGGTCTTTGCAGCTCCTGAAGGAAAGCTTTTTCATTGGCTGTGTGTAGGGTTTTCTGACAGTTTTCAGGCAATGTTAAAAAAAGAGACTTCTGTTGCTCTGATAAAATGTTTTCCCCCTTCAATGAAAAAGACATTGCAAGTGAATTATTAGGCTCTTGTGTATGACACGCGCGCACCCTACCTCGGAACTTGGTGGCTGAATGTAGACAGATTTCTCTGCAAGGTGTTCAGTGCTTTTAATCCCTCCTGAGGTTGATGACAGAGGAGGCTTCAGCTCTCATCAGAGGTCCTTAACATTCTCTTAGAATAAGCCCCTTTTCTACAGGCCCTGGGGAAACTGAGTGCTGATCTTTTTAGTCAGATTAGGTGGCAGCAAGGCTGAAATACTGTTGAGGGAAGCATTGCTGCAGAGTTGCTTGAACAAGAAAAGTATCTAAGGTGATCCCAGAAGTGGCTGGTATTCAAAGCACAGCTCAGGTGGGTACATTCAAACCATCTGATGGGACAGGGCAGAGGACAGGATAGAGCACTAGCAGTGCTGCATTCAGAGCAGTGCCAGATGCACTGTACGTTTCCTGCATGCCTCAAAGTTTTCAGATATTTGAAGTTTTGTTACTGTTCCTTTTGAAGAGAGATGGTAGATATAAACTCCTTAAAGAGCAGCAGTATTGTATCTGCCTCCATATGTGGCCAAATAGGATGGTTCAACAGCAAGCTGAACAAAGTAAAGCTTTTCACTGATTTTGCTGTAGTTCTGGGATGCATTTCCTTTATGACTCCCCAGCAATCTGCATACATCCTCCCGGAGAGAGAGAAGTGAATATTCCTGCCTGTGACAGCCTAGCATATTTTGGAAATGCTCTGGCGGTATTTAAGTCTACTCAAATCCCGTATGACAGGAGCCAGGACAAAACCTTAGTCTCTGTGCAGTGCTGATGTAACCGGTGGGACGGTCTGATGGTAATAAGATGAAAGGGCTCCAGGTCACTGTTGCCCTTTGTCTCGGTGGGGAATGCTGTCCTTCATCCCGGGTTTGATCCCGCTCCAATTAATATGATGCAAAAACACCCACAAAGTTTTCTATTATATTTCTATAATTTCTATATATTACCACCTCTGTTGGAAATACCCTTCTCTTTCACCTTCTGTTCTCCTGGGAGAAGAGAGTACAAGCTCCTGTCTTTGGGTAGTGTGTTGAAAACCAAAGCAGGGTCTGTGTGTGCCCCTTCACGCACACAAAGCGTGAATAGGAAAAATAAAAATACTACCTTCTATTCCTTGGAACTCTGACATCTGTCTCCTATTCTCTGATTTTCATACTATGCCATTTCCTCATCTGTATTACTGTGTGTGTAGGAGCCTTTATTGCTTCCAGTATTTAGATAGAATGAAAACTATTGCTTAAATGAATAGCTCCTGAAATTGTTTCCTTGCTGGGAATCGTTAATATGCCATATGGATTCAACCCATGTATCTGAGCTAATATTGCACCCAGAATTGCTAAAACTGTTTTTTTTGAACCCTTAACCCTTTATTGTATAGGAGAAGATGATTTTTTTTTTCTTTTAGTACCTGAGGTTTCAAACGTATATATCCTACAGTCATTCAAGATGTCACATTTGAGCATCTCCTCCCAGAGTGTTATATATCTTATTCTCTTACCAGGGATCTCAGGATGTTTTGCAAAGTTATTCTCAATTCAGATGTGAGGAAAAGGAGGCATAAGAAATGTCAAAATGTCTCTTGCAGAGCTGAGAATAGAGCTTCCCTCTGGCTTCCTAGGACACCAGGCAAGCCTCTTCGCTTCCCTGTGCTGGTGGTCCAGAAACCTGTATTGCTCAGTAATAGGGCTCTCCCCAGCACTCAGAGGCCAGTGGGAAATTCAGCAGGAACTGGCTGAGATAGCCAGTGTTGGGAGAGTTGGAAAAGGCCGAAATTAAAATGTGCAGTAAGGAGAAGAGATTGCAGTTGATGGAGATCTGAAGGCAAGTGGCTGTAAGTGGTTGACAGTGCTCTCTATGCCTACTGCAAATGCAGAATTAAACATACTGGCTTTAATCACCTACCTCAAGCCCTTCTGATGTTTACCTGCTACATGCAAGGAAATAGTTGCTCTGGCTTAGCTGACAAATGGTAGTTCATTAGGATATGGTAATTCAATTGCTTGTGATTGTCTTTCTCTGCTCTTAGTATCTGAGAACGAAGAGTATTCTAAATTGTAAGGGAAATAATCTCTCCTGATTTATGCCACCAAAAAAAAATCCCAGAGGAAGATTAATTCCAAGAAACAAAAGTGTCTATTAACATAAATGACTGTTAGCTATAGTGAGCATTAAACTTAAATGTATCTGTTCTCTCCATGTGGTGCCACAGTTTTTAGCGTAGAGGCTTGAGTGCTGCATTAAACTGAATGAGGAATAGTGGAAGCTTTATAGCTCAGCTAGGCATTGAAATGGTACCGGTTCGGAAAGCTTGATAGATGAGACAGGCTTGTGAAAAATAGATGAATCAAAGCTGTAGTTAGAAAACCAACTCAGCCCCAGTACACCCATTTCTCCTATGGTTTAGTAACAATACTTCTGTTGATTTACTTGCCTCACCTTGTCTCGGGAGATGAGATCTATAACAATGATAGAGAGCTCCCTTTTGAACTTACGTGAACTCACTCAAAAAGGGGATTAAAATTGGATTTCAGCTTAGTAGCTCTCCTGTTGTCTAGCATCAGGAAGCGTGTTGCGAGCAGGATAGATATCTTGCCTGGTGTGTGCCTGTGTGTCCTTGAGTATTAATGAGTAGATGCCTCCCATTTTTAGGGCAGAGTTGCTCAGACTGCAGCTTGAAGGCCTGTTGTGGCTGAGACTGTCCCTCTGTGAGCTGTTCTCAGACCAAATGGGTTGTGCTGGTACCAGCCTGCTCCTGCTCTGTGCCTTCACTGTGTAACTCTGCTATCTCGGCCGTGGGAGGACAGCACTGTGCATTTGCAGTCACTGCTCTGCGTGCTGGCAGGCAGCCACAGAATTTGCGCCTGCCTGCACTACTTCAGCTCTACAATAAGCCCAGCACGTTTTCCTCGGCTGACAAAGCTACTCTTGGGCACTTGCAAAGCAAAGCACATTTGCTTAGGAGCTGTCAGGGCTGTGTGTATGTACCATCAGCCCGGCATGGTGGGAGGAGATGTTGCTGTGGTCTCTGGCCCTTCTCAGGCTGAAACTGGGGAAATGACCCAGCTAACCAAAGGCGGGGTAGTTATGTCCATCCTGCAAGGTGGAGCAGTCTTGCATGGGGGCTTTGCATGATGGGCTCTGTTCTCTTCATTTACATTGCTCATGCTGTTGTGCTCATGCTGGGTTGATGAATACTCAGTGTCAGGTATGAGGGGTTATTGCCCAGTTGCAGTACTATCAGTGATGTTAAAAGAAATGGGAAAATCAACAACAATACTTGAGATAAGCAGATGCAACACTAACCTAGACAGTCCCAAAAGAAATGGTGACTTCCACAATTAGCCAACATCCATTTTTAAGGGGGAGGGAGTCAAAATGTTGTGCAGAACTGTTCTGAAAAGATACTGGAGAGGCAAAGATACGTAGGTGTCTGTACTAGGAAATTAAGGCCTGGTAGAAAAATCTAGAGCCTACTGCAGCTGTTTAACAGGCAGCTGTGGGAGGAAACTGAGAGCTGGGGACTTTTTCTGATCTGATGAAACAGATCCTTACTTTAGGGTTACCTTTGTGGAAGCAAGTGGGGCTGTGACTGCTTCTTTCTCTGGCTGCTACAAAATCTTCAGCTAGATGGTTTTCTCAGTTGTCAGTCCTGGACCAAATAAAAGGCCTGATATTTATTTATTTTTTTTAATCTAAAGTGTCCTTTGTCTTCATATAAAATACATTTGAGAATAGCCCTTGAAGTATTATCTTGGAAGATAACCAAGATAACACCCTGTTCAGAAAGGAATAGAGTTTTACTCTGTCTGCCAAAGATCCTAGCTCGCGTCCTTCCTTGCTTATTACTGTTGGAACACTGAATAAGCTCAGATCGTTTGGTAGTCAGACTTCGTCCTGGTAGGAAAAAGACTAGATGAGGCTGCAGAACAGCTGCAGAAGAAGTAGCAGTGCTGCTATTGGAAAGCATCTCAAAGCAGACTGTATGCGTTCACTGCAGCTGGCAGAACTTAAGGAACATAAATTCTTTGGCTTGAAGGTGGTCACTATAGTACTGAAACATAAAAAAGTATGGTAGAAACCAGTCTGGCTAAACGGTATATTCATGAGGCTATTCCATGTTATCATTTTTGGTACCATTCATCCAAAGGCTGGCAGTTCTCTACATTGGCTGTAGCTGATTCTGAGAGCTGTTTGCTTCTGATTCTCTCCACTGGAGGATAAAGTAGATATGTGGAAGAGTTGCTACTGGATCTGCTTTTAGATAGACTTAGAAACTGAAGAAAATTAAACTTTTCCTTAAATTGAGGTGGAAAGGCTAATGTGCTGTGACACTGCTCGCTAAAGCTGAGTTGCTTTCTGTCTGACAGAGTGGTCGCTAGACTAGTGTCTTGATTGCGTTTGTTTTTAAGCAGATATCTTTCTGAAGAGAGAAAGTAAAATAACAGCTAGCTGGCTTCACCTCAGTAAAAAGGGCACTGCTCTTTCCCAAGCTTGCTGTCAACACCTTCTCTTGTTCTGAGTCAGCCCCAAGGGCTGGATTAAGTACACTGTTACCAAGCCTTACCATACAGGCAGAGCAGACCCCAGAGGAGCTAACTGTGTTTTGGGAGAGAAAGAACTGTCTGAAAAATTCATCCTTTGTTAAGGTATGGGTTAATCTACTGCCTGTCATAATTTAAGTCCAGTTCCCTTCAAGACCACATCTAAACTCTTGCCGGTAAGAAATCTTGTAAGCCATTTTGTTCTGACTGCTTGCTATCTGCTGCTAAAAGACTGGTGATAAAATCCTGTGCATTAAAATACACTGGAAAACTAGCAGCGTGATACAGAATAACCTTCAGTGTTGTATGCATATGGCTCTTGGCACAATATTACTCTTGGTCTGTGAGGAGGATTCCCACAAAGTAAATTAAAAAGATGCACAAAATTTCCCTATTCAAAGCATTTATTCTACCTCTGTCAGCTCTGCAGTGCTTTCTAAACTACCCCAAACCAGATCTGTACATGGCACAGATGAACAAAAGCAACTGGGGGGGAGACCTCTTGTTAAAGAAAATGCTGGCGGTGTTAAGCCTTTGCTTTAGTGCTTGACTGCAGAATAGATAAAAGGTGTGGGAGTAAAGGGAGAAATGATGTTTTCCCATTTGTCTGCTTTTTCCTGTATGATCACTAGAGGCAGAAGTGCATGCCAGATCCGCCCTTCAGCATGGTGAGGCACAAACAGTGCCAGTTTGAACTCCTAGTTAGCCTGTCTGTCGCTTCTGAAGGAGAAGATGGCTATACTGCTGACTGCAGGAAGTAAAGAACTCCTTCTCTGAAGGACTGGTGCTATTCCTCCCATTTCCTAATTACGCAATTAGAAAGAGTTTGTATTGGACTACGGTCCCTGAGCCTGTCCTCTTCTACATCTTGAAAGTGGAAAGGCTTGGAAGTGGAAAGGACCAGGACTGGTTTTCTTGCTGTAAAATGTTTCTTACCTCTAGAGGCTGAATTGCAAGTTGCATGGATAGAGGGGTTGTGGGTGACAAAGGATGACTCCATTGGTGGGGCTGTACAGGAGTTTGGAGCAGCTCCTACAGCAATTAACCCAGGGCTCTGCTGGCTCCCTCTGGTCTGGTTTGCTCTGGGTGGGTTGGGGGATGGTGGTGGAAATTATCTCACTCACAAGGCACAGTGGAACGCAATATCCTATTTTAAGAACAAAAGTCAAATTTTTGTAAGTACAGGTGATGGACTGAATGTTTGATGTTGAGCCCACACAGGTCACTCAGTGAAGATAAAATAATATCATGAGCCTTAACGCTTAACAGCTTCCTAGTTCAATAGTGGCCCTGGAAGTAAAAATCTGTCTTTTTGAGTTCTAGTGAATGCCAGGCCAGCACACCTGCTGTGTGCTCTCACAGCACCCCAGTACCAGAACAAGTGCTCTTTGGCAATGGAATGGGGTGTTAGGCAGTGAAAAGGATGGGTAGGAAACCTCTCTTGGCCCTTGCTTCCTTTCTTCTTGCCTGATCAAACAAGTGACTCTGAGGCTTGGGAACACTGTACAGAAAATAGCAGGTATGTATGGGTCAAGCCTAACTATTCTAGGTGGAATAGGGACTATCATGTTTGACTCAATTTTTCTTTCTTTCTTTCTTTCTTTTTTTCTTCTATAGATGGGCTATTTTGTTTTGACTCCAGTTATAGTCACATCTGTTTCTGAACAGAGATGTTTGTTTTTATAGCTGAGAGCTGAGGCTTTTTGTAGATGAGTTATAAAGTGCTTAATTAGGAGGGTGGAGAGCAGCTTGAAATGAAACCTACGCCTTCCCAGTGAGAGTGACATTGTGCTTCTCAGCTGTAGAGGCTGTATTGATTAATTCACACTGCCTTGAAATGCTATTGTGATAGCTATCTTAGCTCTAGCAAATGGTGTTTTCATAATGAAGCGGAAAGGGTTTGAAATAATGAGACACAAAAATAATCACTTTGGTGGAGTAATAGAAAACTCCGTCTTCTTAAAAAATGTACAAAGCATCTTTTCTTGTGTGATTGGTCAGTGCAATGGTAGGGGTAGCACATCACAATGACTGCTTTGCTTTCTTCCATCTGAGATGATGGGGAGAAAGCAATCATTGAAATGAAAATGAGAACACAGTGAGGGTACTTAAACTACTCCAGTTTCCTTGATCAACATGATGAGTAAACTTAGACAACAAGCAGTATATCAGAAAAGAATACAGATTATGCTCTGCTTGAAGAGTGGGGAAGAGGGACCCCTCGCTTATGCGTCAGAAAAACCACACCAAAACCAAGGTCAAAAAACCTGTTGGGCTGTTTCTTGGCTATTTTGAAAGCAAGCAATCTAGCATGCAGCTAGCTCTAATAAGCTGTTTTCTAAGAGGAAGGAAGCCAAATCTCTTAATATTAGTGGATTAGTGCCATGGGCATCTCTATCTTGTGGCGTATTCATTGCAGGAAGAAACTGGGGGGAGAAAGAGAAACCAGGAAGAAGACTCTTGTCTTTGACAATATTCTGGTTGTCTATATAAAATAAGTTTGTGATTGAAAATATTTATTTGAACTGAATGCAAGAGAGGATCAAAACTGTTGTATCACACCCTGTGAATGAAGGGAGTGAAAGAAGGGTGTTTAGGTACAAAGATTTCATTGCCTTTGAAGCAGCATTTCCTGTAGCAGCAGCAGTTGTCGGCTGATAGTCAGAATTCTTAGTTGCTTTTATATAAAACAGACAAAAAATATTCTACCACTTTAACGGTTCTCAATGTTTATGTATCATCCTTTATTTCATACCCAGCAAGTACTTTTACAAACTCTGACTAACTGCAGCTGCAAAACACCAAAAAGTAGTTAATAATATTTTTTACTGAGCTGAGAGCAGGGGTAGGAGACTTTGCCTCTGTCTGCACCTGCATTTTCCAGAAAGCCCTAAACGATTTACCAGGAATAAAAACCAGGTCTGTGCGGTGGTAATGATCTTTCTTCTCTCTGCATGTATTTTTGAGATGAATACATGCTAAAACTAATGTAGTAGCCATAAAAATCAGTAAAAATTACCCTGCTTGAAATAAAAATGTCAGACCCACTTGTGATTATTTAAGAGGAAAAAGTCATCATGTGCTGCATTAGAGATGAAGCCTGTGTGGAGGAGATTTTTAGGAGATTCTCTATTCTCTCTCAGTGCAGCACTGATGGCT
The DNA here is from genome assembly GCF_963924245.1 of Chroicocephalus ridibundus. Lineage (NCBI taxonomy): Eukaryota > Metazoa > Chordata > Aves > Charadriiformes > Laridae > Chroicocephalus > Chroicocephalus ridibundus. The sequence continues at coordinate 11,033,197 of NC_086292.1, forward strand.
ACTCAGGAGCACAGCTATTTAAAATAATAGTTTGATGACTTCATTAAACTGCAAGTTTCTCAAATACAAAGTGTAGTCCAGAGAGAAGTGTTTTTTTAGTATACTCTTAAAAAGTCAACAGTCCATCCCTTCCTGATGTATATCCTTGACTGTGGGAACAAATGATGCTGTAACTAGTCTGAGTCCCATCCTTGTTCAAAGGGGCAAAGTATTTCTCTAATTAAAAAAAAAATAAAATTGGGATTATTTGTCTAAACTTTTCTGTGTAACCTGAATTAGAGAGCTGTGGATTTGGGTCCCAATGTAATATGGATGCAATTGCAAAAATCAATGCATAAAACAGCCCAGAAGGGAATTATATTTAACAGGAGACAGAAAATCAAAACAAATTCCAAACAAATTAGAAATTAAGACTGGAGTAGCTTGAGCCAAGTTTGCCTTATGGGAAAAGCTTATTAATGTAACTAAGGTGATTTTTTTTTTGCCAGAACTCCCCATCAGTAGTATTTGCCCATGTCACATCTCTGTTCTGTGACTTAATACAGCGATACGGGTAGCATATCAACAATGGTAAAATGACAAGAAGATAATTAAATCTTTACTTTACAACATGTTGGAACTTTAAAGATATTGTAAGTTGCTGATACAAGTTCTGCGCGCCTGAACTGTAGCAATATCACAGAACAGAAGCAATATAGCTTTTAGTCTAGAGAAGTGTCCTGTATTTCCCAGATCTAATAAAGTATAATAAAGTATAATTTGTTTTAGAAAAAGATCCAAGTGCTTTGTATTTGTTTAACCTAATCCAATGCTAAGCATTGCTAAAACAAAAATGCTCTGTGTCACACAGAGAAAGGTCTACCAAATATGTAGCTTTTGGAAGAGAATGGTCACTTGTGTTTATAATAGTAACCAAAACAACGAGAAGACCACCCTCTTTCATATAGGTTCATGTAATTTAAAAAGCACTGGAAGTCTTATAACTATTCACTAGCTAAAATATTTGTAGGAAGAGAAGGTTCAGGGGAGACCTTATTGCTGTCTGCCACTGTCTGGTGGGAGAACATGGCCGAGACAGAACCAGACTCTTCTTATGGGTACACAGGGATGGGACAGGAGGCAACGGGTACAAGTTGGAACATAGGAAATTCTGATTAATTATAAGGAAAAACTTTTTTAACCCAATGGTGCCTAGACAGTTTGTGGTATCTTTGTCCTTGGAGGTGTTCAAGCCTCATCTGGATGAGTCCCTGAGCAACCTGCTCTAATTGACCCCGCTCTGAGGAGGACCTCAGGAGGACCTTTCCAACTCAGATTATTCTGTGGCAATATGATTTTTGAGACTGGAACTGGGCCTTTAACTCGTGAACTAATGCTTATTGTCTGTAGTTGTACTAATATAGATACAGTCTCTTGACCATCTGTAGCAGCTGAAATGACTTGAAGGCATTTGACTTGACAGTATGTATAGCAAAATCATTTGCACCTGTGTCAGTATGTGTCAGGCAGTTTTTCATGGAGTCTGGAAGTAAAGAAACAATGATGGGATTGTTTCTGTGTTTCCCAACATCAACACAGTTGAAAATAATGGGAGTTAAAATGCTGAATTGTGGTGCTGAAAAATGATAACTGGAAAGATAAATCTATTCTAATAAAAAATAAAATGAAGAAGAAAGAAAGAATCTAATTCAGGATGTAGCAGCATGATATGAAATTATTTATGTGTCTATGCTACGGTAAGAGTAAGAACAACTTCTATGTTGCAGATTGACAGTGGAATATATTTCGCCTTGACACTGGATTCCAACACAGATCTGGGTGTTTCCCTAGTGCTTTCCTTCAGATAACGTGTGTTGTAATGGCAAGTGCTTTATGGACTGCGTTGTTCCTATGCCTGGTTTTGCTGCTCACCTTCCTGATCCTATACCATTTCTGGGTGCTAGTGTCAATTACTGAGGAGCATATGCTTTTTTAATCTCTACCGACTGTCCTGGTTTGAGGCACTGACTGAGATTTTTTTCTGTCTGAAGTAGGTGAACTAGCTCATACAAGATTGGCTAATTATTTACAGCTGTCCAGCAGTCCATTAAATGTCTGCTCTGGGTACCTGAGGTCCATTTGGATGGATAGTTTAGAATGTATTTAGTGCACTTAAGCACCACTGTCCCTTTTCTCCCTTGACTTACTGCAGCATTCTTTAAGCCTCCTCTTTGTTTCATTCATCTTGCAAAAGAAAATGTCTAATGAGCCCCCCTTGTGATTTTCCAACTGTTTGTCTGGCTGCAAACTGTCATTTCCAAGAGGATATATTAATGGTGCTGTTATCACTTGAGCATGTCAATATTAATGCATGTATGTGCTGTTTCTGCTTCGTTCCCACATAATTACAAGCCCATGCTTGGCAAATGAGGGTATGTTTGCTTTCTTGATTATGAAGGTTCTAAGAAATTTTTGCATGCTTGGAAGCACCTAACTTATGAACAGAACTAGTTTAGAAGAGAAGCCCAGCAGCAGAGATTCTTAGCATTTCCCTAATACTTTCCTCTGATGGGCAGAAAGCAGTTTGTGAATGCTAATGAAATCAGCTTTGCATTACCCCATTGAAGTAGCTGTGCATTATTCCTGTGAGAAGATGGAGGCTCAGCATGATTAAGTGACATGTCTGGATTCATATGGCTGCTGGGATTCCAGCATTTGCTCAGGTGTTGGCTTTCAGCACTAGACCCAAGGGCTAAACTAGGATACAGTACAGTGGCTTGGTAAAGCGGTATTTTTTTTTTCTCTTCTGGAAACTGCTATTTTGTGTCTTAAAAGCTAAACTCTTATTTAGACTCTTTATGGTTGGCAAGTTAACATTCAAAATATGAACTGCATGTAATCAATACCTTATTCCTGCAGTCAGCCTAAAATAATAAATATTAGAGAGAAATGGACTGTAGGCATTTCTCCCGTGATGAGTTAGTTCAAAAGTTTGTCACGAAGACTTGGATGATACCAATGAACTGTTTCTCCTCCAGTCAAATGAGACAAGAAAGGAGCAGGGTGGGCGCATTAACGTTCTAGAAGAGACTGTACACATCACATCTCACATCAGAGGGAATGGATGTTGGGTTTAATGCAGATCCCCATTTCTTTCCACTCTGATCCCTGTCTGGGTCACAAAGGGAGGAGCTGTCCCTTAGAGCTGATCAGTGGTGCCCCATCGTTCAACTTCACCTAGTGGAGGCCGTCATTTAATGGTATTTTTTTCTGATAACCTTCTGATGTCCCTTCATAGCTTCATAGCTCTGGCATTGTCAGGATTGCATGTTTCAGACCAACTTCTTCTACTGTAGCATTTAAAAGGAGCCACGTTAGTATATTCTGTCTTATTGTATACTGCTGATTATTTTTTGCTAAAGTTATTTCAGTAGCTATTATAGTACTTCTGTAATATTAAAATAATATTTTTAAGCTTCTCTGGAGGAACTGGGAAAGTTGGAAAGAGTTGGCTACGGAGGGTGCAAGCCCTTTCTTGATGTACTCATGTGCTTCAGTATTTAAACTGAAATAAAGTCAGTGGATCTGGTCAGGCAGCTTTGTTGACACATGGGGATGTGAATACGTACAGAGACCTGTTGGCTAGGTCCATGTTCAGTTCAGGAAAGCTGCTGAGGTGGTCCACTGGGTGAAACAGAGCCATTCTCTTGGAATCAGTGGTGCTGCAGCTGCTTTACCAGTGCTGAATCCCAGCCAGCTTCAGAGTTGATACTCCTTTATATGCTACCCTGCAGAGAATGGCATAAATTAGAGCCTGTGCAAGGAGGCCAATAAACAGTTTAATTTAGTGGTTGGTAAGTACTCCTGAATCCTGTAATCATTCCAGGATCTAATTCTCTAAGCACCTGTGTCAGTGAAATTACTATTAACCCTCAGTTCACTGGGAGTGTTGCTGTACCTCATAACTTGGCGCTCTGGCAGCAGAGAGATACTTGTGATCTCAGGTAGTTTTGAGTGGACAGAAGCAATCAGTTGAATGAGGGGATGAATTGTAAAGCAAAATGGTCTGTTGTGTGCTAAGCCCAGTGGGAGAAATGAAAGCATACTTAAAAGAACCAGCACGCCAGCAAGCAGCAACAGGAGCGTATCTAATGCTGGATGGCATGCTGTGGGACAAGAAGAGAGAGCAGACGGCCTCTTTCATCTGGTGCTGTTGTCCCCTGTGCTGACAGCAGGGTCCCTACAACCAAAAATCTGAAATTGAGATCTTTCTTGATGTTTAGGGAAGGATTTCTGTTTACCCAGACAAGGGGAGAGCGAGCAACTTTTGTCAGAGTTAATAAAGTAACTGTCTGAGATTGTGGAGCGGAGCTGACGGGGTTATTGGGGTAGTGCTCTGCAGTTCCTTGTCTCAGGATGGGAGTGCAGGTAGTGATCAGAGCCTGTGGCCCAGTGGCTGGCATGCCAACTTCATCTGTCCTGGATCTTGGGTTTCCCGGTGGCTGCACACTACTCCACTGCCCTTCCACCTCACTAAGTGCAGTAGCTTTTGCATGAAACCATGCCTGGAGCAACCTGTCAATTACTGTTCATCTGAAAATGGTATTAACAGGCAAGCATGTCCTTGTGCTTGTGCTGGTAACACAGCTGGGAAAACAGTCCAACACCAGCTTTTGATTTAGGCTTTGGGGACGTACAAGCCTCCACAGACTGCGTTTTTTGTGATGGATAAGCAGTGAGATGCATTCATATAGCAACTGTTATGGTACATGATAGAGACTGGGGACAGTACTAAATTTTTTCCTTGAAAGGCAGCAAGCTCCAAGTTGCACTGAAAGACCTGTGAAACTTACGAATAATCCTCTATGGATGTGAGTTTGCTTGTGTTGTAAGGCTCTCCTCCTGGTCTGCTGACCTTAAAATTTTAGGTCAGTTTCTGAAGCCTCAACTAATGAAGATATGTGCACACACAAGCATTTGACAGAAACTGGGTCATGTCAGTCTTCTCACTATTGTAAAAAAATACCTTAGTAGTATTAGTGAAAATTGCCCCCTTTTTTTTTTTTTTTTTTTTTTTTTTTTTTTGTGGCAGAAGGGAGGTAAAGAGTACTTTACTATCTTAACAGCCTCACCCCTGGCAGAATCAGTTATAATGGAAAGTTATTGCAGCGTGAAGATCAGAGCAAAGACTCTGACAGAGTGCAGCTGGTCCAAATCAGCCTCGATTAATCCATCATCTATGATTGAAAATTGGTGGTGTAAAGTTGTCAAGGTCACTGCATACAGGACAAGGCTGATGGTGGTTATTCCATGAGGGGCTGGGCTTTCACACACATTTATACAAAGCCCTAAATGAATAATACTTCAAAAATGAAGGGAGACAGTGGTGCTTAGCAATAACTTATTCCCTTCTTTCTGAATTTACGTGAGCTTACAGCCTCAAGAAGGCAGATATGGGGCAAGCTACTACTTTTGGGACCTGCAAGTCCAAAGTTAAAACCATTATAACTGTATTAACCTCAGAGTAGGCCATGTCTTCAGGTGTATTTGTTGTTTTTTTTTGTTACTGGAGTGCCACAGGTGCCTGAAATTCTGCTGCTTGGCTCAGAGAGGGATAAATCACACTTGTGCTAGGTGGCCCAGTCTCTAGCTGGGGCTGTAGCCTCTTTGGGCTTCCTAAAAGGAGGTGTCTCTGTGCTTGTCTTGATTGAGGCTACTGATGTAATAGGTATTTGTTAGGGCCTACATAGAAGAGTAGTTTCTCTGTCACACTGTAAAAGGGGAAAGTGGTATTATGGGAGGACTAACATTGTTTCCTTCCTTTATTTAGGAAGATTTGACCTGTCTTCTGGGTGAGTGTTCTGAGAAGAGAGAAGAAAGAGTGAGTACGATGTTTTTGCTTTGGGATTTGGGGACATTGGGACATAGCAATAAATTGGGTGTGTGTGGCAGGACTGCAATCCAGGTTGTTTTCCTCTGCTAGTACACCTTGGGTACTGTGTTCCTCTCTAGTCAGTGATTGTGCAACTGTTCAACATGTAGATTAGCCTTAGTTTGTGTGAGTGCAAGCATTGCTTTCTCTCCTTTGTCCTAAGTAGCCTGATGCCAGAGGACCCTCATTGGAGCAGTACGCCTGAGTTTCCTTGGGCAACGAGGGATCTGAATCTGGGACTTCCTGTGTACTTGATCCTGGTGTTAGATAGCCTTTTTTACAGCAAAACTTAAACATAGCATATTCCTGGTGAATCTGTAATTGCTATTTGCTGGCAAGGTCAACAGCTTTTGTGTGTCAGTGGAAAACATATTGTAGGCTGCAATGATACCTGAGGGAAAGGTACAGAGAAGGGAAAAAAAAAAGCAGGGACGCTGGTTCAAAGAGACTTCATTTTTGTTCAAAAAGTTCAGCAGACTTTTCAAGGTACGTGAGGAGGTGCATCTCTGCAGCTGAAATAGAAAGCACTTTGGAGAAATGGACCTTCTCTGCTCTCAGCACTTCCCGCTGGCAACCTTAAGAGACCCCCACTGTGTTCTTGGGAATTCCCATTAATTACTACTGGAGTCAGGCTCATAACAATGCAGAGCCCTGAACATCACAGATAACTAATAAACTACAGAGGGAAGAACATGGGAGGGAGCGGTGGTGTTACTTTTCTTCTGGGCTCCATATTGAGTAGTGACAGTGGTCCTAGTGTGCCTTAACAACAATTGGGTTATGTTTCAGCTGAAGCCTTATGAAGGGCTCCATGTTTAGTGAATGGGCCTTTGTGGTTCCTCTCCTGCAGTGCACTGCAGTGTTTGTATGGTGCATAGGGACCCCGAGAGTGTAATTCAGATGCCACACACTCCTTCACCAGGCAAAACAACGCTAAAACGTGGGGAGCTACAAAACTCTGCTGAGATATTTTGGGGCGGCAGCTTTCATTTCTTTCAAATTGATGCACTTCAATACTGAGTTGAAAGAACACAGGATTGTAATTAGTTGAGTCCTAGTTTTCTGATAACTGCTTAAACTTTAATATCCTGAAAAGCATGGCATTTTTCTATCAAAAAGGAAGGTTTATGGTCCATATTTCTGTAGAACCTCATCCTTAAGGAGAAAAGGTCTTTTGCATAGACTAAATTTCCTGAATGTTTTTCAAGTACTTATTTGCTTAAATAGGATCATTAGTACCACAATTACTTATAAAGAAAAATGCCAACTAACCAGAAAGATGCTTTGCAGGTCTTGGGCTGTTTATATGTATAATGCTACTATGAACTTTATAATCAAGGAGATCCTTCTGTATTTATCCTGAAAGCTGATATCACATTAATAAGCTGAAAGCTTCCTTAAAGCAGGGCTTTAGGACAGTCAGATCCTACTGAACTTGTAATTGCTATTTGCTGGCAGAGTCGGTAACTTTCATATCTCAATAGAATACTGAATGGTTGCAAAACTCTGCTAGGCAAATACAGCTGCAAATATATCACCCTCTACCTCTGCTCCACCCGCACATTGTAAATAGCTAAGGGAGGAAAACATCTACTGCTGAACAAGAAGACTCTGAAATGATAGACATCAATAATTTAACCAATTATAATTTATTTATTCCTTTATTACTCATTGCACTATGGCTAAAATGAATGTTGTTGTGTTTTGCTCTTTTCTATCAGTATTACCATAAGGAGAGGTTCCTTTTTTTTGTTTTATTTTTGCAAATTCAGTGCATCTACAGGCAACAATTTATCACAGCAGAATGAACTAGTGTAGGCAAAGAATGGCAGGCTGAGAATTAGTCTGCTTGCAAAAACCGTGGACAGGCAATCTCTAGAGCCTTCAGGACATGGGGGGGAAAATGTGCTTTTAGTTAGATAAGTAATTACTCACACTGGCCATCAGGAATTTTATTGTGTGTTATTTTTCTTTTTAATCTATAAAATAGCTGACCTAAGGTTTGTACCTAATTTGGAAGAGAACCTGTGTAGTTTGCATAATTCTCCTTGAAAGTGGCTACTGTGTGCAGAAGTGTGTCATTGTAACAATTGCCATCAAGGAGGGGCAACATGGTTTGAGGAAGCTTCTGTACTTATTAGAGAGTCTGTTCAGTGCAGCTTAATATTGAGTAAAATCTAATTTAGTTTGTGTCAGAAGCTAGATACTTGAACAAAAAAGAAACCTGAAGATACGGTGTTATTCAGGATGGTCGGTTTCCATAACCCACTGTAGTAATATTGCATAGTGGGTATACAAAGCACAGGCCCTGCTGTTGATATATTAACTAATGCTGGTGTAAAATTACTTGGGTTGGGAGAGGCCTCTGGGGGTCATCTGTTCAGAGATGTCCTGCTTGGATCAGGCTGCTCAGAGTTTTGCCTAGCTGAGTTTTAAATACCTCCATGGATAAAGCTTCCCCACCTGCCTGGCCCCTGTTCTTGTGTTTGATCACCTGCATGGTGGGGAGAAAAAAAAAAAAATCATGCAAATAGCTAATCAGAATTTCAAGCACTGGTCTCAATTTGGTGTTGTCCGCAAACTTGTGGAGAATGTTGTCTAGGTCATTTTGAAAAGACTTTAAATAGCATTGACTCTAATACCTGTCTCTGAGGGATGTTGCTAGTGGTGCCAGTTGGACTTGGTGCCATTGATCCCAAGATTGGGGTTTTTCACTTAAGCCAGTTGTGCTTTGTTTATAGGATTAGGGTAGTAGCTGATGACTTAAACATTTCACTACGTTGTGCATAGCGTGCCTGGATGTGCTTCCTCTCTTGTTGGCTTTCATCCCCTCATTCCCTCCCCATCTGAAAAAGAAAAGCAAATGGAGTGTTGTGACGAGTGTGCCACTTATGAGCCACACAATCATAACTGATGCTGATATATCTGAGAGCAGCCTCTGGAGTTCAGTAGTGCTGGCATGAAGGGCCCTCTTTCTTTTTTCCCTTTTGAGAATGTGCCATTCTGTGTGTTGTGTTGCTTGTAATTCAGGAGCAGCAGATCCTCAGAAACTTCAGCTTTCATGGGTTTGGGATTAAAGTGTCGCTAGGCCGCTGCTTTGTTGTGTGTATGGGACCAGTGTGTCAGGATGAGTGTTGGACAGGTGTGAGGCAGGTAGCACACCCAGAACATCTGTAGTAATACCCACCATAGCTCTCGTTGTTTTGATTCATTGCCTTGACTGCCTCCTGCCTGAGTTCAACTACTAATGATGGCCCTAGGGTCAGTGTTGGTTATACAGCAGGGTTTGGGAATAGTTTGTATTAGCAATAATGTACTTTAATTGGAAATGAGTGGAGGTTACGTAGCTCCTGTTGATGTGAAGCCTAACTTTGAATACCACCCCGGTGGTGGGTAAACAAAGTAGATGTCAGGGAGCAGCAAGGGCAGGTGAGCTGGGAGCCACGGGGTATGCTGAGCCAGGCAGAGCAGTGACCTCCTGGAGCTTACAAACACCTCCTGAACCCAGGGTGGGAGGCCCCAGCCAAGACCTCTCCTGGATCTTTCCCCACTGTGGCTCTTTCCAGCAGCTGGATCCCAGGTCACCACTGTGACAGGTCAGAAAAGGCCTTGAGCAGCAAAGGCCTGCCAGGGAGGGGTTGCAGAGCATCCTCGTGCACTTGGACCCTCGCATTAGAGCAGGAGATGTGAATCTCTTTAATTTGTATATCTGATACCTTGTAGGTGCTACTAAAGATTAACAGTAAGGCTTGCTATTTTATAGTGTGGAGTGTTTTCTTATAGTTGATGAAAGGAATTAGGACATGAAATTTAATGTGTTTTATCTAGTAACTTAATCAGCTGTGAGGCTGGTTGTGCAAAACAGATCATAGGCTGTTAATGAAGATTCCTCTGCTATTTATAAGACCTAAGCTAAATTGACAGCAGGCAGAAATGAAAGGAAAATTTGTGTATTTCAGCTACAGACTTGACAGAGGGCGAATTAGAGAGTGGTAAAGTAAGCCTGAGTGTGATGTCTAGACTATATTATATTATGGGAACCTTATTTCTAGATTAATATAATTCAAAAGAAAGGGGATAGTATTTACAAATCAAGAAACTCAAATCCATAGCCTTGTCTCCCTGACTGAGAGCAGGACCATCTGTTTCTTCCTAGCGTTTGCAAGTGTCAGCTTTTATTGCATTCCATCTTCCTTGCTGCTCAAAGAAAATTGCTTGCTAATTAAGGAGGAAAACTTCCCAGGATGTAATAAATATAGAGACCTTTCTTTAAACCTTTTTGGCTTTACTGACATCTGTCTAGTCTTCAGATGGTCAGCTCCTACCAAATGATGGTACGCTTCATAAATAGCTGTTATGCCCTCTGTGATCTTATCTACTCTGCTGAGGAGAATGGCAACTTGTTTGGAAAACAGATGGCCTTAAGTAATGGTTCTGCTACTCTGCTGGCCAAATGGCAAGGCATGTCTTCTGCTTTTACTGTTTTCCCACTATTTTTCTTGCCATGATGTTTTCATACTGGTTAAAAATAGTATGGGTTTGTTGCATTGCAAGTGGTTGTGTGGTCATACTTTCAATTACAACTGTCTCCTCTTTGTTCTATGCAATTACTATTTAAAAATTTAATGTGCTACTTATTTGATCTTCCAGATGCTTCAGTAGAAATGCTATGTAAAATTGAGTCTAATGTTAATCCCTGTTGAAGCACACTTATAAATGCCTTTCTTGTTCAAAACACTGCTGCCCAACATTGCTCTCTGCTTATTATTTCCAGTTAACTTTCAAACCATATGACAGTGCTTCTGTCAAAACCAATTTGATTCAAACATTTTAGTGATTTTTGTGAGGCACTGTAGTAGATGTTTGATTAAAGTCAAGATATTGCATCTCCTGTGTTCCCTTCAGCTACTGTTTTTTATAATTTGATCAAACAAAGCAATCAATCTTCCTTGGCCCAATTTGTTTTATTGGCTATAGTGCCATTGCAAGCAACAGCACACAGTGTGGGATTTTCATCCTGGATTGAGGCAGGAATGTTTCAGTGACAGTTACCAGGGTTGCTATCATTTCTGCCTAGACAGACAGGCATTACCATGCAGGTGATGAAAATAGAAAAGATGCACAGATGACAGAAGTGTGGCACTCCTCTGTCAGGAGGAAAAGCGCTGTGTCGGTTCTGTTCCAAAATCACCATGCAGATGCTAAAGTAGTGGTAATGATACTGTGGCTCAGCCCATGCCCTCTACGTCCTCTTGCAGGGCTTGCTTTATAGGCTCTCTATGCTCATTTCTCTTCTCTGGGCATTTCATATGCCAGGCTCTCACTCGATCTCTAGATGCCATAGTAATACATGTATTAAAGTGCTTTTCCTAGGCCAAAAGAGCTCTTCGGAGTTGTCTGAAGGAGCTGCACTTCTCCAGGACTAACAGGAATTGGTCTGTCTGAAAACTAACAGCGTAATCAACTAGTGAATAACATTCAAGATACAGCAACTTTGCAAAAACTAGTCAAGGGAGCTTGTTTTCCCTGGTTGGAATACAGTCAGAACTATAACAAATTTTGGCAAATATAAACTCTCTACTGCTCCCCTCCCTGCCAGCACAGTAACATGCTGCAGCTGGCTTTGTACTGCAACAATTGGCTCTGTTGCTGCCCGTGTAGCTTTGCAGCTTCCCAGATAGCCTGTCAGCTCTTTTTCAGAGATACCTGTAGCTCAAAGCGCCCCTGCTACGTATCCTTCACTTCTGCGTGCTTCAACGTTACCACGAGGAAGCGGGGGAAATGGGTTTATAGTTGGCTACATGCTCAAAGCTAGGAAAAGCCTTCCTATGTGGAAATGCTGCAAGAGGAAAGCTTTTCGAGGTTATCTGCAGCTCCCAGACTGAGAAAGGGTGAGGGGAGAATTAGGTGCAGCCCAGCAGCCTTCTGCTCTGCAGCTGGACTGTGCAGGGTGCTGCTAGTGTCCAGTTGGTGCTATGTGCGAGTGCGCTCTCTGCTTGCCTGGCAGTACTGCCGTGCTGACCAAGCTTCCCTTAACGGCTCTTGCATTTGGGAATTGGTCTAAAAGCTCTTGCTGTCGCAGCTGTTCTATGTGCTGCTTTGCAGCGATGGCCAGGCTGGAGCTCTGTGCATGTGTCTGAAATGTTTCCTGCTGGGGCACAAAGTAAACTGCTTTTAGCAGTGTAATGCCCTGTCTTTGTGGGGAATCACTGTGCTGCTGAGGTGGTGTGCTCAAAGAATGTGTATGTATTATTTCTGCCCCCTCCCCCCCCGGCATCTCTTGAAAGATAAGGATTCCTGCTTGTGCCTTGTGTGTTTGCTGCATAACAGCCTATCTGCCTGCTGGCAGGTTGCTGCAAAAGGACCTACATCACATGCAGAATTTGTGACTGCAGTTGAGGAGCATATTGATTTTGTGTACTGTACTGCTCTTCGTCTCTTTGGGGGGTCAGCATCATTACCACTGTGCTGAGAGCTCCTGATTCCTCCCGTCACTGTCCCTTAATTGGCTAAAACAACCTAATATACATACTTTTCTGGAAAATTGGGAAATAGCATGAGGAAAAAAAAAAAAAAGGCGTGCGCTCAGAAGCGTGTCACCCAAACAAATGAAATGGGTAATGTTGCTCTGAGCAAATAGGATTTATAGCAATTTCAATATGTGGGTATGGGGGAAAAATACAGACAAGTGTAATAAAAGAAATATTGGTTGTTTTTTCAGGCAATTGCTGTGTAAAATATTGTCCTTGGGACAGAAAAGTTACCTTGATGCTGAAATAATGCGCTCAGCCTCTGTCTGTCAGTGTCATATCAAAGCCTCAGTAAATTTCTCATTCCCACAGGCATTATTTTACAGCTATTGTCCTCCATACCAAACTCCATTCATGACATGTATTTATAGCTGGAGTGATCTTTGAGATTCTTCATAATATATAAAAATGAGGAAGCTGCCACAAAATGGCTTTTGGTTTCCTCTGAGACTTGCAAAATAGATGTTAAAAGCAAATGATTTAAAACAGCAATTTTATTAAAAATGTATTATTACCATTTGTAGCTTTCACAGCTATCCTCCAGAACTACCCCAGGCTTCCAAGGATGATGTGTGAAGCTTTGAATTTGCAGCTTTGTTTTTAGTTTATTTTAAGCTTTGAGGCAACAAATCTGCTGGACCAAATTTATGCCAAATAAATGCGTGCCAGACTCATGCCAGTAGAGCTTGTGGTTCAGTCTGTCTCTCTCTCAATATATGTGTATTCAGCTTTTGTTTCATTTAAATGGGAGACAGTCAAGACAGAGAAACTAAGGACTACCTATATTCAGATACTTAGTTATGCAGATCAATACCCAGGTGGATTTACAAATGTCTAAGGAGGTTTTGTATTTCATTGCCATTGGCTTTGGGAGGAAGCGACCTACTGAGGCCTGCCTGAGAGCTCTAGTAAATACCAAGGTACCCTTTGGGAAAACTATCCATGGGCCAAACGTATTTTTCCAAATCACACAGAAGCTGGGATGGAGCAAGAATTTCCACCTAGATTTCCATGTTCCAGCTGGTGTCTTCCTCTGTTTGGAGGCCAGGCTGTGCAGCTCTGCTTTGCTGAGCTAGGGTCAGAATTTGCATATTGATCCCTTCGTCTCATTTAGCCTTTTATTTACTTCCAAATGATCAGTGTGTACCAGGCTGCATTTCACTGGTCAGTCTGTTAAAGTGGTAAAAGTGATGGTGTTTAATGAAGACTAATTAAATAGGCCAGACAATGAAGTCAGCAATTAAGATAGATAATTCAAAATGAAGATCACGAATCTCTGAAATAAACAGGAATGTACCCAATGTTATCAGTAAGAGGAGTAGCGGTAGGAGAAGACTGACTCTTAGCACAATACATCTCCATTTGAGGTGCAGGGTACTTGGCAAATGGGGGACACATTGGTAAAGATGCATAATAGTTTTGAAAACTTTAAGATTTCAGTGTCGTTTTCTATGTACCTGTGCTGGTCTATGTGCATGTTTGAATTTTTTTCATGCAGGCAGAGCTCTCGAGCCAGAGACGAAACAGGCCATTGTCAGTGGTAGAGAAAGGGTTTCCTTGGTGCAGAAGAACTGCAAGGAATAACGCTGTCTCCTTCCTTTGCTGGAGCATGTGGAGTTGCGGTGAAAGAATAGCTATCCTGTGCACCTCTCCTTTGCACACCAGCACCAAGAACAGCTGGCAGAGACTTTCATCTCTGCAGGAGAAAGGTTTTATGCAGTGTTGGGCTTTATGTTGGTTTAGGTAACTCACTTTTCCTTCCTCTCTAACTGTTGAAGAGCAAGATAAAATATGAGTGTAGGAAAGACTTTGACAGTTGAGTATAACCTATCGATTAAGTTGACGTTTATGTCAGTAGTAGTGGAAGAAATTCAGCTGAAGTTAGAGGGCAATGTTTGTGCTGCAAACGCTGCTTTGTGAGCCTGCTTAGTGAGAGAAATATCTTTTTATCTCTTGAAAAACAAAGAAGATCTTCACTGTTACATTATGGCATCAAAAATTACATCATAAATTGCTATTTTTGTCATTAAAACTTTTGGGTATTTTTTTTAAACCTAAACCTTCATAAATAAAACAAAATAGAGACATTAAAGCAGACGGGATATTTTTCAAGGTACTGACTAGATCACTGTTTTTCCACCTCCTGTTTTTATTATTCTTTGCTTCTGATAATAGCTTCTTTAGAGGAGGTTTTAAAAATGGATTGTCCCTGATGTTCTTTAGTGTCAGATATAAATAAAGGAAAACTGCTGCTGTTATTTTGTTGAAAGCTTCTTGTAGAGCTTTGTAATCAGGGCAATTATAACTTCGCCTGTAGTTTGTCTTGTGGGTTTGCTCTGCATACCAATTAAATCAGTCAAGAATTGAACATAATTGCCTGGCCTCCTTGTACATCTGGAAACTTGCTCAGAGTGTGGTGGTTTCTAAGGCTGACTCCCCTGGATCCTACATTATTTATGATAGCAGTTTTTCTTATCCCTTCAAATCTATTTTGAGGGCGTTTTTGCTTTTTTTTCCATTTTTCTGTATTTCTCACTTCTTCAGTGTATGGATCACAGTCAGTGGTGAATAACGTACATCTGAAAAGCCCAGAGCTTTTCTGGGGGAAAGTGAGAGGAAAGAAGCAGTAGAAGCTGCCCAGAGCATGGGGCAAAAAAAGGGTGGCCCACCTGGAGAAGATACAATGCATCGGACTTCCTGGAAAAGCCAGTATCCAAGTAGAGTGAGACTGCTGGCATAGGTGCATGTACTTGGATGGGGAGAAATAAGACTTGGTGTCTTCAGATAACTTACTCTCTGCTTTTCTCCCTCCAACCTGTTGACCATCCTAATTTTGTGAGTGGTCCCATAATCCTATGGATCTTGGCATAGTGCTGTACATGGACCATATGTCTTCCTCTGTGCATGCAAGCTTGATTCTCCTTTGGAAACATTTTCTTTGCGGGGAAAAAAAAAAAGAATTTATTTTACATGCTCTCTTGGGAGCACAGTCTGTGTCGTGCTTCACAGAATGGTAACTCTAATGTCCAAACAATTCACCTTATGAATCTGTTGTTTCTCTTGTTGTCTCAGGGTTTCCCATCTTGATGCTAGGGCCACTGAGATCGGAAACTGCCTCCTCAGGCTGTGCCTCTCAGCGGGCTGTCCTTGTGCCACCTGCCCCGTGCACCAACTGTCCCCATGTACACCAGAGCACCTTGACAGATAGCATGCCAGCATCTGTAGGGAACAGGTGATGGACGGACAGTCTAAGTCCAAGGGATGCTTGGGGCTCTTGACCATTATAAAATGTAATGACAAAAAAATGAGGGAAGCCAGCATTGCATTTTTGAGGGAACATTCACTTCTGAACCGAAAGCCTGAATTATTCAAAAAAACCCCAAGCAAACAAAAGAACGAATGATTGTGGGTTCTAAGGAGTTTCCTGTGTTCCTCTCCTCTAGCATCAGGGTCGTAGAAGTAATGAAGAAAATGGGGAATGTCTCTGCATGTAACATACTTATGTTATGAATTGATCAAGAATGATAAAGGACAAAGTCTTTCAAGAGTGATTCCAATCTTGTGATGTGGTGGCCCGTGAACACTGAAGTTGGCATTTATCAAGTTTATTGCTATGACTCTAAAACCAGTGGAACTTCTGCATTTTTTTAAAATAGATAAATGATTTAGTTGTTTTGACAGTTTATAAACACATCTGTATTTCTGCTAGGGGAGAGTGGGAATGAGTGTCTTGTTTGGTTATCTTATGAGATCTGCAAGTGGATTTTTAATCTTTTCATTCTCTTCTTATCTTCAGTTTTGCTTCCTGATCATGGCAATTTGTTTAATACATTATCCAAGGAAAAAAATATTTATTAAAGGTCTCAAAATGGTGAAATAGGGAAGAGCAGTTGATGGGTTTAATCATAGAAATTAATTGATATGTATTGTGGAATATATGCATTTTTGAATAAAATAGTACAATCTCTTTCCTGCCAAGTGTTTTTTCTATTGCTGTATTGAATATTAAATGCTCAAAATTTGGTTACAGTATTGCATAGGTTTTGTGTTAGGAACTGTTGCCATATCATCCACTTACGATGTGATTATGGCTCAAAATCTCATTAGGATCAGGAAAGGATGAATAACCTTAGAAGTATGTAATACTTTCACAGTTCTTTAGTCTTCAGTAATGATGACTAGGACTAGATAATATATTGAGAAAAATAACAAATATTAGTGGATAGGGCTTGAGGAGGAGTTAGGAGTCTTCATGTTTCTGACTGACTTCTAATTTAGAACCTGTAGTGTTCAAGTGTCATTCAGTCTGGGTTTTTGATGTGGTCAGTCCTCTGTACTGAAAGAAAGGTGGGGCTTTTTGTCTGTATTTTGTCTGAGAAATCTTTTTATTAGCGTTAGCAAACTAAAGAACATGCTCAAATATAAGGGATGGAGACTTTGTCTTTTAAATGGATGCTAAAATGAATATCTGAGCCATTACATATTCCAGGAACATTTGGTAAATTTAGGGATGCAAGTCTGTTTGCTCATAACAAATCTCAAAATCATACTTAAGAAAATAATCCCTGTAAAAATATTATCACTGCATCATGTTTAATTGGATTTGATATATCTATACAGTAAAACTTTATTACTTTTTCTTCACTCTGAGAGGTGTTCTGAAAAGAGTTTTATTTATATAAAATACTAGTGTGAGGATAAACCAGGAAAAATGTCAGTGAACTTTCTCAGCAGGTGGGGAAAGAGGAAAACCCCTGGTGTACAGAGGGCAGCCAGCAAGGAGGAAATACAATGTGGAAGGGCAAAATGGGTTCTGAGGTGGTGATTTGATCCAAGGAAGACTTTGCCATCCTGCCTGGCAGAATGCCAGTGTCCCAGGAAATAATTAGCCTCTTGTGCTTGTAGTTGATGGAAAATCTAAAAATTGGTGCAGCCTCAAAGAGGTCTTTGACTATATGTAGCAGTCATGGTGATAACAGTAATAGGGAGTATTATTGCCAAATGTGCCTGCCATTGTCTTTTAAATACACATAAGAACTAGCAGATTAGTTTCCATTATTGTGCCATTGGTTTACTGAAACTAAATTAAACATTGAGATAGAGAAGCTATTAATGACTCATGTGAATATATTAAAAGAATAGTCTTCTTATGGCACTGTTAAAAAAATAATTGATTTTTTTTTTTTTAATACCAGGCCAAGTTACGACTCCAATGTCAGCAAAATTTTTGGAGATTACTGTTGCTTTTAGTGAGGGGAACTGTAGCATTTGTGTCTGTTGGGTGCAGCTGGTCAGAACTGGGGGGCTGAGCCCTGGGGCAGCTCTCTGGGGGAGTAGGAAGTGCTTGGGTATCTTTAGAACTCCAGTAATCTCACTGTTTGTATATTCTGGAGTTTCAGAAAACCAGCTATAGATACATTTGTGTTTAAAACAATAAAAAAGTGTCCTAGAGCATGCAGGCAAAGCTGGATTATTTTTTTTTTTCCTCATGGCTGTTGAGCACTGTATTTAATAAATGCTATTAGAATAACAGTGGGATGTGAAATATCCTGTTGAGTCTTAATAGAAGTGTTATCCATCTGCTGGCAGATCACAGTGGTGTGTTAATATGGTAGCTGGGATGGTTTTTGCCACATATGTTATAAGCTTGGCTACACAGTCATGGGTGATATTGCCTTCAGGGATGGTACCCTGACTGCTGATTAGATCCTTGTGCTGGATTTACGTGCTTCTAAACTTTGGGGAAGGCAGAGAGTGTTTCTCAGACGTCCCGAGCAAGAGCATACCTGGTAGCCCTTCTTAGGACTTGTTTTTGGGACCAAGTCTAATGAGTTTCCCCTGAAGTATTCACAGTGATAATAGCTTTCCTGTGCCTTGCATTTGTGTGTGCACTGACTGACAATATAAAAGCATGCTATGCTAAAGGAAGCAATATGGAGAGACTAATACAGCTGCTATATCAATCATTCTCTGACAAATTGTAGAAGATGCATGTAGCTGGGCCAAATAATGAAAATTACTGCATGTGTACCGTAGGTGAATCTCTACAAGTGTGTCCTATCCACATGTGAGTAATCTGGGCTCTTGAAGTATCCCAGGTACCTTATCCTCCTTATTTTTTTGTTACTAAAATAGTCATCTTTATTTCCAACATACTATTTCCAAAATCTGTTTTAATGTCCTGTCCCTCTCCCCACACTACTGCTTTCAGTAGCATTCCTCTGTTCAGACGACAGGACCATTTTCTCTGGGGTCCAGGTACCACCTCTGGAATTGCTGCGGTATTGGGGCCAGTCCAGTTGGCTGGGAATCATTGCTCCTGTTCAGCTGACGGTGAGACACCAACCTTTCTCGGCATATGCCAGACAAATTACTTGCCGAACTACTTGGTAATACAAGTCTTGCAAATGAAATGGAATTAATTGTTAGCAGGATTTTTACCGGTAATGTTGTACCTCATCTGTATGATCTGTGGAAGGACATCTGTGTTTCCTGCTCCTTTGACTGCTTTTTGAAGTGAGATGGGAGGTGTCCATGGAGGTGCCCAGTGCTGGGTGGGTGAAAAACCCAGGGACAGGAGGAAGCCTCATTAGTGTTAGGAAATTAAGAAACCACAAACAGAGCTGGAAAACAATTGGGAGGGAAAATTTAGCTGTGATATAAATATGACTTGAAGGACAAATGCACGGACAACTTTGGTCAAGCTACAAATGTCTCCACAAAAAAAATCAATTAACCCTCTGCCCCCTCCAAATCCCGCCCCAACATTCAAGTGAGAGCGGTGATGCCTGCAGGGCATCCTGAGCAGCCTGAGAATTTTTCTTTCTCTAAATAGCAAGGCCTTCAACATAACATAATAAGATAATATAAATAATAGTCCTTCACCTAGCATAGTTTTCTGGCTTTTGGAGATGATTAAAACAATTATAACTTATGAAAATATCAGGAAGATTCAATTTCTAAAATCTCCCATGATCTTGTCTTAATTTGTGATTGAAAACTGATGTTTTGAAAACACTCAATTTTTGGCAACTGTATTTGATTGAACAGCCAATTAAACTTGAGATGTAGTAAAATACGAGTAGTCTGGGGCCTTTTGTCTCCTATAAACCACCTGAAAGTGCTTTGTAATAAAAGCTGAAATGGCTCTTACTGGTAAGTTGGAAAACTGCTTTTTTGGAGGAGGATGGGGGGTAGCCTCAAAATTCTTTTGCAAGGTAAAACACTGCATCCTATCACTTTTCCTTGTTTCCATTAATGGGAGCAAGTGTTTTTCTGTGTGACTTGATATGTTGGAAAAAATGGGAGGGGATGTAATAACAGGCTTGAGATCCCTAGTTGCGAGCAGATTCAAGCTCTGTAATGGTCTCTTGAAACTTATTTTGTGTGTGCTTTTGCTGAAGTATACAGCATTCTATAATTATGACTATAGAAGTGTAAAACCTGCCACCCCCTGAATAAATTATAGTGATATATAAACACCCAGATACATGTTTTGTTTCTTTGATGATAGAGGTAGCCCAGGGATTTGCAGTTAAGAGCTTTCCTCCTCTCATCCTTTGATTGCACTCCCTATCTACTGGCCTCAGCTGACAGCTTTTGTTTTCAAGGAGAAACTCTGAGAAATAGCTTTCTCTGTGACAAGACATGGTTTGGTATTAATACTGAAAAGAAACTTGCCTTTCAGCTAGTGTTCTAGTGAGTTGCATAACTTTAAACTGAACCCAGCACAAATCTTTAAAGAACCGATATTCCAATACTTAAAATCTAAATAAATAAACAAAACAGATGGTTATTTTCTTAAAATCCAAATTACTCCATCACTGGTAGTGTAAAAGCAGTCATCTGCTTTTCTTGCAAACCATAAGTCTTGCATAAACCTTTTCAGTGCTACCATAATTGCATTTTACAGGCAGTTATTTGTGTCGTCCTTGACTTGCATGTGTAATCCAAGGGTATGCTTGGCTCCCCCTGTTTGAGGGTGGAAGGACTAAGAGTCTAAGGAACTGCAGCTTCTTAAGGACTTTGCAGAAATGACTTCTCCACTTCAGAGTTTCTTTCAGTGGGAGAGGACTCATGCATGGAGACATGGGGAGTAAGAGCATCGAGGCTGGCAGCTGGGGTAAGAAACCATAACGTAAAAGAAATTTTTAAGAGATGCCATCTTCAGAATTTGGTTTCTCTTTGCTCTTTTTCTTATCTTTTCAGTCTGTGGTATTCTGGGTAAAATATGAGGAAAATTACTTAATTATTTTGTGAGGCAAAGACTTAAAAGCAGACTAAAATTTGAACTCTATTCTGCATCCCTGTTTTCAATTAATCCTGAAATATGGCACAAACATCCTGGTCTGTCCCTTACTGATCTCAGGACCTGCTGTATCCAATCCCCAGGACAAAAGACAGGAGCAACTGTGAAGCAAGGTTTAGGATTGCATCCCTGAACAGCAGGAGCCATGTAGTAAAGGTCCTGGAATTGTTATGCATGTACTTGCGACAGAACAGGACAATACAGTTTTGAATTTCAGTGGTTTTACAACCTTCTGCAGATCACTTCTTAACTCTGCTTGCTTGGTGAACCCAGGACTCTGTAGCCATTTACCTGGGAGCCTTCCTGACATCCCTGCTAATCCATTGCTTACCATCCAAGGACTGCTGCTGTGTAACCTAGCCCAGATGTTGCAGTGTCCGGTATACAGGACAAAACCCTGCACAGAGCACAGTGGATGCTAACCGAATTGCAATGTTGGGATTATGGGGGTGGACAGGATATAATCATGTCGGGTGACAACTGGCAAGACCCTTGGTTGTAAGAGCAAAAACCATGAATGGAAAATCACTTAACTTGTGAGATGGAGTTTTCAGGCAAGGTGTTTATGAACCCGGATCATCTATCATCAGGTAATAAAAGTAGGATAACTGGATAAATGATGGTGAACCCTGACAGAGGTTGCATGTTTAAGCACTTCTGAGAAAGGGAAGAACTGGCGCTAAACTGAAACATCTAGATATTTTTGATGCTGGTTGACCTGACTGTGACTTGCTCTACTAAGAAGAGTGCAAATTGCCAAGAGAGCAATAGTTGTCCAGCATCTAATCAGTGATCATAAGGGCAATGTGCAATAGCATTGTTGTAGAGTAGCCTGGGATTACATGCATGAAAGGAGGCTGGTAAAAGAGGATTTCCTGTCTGTTTTAGTCAGGAAAATCCAGTCCACCAACTGAGAGGAAATTAAGGTAATAAAACCCCCTCTGACTATCAGGCAAAAGAAAAACAATAAAGATGAGGGTCTGAGAGATGCATTTTTAATAGAGCCTTCCCTAACGAGGCAAATATTACCTGAGAATAGATGAGTGCCCTCCAATTCGGCAGAAGTTAAGGGTTTAAGGTCTTCCTGGTAAGAGGCCAGTTATAACAATAGCTTACTCGATTCTCTCCATCCATACATGCATTTTTCTTCTCTTCCAGCCTTCATGCTTATCTTACAATCTCTTTTATGTTGTGTTGAGGTTTCACATAAGGATTATGGTGGTGTTCTTTTCAGATAGGAAATACAAACTCTAATACATGGGGTGATTTTTATTCCCTTTCTCTGCTAGTAACTGTTGTTTTGTGAGTGTATCTCTTTGTATATAGTAGGGATCTCTTAACTGTTCCTCACTGCTGTGTGTCTGAGATTTCTCTTCAGGGGAACATTAAAGAGAGCATAATAAAGTGAGCTCAGGTCACTTTGAAGGAAGTGACTCTCTGAAGGCTTAAAATTATCATTGGTGCGGCTGATCCCTTCAGTGTGAGTGGGCATGTACTAATAAATCAATCTTACACTGCATGGATGAAGAGATGGCTTGAGTGCCTGTAGACCATGGATGAGAAGCAGTACAGTGTCAGCTACTGCAGTTTAGTGGGAGTGATTTTCTGAGGTGTGTGATCCTTCCAGCATTGTGCTGGAGTGAGAAGGCAAGGGCTGTGGGCACAGCAGCCAGGGATCTATCTGACAGCGGAGCAAAGCTACTGTATGGGATGAATGCACAGAGCCTAGGAATAGCTGTTGCCCTGGACTTCTTAGCGCTTTATTTTTCCTGGATATTAAAAAAAATAAATAATGAGAGCTTGTTCTGTAGCAGTTAGAATGAGACATGCAGCTAGGAAGGATGTGTGCAGACCCAGGCATCTGGTCTCACCTGAGGAAAATTGAAGGCCAAGCTAGTGCTAATAATCAAATTTAAATGTGCACTTTGTTTGTAAATGTTATCCTTTTTTAGCATGAAATGTTATAGCTGTTTTATTTGTTGGCAGTATGTGGCTTAATTACTATATAAGTTATCAAATTAACTTTTTTTCATTTCAATTGCAATTACTGGTCTAATTAATAGTATAATTAAAAAAAAAAAGACACCAACACAGTACCCATTGTAAGCAGTAGAAACTGCAAGGTGTTTCCTCCTCTTGTCAGAGTTTGCACAGCAAACTTCAGTTGAAATTATAAACGTTCAAGTGACATTGAAAAACCAAGCCATGGGCCTGGCTTTGAGTTCTTGTTTGTTTCCTGCCTCCTGATAGCAGTGTTCTTCTGCATGTATCTGTCCTTTTGCTGTTAATAACAAATCGGAATTCTGGCAGGTCTGATGTCATGGCATAATCCTTAATCTGTACGGTGAGTTTCACGTGAGTTAACTATGAATGGGACATGCCTACTGGAGCGTGAGTGTGGGGCAATGCTTTCCAAAGGCTGCCGGTGACTCTGCTGGATCCAGCTCCAGAGACAGTCTTTTTCCCAAGACACGACTGTAGATGTCAGTGTTTAACTAGCGCAGTGTTACTGACTGCCCTGCTGCATTAATTTAAATCAACATTTGATTCTGGTTTTCCACTGCAATGGGAAAAAATGTGCTTTCCGAACTGGGACTTGGTATCTGAAAAGAGTGGTCTCATTCAATGAAATAGTGCTTGATTTAAAAGCCTTTTTTCCCTCATTCATAATGAAATTCCCTCTGTGACCTTGCATCTTCCCACAAAAAAAAAAAAAGAAAAAAATCTGAATTACAGACTTGTGAATACATGCTGTTGACTTGAAGCTCTGGGTTTGTGTGGGGGTCTTTTTTTATTTTTTTATGTGACAGGATGCCATACAGTATTGACAAATAGTATTCAGGAGAAGCATAGAATGGTTCTGCATGCTTTCCAGTGTTTCCTGAGTTGTAAATAAGTATTTTCACCAAGGATTTGTGTATTTCAATCAATATATGTTTCTTAATGGGACAACTGAAGCATAGTGAAGGCTCCCATAGACAGCAGAGGACTATAACTGTAGAACGTGGCAATTTTTGTACAATATATGCAGTTTTTAAACGTCTTTAATTGCGTAAGCTCATTAAGTCCTGATTTTTTTAAAAAAGTCTGATTTGAAGGCCACTGAGCATTTTAGACTCCTTTTTTTCCAAACCCAAAATATCTTTTGGAGATGAAGGTGGGGTAAAACTATAAAATTTTGGAGCATCTGCTGAACTGTGGAGTTGAATTTTGTGTTATGTGAAGGCTACTGGTTAAAACAAACATAACAGGTATATATGTTGTTTCCAAATTAGGTATGCTGCATGTATTACAATATGAAACACAGTTAATTTATACTCCTGTGTCTGATTTTCAGGATAACAGGCATTGCATATTATAATGGGCTTCCAGGCAACTACATCTGTTGCTACCCAGTGAAATCTTTCAGGTAATAGAACAATGTGTAAATAGGACTTGAATTCAACATGCTCTGACTGTCCAGTGCCAGGAGTAAAGCCTGCAGGGTGCTTGTTGCTACATAGTAATTTTAGAGTGCTTCTTCAGCATTCTATTAAAATTTAAGCAGGTGAATAATATCAGTTCCAGTTGCAATTGAAAGAGATGAGGAATTCCAATAAAAAATTAAAGGGAAGATTTCTTGTGAAAGAAATTGGAGAGTTTCCTTCTTGATAAGAAACTCTAGAAAGGTGGGACAGGTTGGACAGTCCTTTAATGTGTCTTGGTATTTCTATGCTTGGGGATGGGTGGGGGAGGTAAAAACAAAAATCTGGTTGCAATTTTTGTGTCAAGGTTCCTAGCTGAGGAAAATTTGGCCAGACTGTGCTCTCAAACACCGCAAAATTCCAGCGGAGACAGGACTCCACCACCTGTGTCCTGTCCCATGTCCCTGGCTATTGCAGGACAGGGAATGCTGTCTGAGTCTTGCCTCCCCTGAGAGCTTTGCTTTGCTCTCTAGAGGCCTGTGCCTTGGGTGTGGAAGTGGTGGCTGCTGACTTTGCATTTGGGAGGACAGTAGTGATAGGAGTGAAGAAAATCAGAACGGAGAGCCTGCAGGAGACTGAGGGGTTGGAAGTGGAGAGAATTAGAATGTATCAGTGAGAGCTGCTTCCAGTGGAGAGCATAAATGCTATTTAACAGGGACCTGAATTGATCTCTTCTGGAATACTGTGTACAGTTCTGATGACCCGTGTCCAAGAAAAATAAACTGGTGCAAAGAAGGCTTGCTAGTGTGATAAGGAAAATAGAGAGCTTGCTTTATGAGAAGAGACTAGAAGAGGTTGGCTTACTTGCTTAGCATAGTATAACGAAGGCCAAGAGGGGATATGTTTGCCTATAAATATATCAAGGAGATAAATATCAGGCAGGGAGAAGGCTCCAGCTGGAGGCCAGCTAATGCTTAGTTCTTAGTAAAGGCTGCTGCTGGCATGAGGATGAAGGGGTATAAAACATCTATGCTTTTGCTGGCTGTGAAAGTGAAGGCCCTGGTGCCGCTGTTCAGTGGGAGTGGTGAGAGATGAACCACCATGTCGAAGGTGGTGATCAGTCAAACAAGGTCTGAAAAATGAAGGTTCCCATGATCCCTCAGAGCAAGCTTCAGGGGAAGGAAGCAGGCCATCACTCTGCCCAGACTGGTTATGATGCACAAGGACCTTCCAGTCTCTGACGAATGGGAATCTTTTGACTTGATCTTGCACTTGTGTTTCTGTTCATATTGTGGGCTTCCACACAGCTTGCCACAGGCAGGAGTGTTTGCCCATGTAGATGTCAGACTAAAGCTTGTCCAGAACCTTTTAACAGGAAGGTTTTTCATTGTTTGCTTCACGGCAGCATGCCATTTCTAATTAAATTTAAACTGGGTGGATTTTCTGCAGTATGGAACAGCTTTGGGGTAAAGCTGGAAATAACAACAGACTGGTTGTTAAGGCACTGATTTGGCATACTACAGGTTCAGCTCTCGGTCAGCCTGAACTGGACTTGAGAACTTTAAGTTGGCATCTTGCATCTTTGGGTTGGGTGTGTTTAGTCCCAGTGGAGTCCTATTTTGTTCTCTCTGCTAATGAGTTACAAAAAAATTTTTAGGAAATGTTTGTGTAAACCTATGTTGGAAACAGGGGTGTCCTAACCAGGGTCCTTTAGGAAAGTGTGTTAGAGGTGAAAACTGAGAATGGTGTGTGCTTTGGGAGCTGTGCAGATGGATTTTCCTAGAGCCGAGGTGGTTATTAAAGGTTCTTGGGCTACCACATCTATCTCTCTTAATGTGAGGTGCAGAGAGGTGCAGGCTGTTTGCATATCATGCAAAGTTGCATATGTTTAGTTAGAGAAGGCAGTTGTTGGTGGCTTTGCTGGATTAACTGGTCTCCAAGATCCTTTAAAGTCAGTTCAGATGTCAGTCTACTAGTTGGACATAAAAAGCTGTATTTCATAATTTGTCAAAAACTTTACAGCATGCTGTGGGAAGCAGGAACTTTTGCTGGCCATTTAGTTAACTTCAAAGATTAATTTCTATTCTTTCTGCACTTTCTAATTCAAAAGCATGCTAGGAAATACCACTTATATCAGTAAAAGCCTGAGGCTTTATTAATGTAAAACTCATAATTAAATCTGCTAACAGAAGAGGTTTGTCATCATTTATATACCTTTATGGAAATATTTAGCCATGAAAGAATAAACTTGTAGGGCCTAATCTTGCTGTCTAAATGTGGGCAGTTCATGGATTTCTGAAGCAGATGCATGTCTTTCAGAATAGACCTAGAAGACCCATGGGCTTTTAACATTAGTGGCATGGAACGAGGAACAACCTCTGCACAATTGCCAATAATTTAACTGGAGTGGCTTTAGCCTGTGAGAGGGCTGTCTGCACACAGACACTAAGCTCTGACTGCACCACGATTCTGTCACTGGGAGCCCTTTTAAATTGAAAGCTGACTTAGAGCTTTGTACAGAGCAGCTCCCAGGGGAAATGCTTCACAGCAAGGAGAACAATAGAGAGAAAAGGCTTCCCTCTGGGAAGATTTTCTGGATTATATCCAAGCTTTCGACCACTGTAGATCCTGTTCCCTATAGGAAGCGTGTGTAAAATTTTCCATGTTGGATTGAGATTTAATTTTAGCCTTTGCTTGAGGGTCTTGTGTACTTCAGCACCTTGTGGAATGATCTTTTTGCTTTGTAAAGACATTGCTGAGATAACTGTATTGCTGGAAGATATATCTCGATCCCAAAATGCTAACTGCATCCTGTTTGTGTTGAAGAATTTGTTCTGCATTTGTGAATCATCTGACATGGCTGTGATTCAGCACTTCCTACAATCAAACCTGGTCAGGTCTCCATTTGCACAATTTCCATGACTGTCACTCAGATGAAGCGGGATCTCCTCTGCTAGGATCTGAGAGTTACTGTAACCCAGGAGAAATTTGTGAGGAGAGTCAAAACCTGTGCCTCCCAGGAGAACTCGGAGGCTCTGGAACCCCATTAGCTCTGTACTTTTCTTCCCTCTTGCAAGAATTGGTATCCAAAGTCCAGGCAGGCTTCATGTTTTGCAGCAGGGAGAGCAAATGTTCTCTCTGCATGAGCATTTTAGCTTGGATTAACAGTATGTTTTTGACATTTATCTCCCAACTGTTCTTGCTTAGAGTACCTTTATTTGCACCATGGGGCAGTCTTGGACTATATAACTTGGATTTCTTTTGGATGAAATCGAACTGCAGAATACCATCTAGGATTACATCTAATATGCCCCAATGACAAATGGGCATGTTGGCCTGTGGGACCAGCTAGATTTGGTCTGAACAGGAATGTTAGAAAGATGCATAATGCAAATATTGGGTCTTTAGCACCGCCTGTTTTACTCTATCTGCTCCCACTGTGCTGTGCTACTTGTCAGGGTAGACGTATAACCTGAGCCCTTCAGAGCTGATGGCAAAGAGCCTCTTTGAGCCAGGAATTCATTCAGTGTCAAGAAGATAATCCTATGGAATATATGAAGACTTTTCAGTAGACAGCCATTCTTTTATAACTCCATCACTCACAGTTAAGACTTGGATATAACTTGGTATTACTGACATAAGTTACGCTGCTTCGCTGCCTGCAATTCAAGGTAGGACTCCAATATTTCTTTAATTTGCCTAACTTCAAAAAACAAACACTTCAATAAACCTAAGCCAATTTTGGAGTAGTCCCAATACAAACTGCATAAAAAGTTGTCTTGGGAAGCTAGGTGTTTTAACTGGTGAGATGCCCAGTGAAAGGCAGACACAGACATCTCTAATGAAATGGAAATGCAATCATGCTGAAGCACGCATAGAGGGTGCTTCCCTTCTGCTGATGTACAGACCTTCAGGTAGGATTGCACTCGTCTTGGAGTGTCAAAATTCCTCTGGATTCCACTGGACAGGGCTCATGTATCATCAGCCTTTGTCTGACACAAGGGAAAACAAAGCGTTTGCTCAGATCTGCGTATGTTGCACGCAGACTTGAATATTTTCCTCCTTAGGTACTGTCCACCTTCCCAGGTTTAGATATTTTGTTCATTTTACTTTCTTATAGCAGAGCAGAATGCTCCTGGGGACAGCAGAAACTGGTGACATACTGATTTGAGGCTTTGTGCTGCACTGTTAAATGAAATAGTATCTCATGCTCTGGCAGTGGGTATGGTGGGGGGAAGTCTTGTGACTCACTGAATGCGTATGTGGCAAGGTCTGAATTATGATTCCTATCAGTTTATGTGGGGCTTAGGGTTGTTCTGGGCAGAGTATTTCCTATAATTTGATTTAAATCATGTCAAATCCCTAGGGTCTGGGGAGAAGAGGTGGGATTGTGTAATTCCAGAGTATTAATATCAGGCAGGGTTAGTTCAGAATATGAAAACTCAATTACTTGTTCTGGCAGTTACTGAGACATCACAGATTTTCAGGCTGCACACCACACAGTTTAAGAGTCAGATGCAAAGTTCGCAGCATGCTCCAGCCTTAGTCATCCTAATTCACATCCAGCAGGCTTGTAAGAACAGCCCTGTTTTCATTAACTAGTTTGCATTAGCCTCTACCTGTAGTACTGAGATCTGAACCATGGAGGCTGCGTAATGTGACACTTAGCAAAATGAACTCCCGTGTTTAGACCAAGGCAATTCATTGTATGCTGTAGCTTGTTCCCACACGCTTGTATATATATTGGGTCAGCAGTGGGAGCTACCACAGCGGGCTATACGTGGTTCCATTGTTTTACATATGTCAATGTTGAGACCTCTCCCTGGAAGGTTTGCTTGCATGGGACTCTTTCAAGATTTCTTAGGAAAGGTTTTTCAGTGTTTGAAGTAAATGTTCAGAACACCAAGAAATAGCACGGATAATCCTCAGGAGCTGTAAAGGATGTCAGTAGGATACTCAGCAGAATCCAACACTTCAGCTTACAGGCTACCACCTAAGTGGAAATTGTAAGATCTAGGTGCAAACCTTTCATTAATATGAACACCCACACGACCTTGGGCAATTTCTGCTTCTTGCTTCTGTTTCTGTTCCTCTCTTCTGCTTTTGCTGTCAGCACTGGGTGCTTTTCTGGCGAGAATTGTCTGTTCTGTGGGCTCTAGTAGAAGGAGAAGGAAAACTTGCTTGTGGTTCACACCTCTGAATGCTTCTGCAATGTAAGTGAAAATAACAGCTTTCACAGAACAGTGTAATTATTATCTTTCTAATATCCAGTTCTTCTACAGAACATTCAAGACAAGCCTCTGCGTACCTGTCTGGGAAGCAGTGGGCACCTTACAATCTAGGAGAGTGAAAAAGATTTAAAGCCACCAGTGTGCAAGCCATAGAGGGAGATAAGACATTTTTGTAAGAATTAAATCAAGCAAAACTATAGTGGTGTTTTCAGCTTATTTGTTGTGAAGGACTGATGGAATCCCTTTTTAAGCTCCACATGCTCTCTTATGGCTATCTACTCACAAAATTGGGGCTAAATTTAGCATTCTGTGTTACACGGCAAAAGGTGATGATCAGTCTGCAAGTGAGTTGGTTGGTGTTAATTTCTAGGAGAGAGTTTTTACTTTGACCCAGAGCTTTTCAGGGCTTCATAGCTTTGCTGCGGTATTCCCTGGTAGCAAATGGGCTTGCCTCGTAGAGGCATTGGGAAGCTTAATGATTGTCAGGTTCTCCTCCAGAAAAGATCCTTGAGCAAAAGGCAGTTTGAGTTCAATACGTATTTTCAGAATGGCTTCAACCTTTTGCAGTTTGGATGGCAGTGTGTTGAATGAGAATCTCTGTGACTGACGGTAGTGGAGTGCCTGCAAGGGTTTTTTTCTTGTTATAGGCATTTTGAGTTTTCCAGTCATCTGCTGGAGTATAACCAGTCCCAAAGGCAGGCAGAAAGGCCTCTGAACTCATCAGTTCGGGTACTGTCTGTTGCACCAAGTATACTCAAATGTCTTGGCACATATTGTGCCAGTGCTTAGCTGCTTCTGCAGTGAAAGGCTTCATCCTGAGTAGGTGACAGCTGCAGTGGCATACACACTGCCTGTTTAAACCATCCTCTTCCATGTACCTCTGCCCTCTGAGTCGCTCAATAGATGTTTATTTTCAGGCTATTTATATGCAGTAAGGAAGTTGTGCCCTTGTTTGGGTTATCCTCGCCCTGCAGATCTTGCTAGTGGGAGAAGATCTTGCTTCTGGAATTATTCTCTTTGAATCCCAAGGACAATTTGTCCTTTCCAAGTGATAGGGACAGGCCTGAAATACAGCCTTAACCTGACTTATGTTGCTGGGTCAACTCTCGGGTAAGCAGGACCGTATGATGCAAAGCAGTGTTGACTTAACTTCACATAACATTTTTGTCTCGGCTAGGCCTGGACAGTACTCTTGAAATATTCACGTACAATCTCCCCAGCTTTCCAAAGAACTGGACCAATAACATTAAAAGTAAGCTAGTGGATAAGTTTAAAGATGTGATGCTGATTTCTGTAAAAAGAACTGCTAATTACAGAAATAATGTGTTGATTTGACCCTATAGAAAAATTAGCAATTTCATGTGGGTTGCTCCTAGCTACCTTAGACTCTTTTCTACATTGGACATATATTTGATATAATATTATTAGACTTGCTTGCAGTAATCCTTAGGGATGTGTAGTCTTTCTTTCCATGATATCAATAACACTTTCCTACTAAAGTGTTTTGAAGGATAGACATTCCAAATATGGTACGCCCAGTGTAAAAACCTGCAACTGTTAACTAAAACAGGTGCAGTTTGCAGCATCTGTCATATAGTCATATTCGGAATGATAGAAAATGGGAAGTTCTGTACAGGAAAGCTTTGTGCTCGGACATCGCAAATGTTGTCTCACCAGCCACTGATTTCCAAAGTGTGATACAAGATACCTGTTTTCCTCTGTGTTTGTGGCTGGCAATAGATGTGATACGTGTTAGAAATTATTAATATTCTAATGACTGCTGTGGTGATTGAGAACAAATGCTGATATAATCAGAGCGCAGGATGATGTGCATAGAGAAAAGTCCAGTTTAGGCACGACTAAACTGTTAATAATTTGAATGCATTCACATGCTTCTGAGTTTGTTGCTGGTCATTGGCCAGTAATATTGTAGAAACAATGATAATATTGGAAAAACATGGTATGCAGGGGCAGGACTTACCAACTTGCCAGGTTACCATCACAGTAATTCTCTGTAGAAATTCCCTACTTCTGCACTGCCCCCCCCCCCCCCGAATCTCTGATCATGTAAGCTAGAAATGTATATGCATGAAAAAGATGGTAGAAAATTGCTGCAAAAGATCCTTTCCTGAAGACTTTTCTTTGGAAAAATTTCTGTTAAACTTGAAAAAGCAGATTTGCAATGTTACTTCATGTGTGATACATGAAAGAAAATACACAGATTTCTAGATTTTTCATATCAGACTAAATGGAGGTACCTAATTCCTGGTCACTATGCACATCCTCCAGAACTTGGGATACTTGAGTCCCTTAGTTTTGAGTGGCTATTTTGGGGGTGGGTGCTCTAATAAAGTACATACTCTTATACCTTTGCATGTTTGGGGACCTATAGTGTGTTCTCCTGTGTCCAACTTGTGTGTTTCTCCATCACTGCAAGGAAGTAACTTCTAAGGTTAACTGCAAAGGTTGTTGGTCAAATGAAATTTTGCATGGTGGAAAAGGAAGCACCTTATCAAAAGGCACTGTGAGGACTGAGGTAGATACAGTGTGGAGAGCCTAATAGTGCCAGCACAGCTTGATAGGTAGAATGGTCTAGCAGGAAATATATTATGTAGGGCTTAACTCTGTTAATTGCAGGTTTTTCTTTGTAATAGTAAATGGAAATGGGGAATGTTCAGCATAGGTTAGGACTGACTGTCAAAAATTAATTCTTAATTAATTATTTAGAAATAAATTAAATGATCAGAAGACTTGCAGTCTTGCATCTCTGTTTTTTTTTTCTCCCACCCATTTGAATTGATGCTGTCTTATTTGGTTTCATGCAAAATAACTTCATCAAGTTTTCAGAGGGTTCAATAAATTCTAGTTCTTCTTTCCATAAATGCACTTATTAGATGCTTTTGTCTCTAAAACGTTTTCAATACCTTGATTTCTATGTGCTGCTCTTGTTATACTTTTTTAACAGGTCAGCTTTTACCTACTGCAGGGATTTGAAAAAAAAAAACCAAACCCACAAAAAACCCACAAAAAACAACAAAACCCACAACACCCCCCCTGCAAACTCCAAAAAAAACAAAACAAAAAAATAAACCCAAACAAGCAAAAAGGTATTTTTAGAGTTGTATAGAAAGCCCCTAGATAAAGTGCAGGGGAAAAACAGCACAGCAAACCTTCCTTCCCTGCCTATGCACAGAGGGAGATCTCATGCTGACCTGCTTGATTGTTTTCCTTGACTTGTTAGCTGTAGCATGCGACATGAACAACACAAAGCTCTTGTTTCATTAATATATCCTGCTCTGGTATCACTAGTCTTCGTGGGCAAATAGATTTTGGGACTGTACCCTATGGCCATGGTCCATACACAGAGGAGCAAGGTGTGAAGCTGGGCTGCACCCTGCTGTTGTCACCTCACAGCTGGTACTTTGTATTCACTTATGGAAGCAAAAACAGCTGGAAAGTTGATTTCTGTTTTCTGCTTGTAGCTTTTTCCAGTCTAAGATTAGTCCTGCGTGACGTAAAGGCTCTGCTGGGAGCTCTTCTGCTTGCTGGCCCTGGGCATGTGGAGAGGAGAGTGGGGAGGGATGTGTGAGACTGTAAGGCTGTAGTACTCCAGGCTATTGGAATAGCCCCTTGAAAGCCTCTGCAGCCGAAGCAACTTGGTCAGAGGAGAGTAAATCCTTTAGGGTATTATGATTTTGGCCTGATGTGATTTTTCTTTGCTAAAAATGAACATAGCCTCTTTTTTTTTTTCTACATGAGAAATTGGTTTGCACATACTTTTCTTGAGCATGAAGATTGTTGGCTTCTGTTGTTTGATCTAATAACTTCACTTGCTGAAGAGACATCTGCCATGGTGCCTTTGGTGTTTTTTCACTAAGTGAAGAAATACTGGGTTTGAGGGCTGTGCATCATACAGGACTGCCATGGTGCTCATGGCCTGCGAGGAAAGAGCACCTCTGCTTGCCCCCTTGGTCCTCCTTTTATATAAGAATTCACTCCTATAAAGAAGGCAAATTGCAGAGGACTTAGTTAAACCTGTCGTGCTCTTAGTAACATTTTATCTTGCTACTGGTGACCAATAGGAAGGGGGAGATACACATCCTTGTAGCTACATAGCACCTCCAAATGTTTGATGGCATGGACCAATAAGCAGGATGTATGGCTACATGGGGCAGCCCCCTGAGTTGGGATAAATCTCTGAATTTCCAGCCTAGATAGAGGCCAACGTAGTTTCTTCCCTGAAAAGCTGTTAATTTAGACAGTTAACGTATGGTAATTGTCTCCAAGCTTTTGCCTTGACATTGCCAGTTGAGGGCAGCTTTGTTAGTACTTAATGCACTCCTGTCCTTTGTGGGTGCTAAGAATAAAAAGGCCTCATTTGTGGAAATTATGCACTTAAACGTCAAAGGACGTTACTGGTCTCAGCTGCTTGTTTGATGGTAAGCTCTTTCTTCCCAGCCATGGCTGTGTTGCGAAGGTGGAATGGGGTTTGTGGTGTGTTGCTTCCTCTGAGTCACTGCTACAGTTCATGTCATAACAGCTACTGTGCTGCAAGACCTGCATACAACTCAACTCCCTCTGTTTAATCTGCATTCAGAACCTTCTCTAAGGCAGTTATTTTGCTGCTGAACAAAAAATAAATATGATGTTTACTGGACTTAGAGTTTGCCCAAAGCCACCTTTTACAGAGCAATCTTATTAGTGTGTTTTTTGAATGGTAATAGCAGGATTTGTGTGTCTGGTACCCTGACTTTGCTACCTGAATTTTGGAAAGCAAAATCAGAGATAAAGTATTGTCAGTTCTTCAAATACGACCACCTCAATAGAGTTTCTTTTCACAGACACTGTTCAAGACAGTGCCTAGCAATCTTTTGGTTTGGAAACTACAACTATTACTGGGCTTTGAGAAACATGGGCACCCAGAAGCCATGGGGGAGCCTGGCGTCCGTGAACTATGCTGTAAGGGCTTTGTCCTGTGCCTCTTGTTAAGCACCTACAAGTCCCGTACCTACTTCCCTTCCCAGCACCCAAGGACTGTGCATACTTGTTTTAGAGCAGAAATACAACTTGCAATGAACTATCTTTTTCATTGTCCTGTACCTCCCTAAACCTTTGGGCCAAACTCCTCTCTGCTGCAGACCTCACATGCTGAGAAGCCTGTCTGGAGGTGACTCAGTGTGTGCATAATAAAAAGGTTAAAAGAGGTAAATGCTGTGAACTGTGGCTTCAGCCCTCTTTTGAGTTCTGGCCTTCAGGATGAAAGGCTGCCTCATGAAATACCACCTCCTGACTTGTTCCAGCATCCATCCTTGCATATGGTCACTGTGCCCTGTTGACACAGTATTGAATTTCTTCACGGTGTCTAATGTATTTGTCTGCTTAGTGCTCTACGAAGGTGGTGCTGCTGCTGATGTCCCCAGGAGTGGGCCAGTGCTGCACAGAGGAACTCAGTCTGCTCTGACTGACACCAGCAGTCCTTAGTGAGATAAGGATTTAAATCTGAAGCTCCCAGTAGGTTAGTGTCTGAACTGCACATCTTCTCCTCTTCCTTGCTGTGCCTCCAAATCCAGCTTTCACAGCACCACAGGCATTTTAATTATTCCTTGGTCATTGCTGACCTCAGTAATTGTCTGGAAAACTTCAGAAAGAAAAAAGTATCTTTAAGCCATTTAAAAAGTGCTTTCTTCGATTAGTCACTTCTCCAAGCCTCAGGGATTTCACTACTTCTTCCTTAACAGCCTGTTGGGGGAGATGGCAAGTTATGGGTGTATTTTTGGCACTGTTTTAGCTTACATTGTCCCTCAGACCCTTGTGATGTATGGGAAAGTGCAAAAATCCTGCTGTTGGGTGTTGGAATGGATAATGGTGAAAATGTGTAGTTCTTAACATGACAGTGCTATTTCATGAAGGAAACATGATATTATAAGTATTTTTCTGAACTCTTCTTGGCTTGGTGATAATGGAGAGTCATTTGATCTAGATTCAGAGACTCAGCATAGTAAAACAGGTAAATGTCTCTTAATGTAGATGTATGTTCCTAAAACACATGTCTCCTGAGGGATATTTTTGTCTATAATAAATTCTAAATAGTGTACTAGCTTAACAACAACATAATATGCTGTTTTCTGACTGAGTAAGCTCTCTGTCTTTTAAATTTCCTGACTGTAACAGCGGGGAAACTTTTTTATGTGTATATTTGTTTTTTCTTTCTGAAAGTGTTTGTTGTGAGACAGGTATAATATTAAAAGTGCTAGGAAGCTTTTGATTGCAATTACAGTGTTGCTCTAATCTTTTTCTGGACCTAAATGTAGAAAAGCAACCTATTCTTTACGATGTAGCCATGCTTCACTTAATGCGGTGGTATTTTGACCTCTGATTCCTGTGGGTCGGTGACTTGTTGTATTGAGATTCCTCCTGAGGCTCCAAATGAGGATGGCTGATGAGACTTCACTGGTGAAGCAGAGTGACTGAATCCCTACAGTAACATTAATTATTGCCTGGAGCAACTCAAGAGAGGACAGGGGAGCTGGTATGTAACTGAAATGTTCTTGTTGTAGCTCTATTTCTGTGGAACTAACAAAAGAAGGATATAGTTCTCTTTACATAACATTTCATTGTTTACTCCTAATTAGGAAGGATCATGCCAAAATGACAGTTTATTTTCATATTTACTTTTCACTTTCTTGTTTTTTAATTGCTTTAGACTTCTGTCATTCCTTTTAGGAATTTTAAATGTAAGCACCCGTGTCAAAGGAGAAGAATAAGTTACTGTTGTATGCTGCTGTTTTTATACTGGGGAGATGTGAAATATTTCTGGCAATGCATTACAAATACACTGGAGTGGTCCTCTGTGCTCGGTAGTGATCTTAGAGGAATTTCATCCTTAACTTCTGTTTTCTTCAGTGGTAGTTGAATATCAAGTGTACTTAAATATCCTGAAAATCCAATGGAACAGAGATCAT
Organism: Chroicocephalus ridibundus; assembly: GCF_963924245.1. NCBI lineage: Eukaryota > Metazoa > Chordata > Aves > Charadriiformes > Laridae > Chroicocephalus > Chroicocephalus ridibundus. The sequence goes on from NC_086292.1 coordinate 11,069,543, forward strand.
CAAGTAGGTATGTCAGTATTTATGCTGTTAAAAAGCAGAGTCCTTGTTTAATATCCACTAACTGTGGATTTTTATTTTTGAAGAACTATTTCTGGTTAAAAAAAAAAAAATCCAAAAAAACCCCTCCAAAACCCCCAACCCCCCCCAAACCACATAAAAAATATAGAAGCCATATATTTGAAATAGTTTGTGGGGAATAAATGCCATTGTCTCCATTTAGGACTAATCCATTTGACACAAACGGCATGTTCTAGGCTAATCAAAGACCATATATATTTGTGCTGCTCTTCTTGCGCTGAAATCTTTGTCCTGGTCATGCATTGAAGTGAACCTGTGACTTGCTCCAGGGTTCCTTCTTAGCGCTTTTGGCCAGCTACAAGAGGGTATAGTATTTTTCTCTGATTCTATCTGTATGCTTGCTGTAGGTAGTGTTTGATTTTTTTGGCAGCTTGTGACCTGGTGTGGGTTGGTTATCACTGGGTCTGCTCACCACATGTGTTAGCAGAGCAGTTTGCCTGGAGGTTGCCCTGTATGGAGGTCCTTGCACCCTCTCTGTGCTGTTCTCTATGACTATGTACCAGTCCAGACCACCTGTGTTCCCTGTTGGCCAAGGGGAGAGAGAATTTGCTTAGTTAATGCTTTGTCCCGCCTCAAACAGTTCTCTCTTCCTGATGAAGATACTCTCATACTTCTTCAGTAAATGTGTTGGGTGGCAATAGGATGGTCTCAATCCTCCCCCCAGTTATTGATTTTTATGCAAATGCACAAGTATTGATAACCTCTGTTTTGCATTGATAATCACAATAATTATTTCCAGGTACCGGTTATGGGCTCGCTTTTGCCAAATTGTCATACACATAGTATAAAATTGAAACCTCCTGATGGAAGCTTTTTTGATCTGTTTTCAGGCCCAGCAGCAAAGGAGTAGTCTCATGAATCCCAGTGTATGTTTTCAGGATAATCATAGAATCATCTAGGTTGGAAAAGATCTTTAAGATCATCAAGTCCAACCGTTAACCTAGCACTGCCAAGCTACCCCTAAACCACGTCCCAAAGCCCCACATCTACACATCTTTTAAATACCTCCAGGGATGGTGACTCAACCACTTCCCTGGGCAGCCTGTTCCAATGCTTGATAACTCTTTTGGGGTTAATTGTGACCAAGGAGATGAATTCTCTCATAAAACTAGCAATATGTGAAGCATTAAATGTGTACATAACTCTTATTAACCACAAACAATTAAATCTGCAACTGAAATGACAATGTGCATAAAGCAACAGACATTAAAGCAGAAAGTACATGATGAGCAATGCTGGCATGGCGATGACTGTTCTCTCAAAACAGGCCCCTCCGTGGAGACTAAAACTCCCTCGATATGACACTGAGATGATAATACTTTGCACTTACATTGCACTATACATGTTCACATTATTGTACAAACATTAGCTATAATTAATCCTCACAACACCCTTGTGGGGAAGATAAGTATTATTACTTATTCCTGTGACAGTGCTGGCAACTATCACAGGTGGGCTACCACTGACTGGTTGTGGGTGTAGTCTTTATGCAGAGATCCTCAGCAGTTGGCACTTCAGTTTATACCAGAGCTTATCAGAAATATATTTTGTATCTCCAGCTAGTGTGCCCCTTGTGTTACCTTCATGCAGCTCACACTCCCCTTGTGCTCCCAAAAAAGTGTTAAACAGAAAACTAAAACATCTGTGTTGTATAGAGTCATGAACAGCAGTGGTGTTCTGGGGATGTTTCTGTATGAATTCAACATTATTTGTGTATAGGTTTCACACATAGGTTTTAAGGTTTACTTTGATCACTAAATACCAATGCTATTATAACTCACACCAGAGTCTACTTAACCAAACTTTAAGCAACCCAGAGAAACAACGATCATCCACCTAGAGATGCATCTGACTTGCACTCAAACTTTTGTGCACCTATGTTGATGAGAATTCTTGCTCTAAGTAGCCAGTCGTCCGCTGCAGCATTTCTATCCTGGTGATTCAGGGTACCCAAGTGGTGTGCTCCACAAAGGTGGCTTGTTATTATGGGGCAAGTTATTTTAAAGTTGTGTTAACTCTTGCAGTTTAATTGTGAACCTGTTTAACTTTTAGTCTTACTCCCTGTGGGTAAGAAATACAAAGGTATTGTATTTTTTAACTTGGTGCAGAAAATGTTTAAAGCTATTTGAAAAAAGTTAAAAATGCTTGAGAGGTTAGAAAAGATGATCCTTTATAGGCTGAAATTGAAATGGAATTTCCAGGATCTCTTTTTTTCCTTTGGAGGAGAGACACTTTGGCCTTTAGAGATCTTGTTTCTGTGGCACTGAACAAGAACACAGAGCTCTTGGCATTGGGAAGCTCAGTGTTTCCTGCCTGTTCCCAGCCTGGGAATGTGCCTGCTTTCTCCTGTGAAGAAGTGGGGATACATAACAGCCTTTATGTAGGCTGTTGTTTCTTTTATTCACATTTGCTGAGGACACTGAGATAGCAGAAGAATATTAGCACGTATAATATACTGGTCAAAATAATATATTTGTTGTTTAAAGTTGGAAGAGGAGTATGTTTTATACCAAGTAATCTTGGAGAGTCAAGTGGGTGTTCCTGGTGTTTAGTAGCGCCAGGATCAGATTTTAGAATAAACTCAAAAATGTAAAGCTGTCTTGAGACTTATGTTTTAGCAGTGGAGTCGTTCAACAGGGACAAGTTCTTGTTGTAAAGACTTTTTTATTAAAGAGCTCCCTTATTCTCATTACAGTGCCTGCCTAGATTTTAACACACTGGGCCATATCCTCATGTTGAATGATGCGCAACGCTTGCTTTTATTCTGATCTCCTTAAGAAAGAGTGATAACATACAGATATGTATCATCAGGTGCTGTTTCTGTTGATATACCTGCCTTAATAATGGAGGATTTTCAAAATTTTAGTGGCTTTCATCCAGTCTCTGTTGGTGTCAATCATATGGCTCAAAATGAGCTTTAAAAAGGGTTTTGTTATAAAGAGAATAAGAGGGTGAAGACCAATTGCTTGTGCAAGAATGTTGTTTGTGCATGTCATTGGTTCATTATATTTGCACTTGAATTAATGCAAGTATGGAAGGCAGGGTGTTTTGATCCTGCACTGTTGATTTGTATGTGCAAAGGCATGTGTACAGTTGTATACACTTCCCACGCATGAATCTGTTGTCTGCCTATGAAGCTGCTATAGATTCGAAGAATGTATTTATCTTTTTCCAGTTGCACAAATGTTTGGATACTTGTTTCAATGGCTTTTTTTTTTTTCCCCTTAGGTTTCCTTGGTGGTTTTGGAGATCTTGCACTAAAGGGGAGGAAATGCTAACCAAGCTCTTCATCCAAAGCAAAGCTATTTGGAAGAGTCTGTTTCTTTTATCAAGTTGTGTAAATGAGAAAGAGACCCAAAGGAAAAGACTGTGGCTAGAAGCAGAAGAAAAACATCAGCCTGACTGTAGAAGAGGGGAAGTAACTAAAATATTTATTTCTACTAGGTTGGAGAACAACATATGTTAGGCAGGCTTGACTTTTTCCAAGCATAAACTTTACTCTGACATGCTCTGCTACACACAGCAACAAACACTCCCTAAAGCAGAACATCAGATGGAACATTCAGTGAGCGCAGGGTAGCGGATGCAGGATGGTGCTTGTTTAAAAAGAAGCTGGCATTTGTCAGAAGCTGTGGCAAATATGCCATTATTTTTTATTTTCTACACAACCTGTGAGATATCAGACATGTTCTAATGAGATTCTGAAATACCAAGCTTATAAATATTGATAGGGAAAGTTCCTTCTCATCCATGGAGAGAGATTGCGTTTTGCAATTATACAGCTTCACTCATGTGAACTGTATTGCAATTTGTTCTTCTGTCTCCTTCACAGGAGAAACTGTTCAGAGTTACAGTTCAATCTCTGTTCTCAATCAACTCTCTTTTGCCACCTGTATTTCCTAGTTGATGAGATATTTAAAATTGTCTGGTATTCAGAGGATGCCAGACTGGGAGATTTCAGAGGCTGAAGCGCAAAACTTATGAGTTGGCAGCAGTTGTTTTCTGTTAGAAGAATGTGTAAGGTGGTCAAATTTTGTCATTTTAAAGGAAATGATGTATTTTTAACCAAGGCTTTTAAAAAAATATTGACCTGTTAATTTTTTAAATAAAAGTTCTTCAGGTTTTATGGATAAATTTTGCGCAATATCCTCTGGAATAAGTCACAGCACATTCCAGATATTACATGTTATTGTGCAAAATTGGGTTGTAACACAGTAGTGTGCTATGGCTCTTGTATCAGTTGCAGTGAAAACATATGAGACTTTGCATCAGTTTTCAGGTCATCACAGTAAAACCCAACAGAAAATTCCAGGCCTCGTTTGACTTTAGACTTAAAAGCAAAACAAAAAAAGAAATCCCCCAAACCCCGAAGAAAGCAACACAAAACTCAGATTTTATAGTTAATAGCCCTGCTGGTGATATTTCATCAGGTGGGCTTAATTTTGAAGTCTGAATATCAAAATTAGACTGCCTTTCATTATGGAGATGTAAGTCATTCTCCTTAAGTCTGACTGGCACATTGATTTCTGGGCAGTATGTGACTGCAGAGATTGCTTTTCATTCTTTTAGCCTTGACTGAAATATTTTCAATACTGCATCTAAACTAACATCCACTGTGAATGATGGCTGACAGGTACATAGTCTCTTGTAAGCTGCATAAAACGTGTACATAATTTTATGCTGCTTGTATTGTGTCTTTGAAGCTGAAGACAAAGCTTTTGAATCTGATTTGAAATAAAAGATGTATCGAGCAAATACTTCCTGGGAAAAATGACTGACCTCAGCTGCTTGCATACAACCCTAGACAGAGAAACTGCATTCAGAGTTTTGAAACGTATGGTTTTACTGTATGATAGCAGGGTGGATTGTAATATACCTCGCACCCGCTGGGATGTTTGTAGGGGCGTGGAGGGCTGTTCCGGCTGGCTGCTGCTTGACTCCCTAGTGCTGTCCCTGGGTTTTGGTCTTGCAGAGCTGCTGGGCAGCAAGACCTGTGTGCTCTTGTGTCGCACCCTGAGCATTGCTCAGGACCCTGCTGCTCTTCTCTGCCCTTCTGCACTTGCTTGACTTAGTGTTTTTCTTCTTGACTGCATGGAAATCCTATTGCTGTTTATCTGGGGGGCCCCTTTCAGGGGTCCTTGTTGTGGTCCAACAGGGCACCACCATCATGGGGATGAGCTACTGTTTCTACATAGCACAGAAAGTGGAGAATACAGTGGCTTTTCAGAGGTACTGCTTTCCTGGGCCAGCCCCAGGCTTTTTGACTGGTATCCCACACTTCGTTGTATTTCCAAATCTGTTGACCATAATTTCCTGTGATTATGACTCCAGTCTTTGTTCCCTAAACGGAAAATAGGGATAGGCCATGTAGTGAATAGATCAAAGCTACTTTGATAGTACACTTTTTGTCAAATGTACATACTCATAGCAGAGCTGCATTCAAACTGAATGCTGTTAAGCTTTTATTGGTATGCGGTGAGAACATGTAAATACATAAGATATTGAAGTAAAATTACATCCTGAGGTTCTTGCCCTCAGAATTATGCAGGCATTGATTTTCAGTATATATTGCAGTTCCTTCATGCAGAACCACGATGTATTTACTTACTATCTGGTAGAAGGACTTGTGAAATTACCTGCTTCTGGGAGCATGAACCCATGTCAGAAACGAGCCAAAAATCAAACACAAGCAAAAATCCAGATCTCTCTGAGTGCCTGAAGCTGTACTGTCGTAGGCTGTGATTTGGCGAAAGAATCAGGGTCATCCCAGTTAAAACACTTGTATTTGAGGCCCTGTAGAAATAAGTACCCCTTTGCAGAAGGGGATGGCTCTTCAGATGACTCTCTCCTTAGATGATAGTGTTGAGACTAAACAACATGTTCTTCCTGTCACTCTGCCTGGAGACTTTTCTGTAGGTGAAGTAAGCAGCTTCATGTGACTACTGGGGTGAATATCACAGCTGTGTTGCAGAGGGGAAAAATACTTGTGGAAAGAATGAGGCAGAGGAAGATGAGACTCACCTCTCCAACTTAGAGCATATCTGCTGGGTCGCTGAAATATGAGGTGAAGTTAAAGCAATGTGAACTTAGAAATTGTTTTTATGACGTGCAAACTGTGCTGATAAATGTACTGTGAGGGAGAAACCTGTGGTGGATGGGAGCTCCTCTGGGCTTCGTGCCAACCAAAAGTCATATGGCTGTGGCAGGTACCATGCTGAAGCTGCACTAACAAATTCTGGCAAGAGGCTGAACAAATGTCTTTTGGCAAGAATCTAGAGAACTTGGATTCAGCAATGGATGAGTGTGACTATCTCTGTTTTGGCCCTCTTGGACCTATGCTGTATCAAGCGGACATCCCCTGGATGTTTTCCTGGGCTCTGGCGTATTGGCTTGGGATGAGCTTTCCCCTGGAATAGTTTTCCCACCACTGCACAAAGCAGTACAGGATGATGGAACAGCTGTGTAACAAGAGGTTTTGCCCACTTGTGGCTTATTACACTGACACAGTAGGTCTTACAAGAACAGATACTTTATTCTTTGTGTATAGTGAAATCACTTCTCTGCAATTAAATACAAATAGAACATTCTTCATTATTTTTCTTTTTTTGTGTTGGCAATTGCATGCCATGCATGTCTCTGTTCCTTCTTCATCCTCTCTCTCCCCCATACAGCTGCATTTCACTGGTGGCCGTGGTGCCCTGCTGGATGCTCACTTCAAGGCTGCGTTCTCTGCTTTGAACTGTCCTTTGTGGCAGTACTGGTTCTTTAGGCAGACGACTTCAGTATCAGCCCCAAGACTTCTAAGAAGCCTTCAGATTCCCTGAATGAAAGTGTTGTGAAGTGTAATTAGTTTGAATTTAGAGTAAATTTTATTCCCCTTGAAGTAAATGTGTGTAAAACTTACTTTTAGATTTGATGGAGAAAAGACCATGATGTTCATTCATGGATGTAAAACTCTTCAATGTTTCAGGCCAGTGTTGTGGTTTGTGGTGGTATAGCTAAATGCCAAATGTGAAGCTCTGCCCAGCGCAAAGCAGTAGCAGTGTGAAGCTGTCTGTACTTTATAAGTCACTTGGTATAAAGAGAGCTTTTCCAACAGCAGGCGGTGATAAAACTGACTGCAGTGTTTGAATGCTCCCCTAATGTACTGCAGCATGGTATGGAAAAGTTAAATGCTTTAGAATCTGTGAAATGATAGTAGAATATACGATATGTTAGTAGAGTATCTGTGGTGAGTGTTTCCTGTTGATATTAAGGGGGATCGACTAGGGCAGAATCTGTAGTACGATGCATTGTACTACCTCATCAGCGGAGGTTGCAAACAGATTTCTCATTGAAATGCAATGTTATGGTGTGCCTCAAGGACACATGCAGATGTGTTCTCTAGGTACTTACCTGGGAAGATTTTTCACAAGTTGATGCATTAGCTACCTTGCATTTGTTCAAGGACAATTCATGTGTAGAGAGAGAAGAACTTGAAGAGCCCTGGGCGGTGCTTTTATTATAATTCAAAATTAGAAGGGACACATTTTTCATAATTAGAGAGAAAAGCAGGAGCAGCTGACTGACTTTTTGTTATTAAAGAATAACTGAATATTCCTGGCAGATATGTGAACATGGGCATGAATTATGCTTTGGGATTGTTAGTAACAAGGTAGTGAGTCTTTATTGTTAATGCAGGAGAGAGTTCCCTAGAATTGTTTGCTTGCTTGCAGTGCAGTTGCTGTATTCTAGGACAAGAAAAATTAACAGTACATAACACTGTTTTCTCCCCATGTTTTTGTAGCCAATTACAGCTCACAAATTCATAAATTCTGATGGATTTTAGTAGGGTACAAGTGGAATAAGCAGATCATGTGCTTATTGCTGTTACTGTTACCACCACTGCAGACCATGAAGACAAACACAAAGGAATAGAAAATTAATGTAACAATAAATCCTACTAAAACTGGGCAGCAAAGTTTTTGGACAGTAGGGAAGGAGAGAGAAAAATATTAGTACATGTATTGAATGAATCCCTAAGGAATGGCATCCTTAGTGAGGTCTTTCCTACCTGTCTTTTTGGGAGATAAAGCTGCCTGGTTTTGAATTTCAAGATTAAACTGCTACTGTTCAGTTTAAGTAGCAAAAAAACTTGAAATCCTGTAATGACTGAGCAGACCACACTTCAAAACTATTTCCTGATAGAGCTTTCTGGCATCATGTCTGCACTGGATCCAAGAGCTGTTTAAATATTCTTGAATACCTTGCTCGGATGTAGAGTAATGGAGCTGCAATGTGCTGGGAGAGAGCTGAGCTCCCGTCGCTGATGGTGCCAGATCTGCAAGGTGAGGGAGGGTGTGCACAGGCACGGGGTGGTTTTCCTGGTCCATGCCATATAGTGAAGTTGTCAGGAGCAGTTTCTCTTCCTGATTTAGAGTTCGTCAGTGACTCTTGCATTAGCAAAACACTGTTTTGTCCACTACACATCTGCCTGTTACTTCTTGCTGCCCAGGGTCTGGGTCTGTCTCATCCATGTGTTTTCACCAAGAGCATAGCTTGGCCAAAGGTCGATTCTCCACCAGCCACTTCAAAATTGCATTGTGTGCCTTGATTGGGACAAAGCATGCTTTGCAGATGGATGATTTAGAGAGGACAATCTTGATGGCTAGTACGGGGTGTTTCACTTGCTAACACAGTATCTGTTAGGTATTTGTGCTCTTTGTCTGCTCTGATTTTGAAAAGCCCCAATGGGGATTTTTTGGCTCCATCCACTGAGAGGGTTTGATTTGCTGCTCTTCCTTATAGGAGCATTCCTCCTATGGGAATAAGCCATCCATAAGCCATCAGATGGGACCATCTGTTAAGGATGCTCCTAGTATAGCACAAGAAGCATGTATACTCTCTGCTGCCTCCGGGTCAGTTTCACATCGTGACATTTGGTTTATATCCAGGCAAATCTGTTGTAAAGCAGAATTAGATTTTTGGTATTTATAGTCCTACATTGAACTAGTTTTTCGTTTCTCTTGAATGTTACTAAGATAAGGACATCACTAAGATGTCGTCACTAAGCATAATAGATGGCTCTTATCATGTCAATTACATCTACACCACAGGCCAAAATATGTTCTATAAGTACATTTTAAGTTCTTGTTTAACCCTTTGTATCAAGCAGCAGTTTTAGAAATGGATAATACACTTCTGAGAAGAAAATGTTACCATCACGCTGGCTGCTGGGGCAAGTTGTGCAGCGCAATGTGTTTCGCGTGCAAAGGAGTAGTGGGTGAGGTTGAAAAACATACGTCATGTTGAAGCAATGAGGCTGTAATCTGCTGGATACTTTATGGCAGTTAAATTTTCACTCCTATTTTCTGATTACTGATACTGAGGCTTTGATCAGATGTATTTTCTTATTGTGTTTAACCAATTCCTTAGCGTATATTCAACTGTATTTAAAGCACATAAATAATAACAAATGGGCCTTCATCACTTTGCTTAGCTAGGGCTAGGAAAGGCAAATTTCTAAGGCAAAACAGCTTTGTGAAACAGGGACTCATATCTAATGGATTTGGGTGATACAAGAAAGGGATAAAATATCCTTTCTCAAGAATCAAATGTGCAAAACGGGCCAAGATCACTTTAAGAGGAGCTTGTGGCCACATTCATTTGTGGGTTGCTGCTGTAACCAGTCCGTATGACTGTATAATTTTGGTAGTGATGCATAGGTTTAACCAACCACTGGCGGTGAGGTAAACAGTGCAACTAGGCTGGCATCGGGACATTCTCAGCGAAAGCTGGCATAGCTGCTGACTGGAGCAACAGTTGAAATTGGCTTTACATTTATACTTTTTTGTCAATGCTGTTTAATTTCCATGGCGACTAGGATGTTGCACAGGACTGGCATGAACACACTTCATCTGTAAGCACTTGCAAGCTGTTGTGTGTGAAAGTGAGAGGAGGAAAGCCTGCTCCGTGTGTCAGGGTCGCTCTGCACATGGGCCCCACCGTTGCACCCATTTGTGGTGCAGCCCTTGCCATGGCTTCTGCCTGGAGCAGCTGAGCACCATTGAGTGTGCAAGTAGGTAGCAAGGGATCCTGCTGTGATTTTTGTGGAGTACTTCAGCAATGGGTGTAGCTCAGGTGGGGGACCTAGGAAGGGGTAGGACCATTGTTTGGGTAAAACCAAGTGGATAACAGCTCACTTCTGTGTCAGGAGCCCAAGGGTGGGAAGTGATAGGAGTACTGAGGGATGGGAGGGCCAAAGCTGTAATGTGGGGAGAGGTACTGGTGGGGATCCCGCTGTTCAGAGTAAGGGGCAGGTTACAGCTGCTAGAGCTTTGGTCTGTTTGGAGGCTTTCTTGATTTTCCTCAAACAGGCAGTATCAGAAGGGAAACTGAGTCAGGGCCCTCTGAAGGAAACTAAGCTGGCCTGGCATAAATCTGAGAGGAGAAATAGTGTGGGTACTGCTGTCTCCTGTGCCTTCAGGTTATTGGAAGCATTAACATAGCTTCTCCTTTAGCATGTTGGGGGAAAACAATCCCCTTAGCTGAGCTTTATCTCTCTCTTTTCTCCTTTTTTTTTTTTTTTTTCCTTAACTAAATGCTTTGAGTCTGTGTATTGCTCATCCATCTATTAATTTTCACTGATAGAGGAATAAAAAGGCTTGGTGTTGCCTAGGCCCATACTGTATATATACAGGCTTGCTGCAGCACACTCACCATTTTAAAGCTTCTTTGCAGTGCTGTTAGCAAAAGTATTCCCTGGGTATATCATTCCCTTGCATAAACAACTATTCCTTGCTTTGGTTTACTCATTAATATGAAGGCTTTCTTGTTGCTTGTTCTTTTGGAAGAAGAAAGCTATTTTCCTTTCATGTTGCTAAAATCATGTCCTCTCTGTAGAGCTGTGTCCCACTCAGGTAGCAGATGACAATCCATGCTACCTTGCTGGCATTTGATATAAATAGATTCTGAAAAGGTGAGGCACGTTCAGCAGTTGGAGATAAGGACAGCGAAGGGAACTCAGCCAGGATGAAATGATGATGTTGCATGACTGAGAATTTCTTGCTGAAGCAGTTATTGGCTGTGAAACGGTGAGAGTTGACAAGTATTGCATGGCATCTCTTATAGAGAAGATTTCCTGGAGATCTTTTGGATTTGACTTTGCTTTTCGCTACCTGTTTAGGTAAAGAAAGTTTGAAAATGGAGAAAGGGAATAATCATGCTGATAAAACTTTTTTTTGGTCCTGAATACTGTTGATGAACTGCTATATTAATTTCACTGGAAGGAGAAACAAGTAATTGGTTTGGGCAAGTTTACAGCTTTAATGCTATTTTCTGATGCTTGCCTTGCGTAATCTTAAATTATCATTTAGGTTTATATTAATACGAGACAATTTTGTCTTGATTACTTTGCATTGAAAATACAGCATCTATGAACAGATTGGAAGGACAAAATAGAGGGTGCACCTGGTCGTTGAAGGAGACTAGTAATATAAGTGAACAATGTTGACTTTCATTTCAGATCCATTGCAGAACATAAATACTTCCACACAGGTCTTATTTTCTATTTAGCACAGCAGTCTCCCTCTGACAGTGGCCAAAAGAGAATGCCTAGGGAAAGAATACTGGTGAAGCCACATCTTGGGTATTGTGTCCAGTTTTGGGCACCCCAATACAGGAGAGAGATTGAGGCGCTGGAGCGAGTGCAGAGGAGGGCAATGAAGCTGGTGAAGGGCCTGCAGAATAAATCTTATGAGGAGCGATTGAAGGAGCTGGGACTGCTTAGTTTGAGGAAGAGGAGGCTGAGGGGAGACCTCATCGCTCTCTACAACTACTTGAAAGGACATTGTAGAGAAGTTGGCACTGGTCTCTTCTCACAGGTAATTAGCAATAGAACAAGAGGGAATGGCTTCAAGCTGCAACAGGGTAGGTTTAGACTGGACATTGAAAAAAAATTCTTCACAGAAAGAGTGGTCAGACACTGGAATAGGCTGCCCAGGGAGGTGGTTGAGTCACCATCCCTCAATGTGTTTAAGGGTTGTTTAGATGTGGTGTTGGAGGATATGGTGTAGGGGAGAACTTTGTAGAGTGGAGTTGATGGTTGGACTTGATGATCCCAAGGGTCCAATCTGAATGATTCTATGATTCTGTAATACGTGGAACAAAGCAAATAAACTCCAGTCTTCTGCCTATTGCAAATCCTATCAGGAATCAACAGTTTAAGATTTTTGACCCTCTGTCAATGCAGAGATTCCTTAATATATCTTAAGGAACCTGACAGATTAAATCATGCTTTGGTTACCTCTAAAATGAGGGAGTGATCCATCCAGTTAGAAAATGGGCTCTGAGAGGGATATTAGAAGTTGTAACATTCTCAATCAAAGCTGGGGGAAGCAGTCTAGTGTTTTAGCAGATGGGAATGACAGATAAACAAGAGCTGAGATCTTTGAGAAAAGAAAAAACTTAAAGCATCCGTGAAGGGACTGGGTGGCTCAGAGACTGGGAATAAATAATGTGCCATTTGTCTGTTCAGATTCAGCATAGACCTGCAAGAATGCCGTTTTCTCTGCTCATGACTGTTATATAGCTGATAATGCTACTGGACTTGGTATCATGTATAGTTGTGCTGAATATTCGTTTTGTGTATGAATGAATTTTCTGTTTTGTTAGAATGATGGATTCTACTCAGTACAGATGGGACTGGTGTTGGCCAGGGTCTCCTCTCATTAGCTCAGTGAGGAAACTCCCATTGATTTCAGTGAAAGCGTGCTTATGCCAGTGCTGGAGGGCCTTTGAAAGCTGACTTTGGCCCATGGCCACTTGCAGGGCAAAGGTAGGCTTTTGTGCCAAGGCAGCAGCATGTTAAGTATTTGTACTGTTTGTTTGTGGATGAGGCATGGGTGCGAAGATATAAACCCTCAATCCTTGTTAATGTCATTTTTCACCCATGACACTGCAATTTGGCACACTTCTATCCTTCACAAATGTTATTGCAAGCACATGGCATTGTACAGTCTGTGATGTTAGTTACCCCTTGTAGTGTGCAAAGTATTAGTAACAGTCGGTTCTGCTTTCCCAATTCATTAAAAAAGAAACCCTAACACTTTGTGACACATGAAGTAATGTTGTCCAGAAACTCTGTTCTGTCTTGTAAAGAGCACTGTCTAAAAAGAGTAGAGGAACTGAATTGCTTGGGAACTTGCTAATGACAGCACTGTGTGGTCTGTATCCATCATTTGGTCTGTGTGGCTACTCTGTACTATATCTGTACAGCTAAAGCAGCCAAGATCTGTAACAGAAACTTCCCAGAACGCTGGAGTATTGACATATGTAGTTCTTGGTTTAGCAGGTTAATTCTTTAGGAATGAACTATGTACATTTTAATCCAGAGTTACATTATCTAGGAGTGATGATTTGAGTCCCCCTTCCTGTTAAAACTGTGAAGGTAAAGTATTTGAATGCTTTGTTTCGTGCATTTTGTCTTAGGGGGATGTGGTTAGACACTGTCCTCTTGCTGCAGTCTCAGATGCTCAGAGAATTGAGACTGGAACTGCTTAATTGGCTTTTGCTGCAAATCCCAAGCCCTTTCTTCCTGACATTCACTAACTGAGATTCCGTTTTATAAGTGTCTTTACTCGATGATGGACGGTATGTTTGAGTTCTCACACCTGAGACCAAGGCTGTACAATTTCTTCCCTAATTTAAATCTTCTCCAGATCATGTCAACCTGAGGAGTTCCTGGATGAGACTTTGCTCTGTCAAATTCTGTCTCGTACGAGTGTCTGAAAAAAATCAGTACAGTGAAGGACAGAAAATGTAGTTACATCTTCCTTTCTGCTCTTCTTCCTACTCTGCTGTTTTGAGAGGGATATGTGACCCAGTACTATCTACAGTTGTCTGGAAGAATGGTGAATTCTTTCTCCTGTGGTCCATTCTTCTTTCAGCCACAGAACGCCTTTTTTTTTTTTTTTGGGGTGTGTGTGTCTGTCAGATAAACCTAAATGTGGTGAGAATTCTTGAAGTGACAGCCATCTCATTTTGGTGGTAGATTGACAGGTTCTTAACAAGCTCCTAGAAGTTTGTCAGTGCTGGTTCTGCTCTTGACTTTTGTTCCCAAACACTTGGCTCATCTGGTATTTAAGCCGGCATGTGATCAGGAGTGATAGAGCCACTGAATTCTTGCAACTTGGATCTGACTCTGTTGAATGAAGAACTGCATTTCCTTCATCAATAACAAAATAATTGGTTTCCTGTGGGAGATCAGGTATCTTTGCAGAGCTCAGTTTGGTTTTTCCAGTATGTCAGGTGTTTGTGCAGCAATCCATAAGATAGAGGTATCTCTATAGATTACTTCAGTTATTCTGCAAGTTCCTTTTGGAGGAGGGAAATACTTGGTGGAATATAGGACATACTGAGTTGGTAAAGAACCGAAAGCTCATATCTCTGTTTCCCAGCCTTTTGCATTCCAGATACCTGAGCATGGGCTGAATAGATGAATCCCAGAGCTTATGACTCAACACCATCATTTAAGCTCATAGGAGCACATTCCAAAAATACATTGAAAAATAAAGCTGTTCAGCTGGTCTTTTCTAGCAGGAGAAAACGAGGCTTCCTGTGATATAGCACTAGTTATTGTGTAGTGATTTAGTAAGCATTTTAAGAATCCATTAATTTGAGGCTAGAGTTATACATTTCTGTCCTGAGCAGCATCTTGTTTTGTTGAATCCAGGCACTGCTGACAGCAGGGGGTTACTTACAGACTGCATGACTAATTCAGTGGTTTTATGTTAACAGTAAATATTTTTGCTTCACCATTCATAGGGAAGGTCCTATACATGTATATTGCTAATTCTAGTAATAATTTTTATTAATTAGCTGGCTAGTGGTCATATGTCTTTACCACTTTGCCTGAGCTGGAGCCTTTTACAAGATCCTTTTACTGTCATCCGTGAAACTCTTCTATCTGGGGCTGATTGTCTCTGCCGGTTGCTGTGTTTCAGTGAATCACTCTGCTGAGGAGATTGCTCCACACCTCTGCTTCTTAGCAAATTGCCTTCTGAGCCCTGGCACTGAAATGCAATTGGTTATGCTTCATTATCTCATTCAATAGAAACTCAGTCTCCTGAAGACTGCAATTAAGTTTCCTCTTTGTTGAAGACACAGAATTTAACTGCAATCTTGTTGGTCTTCTCTGAAGCAGGGGAGGGAGGAGAAGGCAGAAAAACACCGAACCAAACCAGGGACAACAGGCTTTGACAGACCATTTTTTATTTGGTAACTTTGCTTTGCTCTCTGTAACTTGGATCTGGAAGCTGCGAGCACTGCGGGTGAGACAGCTTTACCAACAGCGAGGGAGGCAGACTCGGTTGCAGCCAGGAGGCTTTGGTGACTTTAGGTCACTCGATTATATTCAGGGCCTGTCAGTTTGGCCTACGTGTTTCCTCCTGCTCATACCACCTGCACACTCTGTATTCATCAAGCAGATCCCTTGTATTTATTGTACTTTAACTTTATTAGAGGGGCTATATAGGTATCACATTTTCTGTTCAGTAAGGATGAAGGACTGGTCATAAGCTACAAAAGTACTTCAGGCCACTCATAACTGGAGGTATTTATTATCGCCCAAATAGAAGGTATATGGTTTATTGACAGTAAAAGGAATCTCTACTGTCCAGAATCCTTTTTCTGTTTTAAGATGAACTAAATGTGTGAGAGAGGCTTCTAGACTTAATTTCTGATGCTTGAATTCCTCGTGACACAAGGGCTGTGACTAGTGTGGAAGGAATGACTCAGCGGTAGGAATATTTGGACAATCCTCTTTTCTGTAGATTATCAAAGACAGAGCAGGAGAGGCCTTAAGTTCTGTGCAAAACCAGTGCTGCTGTTCTGCAAAAGTCCAAAAATCTGATCTGTAAGTTTTAGCTGCTCCCAGTCCCAACTGCTGTCCCTCCTAGTTCTCTTTTCAGGTCTGCCTTATTCTGCCTGCTCTCCCCAGGCTCGCTGAGTTATTCCATGCCACTACGGTGATCTCAGTGGATTTTTCAAAGTGATGGCTTTATTTTTTTTTCTGTCCTTCATAGTCCTGCCAGACTGCCCTGCAGCAAAATGCATTTCAGGTATGAGCTCTCACCAGTCCCTCTAGGAATAAGTCACTGCTTCATTTCTCATCTGTAAAAGGGAAACAATAGCTTCCTCTCTCATGCGATATAGGAATAGAAAGTTCATTTGTAGGTATGAGACGTTGGGATTCTATAGACACAAGGCTGTCCACGTTTTCAGGAGAGCTGTAGATGTTGATCATCCAAGGCATTTCCTTTACCTACTGCTTTTTTTTCTGTAGGATAGTCCTGTAAAAATCATTCTTTAGTCTACTACTTTGTCAGAGAAAAAACAATACTGCTATTGTTCAGAGAAGAAAACAACATGAAGAACAGCCCTCCTGCTTAAGCACTGTGGCTATTAGCTTCTGTTGGATGAAGATTAATAGTAGCTTGTACTTCCCAGTTGTAATAAGAATAAACATTTTTTTCCTAGGCTGTTTAAGTTCAGGCAATTCTTCCAAGATGTAATATAATGTGGTGGCCTCACTTTCCTTAAACAACCTCCTCAAATCCCACCAAACACATCATCAGTGTTTTTGCCTGTTTTCTGTGACTGGGGAGAGAGGGTGAAGCTCTAGCAAGCTATAATATGCTTCCCTCCACATTCCCACTACCTTCACATGGGCTCAGTTGTAATACTCTTCTGCCCACCGATGCCACTTTCTTTGCTCTGTGATCTCTCCTCTCCCCAAATTCTCTAAGGTGGGAGCTGTGCTTTGGAGCTCTCTGGCTCATGACTTTGTAGACAGGTAAAGCTGGGCACAGCTGACTTGCCCAATAAAAGCAAAATGAGTTATTGCTGTCAGAGGTAAGATGCAGAAGCAAGTACATCAAGTACAGCATAGCTAGGCAGTTGAGTGAGGCTGTTGCCCCACTCTGCACTGCGCTGGTGTGTCCCCACCTCAAGTACTATGTGCAGTTTGGGGCACCTCAATATGAGGAGGAGATCAAACAATTAGAGTGTGTCCAGAGGATGGTGACCAAGATGAAGGGTCTTGAGGGCAAGACTCCTGAGGAGCAGCTGAGGTCACTCGGCTTGTTTAGCTTGGAGAAGAGAAGGCTGAGGGATGCTCTTACAGCCATCTGCACTTTCCTCAAGGCAGGTGGGGGAGGTGCTGATCTCCCCTCTGGTGACCAGTGACAGGACACAAGGAAATGGAATGAAGCTCCATCAGACTGGACATTAGGAAAGGGCTCTTCATTGAGAGTGTGGTTGGTCACTGGAACAGGCTCCCCAGGGAAGTGGTCACAGCACCAAGCCTGTCAGACTTTAGGAAGCATCTGGATGATGCTCTTAATCATATGGTTTAGTTTTAGGTAGTCTCGTGAGGAGCAGGGAGTTGGACTTTGGTCCTTATGATCCTTTGATCCTCCCAACTTGAGAGATAATCTATGATTTCCTTGCCAGTGGTGTCCTTGCTGAAGTTCGGGTTTGGCTGAGTAGCAGTCAGCTAGTTTGTCCTCAGGATATTTAGATCATGTTGGTTATTACTGTATGTGACAGCAATGGTATTACCTGACAGACTTCTTCATTGCTAAGTGGTTCCCTTTAGACTTGGTTTTTCTCAGTTAGCCTTTTGTAGCCACCTCAGGTTGTGACATGCCTTTTGGATCCCTGGGAAAAAAGATATCTCAGCTGTAATAATCCCTTGTCTCTTATATGGCCAGTTTCCACTGCTAGAGGCCTCATCTCACTGAAGATGGAATGTGGCAGATGTGAATGTCTCAGCTCGGACATCTTCCCTAGTGAAACAGCAAAATCGCTTTTCCTTGCAAGGTTGCTTATGTATGTCAGCATTAAGAGGTGTCCCTTGCTTTTCTTAGTTTATCTGCTCCAGAGGTTCTCCCACTGCTTGCTTTGTGTCTGTGTTGCTAGAGAAGCTAGGAAAGCCCTTCCACC
Organism: Chroicocephalus ridibundus; assembly: GCF_963924245.1. Lineage (NCBI taxonomy): Eukaryota > Metazoa > Chordata > Aves > Charadriiformes > Laridae > Chroicocephalus > Chroicocephalus ridibundus. The sequence goes on from NC_086292.1 coordinate 11,087,603, forward strand.
AAACCTCGGAGTCCCAAGTGTACAGTGAGCCCCGGTGACCTATTGCTGTCAATCTGAATGTCTTGGTCCTTTCTGCAGTCTCTCCTTATTCCTGGACCCCTTCACAGATGAGGATCAGACTACAGAGACAACTTCTGAAGTACTCAGCTCCTTCACTTTCGTTGACTTGAAAGAAAGTTAGGTGTTTGTATCTCATGCAAGACTTTGTGCTGAGGCGACTTGTTCAGTGCTTTGCAGAGATCTGTGTTGGAGCAGGGCATTAAGCAAGTCCTGACTGGTGGGTTCACAGAGGATAATCCTCCTCTCTAAAGAGAGTGTTCAGTCATGCATGCTATCTCTGGCCCTTGATGACCTATTTTCTATATTGACTTTGGTTGTTCTTGCAGAGCCAATTTTTGACTGTCTGGTAATAAAGTTTTTGCTACTGGTTGCCCTGTGCTCTGATTAAATTGCTGATGCATCAGGCTTGTGGAAGGGGGTTGGAAAGCTCTTGTATCTCATTGTATTTTGCTGTACTGTAGAACAGACTGCCTCAGATATGGATAGCAGAGTGTGGACAGGTAGTTTTGCATGCAAAGCTCAACCATTTAACATCCATATTGTGGAGTGCCAGGCTAAAAGGAGCTAACTTTTAAGATATGAGTGGTAACTTGGGACATTTCCTCACAGCATTTTCCTTGTTCTGCTGTTAGATTCCTCTGGATTTTTCTGTTGTTGACAGCATGCCCCTGGCTCTCATCACCTGCCCAATTTCATTAACATGTCTTTATTTCTTTCTCTAGATCACCAGTAAAGATTGCAAAAATACAGCCTGCTTTTTGGCACATTTCTTGCCTTACCCTAGTGTGTTCTTCCTCAACAGATTGGGGCTTTATCTTGTGATGCTATCCTTTTTTTAATAACGTTACAGGCAACTGTCAGTAATCTTATGTCCCAGCTGTTCTTGGTTTTGAGAGTAAAATTTGAGACGTTGTGCAGAAACCAAATATATTCCAGCTGCTTCTGTAATAATAAACAAGTACGTTTGTGACTAGCAGAACTAATGAAAACTCGTTTCCTATGGCTTTGTGTCTCATGGTTGATTGGCTTTTTAACTAAATTATTCTAAAGCTGCAGTAGTGAGGTAGAGGTTTATAAGACATCAGAGAATTTGCAAAAAGAGGAGCTGAGTTGGAGAGAGAACATTTTGGTCATGGGAAGAGCTTTAACTGAGTTTATAACCAGGAGTGGACTCTGGAGGATTCATAGCAGTATAAAAAGGTGAATAAGAGGTGGAATTTCTCATGTCTAATAACTGCAAAGTTTGAGAGATGTTTTTTGTGCAATTAGGGCATTCAGAATGAGTCTTTCCCACGAAGGTTTCTTGATGATTAATAAGGGCTGAGCTCACACTGATGTCTTGTTCTCTCTATTCACCGTAACATCTTTTTTCTTCTACTGGCTTGTCTATCTTTCATGAAACTTGAGGGGTTTAGTAACCTTGAAGACGTCTGTCCAAGTGGATTGCCACCAACAAATAGGTTTACATGTGATTGTGTCAGAGAAGCTGAAAGAGAGACATATACACAAAGACTGTGCTTTCACACAAAGCTCCAAACCAACCTGGTGTAATTTAGAGGAAGAGGATGTGATCTTTGCAGTCAATGCAGAGCAATTCCAAAGCCAGCGTTTCTTGGGGAAGGTCAGGGGGGACTCAAGATCAGAGTCTGCCCTCAGACCCAGCTCATCTCAGGCTTTGCTGTTACTCTTTACCACGGTTGCTCTGCTCATCTTTCCAAACTGCTGCTTGAGTGTCCTGATTCCTTGTATAGTCCTTTCATTTCAGCCCTTCTGCTCACAGTGTAACCACTCGGATAAGGACATGCTTGTTGTGAAGCTGAAAATTAGTCATAAAAGGAGAGGACTTTTTCTAGAAGAGGTGGAACTTTGTCCTGTGAACTGACAGTCTGTGTAAAACCTGCCATATTGTCTTATGAGGAAGATCTTTGATTTGCTGAAATATTGGGGCATTAATAGAACACAGTTTATCCTCCATGTCTAAAGTGAAGGCCACAAACTAGTGTTTAGTTGGCTTTTTTTCACTAGCTGTTAGTATATTTGTCTAATACTTCATACTTCAAGCCCCTTTTCCACATACCTTTTCTTTTCTTCCTTGGCTTCTCAGTGATACCTGTCAGCAGTTACTCGTGTGGAGAACTTGCTAGCTGAGCTGCTGTGGGTGATGAAAAGCATACTGGTTTTGGTGAAAGAGCAGCTAAGAAATGAAAAATAAAATCTGAAAATACTGATGTAAAACACCTCAAAATCCTAACTGCCCCAGGGAGTGAAATGCTCTGAAATCCCAGGGAGAGGTAAAGTGCAGCACAAAATGTGTGAGTATGTCTTCCTTAACAGCAGGCAAGCTAGTGACCAGTGGTGCTGGCACTGTTTTTGTTCCCTCTAGCAGTTTGTGTTTTTAGGTTTTTTTCTGTTCATCGTATGAAAAGCATTAGTATTGGCTTTGAGTCTCTTAACTTGACAATATGAAGTGCTGTATAAACATCTCGGAGTGCCTGTCTAATATCTTCTGAAAGGATTCTGTGCTCCCTGACAGACATGCTTTGGCAGTCTGGCACCATATTTATTCAAGATAAAGAAATTGTTTCATGCAGTGACCAGTGAAAACACTTTTTTTAAACTGAATTATCATTGCTTTGTGCTTAACCAGGTGAGAACAGTACTTTTTACACAGTTACAGAGAATTACAGATGGATGTGATCTGTTTCCCATATTGAACCAAGCCACAGAGAGTTTGAGGGAGACAATAGGTAGAGTGAATCTCTTTCCATGGCATTTCTAATGGTATTCTGGCTGCTGTTTGAGGTTGTAACAGATAAAATTCATCCCTGTATTTAAGTGACTGATGGATGCGTCCTGTGATCTGTGTGCACTTTAACTTTGACTTGGAAGTACATGGAGTTGGTCTCTAAATACCTAGAACTCTGAAGAGATTTCGGCATCAAAGTGCTGCATTAGGCACTCAACTCCAGAATTTAGTGCTTTAAAATCCTTGCGCAGCTCCTGCCTAACTGTGGAGGTAGCAGTATCTCCTCAGGTGAAGAAATGCCTTTCATTCTTATTTTCTGCTTTCCTTCTGGCAGGGCCAGAAGTACTGAGGTCTTGATACTGCTGCGTAGTTAGGAACCTAACTTGCACCTTAGCCTGTGACAGTCCATGCCAGCCCAGCTTGTGTATAAAGTTCAGGCTTTCCCCAACTTGCTAATACAGCACACTGTGCAGCAATACTCATGCTGTCTCGTTGTCCCAGTGAATATCTAATTATTTGATGGAAAGTGGGAGCTTTAGCACCTCAGATTGAGTAGGAGTGTGTCATATTGGTATCACCATCAGAACTGCTCTGTGTCTGCACACAACTTATTTCTAAGCAGTTATCTGGTGCCTTAGGTCACAGTAACCAATCTGCTTTGGAACAAGAGGAGTTCCCTCTCTAAAAAGTTTGTTTTCTTATTCTTAACTCTCTTCTTTCTCTTTTTCCCCCCCCCTCTTCTTTCTGGCAGTCTGCCAGCTCCTTTCCTATGCTGCATTGCCGTGTGCTTGACTTAGCCTGTCTGTGTACCTGCGTAAACCCTAGTGTGCTCATTTGTTTTCAACAGTTGCCACCTGTCTGTACCAATGCTTCCAAAAGAGACCACCTCTGATGGTTGCTTGTGGAGAGTTCACACCTGCTCTGTTAGCTGTGATCCTCCCCCACGGAATTCTGTGGAGATATCTTCAGACGTTCAGGATATAATTATCCTTTTCAAGTCCCCCAGCCTCTTTTAAGGGAAATCATTGTTCTGTGTGTGGTAAAGAGCATCCTTTGCCTCTTGAGGTACTTTGGAGAGACCCTTTCTTGCTTGTCCTTAATGTCCCCTTTCTTTTCTTACTCCTCTTCTTCCAATTCTTATCTGCTTGGATTCCTCGGGTGTTCAAAAGACTGCATTCAATTGATGACAAAACAACACCTTGCTTTTTTGTAAGGAATTTCTGCCATCTTTTCAGTCTTCAGAAATACCTGGACAATTTCATCACCTTCCTCACTTGTAGAGCTATATCCCCACAGCAACAAAGTACTGCAGATCCCTCTGTAACCAGAAGACAAGTTGTTTAGCAAAGGTAGAAATTAATAGTGGCGAACTAGTGGATGATAGAAGAGTGATAGAACTCTGGGAGTTTTAGCTTGACCCTTTATTCTTGTCCGAAGTCTCCTGTTGTTTCTGGTGGGCAACCACAGCAAGGACAAACATCGTGGGGTAGTTTTGTTATAACATCCTGGGGCTTAATCAGATGATGACAGCACTGGGTGGCTGCAATCACTTTAGAGGTAGTGACTTGACCCTAGCGTAACTATGTATGTATATGTACACACTGCTGTTCAATGCATCTCTTCTGTTCCACATAGAGCAATCAAGAGATTAGTGTGACACTTCTGTATGCTTAAGATCATGATTAAGATCAGTCTTAGTGTTTAAGATCATGGAACAGTCTCAAGTAAGGCTTGGCAAACCAGATGGTGTACTGCTCTCCTAGGTCATATTGCCGCTTCCTGAGAGCTCATATCAGTTTTTAAAAAGACTTTGTCCTTTAGGCAATCAGATTTTTCATGGAAGCAAACACTAGCTAGTATTTTTAATGGTACACTCTCAAATGGCTGGTTTGTTCAGTCTTTGTAGCTTTTTTTTTGTAGGGTGCTTAGTCACCCTTTATAGTGCTGAATCATGAATGATAAAGTTTTTTGCAAATAGAGAGGGGCCGCAATTGATACCGAGAAACTGTTGTCATAGAAAAGAACAGACATGTTAATTTTTGGTTTATTTGTAACTCAGGGGGAAAAAAATAATTAATGTTTGCCAAAGTGTAAGAACAGAATCAACAGGGAAAGACATTTGCTTTTCAAGCCTAGTGTGAAGGTATTAAGACATAAGTAAAAAATAAAAAAAAATTTAAAAGCTATAAAATGTCTCGACAGTGTAACTTTAATCTTAAAATTGCCAAAGCATACGATGGGTTATAATGTTTTGCAATCATGGAGAAATGATTGATGACTTACTTGGATTTTGAGTAACTTTTTGATGTAGAGGATGGAGAATGGGATAAACACATTTTACAGTGACAACCCTTTACTACCCTTTCTTATTTCTTTTTTCTTCTTTATATTTTACCTCTATGGGATATTTTTCCCCAAAGTGGAAAGACAGGTCAGCGTTAGGCAAAGAGACAGAAGTTCATCAAAAGAATTGAAGCTTAGGGACAGGCAGAGAGAAGAGTTTATGTGAGGTTGGGAGAGACCCAGCAGAGCAGAAGAAAAGAAAAAGATAAGGTAAAGGAGCATGTGTGTTGTAAAAGAAGTATTCTGAGTGGCGAATTTATCAATTTAATTTCCACATGCTAGAAGGTGGTCCAGAGTTAGATAGGTTTTCCCACATTCTTCAGAGGCCTAAGTAGTCTCTTTTTGTTCTTGAAACCACATCCCCTCATGGAGAACTAGTGGGGAAAAAAACAAAATCTCTTTTTAGAAGCTTTGTGCCTTTTTTCCAAATCATCACCACAGTATATGTACCTTATAAAGGTCTGGGCGCGCTGTTCTTTAATATCCTTGTGCTTGCTGCTCTGGATTAGCTTCCTTTCTCCAGCATTTTCCCTGCAGCAAGTTTCGTACTTAAGAACGCCATTGCTCTTACTCTGTTGATGCAATTTCCTGTGAAAACTGTAATTTCCAAGTATTAAATTGATTTATCCCTCAGTTCTTGATCAGGCAATGGGAGCATCTAATTATGGAAAACAGACCACATACATCCTCTCGGCATGGGTCTGAGAAATGCAGCATGAAATCTCTTATTATTGGTTGTCTTGCAAGATTTTGAGCTGCTTTCAGCTTCCCTGTGCATGTAGTGTGGAAACATTCTTGTGAGCTACGTGGATCTTTCACCTGTGTTTCCTGCTGAGAAGCAATAAGTGATAGTCGTGCTGGCAATAACAACACCTGGTCTGCAGGAAGAAGGCATAAATGGTAGTCACCTCTCAAAGACCTGGCTAAAGCAGATGGACACGATAGCCCTTCCTGCTTCAGCCTGAATGGATGAGGCCCTTTCACCCCACATGTGATGGTGGAAATGGTAGGAAGTTGCTGTTGCAGGGGGCATATACAGCAAGGCTAATTAAACTAGACTGAGAGGACTGATGTCGGCAGCCTGGGCGGACTGAGTTCTGCCTGTGTGAGTAAAGCTAAAGATTGGGAAGCTCAGAGTGGTGAGCACAGCCCTAGGAGGATGTAGAGATGGAGCTTCTCTGGAGCATGGGACTTGTGTCAAAGACTGAGCAGGATGACTGAGCTAGGAGGGAGGTGGTTTTTCTTGTTTGAGGTGTTCAGACAAAGGGACTTTGTAGGTTCTTTGTTAATTGAAAGGGCACCAGCAGAAACTTCTCACTCGCATAATCCGTTCTTGCTCTGAAAAGGAAGAAACTCGTAAGACCTTGAGTGCTTCTCTAAGGGGCAGAATCACCTCCCTTGACCTTCTGGCTGTGCTGCTTTTGATGCAGCCCAAGATACAGTTGTCCTTCTGGGCTGCAAGTGCACATTGCCAGTTCATGTTGAGCTTCTCATCAGCCAACACCCCCAAGTCCTTCTCAGCAGGGCTACTCTCAATCCCTTCTCCACCCAGCCTGTATTTGTGCTTGGGATTGCCCCAACCCATGTGCAGGACCTTGCACTTGGCCTGGTTGAACCTCATGAGGTTTGCACAGGCCCATCTCTCAAGCTTGTTCAGGTCCCTCTGGATGGCATCCCTTCCCTCCAGCATTACATCATGCCTTTTTTACATATACTGTGATTTCTAAACACTGGTGGATAAATGCCCAAAACAGGGAGCTAGTGAGTCCAGAAGATCAATAAAAAGCATGTGGTGAAAGTGCAAATAGAAAAATCATGTATCACAGCAATTTTATACAGTTCTACTGTTGATAGTCAAGAGACCTTTAACACAGAGACTAAAATAGCTTTTAATAATTTTAATCAACTTCGTTTCTAAAGAATGCTCTAGTCATGAATAAGCCTTTGCCGAGAATTGGAACTGTTCAGAAGGTTTTGTCATCCTTTAATTAGTCTTGATAATGAGGCCTCATTTTAGAGGAAAACTTAATTTAATGGTCTTGGTATTGAATGACCTTGATGTGGCTAAGACACTTGTCTATATGTGTGTGGGAAATGCAAATAATGGAGACTGTTTTGGCTCGCAGCCTGTGAGTCTCAGTAAGGTACTGGATGTTACTTTAAATTTGCTTGCTTTGCAGGTCAGATTGAAGGATGCCTGAGACAAGCAATAAATTTTTTTCCTGCCGTTGGGAGGTTGAACCTGCTGATTAATGCACCTCTTGTTTTTTTTCAAATGCTTGAATTCACCCTCCTTTTGAATTTTCTTTGTGGTACTAGAGGCTTCCAAGATTTTTTTTTTTTTCTAAATAAATGCCAAATGAGGGCTATGACTCCTCAGGGTCTGATAATTGAATTCAAACATGTAATTTATTTTAACTACAGTAGTCTTGAATGTGCTGCACAAAATCTCTGTAACGTGTTGCTCCTGAAAGTGAGATTGCATTTGAAATAGTAAGGACAATTGTTAATGTTTGATACTTTACTTCATAAGTAAATGCCAAAATATGTTGTATTTATAACTGTATGTATTGGTGTTTGTAATATTGGTATTTTTAATATATAGGTATGTTTTCTTTCACCTTAAGGTTATTTTTTTTATGGGTGCTTTTTCTTTTAAACTTAAGATCCCAACTGCATTTGCTCCATATTACATTTTTGTTTTCGGTCCTAGACTAGCTCTTAAGCTTATATGAATTGCCTTTCCGAACTTAATGGAGGCCTGGGCCAGAGCATAAACCAGCAGTGACTGGAACAGGTTTGAATTGTAGAGAAAGCTCTTTATTGCCTGATGAGGATAGACTAATTTGTGAGAACAGAAAGCAAGCTGCTACTTTACTGGGAGAGCAGTCTGAGAGCATAGTACACGGGGCACTGGGAATAGCAGGTTTCTATATCTGGTCTTGCTATTGGTTTGCTGGATGGTGCATGAGTCACTTTATTCTCCTGGATCTCTTTCCTCATCTCTAACCAGGGGATGATGCAGACTGCCATTGGAAGCTTGGTGATAGAACGCTTTCTTCTATAAAAGCTACTGTTACTGTCTAAGTATTGTCAACTGGGCATTGCAATGAAAGCTGTAGTAAGGAAAATCTTAAAACTGAGCAAAAATAGTGGCGATATGGGTGTCAATGTGGAAGAAGGATGGAAGGATGGGAAGTAGGAGGGAAACAGCTGGAACTATCCAGATCTTATTGATGTTCTTCTATTTAAAGGGAGGATTACCAGCTGTGGCACAGCCCTGATCATTACAGAAATAGTGGGCCTTTGCCAACTGGTCCCAGCTAAGGACAGCCACAGTCTACCCTTTGTTTTGCTTTACTTGAAACTGACTTTGTGCTTGTACTCTATTGCACTGGAAGATGAGAGCAAGCATCTGGGAGTCAGGGCTGAAAGTGCTGCTTGAGATACCATTGAGATGAGTATGAACTCATCTGTGTCTGACTTTGCTTATTTATAAAATGGATATAATAGCTGCTTGTGAGAACACCTTATGCTTCAGCTTGTTGATCTATAGGAAGAATGTTTCCATGTGTTTTGGTGGAGCTCAGGTCAGACCCAGAAGACCTGTAGCTATGCCTGGGTAGAGGGGGTGTTGCTGACTCCAAGTACTGCAGTGCTGAATAGGGACGGCTTCTGATCTGATGGATTCTGTGATTGCGTATTATTTTTGGCCTCTCCTCAAAGTAAGCTTATGAGTCCGTATTAGCATTTGTGGAGAGTAAAATGGGCTTTGGGCAAAGGCCAAGGTGAGAGATGTACAGGGTTAATTGCTTGTTCCGGTGCCTGGTGAGGCCTTGAACATATCTTCTGTGTTCTTAGTGTCTTCAAGTTTGAAACTGGGTTAGGGTTTAAACTGAAGTCAGAGCACCTGATCTACTTGATGCACTGTGAACTTTCTATGACTGTTACATCTTCATGTTAGGTATGTGTTTTTGCTCTGGTTCACCAGGGCTCTACCATATTTCTGCCAGAAGTGGCCCTGTGTTCTGGTCATAGTGTGAATCTCCTCTAAAGGGATGCTAAACAGCTGGTGGTGCTTTCTCTCAGTGCGTATGGATGTGCAGGTACACATGTGTGTAGGGAATTGTGTGATGTGGCCATGTCTCAAGTGCCTCTAATACCTGAGCCTTTGCCATAATTCACTGCATTTACAAGTGCAGAATCATACATGTCACCCTAGAAGCTGGTGGGCAATGTAGTGTTAAATTCTGCCTGTTAAGATCACTCTTATGTCCTGCTCCTTTAAACAGAAGGTACTTTTCTGCCCCACTGAAGCATGGCTGACATAGCTTTCAGCTGCTGGCACACAGAGATGCTTTGCTGCAGAACGGACAGATGTAGCTGGGGAGCATCAGTGAAATTTTAGTAAAAAAAAAAAAAAAAAAAAATTGTGTCTGGATTGTACGTCTTTAAGTTTTGTTTTTTTTTTTAAACCACATTAGCTTTGCTGCTCTGTGTGCTTGCATGCTTCCTGGCTGTGGATGAATGCTGATTAAACTCTTGCCGTTATGCATTTGAGCAGCGCCTGTGTTGAAAGGCAGTGGAGGAATGTACAGTTATGAAGAATATAACATTGCATTTCACCAGCTGCGAATCAGGACCATTTCTTGTGCATTTGTTCTTCCTGATCCTTCTTCATGGAGAAGAAAAGAAGGGAGGAAAAGAAAGAAACTTATGTATAATGATCAGCCAGACTAGAGCGTATGTTAGGCATATTGCACATGTGCTATATGTGTCTGTTCTGACAGGGTCTCTCTTATTGATGTGCACTGTTGCATGCTTAGGCCACTTTCTTTGAACTTGTGCAACAGAGCAACAATAATAAAATATTTTTAGTTAGTGTTACTTTAGTGCATCATATATTTCCTTCTGTTGCAGCATCTTTTGGTAATTTTCTAAATACTCTAAAGTTAAAATGAATCCTTTTGTGTCCATAAATTATGGTGCTTAAAGATTCAAATTTTGGTCCCTGCATATCCATAGCCTTAGATTTATGAACTCTTAAAACACTCACTATGTTTCTTTGTGATTTGTATCTGGCTGTTTTTTTCAGACATCATGCATAAATGGAGTACACTGTTCCCAAATGACATCAGCTCTCTGGAAACCTATAAAATCATTCTTGTGTTTAAGTGACTTTACACTATTGCTGTGTAAAATTAGAATTTTATGAAGATGAATAAGAAACTTATAGATTACATAAGGCCTGCTTTGGAGCTGCAATACGAGCATTCTGTCTACAACAGAAATGCAAAGAGCTTGGTGATCTTGAGCCTTCCAGTCTGCTCTTTGCTCTGTAGATTGTCGTGATGGTTCATTTACATTTACTTTGACAAGAGTACCTGCCACTGATAAAGAGGTGAGAGTCTAGATTTGAGGGGAAACATTTGAATAACAACAACATTGTATTTATAAAAATTGTCCCTTGGGGGCAGAGCATGGCTGCAGATGAGTAAAACCCAGTTTACTAGTTGTAATCCATTACTGTTAATTTGTTGTTCTCTTCAGGAGCCTTCAGCTGGCCACGTAAGAAATTATTTCTCTTGTTTTGTGTATGGAGCCCTCTGAACTCCAAAATGTCAAAGGAACCAGTAAGAATGGAAGGGGAGGGGGAACCACCCCAACCTTGCTTTTGAAGCCTGCAGCTCAGCCTCTGTATTGGAAAGGAAGCTCTGGAGCTACTGTCTCCTGCCCATCTCAGGGAAAAATAATCTGTTACAGTGAAACCATGACAAGATGTTCAGAATTTTTTCTAAGCTCATTAGACAGCGAGGCAGAGGGAACCCTGATGAAGCTGATCATAGTGGAAGGCTCAGTTGCAGGTCAGGGAGCTCAGTCTGCAAGGAAGTAGGACAGTAAAGCTGGAGGAATAGATCATGTAGCATTGCAAATAGCCTGGTCACAGTAACCGCTGCAGAGAAGGTAATTCAGAATGCAGGAGATGGGAAAGAGAAACAAAAGTCCTTTAAAAATCAAGGAGAAACCCTTGCTGGATATATTGTTGAATGTCTGTACAACAAAGAAGGCCCATCTTTAAAGATTATGGCCTCCCTCAAAATAGCAAAATAGAACTCTGTTCATGATACCAACACTGTCCTCAAACAAATATCCCTCTTGCACTGGAATTGATTACAGTTTGAATCTCTAGTGGTCTGGCGCTTTAGGGACATAAGAAAAAAGGTAAATGTTTCCATATAAGTAGCTGTTCTTATGCACCCTGTCCATGTGCAATCAGTTTGGATAAAGCTGATTGCTCTCTGTCTAGTCCAGTTTGAGTTGATGCAGACAACTTTACAGGACAATGATCCTGATGCCTTTCCTTTTGCATCTCCCTTCCAGCAACTTGTTCCTTGGGGCAGAGGACTGTAACCTTTTATGTTCTGTACTGAATGTCCACAGCTGAAGTCTATGTAAGGGAGGTTGCATGCTGAGGAGAAGCTAAGAAACAGGTTATGTGATCTGCAGTAAGGAACAAGCCGTGTTGTCTATGTGTTAGAACCCTGATGTGTTTATGGGTGTTAGTTTCAGGCCGTTAGTAGCGTAGGTAGTCCAGGTTAGCTGGTTAGTAGCAAGAGTACTGCTAGCTATGTTTGATATGCAGTGGAAGATGGGAGTGGAGCACAATATGGCCACTAAAAGCTGTAGGAGAATCAGCATAGCCATGATTTTTTGTTGTTGTTGTAAAAGAAATGTTTGCCAACACCCAATTCAAGTGACTGGTTTTCTCTGTCTTCAGAGTGTCTAGTAAGAGGCATGCTTACCTCGAGCACGTGGATTCCAGCCATGACTGCCTTTGGCTGTAATGGTGTTAGAACTTCACAAGTTTTTGGTGTTGTATCTGTAAAGTTTCTATTTCAAGAATTCTGACATATTTCAAAGTACTTCATGGAGGTGAGCTCAAAGCTTGCAGGATTTATTACCTGGTGCTTTCTGTATGGCTGGGAACCGCAGTACTTCCCTTTGGAAAGGGGTTCTGAAGCTTCTTTGAGTGAGCCAGGGACAGATGGGAATAGAAGCAAGATAATATCACTTCTGGTGTGTTTTAAACCATGGACTATGTAATTGTTTGGGACCATCTGATTGAACATCTTCTGTTGGTCCATCTGGTCTCTCCCTGCCTCGCAATGGACCGGGTGACACAGTTTTTGGATCAGCTCTTTCAGTACTCTCTTTGTGCTCTGAGCATTTACAAAGCCTCTCCTTTGGTTTTATTTTTTGTTAATTTGGCATGATGTTCAGTTCATTTTTATTCTGTAGTCTATAACCTGAATTTCCTCTGCTTCAGTTTTAAGCCTGTTTGTTTTTCTGGGGTGATGACTAAACTGGTTGCTATAGATTTTTCTTCTGTTTAGTGAAACTGTACCCATGACATGACTACTGTTTTGTAGCTACATAATAATTAGAAAGTAAGAAGTCAGTTTCGCATTTTATGAGAAAGGATGGAAATTCATAATGTTTTTTTTTCTCTCAACCGAATGTTTTGTCATACAGAACTTAGTGATGTTTCTGCAAGCTAGGCTGCAGTTATCTAGGTTTCTTCTCTATGTGTGAATTCCTCTTGAAGTTCTTAAGTCTGAGAAAAGTTCTTGACTCATTTCCTTTACATCTTGCCCTACTGTTGGTGGGAAGTTTATAGTTAGGATTTGAAGTTTTACAGATCAAGCAGTGGGAGGCAGATGCAGGTGAAACACTCTGCATGGTACATGGATGGTCTTTCATGTTTAATTTATTGGAAAAGTGAAAGCTGTGCGGTAGTGGAGTTCTCTCCTGCTATATTTGAAGTGGTACAGGACAGCAAATTCTCTGATGATGACAGTTGTTACAATGGAGGCCGATTGTTAGGCAAACAAATACAAAAATGATTTCAGGCCTTCTTCCTAAGCCCTAACATTTTATCCTAAGGAATTATTATATTGTTATGAGACCATTGTGAACATAAGTAAATACTGAAAATAAATAAAAGTTGCAGAAACTTGGAGCTAAGGCTGCTTATTGATGAACTCTTCTCACTGATGTATGGGCATAACACATAGATTATAAATACAGGATGCGATGCTATTTCACAAATAACATAACTGTCTACTTTCAGGTGTCTCTCTGTTCTACGTGCTAAGCCAAGTCTGTGAAAGTCATTTGTATCTGTATTGTGTAGAACCTGCTATCAATTAAACTGAACAAAGCAAGTATTAGCTGCCTTCTGTGAGGATAAAGCAAGTGTCTCCTGTTCTCAGCCAAATTAGCTTTATAGTTTAACTGCCTTCTCCCCTGGATTGTTCCTTGTAAGCTGCTGAAATGACTCAACAGAAAAAAAAGAGCGAGGCATTCAGTGAGATCTCTTCTTGGTATAGTGGTTATAACTCTGATGATAGTCAGCAGCACAGTCTTTAATCACTGAGTGTGCCCTGCTCGGAGCCTGGCTGTGAGAGGGGTGCTGCATCGCAGTGCAGGGACACAGTTTGTCACTATTGGCTGCTGCTTGCAGAGCTCTGCAGGTGGTGTTTGCTTTCCTTATCCCTTTCTGATCTCATAGGGATGATCTGGAATGTGTTAGAGTTGGGTGACCTGGAAAGAAATGCCCTGTATCTTCTCAGATAAGCAATTCTGCATCTGAGCACACAAAACAGAGGGGAAGTTACTCTTTACTTCTGGCTGTCCATGGCGAGACACAGTGAGGTTTCCCAACTCTAACTCTCCTCTATTTCTGCAGAGGTTTGCTCTTGGAAAGAGTATCTGGAGCTCCTGTTGATGGTCGCCATTAGGTAGGACCAAACTCTTACCAACCTTCAGGTCTGGACCAGACAGTCATGTCCACCTGTGAATACAGAAAAACTACTGAATACTACTAAATCCCTGGGTTAGGATCTGAAAGGTTGAGGGAAAGCTGGGGGAAGCATTATCCATTTTTATCTGGTTCTAACTTCCTGTGGCCTTTGCTTATGACCAATATTAGGACATGGGAAGAGTAAATATTTGACCTAACCCCATATGGCTGCTCTCGTGTTACAATTTCAAGAGTAACTCTGGAAGCCTAAAGCCCTGTCTGCTTTGGAAAGCTGGGCATCCAGTGTTTCTTCTTGGCGCTATGAGTATGAGGCCAACAGATTTCATAACAAGTGGGAGCTTGTTGTGTGTTTGGAGTCTGCTGCTAATGATGAGCTGCAGCCCTGAACCACTTCCTCACAACAGGTTTCTTTTCCATGTGGTTTCCTAGCCCTGAGCTTGAACAGTTTCATCAGACCCTCCTTGCCATTTGTCAGTGCAGCTTGAATGGGAAGGAGTGGCAGTGTGTTGCTTTCCTGTGTGAGACTGTCTCCTGGTTTTGGCTTTTGTTGGAAGCATTGGCAGGAGTTTCTCCTAGACATCAAAGGTCCTGGGGTTAGCTGTGCTTTCCCTGCATCTTCCTCTGCCAGTCCCAGTGCGCCTGAACACCAAAAACTCATGAAGCTGAAAAGGTCATGTGTGATGGATGGCACTGATCCTGCAAGTTCTGACTGCCTGTAACAGAGATGAGCTGTCCTTGTTACCATATAATATATCTTTTTAAAAGAAGAAGAATAGGGGTGGGTTTTTTTTGTGTTGTGGGTTATTTGGGTTTGATTTTTTTTTTTTTTCTGCAGAAGGGAGTGGGCACAAAGGTCTCTGTGTTCTCCCCAGGGAGTTGCTCTTTCTCTCCAACCTCCACTCATCCCCAAAGGCTTTTGGCTGGTATTTTCTCTAAGACGAAAAGGCGCTTGTTCAGATCATCCTGCCTCTATAGTGTGTTGCAGGCATCGAAGCTGCTGTCACAGGTTATTCTCCTCTGCAGTCCCAGCAGCACCAACAAGAGGCATGTGCTGTTTGATGCAGCATTTTATCCCTTCTGTCTGCCCTGCCTGGGGGGCTCTTCATCGTATTGCAGTGCCGTTTTTACGTAAGGTATTGCATCAGGCAGCACAAGGGACGTGGTGCTGAATTTAAACAGCTGGAGGCTGTGTTGTGTGCTTTTCAGGCAGACTGCAAATGGCCGCTGGCTTTTTTTTCTCCTTTTCAGGATGCTTCTGTCCATTTTAAGTGTTATGGCCGTCATATATTTCCAGCAGAGGCTGTTAAGTTAGGAGCCAGGTTTTTCAGTGGTATTTTACTGGCAAGCCTATTGGAGATTTCGTGGTTTATCATCATCATATCATCCAATATGTTTTTTAGCAGGACATATTTTACCCATTTGACATACTCAAACAGTCTGGTCGTGGTTGGTTTTGATTGTTTTGCTAAGTTTCATGGAGGGCAAAGAAAAGAGAAAGTTTCTGCCTTGGGTGCACCACAGCTGCAGACAGTGATTTTATTGGGTCATTTTCCACAGCCCTCTGGAAGGAAGTGATGTTAGGGTTTGTCATGCTGGTACAGCAGTGTTTCACAGGTTATTTGTTGGAGCTAACTTCACTAGTGCTGGTGTCTGTTGCAGGAATCTTGGTGAACTACTGTTTTATATATGTGCAGGCATCGTGTGTGTCCTTTTGTTTCTGAGGAAGTGAAGGATTGCTAAAGCTTTACACAGATAGCTCTGCATGCAAGTCCGTGGAACCAGCTGTGTCCTAGATCATTGCTTTTTAATGACTACTTCAAACTTGTCACCAAGCTGTTTGTTAGCATGACCTCTTGGCTGGCATTTATACATATTTCTCTCTTATCCTGTCAAATTCTCCTTTTTTATGGTAGGCTGATCCTCTCTTTCATTTCATAGCATATATTTATTTTAAATTTTGTTTTACAGTTGGTAGAGATGAAGGTATGCTTAAAATGAAATGGATTGTGCTATCCTTATGCAGAAGGCTTACTTTCAGACTGCAAAGTGTTGTATGTTTTTAAGCAAAATCAACCTAGAGGGTTGGTAAAAAATGCATGTCTGCTAAGTTATCATTTGGAACAGTTGGTTACCAGTGCTGCTAATATGAAAATAAGTAATTCTAAGACAGACTTAGTACTTCAATATGGCAAGAGCTAGAAATTAATTGCTCTGAATGGCATGGTTACTGATCTGCATCAGGTCACATTTGCACACATTATTTCCTGTCTTGCAGCTGTATTGCTTTCACTTTCTGGACTGCATGAGAAAAGGTCTTGGCACAAACTGAAGCTCAGAACTCATCTATCAACCAAGAATATATTAAAA
The DNA here is from genome assembly GCF_963924245.1 of Chroicocephalus ridibundus. Lineage (NCBI taxonomy): Eukaryota > Metazoa > Chordata > Aves > Charadriiformes > Laridae > Chroicocephalus > Chroicocephalus ridibundus. The sequence continues at coordinate 11,103,943 of NC_086292.1, forward strand.
CAGAGGTGGACGTAACCTTTTCTGCATGTCCATTTTGCTTGTGAGAAGTAAACATGGAGATTCAGGTAGGCAGCAGGAAGGCTTATGTTCTTGGTAATGTGACAGAGCTGCCTGCAGTGCAGGCTCTGTGCTGAGTAGCTGGTTGAAAAGCAGCAAAGAGCAGCCTGCAACATGGGTAGTGAAGCCATTAGAAGTGAGAGATATGCTGGGGAGTTTCACAAATTCCCAGTGCCCTTATCTCTTAAGACTACTAGAATCACTTCCTAGCACACAATACGCTTCATCTTGCCGGTTTTGGTCACAGATGGTTCCATATACATTAATGCTATTTCTTCAAATTGTCATTTCTCCTATTTTAATTGGTAACTGAGCACTTCTGTTCCAGGAGCAGTATTTGTAAAAAAAGGTAAACTATCAAAGATGCAGATTGCATGCATGAACGTATATAGTAGATCTGAAGTCTGTAGCGCATACATCTCTATCTGGGGCAAGAGATTTGGGGGGAGGATTTTGCCTACAAGGCAGAAAATGATTCCAGCTCCTCAAGTGCATCAAGAGCCATTCTGTTGATATTTGTGGGGTGTCTTGCGCAAACAGGGCTGTTCCCTTTATATCCACGGTGGTCTTCCCGTGATTGTTGAAGTTATGTGTAGGACAGACCACTCTGTTACGTGCGCTGCCCCCTGGGTGAGTCTGCGACTTGGCAGGACATGCATATGGTCAGTGGTGCCTGGTTAAGGACGATACTCAGCGGAGACTTCTGGGGTTGTGTAAAAGAAACTGAGCCAAGCTGTACCTACATGGGATCTGGAAAACGGGCTGAAAGACATAATTTATTTTTTATCTCCAGTATTCGGAGCTCTTCCCATGTGCCTCAGTGTTACTTTTTAATAAGAGAAAAACAACCACCTGGGTTTCACTATATCCTTGAAAGTAAACAAATAAAGCAAAACTTGCTGATGCAATAACAAAACTATTTCACATCTTGTAAAAGAAGAATATTGCTTGTATATGTGATTGGCTCAGGTTTTGAGCATAGTGTAGCTTGCAGGTGTGTATGTTTTCATAGTATGTCATCTCACAGTATGAATCTCATGACTCTGTTTCAGCAGTACCTTCAGAGAAAGCAATTCAACATATCCAACTTCCTAAAATCTTGGGGAGATTTTGGAAACTCTCTTCATCTTTATAGTGTCCCTCTGTAAACTAGCTGTCTCTTGGAATTTTGTGAAGGATGTGAGGTCTTTATCAGTTTTTCCTCTAGGTATTTTTATTAGTTTTTTCTCTAATGTGTTTTTGATTAAGTCTTTTTGACAAGTTGACCATTCCTTCAAGATTTGCTACTACATTGCTATGTTTGGGTTGGTGAGTATCACCCTGATGCTCACTTATATTCAAATAAAACCATAACATATTTTTGTTATATACTTTTTCAAACAAATAAGGATGTTTTGGTCTGTGGATGGACTCTCTGTTCCTGCTGTGAAAGCAGACGGGAACTATGTGCTTGCGGTTCTTCATTTGTTTCATGTGTAGCAAGAAAGTGAATATGCTTGCCTGTCAGTCTGTTTTCCTGAAATGGGTTCAGGCAATGATTGCCTTCTCTGAATTACCCTACTGTACAGTTCTTCCATTTTAAGCTCTGGTTTATTAGGGAATGTATATGAAACATGCTAATTTATCCATAATGACATAAAGAAAACAAATTAGTACTAGAACCGTTAACTTAGCAACAAAGTGTCCACTTTGAGTTGGGACTTCTATCGATGAGATGAGGACTTCTATTGATGTGACATTACTGACTGGTTTAATAACTGGCTTAACTGTGTTTATTGATATTTTTTTCAGGGTTACCATTACATAATTTTGAAATGACACTTAAATCCAATGTTAAAAATAAGAATTTATTGATGGGACCTTCCTAGTCTTCATTCTGACACCATATTCGTGATGCTTATTCAACTTGTTTGTAATTATAGTGAGAAATTTTGTTCTCTGTTACCCTTTCTCTTAGGGTGGAGAAAAGCCCCCAAACCTTCTCATGCTTGTGCTGTGTTCTGTTCTCTTATAAAGAGCTGCCTCTTACCTCTTTAACAACAGTATGGCAACTAAACACTCTTTGAATTTTTGGTATGTCTCCCTAACTTCAGGTGGCTTAAGTAGCTGCTTTTGCCCAAGAAGCTAAAGTCTAAAGATGTATAGTCATATTCATGATTAGAAATATGTGGGTGCTATGATAAATTTCTCATGTCTGGTTCCCCCTGCTATTTTTTAAATAATCTTTATATAATTGATATTACTATTTTTTTTTACTGGAAATTCTTCATGACTTATACAGGTTATTCCTTATGCTATTGGGATAAATGCAGAGCAACTCTAAATGAATTTCCATTTAATTATATTCTTCCAGATTATCAGGCAACTTAGTATTATATTATTGATACACAAAACAGCAATTAGAAACAGCATTAGTATTTGCTTCACCTGGAGTGAAGGAAGGTGTCTGATGGCATGAAAAATAAATAAAACAGGGGAGGATGCACCCTCCATCGCCTCTCTTTAATGGTTGAATTTGACTTCCTCCTGGTGCCAGTATGGCCCTGTTACTTTGTACAGGGGTTCCAAAATTCCTGAGGAGGTGGGGAGGGTTTTGATGAGCCTGGCCTGACTTGCATTTTGGTGCAATGGTGAGAAATAGGAGCTGACCAGGAGAACGTAACTCAGCACTGCAAGTACGGCAAATGAATACCAAAGGCTTGTGTGCTCTTACTGAAATGGAAGTAGGATGCACAAATAGTCTTTTTGATGTGAAATCAGGCTTAAGAAAGATGACAAAAATACCTATTGTGCCACCTTAGGTCTGTATTTTTCTGGTAACCAGGAGAACTTCTGTCTCCGCCCCTAGTCTGATAGAGTTTTATGTTTTAGCTGCAGCTGAAAGTTTGTATCTTTGCTAGTGTGGTGTATTCCAAAGCAATTTCTTTCCCTTTAAATGTGATTCAGTGATTTAGAGAAACTATTTTTGCAGCCTGCTTCCTATGTGGTTGGTAATGGAAAGTAAATGCACAGCAACTAGAATTTCAGACTGGCAAGAGTCATGAGGAAAATAATTTTTTATATATATTATGAGCAAGGTCTGTTTCATACAGTAGCAAAATGTGAAATGGACTTCTATTCCCCTCTCTCCCCCATCTTAATCTGTCCTGGCTCTTAAGTAACTAAACCTAATCTCAAATAGTTTTTAAATTTAAGCCATTGGCTCAAGTTCTGATAACTGCCCAGTGACAGACATTGGTGTCTTACAAAGTAGTGAGTGAGAAGACCTGAAAGAAAGATGAAGATGATCTTATTAATGTAAAATATTTAACTGCAGTCTATTTTTCAGAATCATCTCCTGTGTAAAGAGGTAGGGGTCCTCTTGCAGTTCTGCCATAAAACTTGAGCTCAAGCTGGGGTGAAGCATTGTGGCGAATGTTCTTCCTTCCCAAAGGTGCTGATTTGACAAAGTGTAAAACGTCCACGACAACGTGACAGGTTTTTTGGGAAAAATGAAATAAGGTTTGGATGCTGTTCTCAAATTGATGATGGAGTTTTGAAGCAAGGTAAATTCCTGCCCTGCATCAGCAGTGGGGTAGCTCTCAGATGGACATCGTGACTGTGCTTCAGGACTCTCTGGGGGTTTAGGCTCAACCTCTGCAGCTAGAGCTGTTTTTTGTGGAAGTAAATTAAAACTTTGTGGAAAGGACACTGAACCTTCTAGTCTGTTATATACTGGCTATATGTCATGACTTATCGTTGTATCTTGCCTGCAGTAAACATTTATTTATAAAAGCAGCACAGCTCTAAAGGAGCCCTGTCCCTGCCAGACAGTGATAACTAGGGATTATATCGCTTCCTGGATAGTGTGAGACCTACGTTCAAATCTCTGGCTTGAACCAGTCACAGCAGAAGCTTAACCAAGGGTTGTCCAAAGCATAAGGAATGTCTGAGTCAAGTTTTTATGCACTCAGTAGTCTTTCCCTTCTTTGGAACAGAGCAATTCGAGCAATTAATCTGGGACCTCACTGTCTTGCCTCTGTAAATGTCTTTCAAATCCCTCCTCATCCCTCTTTCCCTTACTTACAGTGTGGAATTGCCCTGATCATGAGTCTGATAGGTACAGGCTGCCTAAATGACCTCCCTCAGTCTCCAAACTGGCAGCAAAATGGCAGGGTCCTTTGCCAGGTGAGAGAGTTGTTGGGCAGCTTCTGTTTTCCTACTGTGCTGCATCAAACCCAGCATCCAGTGGCAGACCCCACTGAGCCAGAGCAACACTGCACACACAATCCCATCTTTTCCTAGTCTCGTGTCCATAGCAATCACTCAAGTGACATTTTGCTTCCGTGTGCAGCAGTCACTTGCGTAGCTCTGGTGATTTAATCAGCATGTTTGGGATCTGGGTGCTGTCACTTCAGCTGAAATAGTGCATTCCCTTGAGCCAGCTGATTATTGGGATTGTTGTGGGACAAATGAACAAATCCCCCAGCTTGAAATCCACTTGGACAGAGAAATAAATAACCATTCAACTGTATGTAGCCACACCATTCCCACTACCCTGTTTGCCTCTGAGTTGTTTTTAGCAACTGGAGACAAAGAGAGTAAGATAACAGTGGTATATTTAAATAGAGGCTGGATAGATTTTTACTGGGAATGAATGGTAGCAAATGTAAACAATCATATTTGTGGAGGTTAAGATAACTGAAGCCCAGGCTCATCAGGTAGTTTTTAAGATGATCTCTGTAGGAGTTGCATGGGAACTTTCTACTAGTTGCATCATTTCACATGTAGCAGGTGTACAATGGTGATTTTCTTCCTTTCTGATGCAGTCATTACCTCAAGCTATCAGGTGAAAACTGCAATGTGATTCTATTGACCTGCCGTCCATACCCAACAGGGACAATCACACATTCCTTTGGGCGAGCTGATTCCTTTAAGTGAGGACAGGGGAAGATGATCGCTCACTTGTCCCAGGCACAACAAAAGCAGGAGGCACCATGTCCCTGCGGAACAACTGACTTGAAAGAGGTAACAATAGGGAATCACATCGAAAACTATTTAGCACCAGTCCTTTTTGCTGCAGCTGTGTTGAAAACATGATCTTGCTTTGTCAATACAGAATCTAGGAAAAGCTGCTCACAAACTTGTTTTCTGAGCTTGTTTTCTTTGTGTTTTTTTGGGGGGGGGGGTGAGAGGGGGAGATGCCTGAAAAAAACCAACCCCTTAGTCTTCCTTTGTTTCTAGAGTTTCCTCTGGTTTTGTTTGCACTACTGTTTCTATACTTGCTAAATACTAATTTAAAAGACACATTATTAGATATTCACAGGTACTAGAGCTGGTTTTGGTGGAGATATCACAGTGGTAGTGACCTGTTGCCAGGGAAGAGCTCATGTCTCAGTCTTGCAGCTCTAGAGACTGGTGATGATTAATGGTAGGGCTTGACAGAGAGGACATAAGGCAGAGGAGGTCAGTGACTTTTAGGATTGATATCAAAGTTGTAGTTAAGATAGATATGTTACAGTGATCTTTGCCCACCTCTCACTCCTGCTAAAATAAGAAGCAGATTTAAGCTGACTGAAAAATTTCACAAATTTGTGTCAATTTGTAGTTTGTTTTCTTCGTAGTCAATCTTGCTGTGTGAGTTCTGAGAAAAGAGAAAGTCTTTTTTGCCATATTCTAAAAACCAAGCCAAACCCACAAACTTATTTATGTCTTAGTTAACCAAAACCAAAACTGCCAAAAAAACCCTCAACAAAACAAACAAACTAAAAAACCCCACATAACCCCCCAAACATCCCCCCCCCGCCACAAACAAGATTAGTTTATGATGTTTCCCCGTTGTTTCAGTTTATGAAGAGGGTTAAAGTAAGGTTTTAATGTTGTTTGGATATTCTTGTGAGGCTTCCTGCCACAGGTTTACCAATTGCTTAAAAAAAATAAAATCAAATAATTGCAATTTAAACTATGCATTTATGGATAATAAATGCTTGAAAGGTATTGATGCTTCATTATTTCCATATAGAACTCCTTAGGGCTTAGCTATTCACCATCGTCTGCCCCAGGGGAGCTGTGCACCCTTCCCAAGTAATTCGGGTATTCATCTGAAGGAGGCTGCCAGGCTGGATAGGTCTGATCTTTCCCAGCCATGTTATGTCTTGTTCTGAAGTTAATCTTGTTTCTAAAAACTGTCTTTAGAGTGGTTAAAAGTTCCATAAGATTTTGAAATTCCAGGTCAGTGGCAATAAGTTAGTGGGAAATGAGGTTGCCAAGCAGAATAGGGGCCAGGAACTTACCTTGAACGGTGCCAGTGGGTGCCTGGCTAATGAGTAACTTAAACTCAGCAGAGTGGTGAGTTGCCCTTAAGCATGTTCTTACAGCTCAGACTGTGAGTAGCCCCATGGCAGGAGCTGTTTCTTGTACAACTCAAAGTGGTGGTGTTAAATTAGGGTCAGAGTCAGTAGCACTGTGCTGGAAAGGAGTCCTAAAATTACAATTAAAATTCTAATCGATGAAATACCTGCTGGTTGGCTAGCATTAAAGTTGCATCAGTGTTGCTAAGGTTGGTTAGGGAGTAGCTGCAGTTGGAGAAATTGATGTCTTGCTGGGAGCATGCAGGTATGGTGATGGTGCGTGCCCTGGACTAAGAAGGGGCTGTAGCAAAGCCAAGGGCATGTGAGCCCCATGTGCAGGTAGTATGGCAGACCCTGCTTTCGGGGGGGATGCTGAGTGCTGAGCAGAAGATGATGAGTATTGCTGGGCCAGAGAGGATTCCTTATTTATTGCTTGTGTTGGAGCCCAGCTAGTCTGCTGTGTCCCTTGCTGTGCTGGAGCAGAGGTTTGGATGGGCTGTAGGGCTGAGCACCTTCACTTGCTTCCCTCCCACCTCAGCAGTAGAAGAGTGGCATTAACTCTGCAATTACTGCTGACAGCGATAAATTCTGAGCTGTTCTGTTCCAATAGGATTATAATGACATATCATCTCATTACAATAGCACTAATCTTTCAAAGACATCTTCAATGGGAAATTAAATTAGAAGGAAGTTGTAGAAGTAGAGTAAATGGTTGTCCTTGTGGCCCTCAATAATGCTTGCAGCATTAACAGGGCTGGAAGGTCTAGTCTGCACTAAAGTTTTCCCTGCCACGTGGAAGCTGATGCCTGTATCTTTACACCATTACATCCCATATACAGTTTTCTCAAAATGCTTCTAGAGGAGGTGGAGAAAATACAGTAAGAAAGTGATGTCTGAATGGCAGTGCAAAGGCAACTGGCTTAGGAGAAGGTGGAAAATCACCATTCCTAAGGTCTTATGTTGTAGTTAATTATTTTGCCATAGGAAAAGTGGGAATAAAAGTGGCTTATTGTAAAAATGTTATTTATCAACTAGACTGTCCTTTTAACCGATGGGAGGTGGCGTCGCTGCCTTGAAAAGAACTTGAAATAGTTTAGCTCTGCTGATTTCTGGTGTTGTCCTTCACTTTCTTCTGGTATATAATGCATTTCTATTTTTATTCATTTCTTGAGATGAGCAGCTTTTGTTTAAAGGGTGAGCTTGGATAAACACTCATTTTTGAAGTTGTCTGTGGAATCATCTTATATCCTGTTTGAGAGAGAAGACAATGCTGTGGAAATGAAAAATGAGTTTGTGTAGAAAGTTATCTTTCCTCCAAGATACTACGGAAATAGTGTTTCACAGCAGGGTTTATTACTTTTCCCTAAGATATATAGACATGCGTTATCAGTTTAATGCAGCTATTGGACTCATAGAGGAACAACATCACTCCCAAAGTTTCAGATAATATTGAGTAGATCTTGGAGAGTCAGAGAACTTCGATGTGTTAGTTCAGCTTTGGCCTTTGTTGTTTGTGTCTCTTGGCTTCTCAAAAGCTGTTGTGTAATTATTTTAGTAATTCTAATTTTCTGTTCACAAAAGTATAACTAATACAGGTTATATCCTTTTAAACGTAATTTTCTCCCCAATGAAATACCAAACTATTTAAATGCAAATGGAAAAGGGGAGAAGTTGGAATTATCTCACTGGATATTTGAATGCATTGAGTGAGTATTACACAGGTACTTGTTTTGCCCAGGAATTGTGTTTCTACTTGGAAGATGCAGATAAATTTTCATTCTGTGAAGAAATTTAAAATCTTAAAGATAAACTTGAAAAGTCTGTGGAAAAAATAGTGCTTTGGAGATTTATATAGAATTTAAAACTTTAGATTGATCTCTTCCCATTCCAGGATTTACAATAAAAATAATTTCATTCTGCTTTCTTGAATGAAAAGGATAAAATCTCAACCTCTTTTCCTTCCTTGTCCTTGATATTAGCATTGCCTCACTGTATTTAATGAATGTCATTTTCCTGGGTGTAATAATTTCTGAGAGGAAGAATAATCTTTGGAAAGCCTAAGGGAAAAAAAATCGAAGGAGACAAGATAATTACAAGGACTGCTACTATCTGATGATATGGAGGTACACACATTCTCTGCTTGAAGTGAAAAATCTAGGCATAATCAGGAGCTCATGCATAACTCCCATGCATCTGGATGAAGTCAGCATCGAGCTTACTGTTGCAAGTGGCAGTGGTTATTTAGGGTGGAAAGGTATTCCTGCTAGTAGTGCTGGAAACTGTTCTGCTAAAAGTCACAGGGCCGTCCTCTACATTTTGATTTGAATGCAGTGAATTGCAAATGTCAGCTTCTAAAAACATTGGCAGTAAATTGAGCATCTCATTTGTAACTGTAAGGAAGAATATTACTGTTCCAAACGTGCAAACTGATGAGCATGAAACCAGTCTTTTACGTCTACCTTGAAACTGTTGATCTGTGGCTGCATGGCTGATGCCTTTGAGAAGTACAAATGATTAGAACAGTAACATTTGTCTAGATCACTCTGTATTTAGTAATAACAGTCTCATGGGTATTCAGCCACTTGACTGAGTGCAAATTGTGAATCCTAGAAATACAGTACATGAAACCAATCAAAATGCAGTATCTATCTACTTTCTAACTGTAATGTAAGTAATGGTCCTGTGCCAGCTTGACGAGAACGCCTGAAGGTATTAGTAGTAAAAACCGAAATTGTTGTCAGGTGTGCCTTGCAGGGCTTTCATAGTATGACTTACTACTCAGCGCTAATAAGAGATGGGACAGCTATTAGTCCAAAATTGCTCATATGAAGTGAAACAGCAAAACCTCATTTTAAACCTTGACCTTTCTGGTGCTAATCACTGCCGCAGGGCGGGAGTTACCACTGCCTTTTGGAGTCTGATGGTTTGGTTATCCTGCCTTTGTGAGTGCTGTGCTGAGGCAGTACCTGTGAAGTGATGCAGAGCTGTGATGGATGCCATTAAATAAAACTGCCTCAGAAATTGGTAATGGTTGTTATAATGACTTCAAGACACATAATGGAGAGATTGCTCCTGCACTCCCCTGGCCTTAGGCTGAGTGATGAAATAAAATTCAAGCCGCTCAGCTCAAAACAGTATATCCCTTATAGGAAAATAATATAGAAATTTATAGATGCTTAACAGTAGCTGATAGTTCTTACTGGCCGTAAGATTCTTGAGGTGTTTCTTTACAGCCTACTGAATGCTGGAAGATGTGTTCACAGGGGGTACTGTGAAAAGTCAGTATGCTGATTAATTTGCCAAAAACACCTTTACATCCATGTGCTTCCTGTTTTATGTATGTTCAAAGTGTCGGAATGCATTTTTGCACCACTCCCAGGAAAGCACAAGACTGCAGAAGTCCCCATGAGCTGGACTGAGGCACTGCATCTCTTCATTTGAGCAGAGGAACTCCTGGTGGAGCTGCCTCAGGTTCAAAGCAGACAGAAGGGTGCTTGCCCTTCTGTTTATCTCAGCTTGGAGACACCAAGTCAGAATATGTTTTCAATCACCTGGAGAAAACTCTAGAGAGAAACTTCTACTTTTTTTTTTTTCCCCTTAAGCCATTCAGTGCCATGCTGTACCTTTATCATTAAGATGTAAACAGATGCCTATGTTTTCCCAGATATTGTGTTCCATCCTAGACCTAGAGGTTTATAAACCTTGGTGAGCTGGAAAAGAAGTTGCTCTTTTCACCAGAAGGCTGGTGAAAATCAGTCTACTTTCAGACCGTGCTTTGCAGCATTTCTTAGTAGAGTATCTCCTATTAGAAAGAGGACATTGTCTTGGCTGTTTAATGGATTGTTGCAGTTCTTCTTCCTCATAAAGATGCAAATCATAGGTAGGTGACTCAATCCCAAATATTTGTCAGGAAGAATATTGTGGATCCTTCAAAAAAAAAAAAAATTGACAGCAGCAAGCTATGTATATTTCTTCATTAATGAGTTAATTCCCAACAAGGATGTAATTTGCTCTTAATTTTTGTTCTACTTCAGCATTAAAATAGCTTTTTCATCCGCTTCTGATTCCATCCTTTTACATCTCTGGTGTGGAAGAATAACTAGCTTTTCTTGAAAGGAACATGAACCCGCAGAGTTTACTAACAATTTGATTCCCAGAGAAGATATTGAAAAGTCCCGCGTTGCTTCAGAAGATGTAGTATCTGTCATGGTAAAGTGTGCTAATTGGCATCTTCCTGTTGACACTGCGTCAACTCCTTGCTCCACCAAGGATTCACAACGCAGTGTTAACTTGGCTGGAACAGAAAGAACACGTTCCCCCCCACCCCCACCAGCAGTGTTTGCTGGAAGCATTGTGTGGTCTAAGCATGTGGTCTAAGTGTCCAGTGTGTTAGGAAAGTGTTTGAAGTCGAAGGTCTTATAATAATTCCCTCGGTACAAATGGAAGGAAAATGTTTTCTAAATGTCATGTTTATTTCTTCACTTTAAACACAGAGGTGCCTCCAACTGTTGCTTGTCTCTGAGAAGATGGATGGGTTGAAATTCTCCTGATTGTGCCCACATTTTGTGTGGGAATGTAATTGATGGATTGAATTCAGTGCTACATCTTAAAACCTCCTGAAGTTTCTGGCAGGGAAACTCATTCATACCAGTTGCAAAGGAGCCTTTTGTCTGCTGGGCCCTGGACTGAGGCTGTTCATCTCATGGTGCCGCTTCCCAAAAGCAGCTGGGAATGCTGCTTGGTTACTGCTGATGTGGGCCTTGGTTAAACAGATGGTTTGATGGTAGGGATTCACTTGTCTGAGCTATTCATTGCTTGTGGCAATGAGCGGCCAGGTAGCAAAACTGCAAGTGTGTTGCTGGGGGGAAAATCCAAACAAACAGAGCTTTATGGTTAGGATGGTTGTCAGTAGTGCTCCTTGATGGAAGCCCATCCCTCCATTGCTTAGTGCAAAGGGCTGGTGAGCAGCAGGGAGGACCCAGCACTGCTGTCTGTGAAGCAGGTCTCCTTTGATCCTCTGTGTCCCCATGGCCCCAGTGGCTTTGGCATGGCCAGGGCACATGGTGCTGCACAACGGCTGCTCTTTGCATGGGAGGCAACCCAGGACAATTGGGGGGGGACCCCTTGGCCTGGTTCTGCAGGGCGTTAGGATGCCCCACAGTCCTGGCAGGCCTCTACGTCCTTTCCTATAAATGCTGGTTAAGGGTTTTTACTTCAAACACAAGAAACAAGCAAGGAATTGCTGGGCTCTGTGTGTGAGGGGTACTTGTTGTACCGCTACTATATTTTACGTATGTTTTGATAGTCCATTTTTCTCTAAACCTCAATGGTATTGTTAACTATCTTGGCTTTGGTTTTATTTTTTACAAACTTGCATTTTATCTGGATAAGCACTAGTTCCATTATATGGTCTTTAATTGATTATATTTTTTTTTCTGAGGTGATACGTATGGAAGTTAACTATCAGCCAGTTGTTTTTTTCAGGTCATTGCCATTAGTATTGAATGCCATGTGAAAAATTGGTGTATAAGAGAGAGCTGAAAGATAAGCATTGAACTGCTGAAAGTGAAGAGTGCACAATGTAGGTGGTACGGAAACTAAAAATCAAAAACCTGCAACAAAAGACCACCCCCCTCACCTCCATTGTTTATCACTAATGAATAAAGAGCTAAAGAAAAACGTGGTATTCTCTTAAAATTGCATGCCTCAGTTCTTGTGTTTCCAACCAAGGCTGAATATCTGATTTCTCACCTGGCCAGCAAAACCATGGGACCAGAGCATCATTGGTTTGTATTGGCAACCTGTTTGGATTGTATTTTTATTTGTTTTTTGAAGGTGTCCTTGGCCAGTTTGGTGGCGTGCAAAAGTTGTATTTTTTTTTTGCTCAGCTAGAACGTAAGGCGTGTACAGGCCAGTATGAAAGAAGGTGGGTGGCTTTTGTGAACGGGATGAGTGATACAGAGAAGCTCTTCTATGAAGAAACAAATACAATGTGCTACTCAAAGGCATCCAAAAACCAGAGCTGTAGCTCTAGAAACACAAATAGAATGATTTGTAAAGTGCTTTGGTGCCCTTCAGGTTCTTGCAAAGTTAAATACTTCCAGCAGTGCCTTGCTCTTGCTGTTTAATAAGAAATCCTGGGATAAATAACCAGATCATCTGTGGATCGGCAGGAAAACACATATTCATTAGATGGGCTGGAGGCTGGACATAGCTGTCAGCAATCCAAAGAAACAACACAAGTACTCAAGAACAGTTTAGGTGAATTAAAATTATTTTTATGGGGTAATGTTCATGTGTCTTTGAAGTTGTTTAACCTATGTAGCCAGTTTCTTACTATGATCATGAACGTTAACATCTGTTCTCCCAGTGATTGTCATTGTTAAGAAATTAATTTCTGATTTTGTGAAGCTTTCTGTGGTGATAACGAACCTTAAGATATGAAGAAACTCGTTAATATGTGCTGTGTGTACCTTGTTCAATAGCTTTCTTTCCTTTGTGCATCTAATTTTTTTTGCCCTCTTAGAATTACTTTTTTTTTTTTGTATCTTGCTACTTTGCAGCAGAAAAGAAATGATTGAAAGTACAGGATAGCTGGGGAACACATGGGTTGCTGAATCCAGTCTACTGCAACTGCAGGCATCTATATAGCAGATGTTGAATTGAGACAATTTCACAGAAACATCCATTCTTCTTACACGTCTCCTGAGCCACTGCAAGTAGATCATTAAATGGCTCCCACGTCTATTACAGAAATGAAATTGTTTAGTACAAAGACCAAAAAGTATTACATACTGTGTGTCAAATGCTGCTGTGGAAGGGAGCGGGAGAAAGAAATATCCACCACCACCACAACCTGGAGGTCCATGGAAAGCCCCTGGTTTTCCTAAATGATCCAGACTGTTGCCTTCCTCAGTGTCGAAGCTGTAAATGTGTCATCTGCCTTTAGGTAATGGAACTGAAAATCCCGTGAGGGAGGCGAGCTTTTTGTGCAATAGGTTGAGAGGGTTTTAGTGCAGAGACTTCATCTTAATATTTTGCAGCCACTGCTGAGGTCACTAAAGTCAGAAGAGGGATGCGGTTTCCCCTTTCTGTTTTACTGCCATGCAAAATAATTTGATGCCTACAGAGCTACCCAGAGTTTCCTCTCCTCCCTCCAAAGTCTCTCCTTTTATTAGTCCTCCCTGCTCTCCTCCTCCGTAACTTCTCTACCTCATGCTTTTCTCTCTTTCTCGGTTTCCAAATTGCTACATTCATCACTGTCGGCTTTCCCTTCTTCTGTAAACTCCTTCAACTTATCTTCTGCTTCAGATAAATGGTTTTAATTTAATATTTCAGATGCTTACAGGTTTCTTCTGAGTTTTCCATATGCATCATCTTTGGTCTTTTTTTTTTTTTTTTCAGATATAAATATTAGATTTGATTTTTACATTGAGGGCCTTGAAGATGCTTTTGCAGTCTGATATTTCATGTGCCAAATTTCATGCAATCAGCAGTGCTTAAAATGAGGAGCATCTTAAGGGAAGCAAATCTATAGAGAATTTTACTTTTCTTGCAGGAGGGGAGGAAACCTTTAGTTTGTGAAGAGGCAGAGAAAAGCATGGGTGGAGTACAGCTTCAAAGCAACATTTACCAGAAGTGGACTGGGTTATTTTTGGGTTTGGGTTGATGTACTCAGGCTGTCTTTAATAAAATGCACAGATTTACATTATCATCAGTCTGTTATTGCTTAACTTGCTCCCGTGAACATATCGGATATGGAAAAGATGGAAGGGATCTGGAAAAAGCAAAGTCTTACAGGGATAGCACATGTGGGAGCTTAGACTACCCCAGCTTTTACTCAGTGAGCTGGATGTCAGGGAGCCCAGTGGAAATTAACTATCGGAGTCCTTCTCTGTTCTGCTCCTTTTCTGGGGCTTTTGCAAAAGGGATATCCATGGAAACTGGATATCATGGAAAATTGTATGAAATGTTATGGACCTTCTCAAAACTGCGTATGTGAGATGCTGGCAAAGCCGTTAAGAAAACAAAGATAAGGCTGCATTAGACTGGATAGACTATTTCAGGCTTTTGAGTTCCTTTTGGACGATGAACTGTGGAAGTTTTCAGCTTCTGAAACTATCCCTTTTAACCTCCTTAGGAAAATTCAGTCGAGGTTTTGGTGCTAGAACTGAAAGTTTTTCAAACTCCCTGACTGCGCAGGTTGGTATCTGCTGTGGCAGTGTGCATACCTTGTTATTGTCTTTGGTATTTTTATAGGTTTATTTCGTCACTTTTTTGATGCATAAGGTATGCATTAACAATGCTTCAGAAGAAAGCCTGACAAGGCCAATGTGGGTAAGGAATTCTCACAAGCTGCAGTGGGAGGTTCTGGAGACAGAAATCTGAATTGTTTTATTTGAATGTTACAGGGAGAAAAAAAAGTCATAATTTTAAAATTTATTGCATGGTTTTGCTTTCTCTTGATTTTGGTGATGTTGCAATCTGTTCTCTCTTTCCTCATTGCCTCAGGTTTAAGCTTGTCCCAACCTTACAGCACATCTGTAATTTGGCTTCCTGGCACATGTTTCCTACATGAACTTCTTGCCATGCTGCTGGGCTTTCTTCCTACTCAACCGTTCCCTTGTCATCTCTGGGTTGGGCTCCTTTAAGGTGTCACAAATCAACCTGGTTCATCAACACTGATCTTCTCTGGTCTGTACTTCTGCATCTCTATTAAAGCACTTCAGCCATGCAGCCTGCAGTGAATCTGGCTGGTAACTTTGAGTGTTTGCTCTTGTTTCTTCCCCTCTTGCCTGTCACAAGAGGCTGACCAGAAGCTTTGTCTTACTTGTTTTTAACCATTCACCCAGCAGGGGAAAAGTGCTTTTGCAAATCTACAGCAATACTCTCAAGTTTATTAGCAACGGTCTTACTTCTGCATGAGCCCTTTTAGTGCTGTCTGTAGACTGACGTGTTTTTCTGTTTTCAGGATTTTCTACCTAAAACAGTGACTAAAGCTATAGAACTGATAAATTGAGAGTTTAAATAAAGAGATTTAGGAGAAATCTGAATGTGTCTCAAAATACCAGGGATAAAGGATATGAAATGCCATTAGGAAAAATTATTGGAAACATCGGGTAGAATACTTTAAAAAATACATGGCCTATTGCTGGCAGTCTAAAACAATATTATGGTTTTAGTGGTTTATGTGAAAGCTTATATATAATAAATGTCATTGATGTGAATTTGAAAATATCACTGGCTTTGTAGCAAAACTGTTGGAGTGTGATGTTTAGGTTTTTTTATTCCCCCACTAAAAAAAAAGTAATTTTTAGATACAGTTTTTTAATTGCTGCATTTCCCTCAAAGGACCCACACTGACGCTCTAATTTACTGTCTTCATAACCGTGGACAGTGCAGGGAGTTTAGACTTTCACTTTTGTTACAATGGCCTTATTAAATATGGATGTACTCTTGCCACATAAGGGAAAACTAAATCAGACCAAATTTGTTGCACTTTACATAATTATGCATTGAGAACAATGTATAATTAATAAACTCATTCTAGATTCAGGCTATGGGGTGCTATTACCACTGAAATCTAAAATGTTTTTTAAGGTAAGTGTTTCCTGTGTCGTTTTGCAAAAAAAATTCTACAAATAGAGATGTAACCCTAATAAATGAAATCACTGGAATGATAAATTTCTTCTGCAGAAGTAGGAAATGGTTTTAAAATCATGTGAACTCAGATGATCTTCCTTACCCCATTTTCTTTTTAGTTCCAATTTTTGACATTGTTTCCATGAAGTTTCATAGCTAAACTTAAATTAATATTGCATTAATACTTTATAGCTCAGTTTTTAATGTGCCAAACAAAATGTACTCCTGGAGTCTTTCCCAGTGTAATAAGGTAGGAAGACTGTGCTTAAAGACTGATGAAGACAACAGTCAAAGCTTGTGAAACTTAACAGTAGATCTCGCATTTTTATGTAAAGGGAAATGAATAAGACTGTACTGTTGATTTTTAGTTTTAAATAGGCATGAGGTTTCTATTTTTAATATTAATCTCTCCCATCTCCCATTGATTTACTGTATTTTAGAGGCCTCGTACAAACATGGTGAAAATATGCGAAGGAAAATATTGGAACCACATCAGCCATGCATCCTAGTTCTGCCTAGGTTGGTTGTTCTTCTCAGCCGGAGGAAAGCCTGTGAAAATCAGTGATTGGGATTAAAAAGATATCTGCCTGGCAGGTGACTGGACAGCCAAGGTCCCCTCTTGGTTGACACTTTTTTGGAAAAAAACCCCATCAAACAAACAATTATCCCTGCTGTAAAAAGGCATAATCCGTCTTTCTCTTTCTATGCTCATTTTTCCCCCCCGTGCTTTTCGATGTCTGTTGCTCTTCTTTGGATGTTTCCAATACTCTCTGTTCATTTTGACTGGGGTCAGTGGTAACCCAGGTCGGGATTCCCACTGCGGGTTCTGAGCACCAGAATCCTGGGAGCTGGTAACAAGGCTGGAGGATAGTACTTGTCGTCAGTGTTCATGTGTACATTCAGGAAAGAAAAATCAAAAGATGTTTACCTCTTATTGCCAGTAGGGGAATAGTTGATTGAATGCACCTTTTAATTACTAAGAATTTTAACATCTTACATGAAAATACAAAGCTGCTTAAATTAATTGCATTTATAAATTAGAGTGACAGACAAAACAGATGTACCACCTTCTATTCAGGTCCTTCTTTGTTGTCATTATTCTGCTGCGTTTCCTACATGCAGCTGTGAAGATGTGATCTGTTGAAACACTGATCTGAGAGAACTTTTAGGTCATACTTCCTCAGGCTGACATATGATGATCTTATTTATCCTTCCTCTTGCAGCACCATAGCAACAAGCTATGTTGTCTTGTTTGGGAATCAATATGGGAATATATTCTGTGCAGCAACTGAATTTTAGAGCAGTCCTGAAAGGAGAAGGTTTAGGGGAAAATACTGATGTCCTCTGTAACTGTACTTGCTTTATTAGCTGTGACTTCATGCTAGAGCTGCTGCAGATCTATACTGAAGTGGAACAATGAGAAGAAAAACAATATAGCAAGAAGCATAATCCAAATGGCAAAGCATCCAGGCAAAAAAGTTTGATGTGACTCTCTTTTTTGAGTAGCTGCCAGTGGACTGTTCAGTGGTGGCATTTTAGTGGAGTTATATTGGGACAATTACTTGTGCATTGAGGTGAATTTTTCCCTTGAACCAGAATTTACAAGATCTGTTAACAGACATACGTTTTTTCTTGGTAGGTGAAACTGGTGACATTACTTTTACAGAGGAAAAATAGATTTCAATCATAAAGATATCTTGTCTGTCTTCGCAGATTATGTTAGAAAAATGAAACCAAAATTGACCAGTTCTTTTTTTTTTTTCTTTCTTTCTTTCCCCCCCGTCCCCTAGAGTGTCCTGATTTCCATGCACAACACTGCTGTCCTAGCTCTGCTCAATCTGTGCCTTCAGGGCATGAGGGTAACGAATAAAATGGTCATTTTACATCTCCACATCAAGTGGGTTCAAAAGAAGTAAGTCAAACTAGAGATCAGAAATGATTTTTGACAGCTACAAACAGGGAAGAGATTCTGCTGAAATTCTGTTTAATCGACAGCGTTTACCAGCTCCTCTGCTAACTTCATCTGTACTGAATAGTTCTGTTTTATGTAAACTTCCCCTCCAAAATAACTTTGTGTTAATGTTTGATAACCAGTGGCTGCCTGTTAAAAGCTAGTAAATTCAAAGTGCAGATAGGATTTCTCTTCTGCTAACACAGAAGATAATACAAGGTTAGGGCAGGAATGCATGGCAGTGCATTTATTTTTCTTAATTTCCTTAGACCAAGACTCAAAGCTTGCCCATAGTTTAATTAAACTTCAGCTGATTGACTTCGGTGTGGGAGAAACTGAATGAAATTTCAAGGTCCTTGTGGGCCTGGATGGACCCAGTGTTGCCTCCTGCCTTAAGAAAGAAGGAACAAAACAAAGCCAGAAAGATGCAGGATTAATCGCATTTCTAAATACATTTTTCTCTTATAGCAGGATATATTATATTCATTCCTGTCCCCCAGGAACCTTCCTGAATCAGATAATTTTTATTCTTAAAATTCTATCTCCCTGAATAGCACTCAGAAGAAAATTGTAAGGTAGGGGGAACTTCAGGGAATTAGTGTAATAATTCTCGTGACTCTACTAAATAAGTAGATAGCCACTTTGTGTATTAGTTAAAGCTTCTGAGTAGTCATCAATGTTGTAGTATATTATTAAAGCAAAAACAATTACAGCTTTTACTTGTTTGCACTTGCGAGTCTTTCACCTGTTATTGCAGCCTGTGAGACCTTCATCATCAAGTTAAAAAAAACCCAAACAACACAACAGCAAACCACAAAACCCCTAAATGAATATAAAAATATTCACATATTACTCAAAAGTAGGTGTGTTAGTTCCCAAATTATCATTTGTTTGTAGCAGCATCTATAGTCATTGAGTCTGAATTGTTAAATCCAGTGTTAGAAACTCCAGGTGTTTCACAGTACGGAGTTCAAAAGCAAACCCAAATGTGAATTATCTCGCGAAATGACTTCAAGTATTTTGGGTGAAGTTTGAGGGAAAAACTATTTTTAATTTGATTTGCCTCCCTGTGGTGTACCCTTTATGGCTAATGCATTTAAGGTGTTACTTTCTCTTTATTTAATATTCCCAGCCCTTGTGTAGTCCAGACTGTTGCTGGATTGGTAATGGCCCAGTGGTGTTAGACCTGGTCCCTGCTCCTGATCTCCATCGCAGGCTTCTCATGGGTTTATCAGCAAGTGCAGCAAAAGCTCTGGGCTGCTGCATTTACTGCCAAGAGTGTGCTTTGGCCCTGGTGAAATAACCTTGCATCTGATAAAACAGTAGTGTGTGACTAAATGGCATGTAGCATGCAGCCCTGACATTTACACTGTAGGGGAGGTACCAGATGACTAGAGGGTGGCTAATGTGACGCCCATCTACAAGAAGGGTCGGAAGGAGGATCTGGGGAACTACAGGCCTGTTAGCCTCACCTCGGTACCAGGAAAGATCATGGAGAGGATCATCTTGAGTGAGCTCTCACGGCCAGTGCAGGGCAGCCAAGGGATCAGGGCCAGCCAGCATGGGTTTAGGAAAGGGAGGTCCTGCTTAATCAACCTGATCTCTTTCTATGACCATGTGCCCTGCCTTCTGTATGCGGGGAAGGCTGTGGACGTTGTCTGTCTGGACTGTGGTAAGGCCTTTGACACCGTCCCCCACAGTATTCTCCTGGAGAAGCTGGCGAATCATGGCATAGACAAGTGTACTCTTCGCTGGGTAAAAAACTGGCTGGATGGCCGTGCCCAGAGAGTTGTGATTTATGGGGTGAAATCCTCTTGGCAGCCGGTCACCAGTGGTGTCTCTCAGGGCTCAGTTTTGGGGCCAGTTTTGTTTGATATCTTTATCAATGATCTGGATGGGGGGATTGAGTGCACCCTCGGTAAGTTTGCAGATGACACCAAACTAGGTGGGAGTGTTGATCTGCTTGAGGGTAGGAAGGCTCTACGGAGGGACCTGGGCAGGCTGGATCGATGGGCCAAGGCCAACTGTATGAGGCTTAATAAGGCCAAGTGCCGGGTCCCGCATTTTGGTCACAACAACCCCAAGCAACGCTACAGGCTTGGGGAAGAGTGGCTGGAAAGCTGCCCAGCAGAAAAGGACCTGGGGGTGCTGGTGGACGGGCAGCTTAACATGAGCCAGCCGTGTGCCCAGGTGGCCAAGAAGGCCAACAGCATTCTGGCTTGTATCAGGAACTGCGTGGCCAGCAGGAGCAGGGAAGTGATCGTGCCTCTGTACTCGGCACTGGTGAGTCCTCATCTCGAGTCCTGTGTTCAGTTCTGGGCCCCTCTGTACAAGAGGGACATTGAAGTGCTGGAGCGTGTCCAGAGGAGAGCTACCAGGCTGGTGAGGGCTCTGGAGACCAGGGCATATGAGGAGAGGCTGAGGGAGATGGGCATGTTTAGCCTGGAGAAGAGGAGGCTGAGGGGAGACCTCATTGCCCTCTACAACTGCCTGAAAGGAGGTTGTAGAGAGGTGGGTGTTGACCTCTTCTCCCAGGTGAATAATGGCAGGACCAGAGGAAATGGTCTGAAGTTGGAGCAGGGGAGGTTTAGATTAGCTATTAGGAAGAATTACTTTACTGAAAGAGTGGTCAGGCACTGGAACAGCCTGCCCAGGGAGGTGGTTGAGTCACCATCCCTAGAGGCATTTAAGAAACATCTAGATGTGGCACTTCAGGGCATGCTGTAGTGGCAGAGGTTGTAGGTTGGTTAGACTCGATGATCTTAAGGGTCCTTTCCAACCATGAAGATTCTATGATTTTTTTCTTTTTTTTTTTTTTTTTTTCCCCTTCTCTAACCAGACACCAGACCACACATACTCTCTGAGGATCTGTTCAGGAGCAGCCAATGAATAATTACTGTCCTTCCTAAGCCAGCCAGCTCAGCTCATCAACTTGGATAAAGCATTGCTATACTTATTTATTTCCCTTTCTTGTCTGGCTTGGTTTTTCCTGCCTCTTTATTCTGCAGGGTCTGTCATGACACCAGAGCGACTGACCATCTCGGTGAGGTGACAAATGCTTTCTTTGTGCTTGCCAGGAGATTCACTTCAAGGCCTGTGCTGCAGATACTCCACATTCTTTAGGCCTGATTTTTCACCTCCAGAACTGGAGGCCAGGTCCTAAAAAAGACCTTGGTCCTTCGGACCAAGTATAGGTGCCAAAGTCTAACAGAGCAACCTACAAAAAAGCACTTAATTGCTCAAGTGTTTCAACAGCCCATCTGCTGCTATTCGTCTGTGAGATGTGGCTTCAGAGCCCAGTATTGTGTTACTGTGCACATCTGCAACGGTGAATGTATTGGCTAGGTGTCTCGGTGTCAGTAACTGGGGACATCTCTGTGGGTTGTACAAGCAAGATACAGGGGGCCTGGGCCTTGCCATCACACCCTGGGGTGTCCCTTGTAACTGGCAGTGCGGTGGTCGGCACAGGACGCTGTGGCTGCAGTTGCATGACAGCTCAGGCTTGGTAGTTGGAAATGTTCTCTTTCACTTGCTGAAAAAAAGGACTTTCTCAAGAGCAGGGATTCTGGGTGAAGCTCTGTCCCCCAGCACTTGAATCTGCATCTTGTGACCTCCAGGAGTAGGCAAGCTCTGATGTCTTGTCGAGGCCGCCCCACGGGTGCGGCAATCCCCGTGGTTTGGCGGGAGCCAGCTGCAGGAAGGGCATCCTGAGGCGGCAGCCCAATGGGGAGCTCACCTGTGAGGAGGCAGCCCTACTTCCAGCACCTGCTTTTCCAGCACCTGCTTCCCCAGTGCCATTCCCACAGCTTACTTCAAAAGAGAACAGAACCTACTCCTCCCCCCGAATTTAGGCATTGGAGGCAACACACCCAAGAAATGTCACGTTACACATCTGGCCTGAAAAGTAATAAAATAGAAGGAATGATGACTTTGAAATGAGATGTGAGTGCTTGAGGGTAATAGCTCCTCTGCCTTTCTTGCCTCTTATAGGCCAAAGTTTTCTAAAGAGAGCCTTGTTTTGAATCATTTGCTATTACTAAATATCTTTATTTGTCTTTTTCCTTTCCCTTCAACCAAATGTTGGATTTTGGAAAAACAGCCCTTTATATATGAAGCCTTTTCATGTATAATAACTGATACAGGGAAGAGAAATACGACAGGAAAAATACTATTTTTCTTGCTGTGTCTTCACCCTGCAGACAAGATTTAACATACAAAGTAGCTGGCTATGGATATGCTGTTTCTCATCTCAATGGATTTTGGTAGCAATTTTTTTTTTATTTGGTTCTGATTCTTTTAACCTTATGCTTTACGTGGCTTTTTGGGAGGCAGACTTCTTGCTGCTTTTATTCCACTTTGTTTCCTCACACTGGCGTATGTTGGAGGTATGACTATGAAATGAAAATACCATTATACAACAGTGAATACTGCAATAGTTACATTAGGCTGTACTAACCAGCAGAAGATTTAGTATCTTCTCCATGCTTTAGGTCAATTAACTTATAAAATGAGAACATCTTGTACAAATACCAAGATAAGTTGAAATTTGAGACTTAAGATCAGTTGCATCCCACGTTTAATTAGGCACATATAATAAATTACAAATAGTGATTATGGAAGAAAAGAGGGGGAGGAGAGGAAGGCCACATATTGGGAAGAAAGTTTTCTGCAAGCTACTTAGGAATAAATGAGCCCTTTCTTTAATTATCTGCACTAGTCTTTGAAATGAGAGTATCTGACTACAGCTGTTCTCAAAAACTAAATTAAAAACTGTGAAGAAAATCCAGTTGTATTCAGAAAGGGTTTGCCAAGACTTCATGTTCTAAAATGGCAAAAGCTGAAGTGAAATTTGGGTGGCAGAAATGCCCACTCTGGGCTCTCCTCCCTCTGACCCATGAGAAGAGAGATGGGATTTTTAGGATGAAGATGAGTAAAAGCCTGAGGTCTCTGACCTGGTAAGTCAGTTACTGAATTCAGGGTACTAAAACATGAGAGAGACGTTGCCATACTGAGAGATCGCGTCTGGATTTTCTGGTTTTTGAGTGATAATAGCCTCTCTTGGGCTATTAACTGTCCGATAATGTTTAATATAGTGGTGAAGTGCACAAGGTCATGAGTAGCATAGGAGGCAGGGTGGGGGGGGAAGGCACAGAGAGAAAAGAAGATCAACTATTGTTACCGCTTTTAATATAGCGTAAAATAATATGGCACTGAGGCAGAGTGGCTCTTCTGAAAGTTCACTCTTGCTTGGAAATGTAGGGTTTTTCCAGTTCCTGGTGATAACGGGACTTTGGAAATACAGCATCCTCCCTTGAGGCAGTACTTAGCCGCATCTGACAGTGTTATACTGATTGATGGGGTAGTTTGACAGATATTTAATTCCCACAGAAATTTATTGCTGCTGGAGAATGATAATAGGGACCTTGCATGGTAAAGAGGCTTATAAGAAATGGCTATTTGTCTTGTACTGTGTTTGTAGCCTTTTGTTAAACCCTTAACCTAGCTCTTAGACTGAAGACTGTCAGTGATGTGGAATTTCTTAAGTCTATGCTTTGATCCATGAAATATTTTTTTTCTTTTTTACCTGCTGTCATGTGTTGGATAAGTACAGTTAATGCCACTAGAAGCGGTAAAAGGATATTATGAGAGGGCAGGGGCAGAGGAGGGAAAGATAGATAGTCTAGAGATTTTAAAGGGTACTGCTAGTGTTAGGTGCTTAACACCAATTATGAATTGAGAATAAAACATCCAAACAAGTTGGAAACTTGCTGTTGCTGAAACTTAAGGATCATGTGTTGCTGAAGTTATTATACATTGCTGTGTAAAATGGATCTCTAGATAGTTGCTGACCATGGATAGGATTGCTAGGATGGTGACTTGAGACAAAACTGCAAGTTGTAGAGGCCTTAACAACAAGCTTCCAGTACAATGGGTGGAGAGGTCATCTAAAGAAAAAAATATCAGGTGCCCTTCAGATAAGGGGAAAGCTGTGGAAGTGAATTAGAAGAAATTGCCAAAGACAGTGAGATTACATGAATTTCTCAATCTCTACTGGGGAAAAAAATAATTGGTTGAAAGCTGAATGAGAACTTTGAAAAGTGAGTAGACTTCGATAGTGGACATGGCTTCCTGAGGAAGTAGAGACAGGGTTAAATATCTCCATCACATGTACATTAAAATCCTTATCACCACTGTGCATGCACTTCTCTTTCTTTTTGTGATTTAGTAGTCTGTAATTCGCAGGATTGAGCACAGTGATTCTGTCAGAGAAATGAACTGAGCAGAAATGCACTTTTTGGATGTGCAGATAGTACTTACATATGTTTGCACCTCTTGCTGAATCATGTATCATTTTCAAAGGCAAAGCTGTGTCAGTGTATGAAAAATGATCTGCTTGTTCTTCAAATGGAGATAAATTAATAGAAACCACCCCAGAGTTAACTGAAACCTTGGATGTAAGCTAAAGAAGATCTAAAGGATTGCAAATTAATCAAATTGTGACATTTTGTTCCTGACTGCTTGTGCCACTGTCGCTTGTCTGCATGGAAAGTCAGTTTAAGGGTATTCTTAACAGAGTATGACTGCCTTTCCTAATCCTTGTTAGAATCAAAGGTGTCATCAATCCTGATCTGATTTTGGAGGTTAATATAAACTCTTTTTTTTTTTTTTCTTCCCCTCTTTACCTTGACAGACAATTCAAAGAATCATAGAATTGCTTTTGGTTGGAAGAGATCTTTAAGATGGTCAAGTACAGCTGTTAATCTAAACTAAAATAAACTGCCAAATTATCAGTAAACCATGTCCATCAGCACTACATCTACATGTGTAGTGGAACATTTCCCAATGCTTCAAGCCTTTAATTTATTGTTGCAAAATGTGAAACTTAAAAATATATTTTTCCAGCTTATGTTGTTCTGCTAGGTAACTCCCAACCTGCATGTGAAGGTGCTGCCCTCCTAGTTTTTGCTCTCTGAGTCAGTTTAGTGGTGATCTTTCTCAAAATAGCAAAGGCATCGTTAAGCTCTACAAGAAGACAGTCTGTATGAGGGTAGCAAGAATTATCAGCCCTGCCTGTAACTAAGCTGAGCCTGTCCCCAGAATTCTTTGAGATTGGTTTAGTTTTGCTGTTCTTTCTTCTTTGTTCCTGTTCCTTGTGCAATAGCTTGGCATACTATTATTTTTTTTCCTCCTCTGAAAGGAGGCATAAGTGTTAAAATGCTTATTAACATAAGCCAAAGCTATGAATTCGAGTACACCCACATTCAAACTGGAAGCTTGCCATCTGGGCCCATCTCTGTGTAAAAAAACAATCTCTGATGCTGTTTTCAGACTATTTGGATTGAAAGAAGCACTAGAAGCATCAAGATATTTTGCTCCCAGAGGACTTTGGATGCATTTTTGAGAGCTCTGTACGAGTTTTTTACTTTAACTGTCTCTAATTTCTATAGCTGTCACTTCCTTGATCTCTAACATAGATGTAACTGCATTAGTAGCGCTGTATAGAGATTTTAATTTGCTACAATGTGATACAGCATGCGTAACATGGAGGTTCTATCAGAATTAGTTGTTTAAATGGTTTTCATTTAATTAGATATGTAATGGTTTATTTGGCAAACTCACTATTTTGCTTCACTCCTGGCAACTCCATTTCTATTTAATTTGCTGCGTTTGTGTTTTTTAGGAAAGGGCAGGAATACAGAAAAATGCTGAATGATTACTGACAGTGCTGCCTTAAATGCAAAGAGAAATAAAGTGTGATAGAAAGGTGGTGCTGCTTAAAGATGCTGTGCTGGCGCTGGGTGGAATATTTTAAGATTTGTTTTCATCTAACCTGAGTTAGGTTGAAGGCTGGATTCACGAGATAAAATGACATCGAGAGTTAGGTTATGCTGTTCCTATGAGTCTTGCATGCAAATCACGATGCAGAGTTCATCATATGAATGATAGCAAAGTTCTTGTAAATGCAAATTCTTTATAAGCAAAAGTTAGCTAAGATTTGCACTTAACTGGATGTCGGGAAGCAAGGTTTGCAGAAGATTAGCAGCAAGCAATACAACTTCATTGTAAGGAGGAAACCAAATATTGTTGTGTGATGATCTTACGTGCTCACTGAGTTTATTTATAGGTCTCTTTAATCATTCTTCATCTAATCACTGCAGAAAAAAATGTAACCCAAACCGGGTAGAGGAGGAAGAGTGCTCAGGACTTAAAGGCTGAATGTACTGGTGGGGAACCTGCATCTATGGTAGTAAGTAAAGCAGTTGTAATGGTGAATAAAACAGATGAGGGCCACTTTCTAGCACTAAGATCAAGTGTCACAGAGCAGGACACATTCCCTTTGCCCTCTCCCTGACCCTGGTAGTGTGGCCTCCATCTATGCTGTTTATTAGGAAGTATCCTGGTGGTCTGAAGTGCTCCAGGGTGGGCTGAAGTGCTCCAGGGAGGATGCCAGCAGACTTGGTGATGCTCAGGCCTGGTTAGTCACTGCTGCGAGCCTGGTGAAGTCATCTTGTTTCTCTGCCTGTAAATTCCCTGCAGTCAGATAATGTTGTCCCTCTTTTCTTTTTGTTCCCTGTAAACCTCTTTAGCCATGGTCTGTGCATGGTTTTTCTTGTCTGGTTATCTGTGCTTTTTATAAGCACAGCTTTCAATTGATATATGTACGAAGTTGATTACTTCTTATGAAGATAATCACTGATGCAGTCATAGGCCTTGCTAAAGGCACATTGCTTTGGAAGAACCTGGCTCCGTCTCTCTAATAACCTTAGCGTAAGGATGGGGCGGCTGATATTAGTCCCCCTGGAGCAGCCTCTTCCTAGGCTGAACAAGCCCAGCTGTCTCAGCCTCTCCTCACAGGGCAAGGGCTGCAGAATTAGGTCATTTACAAATGATTTAGCACCAGGTTTCCTAAAACATTTAGTTTGCAAGGGGTGAGATGTGTGGTTCGCCGCCCCCCTCCCCCCCCAGCCCTTCTCCATACTCCAGTCTGGCCAACGCCTTGGGTCTCTTCCCCATCCTTCAGCTTGTGTGGGGAGGCTGGGGGACAGACAGTGTCTTGGGCTATAATGAAAGGCGCATGAGGGTATTTTTCATATGCTGATGGCAACTGGAAGCAAATATGCAGGCTTTCTAGCAAGACTGCTTAATGGTAAGACTAACAAGCAGAATGGTGTTGCAGGACACTCGAGATTCATTAGTGTTCTGAACTTGTAGGTGTGTTACCTTTCCATCTGATGCTTGGTTTCCTAGTCATCCATAAAAACCTCCTCCCCGCCTCAGTTTTTATAGTAGAAAAGGGCAGTATTGACCATATAACAAAATCCCTGTTTATCCAGTAACAAATACCCTCATCAAAATAATCCCACTAGAAAAAAAAATATTCTGAATACAGGATTTCACTGAATGTTTTTGCTCACACTGCTAGACAAGCCCCTATGGTGAGATGGATTTAAGGCTGACATGCTTGTAATCATTTAAGAGCAAAAAAAAAAAATAAATTCACAACAGGATACATTAGTTATCCCCTAAACAAGTACTACATATCAGAAAAGTCATCATTTACTGTTAAAGGAAGTCTTAATACTTCAAAATATGGAAATACAATATTAGGGACCCAAGTAACTTTGACAGTAACAATCCTGCTCAGTAACAAAAATAAAAATAATTGGTATTTATGGTATCAAGTTAGATTTAAAAGAACAAAAAATTACCTTTTTATACCCCTTCTCCTCTTCTTGCCTTGGAATAAAGTGCTTGATTTACAGAAAGCTTCTACATTCATGAACGGTGAGCGTAGTTCATTTTAAATTATGTACAGATATGTTTGAGTTAGTGCTCAATGTGTGTGTTATATGCATAT
This sequence comes from Chroicocephalus ridibundus, assembly GCF_963924245.1. Classification (NCBI taxonomy): domain Eukaryota; kingdom Metazoa; phylum Chordata; class Aves; order Charadriiformes; family Laridae; genus Chroicocephalus; species Chroicocephalus ridibundus. The sequence continues at coordinate 11,131,781 of NC_086292.1, forward strand.
TTGTACTGTTTTGTTTCATTTGTACGTGACTGTTTTGTGCATTACGCCTCAGTAAGAAATGATGTTGATGACTTACTTATGTGTAATGTCAAAATCGGATGAATTAATGGGGGACTAAGTGGATCAGGCAATTGGTGCAGCTACATCAAAACATTTCGTAGACAGGTTTGCTAGTATACTGAATGCCAAAAAGTCTTCCAGTACCCAATTCCTCAGCTAATAAGCAACTTTGGATCCTTTAGCAGGCAGTCACAATTGGCCAAAGAGCAGCCAGTCAACAATAACACATCTACTGTGTCAGTGCTAGAGTAGATGATTGCGACCTCATGTGTCCCACCAGGCTGCAGGAGAACAGACTTGATCAACTTTTCTTAATCAAAGGACTGGCTACCTTTTCTGAGGATAAGCCTATACGCACCCAGGACTGTTTTGTGCAATGCTGCCACAGAGAATTTACATTCTGAATACCACAAAATATAGTTTCTGTTAATTTTTTGTGTTTAACTTCCCTATCTGTCACCCCGTATTATGTGCTTGTTTATGAGCATAGGAAGGTGTAGGTGCTTTTGGTAAACGTTTGCAAAAGTTTCTTATGTCATACAGCCCCTCAGGTGTGTCCTGGACTAAGTAATTCTGACCTCCCTTCCAGTCCTGCATAATTCTGTACTCAGAAATAATATGTATGATACTTTAATTCTGATAATGTGGAAGGTTAGAAATATCTCTGTTGTTCATTTGGGATATAGAAAGGCCAACACATGCTATTTCTCTAGGTTAATTAAATTGAAGTAATGAGACTCAATTTAACTAATGGTTTTACTTGTACAGTCCCATAGCAAGTAAGTACTATCCTCCCAATGTGTGTGCTATACTTCTCATACCCAAAAAAGTTCAGATCCCTGTTAAGACAGGGAATAAGGAAGATAATGAACAGTTTCCTTGGGTTGTGCGGTTTTTGTATAGGGTATGAGAAATATCAGCATATTTGTAACATTTTTTTAGGACAAGAAGTTGATTTAGATCTAGAAATCTTATTTTCCTTTCCCAGCACAGAGCTATGCTGCTGCACAATTCCATCCCTCTCCCTGCCATCCCCAAATCCAACATGTGATGCTGAAAAATAAACACATTTTGTGTCTTGGCGATGACTGTGAACTGCTTCAATTTATTAAGTCCCCTGAGGCCTGTGTTTAAAAAGTGGACAGAAATGACAGGTGAGCATTTCCCTAAACTGAGAAATAATTGCCTAATTTGTGGCAGGGGAATGGTGACTTCCTGACAGTTATAATTTTGTAGAGAATGAGACATTCTAGTATTTATTATTTGCATTATTCGAGAGGACAGGAGAGAGAAATTACCCTCATCTCTCTTCTTCCCTCCTCCCATATGCTCCGATGCCATTGGGGAGTGGACCCGGTGCTGCTGCCACCATCCAAACCGCCACCACCCCGGAGGCACAGACCAGAAGAGAGCACTTACCCATTTCTCTCCTGCTTCTTGGCCTCTGCTTTGGTTTTTAAATTGTTGGTTGACACCATTTTGCAGACAGAAGAGAAAATAGGGGCTTAAGTATGTTTCCTTAAGAAAAAGTTGGAAGAATCTTCTCTTTGCCCTGGCTATTATTGAGGCAAGTGCAGAAGTTTGCACTTAAACCTAGTGAGCTTCAGTGAGATGTAAACACTTGTGATAAGCTTAGGAAGTGACCGGACACTCATATTTTTTGAGACTTGTGACAGTACTGCAAAGTCCTGCACCAGGCACCAAGAAAATTGTAACATTGGCTTAGCTTTTAAGGGAATGCTAAGGTTTTGTTTTTTTTTTTTTTAGATTGCTTTCCAGTCTTGGACTGCTTAGTGGTTAAATCCTTTCTCTAAAGCCACAAACGCTGAAAGGATTCTTAAAACAAACTGTGAAACTTGAGAATCTCTCAGGAGCTTGAGCTTGAAGGAAAACATAAGAGGCCCCAAGTTAGCAGCACTGTACAGCATGCAAGCATCTCGTCATGCAGCACCAAAACAATTAATTGTCTTTGGCCAGGGAATAATGTAACATTATCTGAAATCTAGAGTGAGGTCTAAATGAGCTAGACTATCCAAACTCTAAAAATAGTAAAAAAAGTAACAACCTCTTTCCCCACCGCCTCCCCCCACCCCTTGCTGAAATCAAAGGCAGCTTCTAGTTTCCCTGCCCTCCAATTTCTTGTAGGATACGTCATGAAAATTTCAATTACAGCATATATGCCAAGGAAGAGCCTCTAAAGATAAACCAATTCATTTTAATATTTTCTATATTTAATATATGAATGGTTTGTTACATAAAAGCAGCTAAAGGATACTCTGTTATTCTGTGACATGGAGAAAGAGAGGACAATCGGTACATTCCGGGAAGCAGAAAGCTTTTAATTAAACATGCCAGGCTAATTTGTTTCACTCTGAGCTGTTGCTATTGTGCTACTGGGCTGTTTTGCACTCGTCGGCTGTTTGTCTGAATATAAATAACTGTAATTTTCACACTTGTCTCTTCCTACAGTTTGTAAAAGTGGTTGGTTATAACATCAAATTAATTTCATATCTGCTGAGCAGGTTTTAATACAGAAAGTTCTCAACAGAAAATTGTTTTATCTTTTATATATATATAAAAAAAAATGGACTTAGCGGCACACAGGAGTCTTGTTTTCAAGCATGCTCTAGTTATTTTTAGGGAGCTTTAGTAAAGGTCTCTTCTTAAGCTCACTTCTCCCAGGCAAAGCCCCTCTTGCACCGCCAGGGCTGTGTGGGTGGCTGACCCCCCAGGCTGCCGGTGCAGGTACGTTAGCAGCAGCAAATGGAGGGAAGGTTGCTGGTGTGGGTGAGTTTTCCTCTGAAAATGCTCTCCCACCCTGGATTCTGATTGCTGTTGGAGATGGGAGGCGAGACCAAGGATGCAGCTCTTGATACATTGGCAAGTTTCTTTGCGTGTTCAAGGAAAGCGGTGTGGTGTTGCTAAGCTATTTTGCAAAACCTTGCTTTGAACACCTTTTCCATGGCTGAAGGGAGAGTAGAGCCATAAGAACACATATGTTGGGTGAGACCAAGGTGCTGTCTGGTATAGTATCCTGCCTTGACCTGTGCTTACAAGTGTTTGCTTACAGCAGAGTATGATAGTGGAGGGAATTGGTGTCCTGTTCTGTGTCGGGCTCCCAGCCTCCAGCAGCTTGTGGATGCCCTAAGCCGATGGATGGGGTTGTGTGTGTTATGTAGGATTTGTACCTAAGCTAAAGTACTTGTATGAGTCTGACTTCTGCAGCCAGCTACACTTTTCTTTTTCCTGTGCAACACTTTTTTCAAATGATTATTTTCAATACTTGAGAAATCTGCAAAGTTTTGATTAGGCTTTCTTCAAGTCTCTTACCTCCAAGGGAAGAAGAGTCCTGGGAGTGCTTTGCTCCTTGGTACTGTTTCAAGGGCAGCTTCAGCGTGCAAGGGAGGGGATCAAATGGACTCAATGTGTGCAGCCCCCTGGCCTGGGCCAGCCTAAGCGCTGTGAAAGCCCTGTGTGGACATAGGACCTCATTACTTCTCTCTCAGGCTCCTCTTAGAAATGTTTGGTGAGGCTGGCTGTCCTCAGTGCTTGCTTTCCCCAGTGGGTATGGGGAGAATAAAGGACTAGGCACAGTGTAAATCTCCATCTGGATAGTGGAAAAACTTTACTGAGGTTTCTGTACACCAGTGTTTCAGGGGCTTCTGGATTCATTAATCAGCTGACCAAACCAGCAAGATATCTCTTCAAGCAGACTGATTTCAGAAGGCTTTAAATTATGGCTATTTTGGGAGCTACAGCTGCTTTTTGTATTCATGTGAGAGACTGGTAATTGGGCTCCCATGTAAAGGGTTTCACGCATGTAGCAAGGAAGAGCAGGTACTTATTGTATCATGTCTCGAAATTTTCAGAGTAATGGGTTGAACTTTTCAAAGTTGAAAGAATTTTTATTTGGAGTGTGAGTACAATGACTCAAAAACCTTTAACAATAGCTTACGTCACCTCTTTATTCCTCTGAACCGAACACGATTAAAAAAAAAAGTTGGGTTTGGATTTGCCCCAATTATTTGTGGAATTGAGTGCAGGTACACACTTGAAAAGCAGCAGCAATGTGACCCTTTCATTACTGATTGTAAAAATATCTGGAAAAACCATCTAACTAGATACCAGCAGTGTCTGAATGTTATAAAACCCCTTGGAAGGTTAGGGCTTGGCTCTCACCTTCCAGCAAATTGGCGCCTATGTCAGTGTGCTGTCAGGTAATGCAGGGGGGCATGTGAATCGGCTGAAAGTGGAAAAAAACAAACACACAGAAAAGTAGTAGGCTTTGTGACTCCCTTAGCTCTTATATGCAGGATCCCGGGGCTCCTTGGAAAGGAAGAAGTCCTCCTGCCATCAGCAGGAGCTGTGTTGGCTTTAGCTGAAAACAAGCAGTTCTCCTTTGTATAAACTGATACTTTAATTTACAGCCCCGGGTTGCATTTCAATCTTGTGCTCTCAGGAGAGCTGCTGGAATTGCAGGTGTGTAAGTTAATCAGGCAGTAATTGGCTAGTTGGAGAATAACAGGTTTTCTTGTGTATGGCTGATTTTAACTCACTTATAAGGCCTAAAGTAGAAGGCTGACTGCTACTGGTTTTGTTACTTACTGTATTTGTAGGATTTCTAATACCTGTAGGTATTGGCTGTACCCGACAAGTTTGGTCATGAGAGAATTGAGCAGTCTGGACCTTGTCCACAGTGTCTCTGGTGACAGTATCTAATCCTAAGGAAATAAAGGCGTTTACTTAAAAAAGGAAAAAAAAAAAAAAGGGAGGGGGGAAATTTTATTTATATTCTCTTAAAACATCGATAATTTGACTTCACAGGTTTTCTTCATCTGATATGAATGTCAAAAATGTGATTTGCCATAACATGGTAAAATTGCTGTTCTCTTAATATCCGCTTTATTTCTATCCTTGTGCTATGAGTTGCAGGCAAAATGGTTTGGCCATCCTTTCTTCTGAAATCTTTTTGTTTCTGTTTATTTTCCATCCCCACTACTATTCTCTTTACATTACTGTGTTTTCAAATGCCTTGCGTATTGTCTGTGTGTTCAGGAAACTTTCCAGTTTTCTAATTACTCCTAGAATCTTAGTTTGATCCCCAAAATGGTTACTGATGATTTAGAATGAGGTCATGCTTCAGAGGGTCACAAAGGCCGTTTTGAAAAGTGTCCCCAAACAGCTTCTCTTTCAACATACTAGCCCTGGAAAGAGACAGGGGTAAGGTTAGACTGTCATCTCTTGGATGTGTTTGTTGTCGGCTGCTGGGACCACTGACCTTTGAGGATGTATTCTTGTGTAGGTCATAGGCTTTGGCTTTTCCCAGCTCAGAATAGTGAAAGATACACTCTTAAGATCAATCACTGATTTACCATCCCAGATATGCTTTGTCATGAAGAACCTACTGGTTTTCATGAAGTTTCTTTCATACAAGAGCGTAAGTCCAAGAACTTTCTTAAAACAGAAGTGTGCTATGTTTGGCAGAAATGAAAAGGCCTTATAGAGGAGGGAGTTAAAACAGTGAAAAACGAAACAACAAACAACCCAAAACAACAGTAAAAAAATAAATAAATCTACAAAACACAACAATACATCTCCCCCTCCCCCCAAAGCCTGTCCATCTCATGACAGCAGCATGGTCATTCCTATAGAGCTTGTGCTGTAGTTACTCTGAGTCCTTTCAAATCCTGCCCAGTGCTCAGACTCCTGAGTTCAGAGATCTGGCACTTTTTCTGTAACTGTTCTGAAAACGTCCCTTCACTCGGGCCAGCTTGAGCTATTTTTCTCTGTCTGTCTGTATTGTAAACTGATCCCTATGGAACTGAGCTAATGTGTCTGTGCAGTAATAATGCAATACCCCCATGCTCTTGCACAGAGCTTTTCATGAGTAGAGCTCAAAGCTCATCTCGAGGGAAGTCAGGTGTATTGGCTCAGCTTTATAGACATGATGCTGAAGTGAGTGGACTAGCTCAAGGTCACCCAGCGAGCAGAACGTGCACCTCCTGCACTGCCTCTGGGGTCTGTAGGTCATGTTGTACTGCTGCAACTTCTGTTTAACACAAATTACAAGCAGCTCCATAACTGCTGATGTCTGGCTGGATCTTCAACATCATTTTTTTGCTGCAAAGTCATGGATTGGTACTGCTAAAAGAGAGTAACAGGCACATTTGTATAACTGTTTTTTGGAGATGCATCGAAAAGCTGACGTTGCTGTCTGTAAAGTACAAATATGTTAACTTGGAGAAATGCAATGAGATTCCCCAAGAGCATGAATCATACTAATACCTGTGTCTAATGCTATGAGATCCCAGAAAAATTAATTCTAGTTGTAGCTATTGCTCATGTCATGATGGTGATGCTCATTCGTAGTTTGTTGCAGGTCCCTCTCAAGACAGGAAGTCCCATGTAAGGGGCGAAGCATGGTGCAGCCCAGGGGTGCTGTGCTGTCCTGGTGTAGTGTGTGAACCTGTGGTGCAGGGAGCTTCTGGGCTCCAGGAGATGTGCCGTCCTTCACATTTTCAGCCCCAGCATGTCGCTGTTACAGGTCAGGCCCTGGGAAGCCACACTGGTGGTGGCTGCTGCAGCTCCTGCAGCTCTGCCTGCCCTTGCTGTTGGCAGGGAATGTGGAGAGATAAAAGGGGAGGGCAGGGGCAGCAGGCATTGCTGTCACCAATTCTCCTTTACTCCAGTGAAATGAGATCAAAGAGATGGGTTAATCGAAAAGTATCAGGAAATCTCACATCCTGCAAGGAATTCAGGAAGGTTCCAATGATGACGGATAATCATGTGAAATCGTGTTGTTATAGCTTAACTACATGTGCTAAGGTGCCCCTGTGCTTTTGTGAATTGTAAAGCTTTACAAAGCTTCTGCTCACGATAAGAGTGTTTGCCTTCCTTATTTGTGTGTATTCTTCTGTCATACCAATCCCGTGAGCCCGACTGCCGCTCTCCCCGAGCTGTGTGCAGCAAACACTCAGCGTTGTTCCTCGGTACTGACAGAGTTATTGTTTCTGAGGAAAAGAAATGAAATGCATGTTCACTGCATGAAGAATAAGCAAAGATACGGGTATTTAGTAAAATGCACTTGCAATCCATCTCTGAAATAACCATTCAGAAATTATTGTGAATTTCAGATCATTTATAAGAATGGATGCTTTGTAGTATGACTTTTCAGTGGCAGAGTATATAAAATTTCACAACCTGTTCTTATTTAGTTGTAAGTCACACTTACTTCAAAGCTTCCTGGATATTGACTGAATTGCCTTTTTACTAATACAGTGACATCTCTTTATAAATCAGAAGGTTTATGGTCTTGACTCGTGCTCTTTTTATTTTCCATCCATCTAAACAACCCACAACTATTGCTAGATAAGTATCTGAATGTTCTTCCTGTCAAATGCGTGCTATCACAAAATATTGTTCAACAGAACAGTTTTTCTAATGCCTTCCAATTTTTGGTATAAATATATAACCCTAGGAAGTACTACAGGCGTTCTTCCTCTTCCAGCCTTATAAACTCCATTCAATTCACTTTTGAGTGTGGATGGTAAATTACCATAATGCAGAAATGCAGTGTGAATTGGGGTGTGTTTATGGTGTTTGGAATCCAGTACCTGCAAAGTGGCTTTGTCTGGCCCAGGGTGGTGACAATATGATGACTGTACACAGCAGTTGAGATAGGGACGTGGGGTACTTCTGTGCAAATCTTGAAGCTTTGGTTTATTCTGTCTGTGGTAAACACCATGATACACCCAGACTGTCCTTGATACCAGCTGTATATAAAAGTTAGTGGCTTCTAAGTGAAGCACCACTTTTATTGATGTTCTTGGTGGACTAGAGATCCAGGAGTTATATTTTTGAAGACGTGCTTGTTCATTGATTTCATTAAAATGAAAAGAAACAATATCCTGGAAACTTTTTGATTGTCTTAGCTTTTGCTAAAGCTTATTATAAATGCTGCATTTTGGTTTAATTTAACTTGGCAGTATGCGTCTAACTTCTCCCCTTTCCATAGCCATCAAAAAAGACCTTTATTTATTAGTGCCTACAATGTAGCTGTTTCTGCACTTTAGATTTGAAACATGATCTTTAAAAGTGGCAACCGATATAACACAGGGTGTCAGCAGCACATCCGTCATGTCAGAGCACTGTTTAGGAAGACAAAAACGATGAGATGTTATTCTAGCAATATTTACATGTCTCCTTTCTCATACTTCATTTCTATGAAATCCATGGCTGTTTAGTGTCTGTCTAGAGCTCTGCTTCGTGCAGGTGGGAACGGGTGCTGTGTTCAGATTACATCGTAGTGCCGAGCACCTTAAGCATGTTGCTTTTCGGGAAAAGGAAATTTTGAAGGCTTTGAGAAGTCCGTGGGGTTCTTTGGGTATTAAAAAGTGTGAAAGCATTTAAAAGTCAAACAAAAGTCCTTAAACAACATGAAATCCTTTCCCAAATCTGTCTTCACTTAAATCTTTGACCAGGATTTCATATTTCTCTGATGTGTCTCATGAGTTTGTTAAGGATCTCTGTAAATCTTTTTTTCTTCCCTGTGTAACACTTAAGCCCAGGGTAGGATTTCTCCCCATTACTGTGAATATGAACTTTTTATTCAGAGAAGCCATCTAATGAGTCATTCTGTCATTCTTCCAGTGGAAATCGATGTCTTATTGTCTTTTTCTGGCATATTTCCTTCTCCCAGGATCTAGGATAAAAAGGATGATAACGTTCTTTTTCTGTCACAGATCTGTAGTTCTCCAAGGGAAGTTCCCTTGGAGAGATGGATGAATTACAGGTAATGGTTTTGTTTACTAGTCCTGTAATGCAGCAATAGCTGCAATTACTGGAGCTCCTTTTAAAAACTGATGGCTAAATATATATATTTTTTTCCATCAAAGACCAAACCCAAATCCCATCAAAGTCAGTGGGAAACTTCTGACTTCTTCAGACTTGCATTAGAGCTATAGGCACTGCAGAATGCTTCAAGGAAGAGCTTATATCCGAACACCTTTCTTCAGAGCATCTTTAATGTTTTTTCTCTGTTAGCAGAGAAACAGCATTATGGATGTCCTCATATTCCTTGGAAAGGCTTATTTCTTTAGATGGCAGCTGCACTCACAAACAAATGTGGCCCAGTTGCTGGCAAAACCAAAATTCTTCTAGTGGAACAAAGGTTTAAAAAATGTGAAAAAAAAAAAACCAAAACCAACCCCCAAAACAAACAAACAAAAACCACCAACCCCCCCCCCCCCAAAAAAAAAAAAAAAACCAACCAAACAACAAACCCAAAAAACGTGCATTATTAATGCTAAATGGGAAGGCCTTGCCTTTACCCTCTCTGCTTCTCACTTTCTGAGGACAGTTAACAACTGTCCCTAGTTTGCAAGCACTGGCATCCCCTGTGGCGTTCTCCAGAGAAGGATGGCCCTGGTGGTAAAGGAGGTTCCTGGGACTGTTCTAGCCACCGCTCTCCTCTCTTTCTCTTTATCCACACCTTGTGCTTGTGACTGGGTGTAACTCTGCTCTCCAGTCTGTTGGTCCTTACTCCCCTGCTCTTCAAAATCACCCGATTGCTTTAAATTGGATTTACATTCATTGAAACGTTCTTGGCTTTTGGCCTGTAGCTGTTCTGTATATCTTCCTGAATATTGCAACAGAGTCTTTTGGCTTTGCATATTGAAGGCTAAAAGAAATATGGTGTAAATGCTGGTAAAGATGTATAAAGTTTAGTTTGCTGTGATGTGCACTCTACAAAAAAACAGATATGAGGGTGGGGCTGCCAACATATTTTGGCGAACCCTTTAGAGATAAACTTCACATTTAATGTCTGTGTGTTTAGTTAATGACCAGCTTCCAAAGAAGGGCAGAAGCATAAACAAGGTCTTACAAGGATTTACTTTGGAAACTCTGGGATTTACAGCTATACATACAATAAATAACATTGGGAGAGGAAGAGGAGGTCTAACTTAAAATATCCTTTAAGTGAACGAAAGCTGTTTGTACCATTCAGTGGCAGATGAAGTACTCTTTCCAGACATGAAAGAAAAGACTTTGTAGATATCTAATATTTTTTTTTTGTCCTTTCTGTATTTATTTTTTCCAAAATATAAGCTATATTTTGGGTAGCAGAATATGATGCTGTGCATTTATACATATGTAATCTGTCTGGTTTTATAGATATCGAAGCTGTCTGGTTAACAACGGAAAATCTGAAGTGAAATTCAGGTTGGTAACCTTTTAAGCACTTGGCTTAATTTAAAACACTGCAATTAGGGTCACATATGTAACCCAACCTGAAAGACTGTATCAGTGCTCACCTTCAGGTATCCTAGTGTCCTCATGACCTCGGGCAATAAGAAAAGCCCTGCCAACTGGGATAAACCTAGTGATCCGAGTAGGAAAATGGCTGAAAGCCACCTCTTTTCTCTCTTTAAGTGCAAAGGAGAAAAATCTACTAAAATCTCTAGGTACTTGACAGAATATGAATGCTGAAATGTCAGTGTGTTAAGCTTGCTCTACTAACTAGTTTTTGTCATGTGTAAATCTGAATTAATATACCCATGGAAACAATTAGACACTGTCACAACAGCAATATAGGTGGCTTACCAGTTTTGTTTGAGTTTTTGGATATGTGGGAAAATTAAGGATCATGCCATTGATGTTTTCAGTGCTTTTGAAAGCACCCTTTATCTAAAACTGGGTAGTTGCCGCTCTGAAACAGGTTTTCTTTCCTATACATTTTTGCTCCTAAAGTATGTGCTTTGAAAGGATAAATTTTGAATATTTGTATCTTGAAACAGTATGTGAGAACATATAATTTCTCTATATGTTACCTTGTTTACTCGCTTTTTCAGCCAAATAAGCGTGCCTGAAATGCAGGTGGTTTGCTTAGTTGCAGGTTTCTGAAATACAGAGATGGAACTTCAGCTTTAATTACCTTTCTAGTAGCACATGATGATTTTTGTTTGGCTAATCTCAGTCACTTCATCTGTCACAGAGTCTGACATAAGCATTTTGGTTTTTAAGGACAACTTTTCTAATGTGCCTGTACATAACAGGGAAACTTCATTTTTTTTGGTAGCTGGTATTTATCCAGCTGACTTCTCTGAGTACCTTGTAACTGTTGCTTTTTGGATGTGGTCCCATATCTTGATGGATCTGGACCTCAAGACGACAGGAGGTGGCAGTAGAAACCCTGGGGTATGTGGGCAGGTGGAAGAAGTGAGGGAGAACTTTAAGAATGAGCTTTTAAAGGTAAACTGCTTTCAAGGAGAATTTCATTAAAGCATTTATTTTTTTAACACCAGTGCCTGGTAAACCATTCGTTTTGATCTGTGGGACCTTATTTAGATTAACAGTTACCCTAAAACCATAATAACCACTCTAAAAATATTTGTGATCATTCCCATCCTAAGAGTTTGGGAGTAATTGGATTTGTCTGGGCTGCTGTTAGTAAAGTGCTCACCTACAAACACCTGGGACCAGGAGCTATTAATTGGGCCTCAGCTGGTGTGGTGGAACCCCGCTTCCCTGTGGCTGCAGGAGTGGGAGGGAGTGGGCATTTGCAGATGGATTAGCTGCCGCTGTTCCAGTTAATGATTTTCTCTTTCCAGCTATTTCCCTGCATTTGTAGTGCTGTAGAAGAACTGCACAGGACAAAAAAACCAACAACGTATAGTCATGTTTTCGCAAGGGGAGAGCCTGGGTTTTTGAACATTCAGTGTTCAACCTGCCTGTTCGCACATTGAGAATATGCACCCCAAAAGCTTTGGTGCTGGGAAGCCTTTCTTGAGGTGGGTCGTAAATTTCTAAAGGGTGATCATGATAGAATTGCTGATGAAACCTGATTATATCAGTGTGAATGGAACTGTCAAAATACAATTAAAGAAATAGCTTATATTCTCTGTCTTCCAGGCAGGGTACAATTGTTCGTGTTGTTACCACACTTTTTATTTTCTTGGTGACAATTGATTTAATGTACTGTTTGGAAAACGTATATGCTTATTCTCTCAGTGCTGATTTATGACATGATAAGGAAGTGCCAAATTTTTCAGCAATAAAACAGATCCTGTGCATTGTGCTGTAGTGGATAGATTGAGAGAATTACTGTTGGCTGCCATTTGCTACAGACGCCTTTATTATAGGTGATGTGTGGCACTACTTTGGCTGATTCTGCTGTTGTGCCTGGAGTATGGGAAGGCAGAGAAGCTCATTGCAGTTCTGTGTTTTGCGAAGATTCAGACTTCGTACAGCCTGTCAGCATGAGTGCTGCCTTTGCTGGGAAAGGAGATGGGCTGTGAGCGTGTAGGGACCTTGGTGCGGACTGCACATGGCTCTTCCACCTCTGGCTCCAGTCTGCCTGAGGGATAATATTCCCTTGCTGTTCCCTTGGCACATGAATGTAGGTAGGGCCTAGTCCAGTACTCATTATGGCCAGTGGGGAGGGGAGTGCAGGTTTGGGTAGATCATACTGCTGCATTTCAGTGCTTGTCAGGTAGGTCTAGAAAGCATCAGTGGAAATGGGTTATCTAAACCAGCAATCAAACACTTTGCTGTATTGCCATCAGTATTAATTTTGGTTCCTATTTACAGTTTTAAAGATCATTGTTCTGAAGGGAGGTTTGTGCTGATTAACTAGTAACTATTAAAATATGGATTTTTCAATGAAGTCAAGTCATTATCCAAAATTTGGTGCTTAGTTTTAGAGCTTAATGATGTATCTACTATATAAGGGAATAGATGCATAGCTCTGACAGGCATTAGCTTGGCTCCTTGATTTTAAGTTGGCTTTGCTAACAGGCCTGAATAACTTATTTACTAGATTCATTTTGACTATGGTTTGGTCTGGCTTTTGAATAGAAACTGGAATTAAACTTACGCAGAAAACTGGTACTTTAAAATAATTTAACATTAAATGTACTGAATAATAAAGCAAAACGTACTCAAAATATATTTCCCGTTTTCCTTTAAAGTGCTATCTAATGCTGATTTATTAAGGACAGTGTTATCAGCACTTGGTGAATTGAACTGATGATTTCATGTCAAAATATCTTTCTGTAGTTTTTGCATTCTCTAAGTTAATTTTTTATTAATAGATTATAGAAAGGAAAGAAATTACTGAATGTGCAAATCCTAGCTCCTGTTTTACTCTGAAAGAATTACATATTAAACTGAACTAGATGGGGTGTGTGTGTGGGGCGTGGGTGGGGGAAAAAGTAAAGAGAATATATTCGGGGAACTTGTTGGAGAGAGCACTAAAATGTCCAGGTCGGGTTTATTATATACCCGGTTCCAGCTCAGATGCTTAGACAGTGAGTCCCTTACCTCATTTCTTTATAAACTTTGTCAATAGCGTATAGTGCTTGAATATTACCATTTCATTTGTTAATTTACTATGCTTCACCAGAAGCCCAGTAACATTAGGCATTGATGAATATTTTCATAATATATTGAAATTCCTATTTAGAAAGAAAAATGCATATTTTAAATAAAACCAGCTTCTGTTATTAATTGTTGGGGTGAATACCTTTAATAGGTAAGTGCCAGTCATTAGATCACCAAATTCCAGTCATGATTTGCTCAGCTCCAGAGCATAAAATTACCCCGCTGTCCTAAACCAGGGCATTTATACATATAGAATTAAGCAGATGCCCAAGTGCTCTGCTGTGCAGCAGAACTGATGTTTACTGATGTCATTGCTTTTTGTGGGGTGCTCTGGGAATAGCCATTGGCTGGGCACAGGGTAGAGAGAGTGTCTGCTGAGAGGCATTGGCAGCCCAGGGGACTGGAGTTGCGGGGAGGATCTGAATTCAGCCCCCCAAAGGGATGGCACAGCGGGGTTTGAGACAGGCTCTCCTTGGAGGCGCTCCATGGAAGGGTAAGAGACAGCAGATGGTTGGGGTAGAGACCACCTCCCAAGGGCTGTTTCAACCTGAATTATTATTTCAACCTGGTTCTCCTTTTGGTGATTTTGGTTTAGGGCTCTGCTGCTCCCATCTGTGGGTTTGCAACTGGCTGATGATGCCCTGCTACTCTGTCACCTCAAACTTCTGTGCATGCAAATTCCCTATTTTTTCAACCTTCCCATTGTGGTAACTTGTGTATTCTGTCTGTGTGCTGCCAAGTACTGCTGGAAGTGTCGTTAATCCAGAAGGATTTATTTAAAGCTATTCTCTCTGAGGCCTGGAGGAAATTTTCTCATCGTTTACCAAGCTGAATGTATAATAAGAACTTGTATCACTTACTGAATTCCTACTGATATGTATTTCCCAATGGGTTCGTGAATATCGTTGCAAATCAGCTTTCTTTATGAATGGCTTTGTATTGACTGTCACTTCTAGTTTTGCTGATTTTGTTTAAGAGCATTGCACAGATAATAGTATTTGGCCCAGAGGAAAGATGCCTCAAAGAGTAATGGGGATTTCCTTAATGAGGATCATTATTATTTGTAATGCACTGACCTGGTCATGAATCAGGTTTCTATTGTGTCCGATAAAACCACAGGGCAAAAGCAGTCTTAATTTTAAAGAACATCCAACCAAAGCATAGGTTAAATATCAACAGAGCTGACTAGCAAAAGAACAAAGCACACTAATAAGGTAACTTTTGGAGAACAGGAAGGAAAACAATTGTTCATGATATAATTAAAGCAACAAAGAAATCAGCTGTTCTGGAGTTGTGTGCATGCTGATGTTTCTCTTGTACAGAATTCACATTTGACCTTTCAATAGAATACAGTAGCTCATGGAAGAGAAAATGTCTCATTAAAGGTGAAAGTGATAGATAGTGTCTATTAATCAATGGTATGGAAATTCTTTAGGCCTCAGACTTGGTGTTTAGATGCATCTCTTGGGAATCAATATTGTTTCCAAGTAACTAAAACAAAATCAATAGGAGGCATGGATTTCATTTTGGTTACAAATCATTAGTTTCCCGTGTTTCCGAACCTTAAACTGCGAACAAAATCTCTATAAAATTGCCTTTTAAAGAATAAACAGTACGCAGGAGACCTTGACATGTTATGTCATTTGAGATACAGCACCTTGGAAGCGTCTAATTCATTATGAGCTGCTCCTGTGGTCTTACAATGCACTGTTACTGCAAATAGGCTGCAAGCAGGATTCTGGTTGAAAATACTCGATCGATGCCTTGGGGGTCTGTAGTAGGAAGAAAGCAATCTGAGATTTTTCCCCTCACTCTTTCCTATGTCATCTACTCTTCTTTGGAGTACGCTCTTGCAGAAAACGCCGATAAAAAATACTAGGCTGTCAGTCTTGCTTCAGACATCGTTCCCTTTTCTTCTCCCCGAAATGCTGCATCACATCTGGTCCCCTAAAACCCACTAGTGTTACAAAAGTGCTATTACTGTTTTGCTTTCTTTTCTGTACTGCACTGCTGTGGCTTGGAAGAGATAAGTTTGTTGTGGTTTTCTTAGAAACAAACAAAAAACCCCTTGAACAGTTTGGATGTAAAAAGCCAAAGGAGTAACAAAAAAATATTGCCTCATGTTACTCCTGTAGGCTTAGATTGGACAACAGTTAAAGCCTAAAGAAAACAAAGTAGTACCAGAGGGTGGGGAGAGCACAGCACAAACCTCTCTTCGGGGAGCGAAGAAGCTGGTGAGTCATTTCCCCTCAGGGACAGAAAGGAGAGCTGTTCGTCACACAAATAAGAAAGTGAATTTTGGGACACTGTCTGTACTGCAGCATTACACAGTCACTGTCCTACACAGTTTCATTGAATTATTATGCTTGAAAGTTGGCACCCCTTCCCCCCCAGTTGAGCACCTGACCTATATTACTCCGGTGCTCAGGAAAGAATAAGGCTGTTGTGAAATTGTATCCTCATTAGCTGTAACCTGCACAATATTCATCCTGCTTCCCATCACAAAAAGCCTGATCAGTGTCCTTGGTTTTCTTCTGTTTGATAATTCACAGAGAGATGAAGACACTGCTGTTTTTCTCATGGCTAATGATTTTTTACAATGTTGTGTTCCCGCCACGCCCACCCCCCATTTCTGAAGTTAGGTTTGTTTGAAAAAAAAAAAATACACTGAGGGAAAAGAAGAATTAAAACTGGGTGACAAAACTCTCAATCTTCTGCTACAGAAGGTCGGGAGTGCCTAACACAGACTTGAATCTTAAAGTGTAAAGGAATTTTATTAGAAATTCTTCCTGGTTTCATATTTGCACACTATTTTGTTTTTTGCTGTTTTCAAGATGTGAATCCTCCTTACTCCTTGGTAGCGCTTCTCAGTAAAGCTAGGTAGAAAATGGAAAAAAAAAAAAAAAACCAAAACCAAAAAAACCCCAACAATAAACCCAAGTCTAACTACTTCTAGCTGTTACTGTGCTGGTATGTTAAATGTGGAATTAACACAAAACCAGATTTAATACTAAGAGTGACAGAGACATGCAGCAGGAATGAAACTTCAACAAATCTGTTAAAAGATACCAAGAGAGGCTGCTGGAAGAAAGAAGTAGAGCCAAAGAAGCTCAGATTGGAGTTGAGTGAATAAAGCATTCGTGAACATTCTTGTGAATAAAACCTGCTGATTTGATTTGCTGATATTGCATGCCATTTTAATCACTCATTCGCAAACATCTGGTTGAACTAATTCTTATTCACAAGAACAAAACATAGAAGACAAAAGCACCATGGATACTTGCATAGATTTTTCGAGGTATTCCCATGAGATGTGATTTGGTCCTTTTGAAAAGTGTGGTTTTTTTTTTTCTTTTAATTTGCACAAATGACTATCAAATGGTTACACATGTAACGAGGGAGCTCTTGAAAATTACAATTTATTTGTGGAGCATTCATGAGTTAAAAGAAAGGAAGAGTTCTAATACATGGTGTAGAAGGGAAAAAGTGACTCGGGTGCAACTGTCATGAAGTGACAGGTACGCATAACATGTGGTTACCAGTTTATGAACAGAGATGGCCTGGGGGTATTACTGCTTTCAGTTTAGTTAAAGACTAACCCAAAGTCTGCAGGAGTTAACCATTTAATTGCAAACCTTGGGTACCAATGTATTATATAACCTTTTAATATAGTACAATAAATCCAACTTCTCTAAAGTGGCAGCTATTTGCGACCTTTTGAGAAGCACCACAGATGTGTGGTTTTACAGCATCAACTTACACCTGAAGTGACAAAGCCACTGTATTCAAAGTGTTTTGGTGGTTTAACTGAGAAGAGGGGCTTTGTGCAGGTTCAAGTTTTGCATCTCCACTGTCCCAATTTTATGCCAAATCAAATATTGTTTGTTTTTCCATAGCAGTCAGTATATACTAATGTATATTATAGCGATACAGTGGTATGTTTCCTTAATAACTAAGAGCTCTTTCTGCACTTGGAACAGTTTACTTTTCTGGTCTTTAGCAGAAATATCAGGCTATGTTGTTTTAAACTTTGTCCTTTTTTGGATACACCGTGTGGTCTTTAACATCCACCTGAGTCCCTGTGAGACCCCAGTCAGAGGGAGAGGCTTTATTAGGTCAACATCTCTTTCATCTTCTGTTGCCAGCTTTAAAATTTTCTGTGTGAAGTGTCATCTGCCTGCTCTCCCCTGAGGTGAGGGAGCCCTGTGCCCCACAGCAAGGGAAGAACACACCAGTCCTCAAGGACCTGCCTGGGGGGAAGTCCTTGTCCTGTCTGTTTCTTGTCCAGGATGGGATTTGAGCTTATGATGTAGGGCTTCTTTATTTTGCACTCGTTTCTTTCTTGTGTTGAAGTAGATGAGAAAGGTCTAGAGGTCCTCTTTTAAGGCTTAGGCTGTTTTTTCGTCAGTTTTTCCTGGTGTAACTTTGTCAGTTGGGGCTGTTGCTCTCACCCCATCCCTCAATGGCATTGCTGTGCATGTGTACAGGAGCAATTATAGCAGAAGAAAGCCCTCTTCCTTCAGTAGCTCACTCCTTGAGTAGCTCATAGCTCTCAAAACTGCTTTATACTTATATTGTCCGAATAGTTGCTGGCTGGGGTGGTTTGGTTTTTCTAGATCTCATAGCTAAGCACTGAGAAAACAAACAAGGTCTTGGGCATCTCTCTGGGCTCCCTTTGCTTTTACTCTCAGCTCCATGCTCAGTTATCCTGCCCTGTGGTAGCTGTAGGGTGCTGAGGTTTGTCACTGTGTTTGAGGCTTGTAAGGTGTGTGACATTCCTGATGAAATCACAGAATCACAAAATGGTAGGGGTTGGAAGGGACCCCTAGAGATCATCTAGTCCAACCCCCAAATCACCACTAAGTGACTTTTACTCCCCTAAATTGTTAATACACCTAAAAGGACTCTTCTGTGGATGTGCTTTGCTGGGTTGGAGGCAGTGAGGCAGCATTTTCCAGGGCTGAATTTGTAGCCTTTGCCCATCTTTCCTCTAGACAAATGCTTTTTCCTGCCATTCCCTCCTGCAGGGAGATGTGCCTCTTCTCCCTGTCCAGACGTTCATTTTCTCCAAGTCTTGCTCCAAGTTCTACTTTATTCCTGACTCCAATGCCTGGACACCCTGTTCCTCAACTTCTGTAGAAACAAAAGTTGTGGCTATAGATATGAAATGCATATTCTAAGCTAAGGTTGCACCTCCAGCTTTCAGCCACTTGTCCTTCCCTTAGTTTCAGCCTTCTTTCATGTTCTCTGTTTTAATTCTTCCTTAAAATATCAAGGGAGATGCTACATATATATGGGAAACATTAAGTTGCCCTTATTGAAACTGAGTATCCCACGTCCAGATCCTGCAAAGACTTTTGTACGTGCTTATCTATACATAATGGGTGTCTTCCCTGGCTGCAGGGAGCAGAGTTGAGTGCATGTGGGCAGGAGATTGCAGCAGCGTCTGTAACACTGTTCAGGATCACCATCCATGAGTGTTTACATTTCTGAGTAAAAAGACTTGCAAAAATCCAATGGAGAAAAATATTGTCTCTTTTCCTCCTTCCTCCTGCCTCTTTTTCCCTTGTATTGATAGTATAATGAGTCATAGCAGTGTTTTTTCATTTATTCGTTCTTACAGGTTCCTTCGCTAAGGCAATATTCTTATTGTCAAATTGTTCATTCTTGCTATAGCTTCATGTTCCTGTATGCAGGTGTAGAAAAGAGGCCACCTTCAACCCACACTCAGTACCTGCTGAAACTTGATTTTGGAATGACCCTGTTCTCTTGAAGCTTGAAGATGGTACTCTGTGAGTTAATCTGTTCTCAAGGTCCAATCTACCAAGTGGGGATTGAAGGAACCTGTTATAAAAAGCTGATGATAAAGTCTAAATGAGGTCACTGTAAATTTCACTGTGTACTTCAAACAAAGAGAAATGATTAAAACCCATTTATTTAATATGTCTTCTTTGAGACCAAAGGTACCAATTAACTAGGACATATTGCAAGTTAAGAGTTCTCTTTGCTGTCAATAACTGTCATAGAAGATACATTAGTTCTCCTACAGGCACTCTACCACAGGAATTTTATGCCTCCCATAAATTTAAGCATGAATTATTGTGAGAGAAACGCACAAGGGCTCCTACTAAATAATGTGTTACAGTTAATACAATCATTTCTTTCATGACTTGGTGAAATTAATGACAAATAAATGGTAGGTCATCTTGTCGGTAGCAATGCAAATATATTCTCAAATGGTTTTGAAAGCAGAGAGCGAGCATCGTTACCTTTGATCTAATATGAAGCTTTATGTAGCCACATCACTTGCTCTCTTAATCCTGAATTGATCCCAACATGAAATTGGTTTACTTGAAAAATATTTTATGACATGCTAGTGTCGCTCCGTTTAATCGTATTTTCCTGATCAGGTAAATTTTAATATCTGTTATTGTTGATTTCTGAAGTTGGAAATCAAATATGTGAGTGCAAACTTCAGCTGATGGGACTTTCTTAGCCTTCATCTTTATTCTTGCTTTCCTGAAGACTTATAAAAGCTCTGATTGGAAGCTACTAGAAGCAAGTCAGTCAAATAAGAGGTAAAACCCCCACAAAAACTTTTACCTTTGTTTGGGTCACTTTTATATCATTTTAGATTTAAAGAACATTTTCTTTTCCTTACTACTATAGTAAGAAATAAAAATATATGGATTTTCATATCCCACAGACTTTTATTGTGAGAGAAGTGATAGCGTCATGGAAATCAGCAGAACTTTTTCCATTACTTGCATTTTTCTACTAAATGTGTTGAACAAAGAGGTCATTCTAAAAGCATTTATTTGTCAAAGAAAGGAATGATGAGACAGACAAGTCAGCTTCTCAAGTCTGTAGGAAGGAGAGTTGGGGCTTAAGGAGCTGGCTGGTTGGAGAAAGCACAGAAGTTCAAGCCAACAGTTGTGTCCATGCCTGATGCAGGAATAGGTGTCTATAAATGGTGAGAAAATGTTTTTTCATTCCCACTGGTACGGAGCTAAGGACCTGTGGGAGGCATTGCCTGGTGTGTATTCCTGGATATCCAATATTTATGTAGTGGGACTTTGTTTCAAAAGACTTTACTGTCTGATACATGAACTGAGGCACTCAGTTAAGTGAGTTCAATTCACCTCTAGCAAATTATTGTTGGGGCTGATAATACACCCTAAAGTGCTATAGAATTTATCTAAGACTAAGCAGTAATGTTAGCAAAACTTAAATTTGATATTGTCCTACCTGTGTCCTAAGGGTCAACTGAAGCAACTTTTTCATACGCGGCTATGTAACTCAGTGGGATCACTTAAGGAAAGAGAGCAAGAATGGTTTCACATCTTGACTAAGCAGAAGTAACCCATCTGGAGATGTTTACCTTGATTGAAACAGCAGAGGTCTTCTGACAAGGAAGCCTGAAGGTTTGCCTTGTATCATCCGGGGCTGAACTTGAGATTCTCAAATGCCTCTTTTGGTCAAAAGTGATGGGGAAGACAACAAATTTTCAAGAGTGCAGGAAAGCAGAAGAATGTCTCAGTAGGCATGGTTAGAGGTGTGTAGGCTCTTCTTGGAGTAAACTTGGCCTTAAGTGGAACACCCAGTTCTACCAGCACTGGTGATGGTGCCTATTCAGTATTTGTTAATAATTCTGGTACGTACCCTGTTTGCAGTATGTGTTAAAGTTGGAGTTGCCTAATGGTTCTGCTATTATTGCTTATGCTAGAAATATCTAAACAGCATCCTCCCAAATGGGATTTTGTTGCTGTGAGAGAAGAGGTAGGCACTTATGCTGTAGATCGTGCAGGATTATAGATTTCAAATGCAATGTAGACAGACTTTGATAAACTTCAAGAGTTTAGGAGGATTTCCTTTACTTGAAGTCTCTTGTCGGGTTTAATCAGTCTTGAAACGATTGTAAAGAATATTTCTTAGGCTATTCTTGCACCCAGGAAGTGGGGAAAAAAAGAATTAAATAATCCTCAAACAAGCCCTAAATCCCTATGGTTTTACAGTCAATTTTTTTCCTTTATTGACAACAAAAGTCAGTCTAGTCTTAAACTAAAGCTACGCCATCTCCCGTGGTGCTGTGGCTGCCTTCCTAGGCTGGATGTGTACCTCCAAACAGAGATGCCTTAGATGTTGTCTTTGTGATGCTGTCACCAGAGCAGTGACGGTAGTGTAGACACTGCTCTCAATTTTGCATTAGCAGCAGCTCTGCACTTTTCAGCACCTTTATACCAGGAATGGCTGATGCTTCCCGAAGCATTACTGAGGTGACATCTCACACAAGGGAGGTGAGTAATTGAGTTTGGTGAGGAAAGGTAGAGGTGGCCTGCCCTTTGGCAGGCAGCTGTTCTCTTGAGCTCTTCATGGAGACAGTGGGAGATGAGGAATAACGGGTATTCCTTTTACAGGTGAACAGAGATGTTGGTGGTCATAATGGTTTCAATTTTCATTTCCTCCACTATCATGTGTTTTAAGTAAGTATGTCCTGGTAATTTGTTGGGGCTACCACTGAGCCTGCAGTACATGAACAGGAGTGAACAAGTCTTTGGTCCCAAAGCTTTTTTTTTTTTTGAAAGTTTTGCTTTTGAAATGAAAGAGTAGGCAAGGAAGGGACTTGCTCAAGACCATCTGGGAGATTAGTAGTGATGGCAAAACTTCTGTCACCTGAATCCCAGACCACTACCCATGTTTGCTGTTGAAAGTAGCCTCAGAAAGAGCCAATTTCATTAGCAAGGCTTTTCCTGCATGCTATTTATTGCTTCCCCTCTCCTGGCCCTTTGCAAGGTCTTCAGGAAGCAGTTAGAACAAATATTTGAAAATCCTTAGTATTTCCTCCTCTGTTTTCCTTCTTTACTGTTTTCTTTTTACTTTTTTGGGGCTAGGCTCCTCTCAAAACATTTAGAGACTTCCCTGACTGACAGTCTTCATACTTTTTGTGACTGAATTATGTTACATTAGCTGTTCTACATGGGCATTGCAATGATCGATAGCATAAAAATAAGACACTGCTACAGTTCCCACTGAAGAAAGATTAACTGCCTCTATAGACTTTGAAGAACAGAAGGAGATGAATAGAGACAGGAAAACAGGCCAGTTTCCCCCTTCGCCCCAAATGCATAGAATATACAAAGGACATCTATTATGCCAAATTCCCTGTTGTATTCTGAGAGAAAGATTAGAAGTAGAAGGTGTGTTGTGTGAGTGCACAAGTCTTTTCTGTGAACACTGATTTGGCCTCTTGCTATGCGTAGGTGTTTATGATGATCCTAGGGGCTGGTTCATGACAAATGGATGGATGTTTTTGGTGCTATTGCTCAATTCTGAGTGCCTTTGACAAGTAGGGAGATTAACGAGTTGAATGCAACAGGAATGTATCATGAGGGTATTTGTTCTTTGGAAAGATTAAGAATTTAAAATGAGAATGGTCTGGGTCTTGGTGTGTCAGGACACTTGCAGGATGCAAAGGTGTGTGGGGTCAATGAGACCGCAAAATTAGAAGTGGACGAAGGGGAGTTCCCAGGGTCTGCCTTGGATATCACTGCCATGAGCACTTCCGTAGCACTGTGCACCTACCTGGAGATCAGAGCTCCATAGCCATTACTACTGACTCCTGCCCTTTCATGAGGCTGATAAATGGAAAATGGGAATTCTTTCACACCCTAAAGAAGTATGGGCCTTGGTGACTGCTGAATGATGCGCTGGATGCTCTGGAGCTCTGTAAGGTAATCTGTGGGGCTGGGGGGTTACTCAGTCAAACTGCAGTGGAATCGAAGGTAGGCATTCAGACTGACCATTCTGCTTTGATAAAAAATGATTGAGAAATTCCTTTTGCAATGGTGAGATCTGTGAGGGCCCTAAGTACCTCAGCAGGGGTCTTCTCCTCGCCTGGAGGTCTGACTGCCCAAGGCCAGCTCTGACCCTCTGACTGCCCAGAAGAGCTGTGGAGAAAAGAGCTGGCAGAAATCTCACATGGAATTTTTTTTGTTTCAGGAGGTGTTTGTAAGCTCAAACACCTTGCCTTTGGCTCTTGCCTGAGCTATGCTATAGGTATGCCTGTGTCCTGCCAGGCACCTCACTGTACCTGACTTCATCTTGCTGACTCAACTTCTTGGCTTGACCTGCCAAGCTGCCTCTGGTGATCACTGTGACTGCCATCACAGACCTCCTGTGCTCTTCTTGCTTGGCACTGTGGGACTGTGCCCTTGTTGAGGAGGCTACTGCACTATCTGGCGTGGCGTAACCCTCGGCTCCTGGCTCACCTGCTGATGTGAGGGGCAGCTGCTTGGCTGCATCCGAGTCCTGGTGGGTATCACTTTGTGAATTCAGGATCTGTGTCCTCTGTGGACTTGTGTGAGCTACTGTTGGGTACCATGTAGCTTGACTGAGAGAAGGAAGCAAAGCATGAGCTTTGTGTCCAGTTTTCATGGCTCTGGGACGCCCTGGGGGCGCAAGCTGTGGTCTGCTGTCTTGCATCAGTTGGGGTATCCTAGGAATTGCCTGCAGCAAAGGTTGGGAGACCTGCCTGTCCCATATGGTAGCCTGGGTGTGAAGAGAAAAAGTGGGTGGAGGAGCAGTGAGCATCTCTGTTATTGCAACTATATTAATCTGGTCTGCGTAGTGCTTACCTGGGAAATGCTCTGGCTTTGTGTGAGGTTGTCCTTTTCTAAGAGTTGACCTTAACAACCTGCCATTTGCTAAAATCCGTTGTTTTTCGCTGCAAACTCCAGATGTGTAAATGCTGAAGACTTTGTGCTTGATCTTGCTAATGACCAACAGAAGATTTGTTCTGTCTGCCCTTGAACTTCTCATTCTTCAGTTTATTGAAAGTCCTACATTTAATTACAGTCAAACAGCTGCTATTTTTTTCAGAAACATGCACGTTAGACATCAGCACTTATAATTATTAAATGTAGCGTGATGTACCATTTAGTGTGCATGTGAACTTTTACTCTCTGCCTCATGCCTGTAACTGAGCAAATATGTATTGTCACCTGCACCTTCCAGCAATGAGTGGGAAACTCCCTTTTCCTTGTGCTTTGGAAACAAAGCCCTGTCTTTGCTGGTTTTCTCTCATGTCAGCAGCACCAAAGCTGGATTTTGCTGTTACCTCACTATGCGTCTTTCACCATATGGTCTTTGTCTGCTGAGTGAAATTCGCTACGTTGACAATGGCTGATCTGTAGGTTTGGTCCACCTGACTGAATATGTGCCCATGTGTGCTGGCAATGGTACAGGAAAGAACGTAGTGGTATTTCTTACGGTACCTGACTCGACACTGTGTATTGAGCTGTCATAGATGCATGGCTTCTAGGACGTAATGTGGCTTTTTAGAGCTTGCTTGGGTATCTCTGCACAGTGCTGTGTATAGCCTTGTAATAAAGATTGACTTACCATATGCAGGCCACCAAACAGTATCTAAGCCCAGAGGAATTTCCATACCTAGTTGGCAGCATGGAGGATGTTTCCATTTTATCTCCATTCAGACCAAAGGCAGGTAGAATCTCGTTGCAGGATAATGTGTCTGTGGGTGCATTCGTGCTCTACCTTGAATGCTTGGTAGGAGTGCTGAAAAAGGAGATGCTTTTCAAAGACATAATGTGGGATAGGCAATGGAGTGGGGAGAGTGTGTGGACCTTCTAGCTTCAATGGTGTCTAAGTATGTCTTGAATAAGGCATAGTTTGTACACTAAGGTGTGATTTACAGCTAAGTTTAGATCACACTAATTAGGGTAGAGTGCAAGGCAAGACAATATTTCCCATTATTTATGAGCAAATATGCATTGTCCTATAGGATCCTAGTTGTTAAAAGACAAAATATTATTGGAGGACCATTTGCTATTTCCTACAGTATTTAAACCTGAGCTCTCACGTATAGCTGTGTTAAATCATAACCTGAAAAGCAGTAATGCTTGCGAATCTTAAAATCAAACAAAGCAGTATTTGGAACGGAACAGCTGGCCATCAATTCCACAGCATTAATTCTGTCACAAATCAAATACATTGGAACAAAGGTCTTGTCACCAATTGTTTCTTGCCATGTAGAGAATGCAAATGGTTCCATGTGATCATGCACATGCAGTTTCTTTACAGGAGCTGTTTTTAAACCAGAATCATTAAATGCGGTACTGTGTTAATGACAATTAGTTTCCTAATACTGCTATAAGGGTTCATCATCTACCATTGACATTAATTATTCTGTTTTGGCTCATTGACTTGCAAAATCACTAAATGATTCCTTTGTTACAAAATACCATACTCGAAGAATGTGTTTGATGGAAACACAGGTCTACTCATCATCTTCATATCACTACCCAAGAACTTGTCTTTTACCCCAGAATGATTCACTATGGAGAAGAATTGAAGAGACTGGGAATTTTTGCAAATGGTTTTCAAAAGAAATTAAAGTTGTTATATTTAGAGCACGTCTGCTTGTCACTCATACTTCAGCTATCTCACAGTAGAGGGCAGAAGTGAATTCTTTTCAATTTCCAATTTTCAGGCTTGTAAATTGAAAAATCCACATCTGCCCTTTCTAGCTTAAGAAGGATTGACAACAAAAGGTCACATTTTCAAAATGAATATGTTATGCATTACCCCTTATTGTATCATTATTTTCAGGTTTTATATTGGCCAACTGCAATAGTTCTTTAAGCACCTAGTAATCATCAATGTAGTTATACTCACAACACCCTTGTGAGAGAGGGAAGTCCTATTATCTTTTGCTTATAACCAGAAAACTCAGTTGCAACAAATGTCTTGGACTTTTCTGTGATTGCATAAGAAATCTGTGACAAATTCAGTTGTCAAGTTACTGTGCAAGTCACTGGACTTGTAGTTGGACACTTGTAGTGTCTTCTGCAAGGTGGGACTCTTCTGCTATTTGTAGGGATGAGGGCGCAGGTTTTACCTTCTCACTCCCTCTGTGCTTTCTGATTTATTGCTGTAAAGGCTTTGGCACACTAACATACATTTGAGTGTTTTACAGGCTTTTCTGACTTAGAGGCACTGAGAAACCAAGGAAATGGTCAACAAAGACCAGCAGTCAACTGGTGCTTGACAATAAACACGATCAGGAATTCTAGAGAGCAGCAGGTAGAGGGTGTAAATATTTTTGTCCCTTATCTTTGCGGAAGTCATGAATTTGGGTTACACAATGTTAACTAGGCACCTGCTTTGTTTTGTCTGAAGACAAAAAAGCAAACTTTTCGTCTATCTCATTTTTAACTGCTAGGAGTAGCATCAGATTTTTTTTTTTTTGTGGACAACACTATCATGGCCTGCAATTAAAATTTTTCTGTGGGATTCATTGCTAGACGGTGGCAACCTAAGAAACAAACTCATTTAGGAATACAGTTCATACCGGGAAGGAAGGAAAATCTGAGAGGTTTGACTTAGCTAAGTGACAATGAAGGACTGACATAATCAGACAACTATTTTAAAGGCATGAGCATCAAGCAGGAAATAATTGTTCAGGATGGAATAAGGGATAGAATTAGGAAACGTAAGACTATAAAATGGTGTCCCAAAGGAGATGGGGGAGGCACATTAGAAACAAGAGCAGTAAAATTTTACTGAAAGTACTTTAAAAATGGACACATCTAACTCAGTGAATAATGGTTTTGTCTCTAGTAAGTGCAGTTCCTGAGTGTCAGGGAGCTTGGGGTAGAGGTACCTGGGTTGTATTCCAGTAGAGCAGCTGAATGCCTTCAGCTCAGGCATGCGCCGTGCACTAAAAGCTATGTAACAGATAATAGTTTTACAAGATGGAGAAGATAACCTAGAAGATGAGATATTCTGGAGCGGAGGAATGGATAAGAAAAGGAAATGTGTCTGTGCAGGCTTTTGAGAGATGGTCTAGGATGAAAAGTGTGCATTGCACACTTTTAAGGGGCAGGATGGGAGGATAGTGCTGCAGAGGGGAAAAAGGCAGCGCCTGGAGGCACGCAGGGAAGCTGCAATAGAGGCAGACTCGGAGCAAGTTTCAGTGCAGGTGCCTCCTTTCAATAAAAGGAAACAGGCCTTTTTGGAGAGGCTTGAGTCCATCGGCTGGGGAATGCGGTGGGGGCAAAACCCAAGAGAGATTGCTTCTAAGGCAGAGGAGGGCATGGCACATGGCTGCAAAAGCTAGTGCTGGGGCTGTGCCTAAACTGAGAATTGAGAAACTCCATGCTTCGGTTCTTTTTCATGTCAGCAAATCATTTAACTCATGTTCTGTGGGATTGAAACTTTCCTTTTAACTGCAGTCTGCAATTTTCATTGGATATTCAACATATGTTTCTTTTTAGAAAAAAACTAGTGACATTTTCCATTGGCATGAGGTGATACTGTGAATTATGTGGATTTGTGTGAGATGCTCTTTATTTTTGAAGTCTTTAAAGACTGCCTCTGTGCTTTTAAATGCCCTAAACTACTTGCCTGTTGGTGAAGTACCATATGCAGTATTCTCTCTGGAAGAAAGTACATGACTGGTGTAATTTGAGAGCCTGATTCTCTTCATATTCACCTCAGTTTTATACCAGGGCAACTCCAGGGACTTGTCTGAGTGGGAGCAGACTCAGGTTCAGTATCTCTTCAGTTTGTGATCGGAACTGTATAACAGGATTAATAAACCGTCTTCTAGCTTTAAAAAGAAAACCCCAAACCTGCTTGGATAATAAAACTTTTAGTAATGAAATAATCATGGATCAATTGGATTGCCTGAGGGTAAAAACGTGTCTGTCTCTCTGCTTAATATGTTTTCCTCTTTTGCTTAACCATCCATTCATGGTATTTCTCCACTGCAGAAACACAACTCAACACTTCTGCTGACTGGACAGAGGGTCAGATCAATGCAGGGCAAATTCCTGTTAATGAGATTTTGATTCTTTGACACTTCCAATCAATGTTTACTTGAAACGCATGGAGGGAGTCTGATGTTAGCAATCCAGTTCTCAATTGTTTCTCAAGTAGGCAATCACAAATATTTCTCTTGTGTGTGTTTTGTTTTTTTTTTTTTTTTAAATGAAGGTCATAAATTTGTGTTGCTTGGTGTTAATTAGCTCCTTAATATGCCATGGTCTGCATTTCAGTGAAACCTTGCTTTTGTTTGTGTCATTATTACCTTAGTAGAAAGAAACTATCAGCTTATTCTACTAGACAACCTCACCATCTCTTAATTAGTAACTTGTCCTAATTTAAGTCCTTGGCAGTGACTGTTTGAAAAATGAACTATTCTTTCACGTGTATGCAATATATCCAGAATTCCTATTAAAATCAGAGATCTGCGAACAGGAAATGCATACACCAGTTATGCCGCTATTCGTTATGTTTTGCCAACATCTAATTTTTGGGGATTGCACTTTCCTGTTATTCACCCGACTTTAACAAAGCACCAGCTCGGAAGGGAAGCCTCTCATGTCCTGGGGGCATAAGGTAGCTTCTCCAATGTTAAAACATTCCTTTTAGTCTTGTCTGGGCTGTCCTTTGCCATCAACATGCAACTAGTCACCTGGGTGACTTGTGTCCAGATCCTGTTGTATGTAGACTGTAGATCTTAAAAGAATTAGTCTCTTCCCCACCACCAGCTTGTTTCTATTTAAGAGGAGTAGTCCAAAGAGCCAGGAACAGGAACTTAGAGTAGTAACGGTCTGTATGTGCCCAGTTAAATAATGTCCTATCTCAGAGAGGGCTGGAATGCCATGAGGTGTTGATCTAGGACGTACAATACAGATCATTGGCAGGCAGAGGTATTTGCTATTATATCGGAGACAGATAATATCTTCTGTACTGGTGGCCACGTTTTGAGACAGCTCGTTTCTTTCACAAACTATTTATAGGTGTCTGCTCTCAAGAAAGCATCCTCTTTGGATCCAGAGTGTGTGAAGTCATTTAGACTTACAATACTGTGTAGTATTAGCACCCGCCTAGAGGATTAACTCTAAGCTTGAGTTTCAATCCTGGGAACTGAGAGTCTAAATGGTTAACACCGGAATACCTGACTTGCAGTGCCTGTGCTCTGTGTTAGATCTCATCCTGACAATCTCCAGCTGTGGGAGCTAGGATTGCTGCTGCATCCTCCCTGTTAAACAGGTCATTTTGAGCCATTCATTAGAGCTACTGTTACCTTTTTTTTTGGGAAGGGTTTGTCACATCTGCCTGCTTAAAAGTTCTATTTCAAAATAAAGCGTAGCTCTACCTAACTTTTGGTTAGTTAGGAAGATATTTCCTGGAGGCCAACATTTTCAGAACAGACAAACCAGCATTTGAAAACTTGACCTTTTGTTGGCAAAATTTGCTGGCCACTCGGAGATGCAAGGGGAGAGTTGTTTTAGGTGCTCCCTCTGTGGTCTGGCACTGAATTTTCTTGACATTGGGGATGCTCTATGTAAAAGAGAAAAAAAAAAAAAAACCAACAAGTTCTAGGAATGAGCTGACCCTCCAGCCAAACACAGGTGGGTCAGGCAGCCACAAAGCAACAGTCAGAATAGTCACATAAATTGTGATGAATCACAACTTCTGTTTCTGGAGAGGAAAAAAAAAATTATCTAAATCTACTGAAATTGAAACATAATAAAGTAAAATGCCTCTAATATGGGGTAATCATGCGCATTTGCCTTATTTATAATGATTTATAGGGTCTTAAATGTACTTTCAATTTCCGTCCCTTTTATTTTTTGCAGTCTTGGAAAAGTGATCAGTTGAACTTGGCTTTGAGAATAATGTAATGCAGCCAGTGTAGCTCTGCTCCCAAACAGCACCATGCTTTTTATTTAGATGAAAATATTCAATAAACTTCTTTTGTGCTGGCTTTGCTATCCTTCAGGATAAATAAGTTTCCAGTACAATTAATAGCTAACCAAAAATGAAGAATACTTGTTTGAAATCTTGGTGGAGGAAATGAGTCTCGGAGAATGCTGCAAATTGCTCTGGTAGTATCTTTTCAGAAATAAAATACTGAGCTGCAATTGTAGTCAATTATCAGCTTTTCTCTACTACATTTTGATCCTTACAGCAATTTTTTTTTCTTTTGCTAGTATGCATACCCCCAGAAAAGAAATGTAACAGGATGCCTAAATTGCTGACTGTCTTGTGTGCAATATCGATTGGGTTCATTGATGCTGCGTTATCTAAGACTAAATTGGCATCAGTTTTTTTCCCTCTGAAGCCTGAAGATTTTGTGTTCTCTTTAATTGTTGGAGGAAGGTCAGCACAGAGTGTACCCTCTGGCTTTTAATCTTAGACGGAAATGTCCTAAATGAATAGAAAACTGCATGTCAGCGAAATGAACTCTTGCTGAAAGCAATGTGTAGGCTTCTCATGTTTTGCGTTTGTGATGACATAAGCTTTGACCTTGGCCTGTATCTTTTTGAAGGAGAGTAACGCTTGTTCCCTTCAGCCTAATACCAGCACCCGTGGTAGGAACTGTGCACTTGTATGAACAACATCTGACCTACTGCAATTCATAGCGCTGGTTGGAGAAAGACTTTTTTTTTAATAGTGAAGTGCTATTCTTTAAAAATTCTCAGTGTAAGAATCCTTGCTTCTGTCTTTATACAGTCAAAATGTAAGTGGAAAACACTTATATGGTTAGAGTTTAATGTGGTAAATTAATTTTTTTGCCCATCTGACTGTTCCTGTAGCCAGTCTGGCAGATGGAGATCTGAACTTATGGGTAGGACTGTTCCTACAGCCTAAAGGACTTTCCGAGCTTATCCCTTCTCTTTTTCCTAGCTATGGCAGGCAGGAAACAGGACTTCTTTCTGATATCTCTTTGTCCCAGTAAAGGGGAGGAGGGGAATGGATGCTGAGGAGAGTCCTGTTTATTTCTCCCTGAATGCTCATTAAGGCCTCTGCCATGTCCTGCAACTCAGGTCTGAGAAATGGGAGGAAACATGGATCAAAAAATATAACTCATAAGCAAGTGGTAGAATGGAGCTGTCAGCCCAGAGTGTGGTGGGCCTTCTTGAGAGAAGGGCATCCATCCCAGAGAGATCCGCATCTTTGTGCCAGGCAGTGAGTGATCTTGTGTTGGTGTACTGTGAGAGAAGATTCATTTTAGCATCTACTTTTGAAATTATTTCAGGGCACTTGCATCAAATGCTGTGGTTGAATGCAATCAGGTTGAATGCATCGGGACAGGAGTTTATTTTCCTTCCACCTGAGCTCACCAAAAAAATATGATAAAACCTCAAGCCCATTTTCCTCAGGGCTTTGGCTCATATTTCCTTGCTGAGACAGGAGATTCATGAGTAAAAGAATAGCTGCCCATCTGTTAGGGAGGCAAAAGAGGTGAAATACATCTGGTTCTCTGATTTCCTTCACCCTCCCCAAGTTTTGCACATCCTGAGGAGAAATAAATTCAGTTTTCCACTTGAAGCCCAATGAGAGCAAGAAGAAAGTGGGACAGTTGAAAAACTTCTCAGCGTATTAAAGAATAGTTGGAGGATAAAACATGCCTGGGGGCATCACTGTGACTTTGAAAAAAGCTGGGAAGTGTTTCTGGTCTCTCTTTGCAGAGGTCTGTGTAAACAGTTTCCAGTTAGGTGAATTTAGCGGTTTCCCTGGTCTGATCTGAGACTTCACTTCAATTGTCCCCAGTGGCTCAGGAACACTCTCAGGCAATTGCAGTTGGGAGATTTTTCATGTCTCCAATTTGACCATCTGCCTCTGACAATAAAACGTGTGCAGCAGTTGATGAGATGTCACAAGGAAGCACAGAACACACTGGGCAAAATGCTGTGAGCTCTTTGTGTCTTGTTTCTCCCCAAGCCTGCAGACAAGGAAAGCTGTGGAGTAGATATAAGCCCAAAAGTGGGGGGGATTTTGTACACAGAATAACTGAAAATTAAATTCCAGCCTTCAGGTGTGACCCAGCCATGAGAAATATGAGGCAGCTATACAATGTTTGTGGGAGTCTGTACCAAATCCATGTGTAAAATCTCTAAACATAAAGATAAATAAAGACTTTATACAGGGCACTGTTTTATCAGCAAGCAGATGCAGCAGAGTTTGTGGTTGCTGTAGGTGGTTTAGTTTAGAATATCCAGGTGGAGTTTGGGCATCTCATCCATGGGTTCCTGGAGATGACTGGCATTGAGAAGTACTCTGTATCAAGCAAGCCTGTAAAGTGTGTGATTGCCACATCTGGCTTTGAGCAAAGGTGGAAGAAAACCCACCAGCTGTAGCTCTTCATCCCACAAAAGTGGGACAGGCCCTTTTTCGTCTTCCTTCGTGTCCCTTTCTTGTTCTGTGAGTGTCTCTCGCTGGGACATGGAGGCCAGAGGGATGCTGAGGGGCTGACAGGCCACAGAGGTTGACGGGAAGGGTCACAGACCCCCTCCCTCAGGCACAGCAGTTGGGGTCACTTGGGTGGTATGTCAGGGAGCCAGGCACAGTAGGGTTCTGGTTAGAAACCAGGTTTGGGGTAGCCTTGCTCCATCCTAGCTGTATTTGGTTGCAGGAGGTGCTGGTGCTGTTATGTTTGGGCATTGTATGCTGCAGGGGCCAGACCCTTCAGAGGAAAATAGCATGTACTGAAGGGGAGGTCAGTGAAGAGAAGCAGCCAGTGTATTCATGTAATAAATCCTGGTCCCTTTTCACTTTGTTTGCCTGGCACAGTTGTTTCCAGAGGGACCCATAACTTTGAGAGGTACCTGTGTGCACTGCAGCATTGCTGCAGCACTCCAAAGTTAGGAAAGACGGGAGGGTGGCAGCAAGATTTTACTGCAGAGCAGTAAATAGATATCATGGGCATTCATTTGCAGAGAAGGGGGGTTTCAGGAAAAACAAATTAAAAGCATTCCAGTTTCTTAAGAAAGAAAGAATGGCCTTGTTTAGGGAACAGAGATTTTTTCTTTTTTTTGAGTTGGGCCTCATTTGTGCATAACAGGAATTTTCTTTGGTTTATGCAGAGCTAATTTTGGAGGACACTTTTCTCTAGTGATTAGTAACATTTTGTTAATGTTTTGTTGTGCTCTGTCAGAGCAAATGTAGTTATTTTCTGCTGGGCAAAGAACGAAAGAGCAGCATTTTTCAAATAACCCAGTTCAGTGGGATAAGGGAAAACTTGCAGAACTCTCTTACCATTAGCAGGAACCTGTGACCGAAGCTGCATGCTGGGAGGTTTGCCTGCTGCTTTACTCTTTCTTCCTGCAGTTTCTTCTGTGCCAGGGCTAGCCTCTTCTAGCAGCAATACTGTGCTCCCCCTCTTCCTCCATCACTGAAGTGGGGATGGCCATGTCCGTTTCCCTGGAAGATGAGGCAAAGCTTGGGCCCCCTGGACTTGCTCACCAGCCAGATCTTGGTCAGAGCTCGCTGTGCTGGATCTTTCGTCCACTTACTCAGCACACCTGACACAAAATTTATTGTTTCACTGTGTTGAAGTTTGACATGAGATATGGCCCTTCTCTTCCCTCTTTTTCTCTTTGAGACTGTGTTTAGGAGAGCTGGATTTATTTTTCCCTTCCTACAGCTCTGTAAAATGCTAAAGGCTCCACGTAGTTATTAGTGTTCTTCTGTCCTGTAGGCTTTGGGAAGTGAGATTTTTTAGCACATGGGAAGATCAGACCTTTGGAGAGACTGCTGTGATGTGTTATGTGAAACACTTTGATTTCTTTTCTTGCAGAGCACATTATGGGCCGTATTGCCCTGAACTGTTCTCCTTATACCCACCTGCTGTCTTGAGCTCATTTCCTTACATTGAGAAAGTATCTGGGAAAGAATTGACTCAGAAAGTAGTTCACAGTGATGCGATCCTGTAAGACTTTAAAAAAGTAGGCAAAAGAGAGAGTTTAAGTAATATACCTGTTCATTTTGGACACCTAAGCCTGTACCTGTTGGTGTTTTCTCACTGGTATGGGTAGATCTGTCCTTGCTGCATTTGTTTGCGCTATGTTTTTCTGAGCTCTCTGAGGAATCATGGACACCGGTGTTAGAATACACGGTAGTGATTTATTATGTGGAATGAAGTAATGGAGAGCCAGCAAAGGTTGTTTATAAATTGGCTTTCTGAGCACTGTTGGACTGTTCTTGTATTTGTGCAGTGTATTTACCAGTATCTCATCTACATGTTCAACAATCGATACTCAAGCTTACTTTTCAGTTCTTTGTTGTGAGTTCATGGCCTGCTAAAAGAAGCATGGACCAGTGTTCTACCTGATCATCTGCTTATGCGGTCACTGTGGATAACTTTTAAATCTCATCTTTCTGCTCTGTATTGTAAAATACAGTATTACTCCAGGCAAGCATTTTATTGTAATATAGAATGTGTCTCAGGTTTTCAGAACAAACTCTGTATGTATCTCTGTTCCTTTCAGTAGAACCCTGTAACAAGAGACTGCTGCTGTTTCCCTGTACACATTAATTTTGCCTCAAAAGCCAATAAATATGTTTGATGCACACTTAATAATCTAAAGAAAAAGTGATTTGCTGCTGTGTTGTCTTTACATTAGGTATTTCAAAGGGGATGTAATGCTAGTAGTAGTCCCAGATGCTTCAGGAAAACAAATACTAATACCTAATTATTCTCTTACAAAAACTTTATTCTATGTGGCAGTAATATAAAATTGAGTAGTATTAATTACACTGGAGGCTTCGTCCTGATCTGAGAAGTATCTCCCTTTCTGGTCCCAATTCTGTTTTCTTAAGCATCTATATCATTGTTGTCATAATTTTGTGATACAGACAAAAGAAATAGAATCCTTGTTAAAAATGCATTCTTACCTTTGACTTGATCAAAAGTTTACTGGAGTTTCTAGAAGGTGAAAGGTAGTGAATGAAATCATAAAGTCGTCTGTTGTCTTTCTCTACACTGTCATGTGTTGTCATAGTAGTTTGAGGGACTGGTAAAGGGTTAATTTCCTAATTAATATAAATTATTTCAAAGAGTGGGATTGTAATCAAACTGGAAACCATTCAAGGGAATGAAACAGTGCATAAGCCAAAGAGTTCAGACACAGAAAACACTGTATAAACACAGAAAACAAATCCAACAAAAAGTGAAATCAAACCAACTGTGACATTTTCCCAGTGACACAGAAACGTGGTGCATGCAGCAATGAGCTGACTTGTCTGAGGACCCAGGGTGACCAGGCAGCCCCCAGGCATCGGGGACACAGTATGGAGTGTTCGAAGCATGCCGCTGTAGCGGTCCTTGTTCCCCTTTGTTGTTGCTGACTGAAGCCAAAATGTTGTACTATTTGATTTAAGAATAATTAACAATGATGTACTCTGGTTGATACATTTATGTCTTGTAGTGCATTTTCCCATGAAGTTCAGAACATGCATTTTATGGAGTATAGGACTCATTAAAACCAAGGAATTGTCAGTAAAGAAACAGTGCTTCTCACACAAAATACTAAAATGGGCTTTTGATGCATATGAATTCGTATATAGGCTTGGTTGCTACCAGCTGAGCCTTATAAATGTAAATTGCGAACAATTTCTTACTAATGGCAGCTACTGTACCATCTAGACATGTTTGGACACCAGAAATGTTCATATTTTGCATTCTATTGTAAATCTTTTTCTTGACAACCTGGTAAAATGCAAAATAATAGAGACACAAAATGTAGTTAATGTTCATTGGCAACCTATTTTTACATATGTTATTGTCACAACTGAATTAACTTATATGAAAAATGAAAAGACCAACCTTTAAGTGGATTTAAATTATTACTTGTCACAAGTATATGTTAAATAGTCTAATGGAAATTTCAGTAAAATCTATATTACCCCCTTCTCCAGTGGATTTGCTGCAATAATAATTAACCAAGAAAAGAAAAAAGCCATAATATTGTCTGCTTGAAAGCTGGTAAAAGAAAAAAGTAAAAGATTCTGAATTCACTAGTTGCGACTTTTGTTTCTTTGGAAGACTGTGTCGTTATCAATGAAGGGATTCTCTGAAAATGTTGAATAATCAATTTCTATTTATCCTTTCATAAACCCACAAGCAATGAAAATTATGTCTTTTAATAAAAAGGAAAAAAATTAGATGGTATAATACACCATTACAACAGGCTAGTAAGTGCTATAGCTGAATTATAAACTACTCTTTTTATGGTCAATAATAACGGCTCTTTTTATTCTTGAGACATGGCTGTCACTACTCTGGCTGAAATGTGTTAGGATTATATGGCAGAAAGCTGTTTTGGTATTAAAACACAATTTACCATGAAAAAAATTGCTTTGAAAATTGAGGTGGAAAATTTTGTCCCTGGTGATTTCTGCTCTTTAGCTTGTCCATCTGGTTTCTGTCCCACCTATGCAGGGGATGGGTGAGGACCAGATGCAGGTCAGGAATGGGAGCCTGGGGATCCACTGGGCTCTCCTTAGGATCAGTCATTTGTGTGCTATGTTTTTGATTAGTCGTTTGTGCTGTGGTAGTAGTTGGATGCTGAGTTTTGGGGATCCTCCAAATGACTGGTGCAAGCCATCCCTAGCCCAGCTAACAACTGAGTTACACTGTCCTACTGTCTCTGGTATACACTGCTCGTGCGTTTTGCTCATGCACTTGCAAACGGAGTAAACAGCCCAGAAATTTCAATGGAAGGTGCAAAAACTCTGTAGAGTTTTTCAGACCGGTTCAAAACTTCTCAGTAGAGCAGGCAAACCCACGTTTTCCTGCCCTAGCCTGAGGGCTGGAGGCAGAAGTGGGACAGGGAACGGTGCAGGGAAAGGTCTGAAAAACTGGGTCGCTGACTCACACTCCCTGGGGTGGCCAGGGGGAGACGGGAGGCCGTGAGTGCTCTCCAGCCCTCAGAGCAACCTGCACTTGTCCACTCCATTTAGGACAGGAACTGCCCTTAATAAGTAGGTGGGAACAATTTGTCCCCCATTAAAGTTTCATCTCTGTTGCTAGTAGCTGCAGAGAGACTTAACCCAGGCAGCTTCTGGAAAGGTGCTCATCTTTCCCCCCAGTATTTTTTAGCACCCGTCATAGGACTGTTATCTGTGCGGTTTTTTGAGTGTGTGTACCAAGTCTCTTTGGATTGTTCCTCTGTTCTCTATTTGTTTTCAGCTTTTTCAAGTTGAAGCATCTTTTCTTAATGGTATGTATTATTTTGCTGAGATGGAGAACATCCCATAGGAAGTTTAGGACACCAGATTTGCATGATGGCAAATCTTTGTTCTGCTGCAGGATGGTAGTAACACTGCAGTGGTAGATACTGGCTGATACGTAGTGTTGCTGCCCATGGATCCCTTTCTGTAAGTTCCTTTTATATTAGAGATGTTATCTTCCCAGGGGTTGTATTCAAATTTTAAGCCATGTAACATAATTATAGGTGAAAATTATTCTATTCCCATCTCTGAGCATGTGAATGTTTCATACCAGTTAAGGATGTTTCGGATATTTTTCTCTTTCCAAATGGTATTAGTGATGCACTTCAATGAGCAAAGTTTCCTAGTGTTAGCTATGTAGGGGTTTATGCAGATTTTTTTCTTTTTTTAGGATCCTCTTTTTGCTCTTGTGACTTTATATGAAATGGCTCACAAAGGAGACCAGGTGCGAAGTGTCCATGGAGAGCATGTGGAGTTTAGGCTCACAAATCCACAGGGGAATGTTCTGTTATCCCCTGTTAGCATAAGCCGTTTCGCAGCTGATGTGAAGTAACGCAAGGATTCAGATAACAATCAGATTCACAGACGCTGTTTCTAGAAGAACAAGTTGCAAAGGACTCTTGAAGATGGTAACCTTACACTGTCTCTGCCTGTAATGCAATTTTGAAACTGGAGCAAAGAGAATACCAGAGTGAGCTATTAAAATTCAGCTTTACAACTGGCAGGATAGGTAGCGTGAGCTGACTTCCACGGGCACTTGTTTCTACTGTCTTTTGTTCTTGTTCTTAATGTTTTGCTGAATTAAAGAGCACAAATGTAACCTGAAAATGTCTGTATGAATACAGTGTACTTCTCTTTCCTAGAGTTATCTGTAGTAATGTTAAATTTAAGATTTTTCCTTCTATATTATCTTTTTGCAGGCAGCTGTTTTAGCTAATAAATATAATGAAGGCAGTTAGGCAGCCGTGTATTTTGGTTTTCAGATGGTGCTGGGCATGACTAGCATAGACTGCTAGGGAAACAGGTGGTAAGGATTAAACAACATGCTCACATCACTTTCAGGCTCTTCCTCAGCACCCTGTTTATTAATTCAAACAACAAAAAAACTCCTCAAAAGGCAACACAAAATGAATTGTCTTTCCTCAGCTGACATAGCTGCTAGCTGCCTCGCTTGCTTGCCTGGCCGGAGCCGGTTCAGGAGCCACCTTCCCTGCTGACCCTGCAAGCGTGTCCCTTACAAAGTAGGAGAGTCCTGGCTCCACACTTGGGGTGGGCTGGAAGAAGGGTCACTGGGTTTTAAGAGGCACACCATGATCATAAATAATTAATATGATTATATTGGTATGTAAATAATCTCTAATTATCTAGCTCTATGATTGAGAGCTATTCACAAGGATGGCATTACTGTGTCTTCTTGCTGGACCGGGAAAGGCATTTCCAGCCATTTCATGGAAGGACAGCTCTGCTCCTGGCTTAGCCAGTAACCAGTGTCCCTGATGTAAGGCCATGTCAGTGTCTCCTTGAATTTTCTTTTTCATGCTGAAGTTAATTCTGTTGTAAATCTACCATTTTCTGTAGATGAATATTGTGAATTTGATCAGTGAATGTTATCACGACTGTGTCCCTTTAACAAATATAACAGTGTATAACTAGGCCTGCAGTAATTAATTAGTTGGACTCTCCTGCTAATTAATTACCTGAGGATATTTATAGTCTGTTCAGCAGGAGAAGAACTGGCGTTACTATTTAAAAAAAAAAAAGGTATGTAGAAATGTTCCCAGTGTAAAATGTTATCATAACACTGCATTTCAAGAACAAATGTTAATACAATTTTTCCATTGAAATAATTTAATTCCAGCCCTTCTAGTTTGTAGAAGTAATGCATTTACTCTAAGCAAATATTCTGAAGTCTTCCACCATGAAATTCTAGAACTTAGAGGTGAAAACTTTGTACTTATTCCTGCAGCCTAGTCCATTTCCCTTGCAGGCTTGGTTCCTCTAGAATATCTCCTGGTTTGTGTTACTGCAGAGGTTTCCTCTGGATATTGCACACAACACACTAAAATCTGGCATTGCTGAAATCAGAGCTTTTGATTTTTATTGAGTGATGATTTCATATAGCAGATAATCAATTCAAATGTTTAGCAAGGCAAGCAAAGAATTGGGAATTCTCCTCACTCTGGCTTAGAGATGCAGTGGGATGGGGGATCAGATCTTCTCCGTGGAAACTCAGGTGGGCATGTAAAAGCAGAATTACAATGTCCTGCCTGGGTGTGTTCTGCTGCCCTAACACCCATGGCAGTAAGTTGATCATCTGACCAGTAAGATCTGCTGCCGATATCAGTGTGATTAGCAAAAAAACCAGTTGCTTAACATTCATCAGTCATATTTTCTATTACTGATGTCTGTTGTAGCTGTACTTTCAGGCCTGATCTTGTCAGCTTGACTTGGCTCTGCCAAAGGCTGGGATGATGAGGAGGGTCTGAGCCTAACCCAAGGGGTGGCTTAATGAGTTATAGTGACACAAGCTAGCAGGGAAGTGGAAGGGGAGGGCACAGGAGACTATGGAAGGGAAGAGATAAATGGTGGGGATGAAATAGTAATTAAATGTGTCCTTTAATAAAGGCCAAGCTACTGGAGAGGCTGGGGCAGGTGCTGGTTGGGTCCTTCCTGGGGAGCTGCCCCATGTGCAGCTGGGGAGCTCATGTCGGGGGCTCAGAGAGGGCTGGAGCAAGGCAGCAGGGTTATGACACAGCACCACTGAAGTCGGTGGGTGCTTTGGGCCTTGGTCTAACAAAGCTTGCGACAGAATTCTTGTGGCGCTTCTTCCTCAGTTGCTGTACAATCCCCAAAGAGCTTTTGTTTTGTTGTTTAAGCGCGTGGTGCCACAAACCCTGATTTTAATGGGTGAAATGCTGCCTGCTGTCACTCCCTTAACTCCCGTATACAGACAGTGGCTCTGACTGTGGCTGTTTGGTTAGTGGGTCTTCACATGAAGCTGTCCACATATGCGAAAGGTTAAAGGGAATTTTTTTGGGGTCATTCAAGCATTTACTTGTTGGTTTGAATGTGTCTGCCTGGCCTTGATAAAATAGCAGCAATTAGTATCATCTTTCTGAGAAACAGGAGTGATCTTATCAAATTTTGGGAGGAGGTTAATGCTAATGTAATTTATTTGTATGGCTTCGCGTTGAAGAATTTCAATTTGCAGCATGAATAGTTCAATTTCTATTTAGGGTGCAATTCCAGAGGAAGTATAATTACAGTTAAGGGATGTCACAGAACTGCTGAAGCATTAGGTTAGGAAAACACAGGAGATATTTTGTGAAAACAGTTTAGGGTTATGCCTTGCTAAATACAGAGGCGGCATAACTGAGAAACACCTTACTGCTCAGTTGGGGCAATTCACCTTTTTAAAAGCATGAATGAATAAATAGTGCTACTCTTGACTTTGTTGACTTGATTTTTGAAATATCCACCTCTGTTAGAGCCAGCATATATATGCTATTTTCTAAACTTCAGAATATAGTTAGTGGCACTTAAATCAGAATTTCTTTTAAATCTGTCATGTTCGAGTTATTTTTGTTAATGAGATTATTCAGTACCATCTCAAAGCATACATAAATCTGCTCAGTGGCAGAACTTATAATTCTTTTGAAGTGGATACAATTGATATTCATTTAATAGGGACAAAATTTGAAGGTGCCCATTTTTCTTCACCCTTCCCATTTGTTTTCTCTTGCACGGTATGAATACTTCATAGTGACCGTGATTGTCCCCGTACACACCTGTTCAATCATACTTTCTCTTTTTTAATCCACCTATTTACAGCAATCTCTGCTTTTAGCAAAATATTGAGATGCAATCAGACAAAGCTGTCAGATTGCTTGGTGTCTGAAGCAAGCTGCTGATTACTGTTGCCACTGTTAGCTGAATTACACTATTAGAGGCTTTTATGAAGTATTTGCATTGCTTGCTCATACAAATATCAAATCATGGCTATGCCACGGTGAAAAAGGAAATAATGTTCATCTTGTGACACATTTCTTCCAATACAAGACAGCAACAATAATCTGTGGAAAACATCTATATACAGAACACATTTGACAGTGTCTTTTGGTTTGTTAATTGCCAAATTGTTTAAACAACAGCCCTCTCTATTGCATCCAGCTTGTCATACTGCTCTCAGCAGTGAAGGCAGAGTCGATGGGGCTAAAACCACCAGCCATGGTTTCATGAGCCATATGCCATGAGCACATACATGACTTCAGGCTCTGCCCTGACATGTTGAAGCATCTTTGTTGAATCGGGGCCAACAAGAAAATGAAGCAACTGAGCTGCATAGCTGTCAAGAAAACAGATCAGCCAAGTATCTTGGAAGTAACTTGCCCAAGAAAGACATCATGGCAAACTGCATCTGTTTGGTATCTGTTGGCTGTCAGATATGCTGTTTCTCGGAGGCCAGGTGTTATTTTGTGGAGTGCCTGCACCAACAGTGTGATGTGGTCCAGGCTATTTCCCCATCAGTCTTGTATGATCACGTCTCTCATTACGAATTCCTACAGCTTCTTCAGAGCAGAGCTGGACCTGATCAGTGTCTGGGGAAAGAGCTACAGACAGAAAAACGTATTTGGTCCTGGTGCTGCTGTGGAGGTAATAGCCTGCTGTAGTGGTAGTGCGTGTTAGGTTAGATGGCGGGCACAGCAGTGTCACCTACTGCTGCACTGGAGGGAAGGGTGTGGAAGTCAGAAAACAGCTATGAAATAGGAAACAGTG
This sequence comes from Chroicocephalus ridibundus, assembly GCF_963924245.1. Classification (NCBI taxonomy): domain Eukaryota; kingdom Metazoa; phylum Chordata; class Aves; order Charadriiformes; family Laridae; genus Chroicocephalus; species Chroicocephalus ridibundus. Next base: position 11,174,042 of record NC_086292.1, read on the forward strand.
AGAATAACGGATTGTGTTATTGCAGAAAGTTGATCTGTGGGGTGGTGAGCGTACTGTTCTGAAATGCTTTTTAGCATTTCACTGGACAAAGTTGTGTGGAAGACAATGCACCAAGAGATGCCAGCCTTTGCAGATAATTCTCATGTCATCGAGGTTAGTGCAAATGGTGTCTGTGGAACAAGATGGACCAAGAAGTGGTTCATCTGTGTGAATGCTTGAGTAAACTGCTCATACTACTCACTTAGAAGATACAGTTTTCAGAGAGGTGTCAAGTGAGGGAGCAATTTCAGAGAAATCACACAAAGCTGGGAGGCTTTCTACCTGAGGCAAAGGAAAAAGGGCCTTGCTTTAGCTTACAAAGTGATGACATCCTTGAGCTCTCCTTGCTCTCAGCTGTAGCTGGAAACATCATGTAAACAAAAACAATTGCAAATGGTCAGGAAGCCTGTGTGGTGCTGAGGCACATCTGCTTGCTTCCTCTCTCGCTTTGGTGGTGTTGTATTGTTTCTTTCATTCCTTTGTATCAGTTCTGCTGCGAATACAAAAGAAAATATCCCATTGTTTTAACAAGAGCCATTCACTACAAGCCTGATGACAAAGTCCTTCAGCAGGCAGGCACTCTGCAGAGCTCTGAAATACATGGCTGCAGGTTCATCCACAGCAGCAGGGAGAATGCCCCAGCAGCATGGCCGATGGGTTTAGAAGAGTTTCTGCACTTATGTTTCATTGCTCAGAGGAGTCTTTCCTGCCTGACAAAATTTGCCCTGCGTTCAGTAAGTTTGATTCACCTGGGATTAAATGGATGGGGGACAACACTCAGTGCCTCTCAGACACATCGTGTTGAGTGGCTTCCTGAGGTCTGCTCTGCCGCTGGGGCTAGCTCTGCACAGAGCACAGCCACTGGGAAGAAAACTGACTACTGAAGGTTCTGCTTTTCCTGCCTTGATTGTCTCTGCTCCTGGGCTTGTTTGGTGCAGAAGGCTTTTTGCCCTCCTCTGCCTCCCCACTTTTCTTTCTTAGCTGTCCTCATTTCTAATGGGGCTGGTACACCCCTCCTCTCCCACGGGAGGTGCTGGTGGTGGGGTGGGCAGCTGGCTTGGAGGAGGTAGCAAAATAGCTGCATGTGGGGAAAAGATGCCAGAAACACCCTGGGATGGGCTTCCCAGTGCAGGTCACCCAGGGTATCCCTCCTTACAGGTTGCTTAAGTCTCCGCTGGACTTTGTGCTCTTTGGGCTTCCTGCAGGAGGGCAGGACAGAGCACTGGCATGCCCGCTCTGCCTCCGGACACTCTGCCGGCAGTGGGGATGGTCATTGTAGTGATCAGAGACAATCTGGTTGGTGACCTTTTGCCTTGCTGGCTGTACATTTGTGATCTTATCTACGCCTGGGCATGGATTGCTCCTGTCTGGAGTGGCAACATGTGTGAAGAGTAACCGCAAAGGTAGAGCTGTAAGAAATGGTACAAAGCCATAATCCTTGGAGTGACCTGCTGTTGCCCCTTGGCACCTTTCTAAAAACTCTCTGTATTACAGTAAGACACTTGGGAGAAAATTGTCTGCCTTGTATTCTGTGCTTTATTGCTTGTAAATGTCATTCTAAAACACTTACTGGTGCATTTCTATTACTTAATAGCCATTTAATAAGATGGGATAAAGATTTTACATTTTGGCTTTTGCTTTCAATTTAACAGGCACCGTTTGGTGCAGTAATGGCTCTGCTAATGTTTTCAGTGCCGTGTGACTGAAAGTCTAGTGAGTGTGTCTTGCTTTCGGCCAGCTGTAATGTGAAGTTATAAACTTTTCTTCCCCTACACCTGAAGAAAATTGCCTTTGTGTTTCTTGCTTTAATTTGTGTCTGTTATAAATGAGGGACTGTCAAGGAACTCTGTTGTCAGAGAGGACAAACAGATGCTGAGAGTAATTTAATACTTGATTCTTTTTGCAAGCTTTTTGACATAATGATTTATCCTATACTTTAATGCTACCTCTTTTCGTTCTTACTACTTTGTATCTTTTGCCTGAAAAAATTTATGATAGAGTAGAAATAAATTCAAACTAGAGCCAAGTTATAACTTTTTATACTCTAATAAGAGCTGAAAATATGACAAAAAACCTCAACTGACCTGGAAACAAATATAATGAGAATATGGAATAAAACAGTTGCAATTCTCTGTGCAGGATAGTCCTTGATGGATTTGTGTTTCCCTGTGAAATGTGTTAAAGCTGCTGAGCTCACTTGAGGAAGGATCTGCATGTCCCAGCTTGGAGAAAGAGACATAGAACTGAAGTTCTGCGTTCTGCTCCAGGATCTGCACTAAACCACAACACCTGTTGTGTGTGTAGCTTTACCTCTCTGCCTCTGTTTCCCCACTCATCTCGCTTATTTGGCGGTAATAAAAGCTGAATGAAATATTCTTGTAAGAAATCCTATAAAAATTGCATATACTTGAATTAGCCAAATATTGAGTAATTTCACTCCAGTCAGTCTGTATCAGCCCATTTCTTTCTGCCAGTTTCAATTAATCCATTGCTGAAATTGTTGACAGCATGTGAATGTCTCTGCTGCCTCCTGTCTCTCCACTTAGCACACAAGAGGGTGATGGGCTAAAGACTCTTGTCATCCCCTTCTGATGTGGTTTGGGAACAGATGGCAACAGGTCTTTGAGGAGAACCGTGTTGTTTCTACTTCCAGCATTAACATAATATTTCAGTGCCATCTGGGAGGGGAATGTGACATGAACCTGAACTGGTTTCTGGCCTCAAACATTCTCTTATCAATTAGCAAAACCACTGATGGATTTGACACAGTCTTGGGAGTGTGTCTGTGTCCTGCAGGACATGATCTGCTGTGCATACTGATGATGTGCATACAGAAAGTTGGGGGATATGTAAGTTGAATTTACAGTGGATTTTTTTTTTCCTATTGGGTACACTGCCTCTTGTTTATTCTAGAAAGAATAGAATACAAAGCCTGATGCTTTCAGGAAACATGATTATGCATAGTGTATTAGATAAACGTTACAAGTAGAAGCCAACAACGTCAAAACTTCATCCAGGCAAGATTTCCCAAGGATTATCTTCAGTTCAGTGCCACGTAAGTGCTGGTTGGTAACCAACTGATGTGCTGTGGAGTACTGGTTTAATTAATGTGATCAGCATTTCACAGTGAGACATGCAGCATCCATGCTGCTAAACGGAGCAAGAGCTGACACTGGGGCTAGCCAGGATGTGGCTTCCCCAGGCATGCTGGTGCCTCGCTTTCCCTGCCACTGACCCAGCTGTGTTTGCCATTCTTGCTGTAGCACCTGTCCTGAGTCTCAAGATGGATAAATGATGTGTATGGCACACTGAAGCTTAGCTAAATGCATGTGGCAGGGCTCTGATATATCAGTATTTGCTTTGCACAACTCTGGCTTATGGATCTAAACCATAAGAGAGGTGAAAAACCCCAATCGCATCAAGCTGACTGTGAAGGTGCTGGAAATGATCCCATCAGTGCTCAGACTCATGTTTTAACATGGATTTTGATCCTCAGTTTGGTTTTAGTGCCTTTTTTTTTTCCTTTTTCTTTTCCTCTTTTTTTCTTTCTCAAAGACAGTACCTGGCTGATGACAATAGCTTTGGCCTTCATCATCCTCATCTTGAAGGCACGTTTGTGTTCACCAATCTTAGAATCACGTTTGGTTATATTTCTTACAGCTCTTAGATACATTCAGCGGCCCCTGGTAGGAAGTATGCTTTGGTATTTTGGCCATCTTCATACTCCTGTTCACCATGTGCTGGGACAGATTTATGAAGGATTACATCTGTATAATCACCAGCCTGTTTTATGGCATCAGCTGTTCCAGTTGGCAGCACCAGGTGCTTTCTCCAGTCTTCCTGCTTTTTCCATTTTAGTTTTGATCTAAACTAAGTTTTGATTTTGCCAACCAAACAAACAATCCTCCTGTGGCCATCTAAATGGTTGCCATTTTCTTATTACCATATGGCTTATCCCTCAGTGCTTCTTAAACTGTCCTGGTATTGCCTAGCCAACAAGCTTTGCCTTTTGTTTCTCGCAGACACAGGGCTGTCTGCACTGTTTGGGGATATGGCTTGAGCAACTTCTGGCAAGGCAAAGTGATCTTGGCATTGGGTCCTTCCCTGAGACCTCTGCACATGCTTCATCTTCACATAAATAATCCTTCAATCTTATCAGTCCATACATTTATCTTCTGCTTAGCGAAACAGGATAGTTTTGCTACTTAAATTAACATTTCTGTCCTCAGAAGAAAATAACGTGTTGACAACCTATTGGCTGTCCCTTTCTAGAAAGAAACTTTTATTCATGTCAGGGTGGTGTCCCTATTAGGGATTGCAATGTTAGCCCACTTGAATTTGTATCACAGACCTTGTTGTGTTTTGGGATTGGTTTTGTGTTTTTTCTTTGTTTGTTCCCAGCCATCTGGGACCTACTGTGTTATTTACCGTAGAGATAATACACAGTGATACATTTAAAACTGCTTTTTAATGTGTTTTGCAGCAAATTGTGTCTGTTGCTGTGGTAGGTGTGAAATCATCTTAAGGGGGACAAGCGATATTGGCATTTGTGCAGGCTTGTTGATTCTAACTAACATTTGCATTAGATTAGAACAGTAAATGCTGTCTTCAGTGAAGAAATGCTTTGCATTGTCTCAATGGTATTTTAAAATGGAGTATTGCTGGTTTGAATGAGTCAGCTGAAATTACAGAAAATGTTTCCTTTAAAATATCATCTGAATAGAAACAGCTGTCATATCACGCACAACCTGAAACAAAGCATAGCTCAAAACTTGGTTGGCATGTAATAACCCTAGTATTAGAATCTATAATGTTTTAATTTCTTCCTTGGGATATCTTTTGTGCACTTGGAATAGTGCATTTGCATGTGAATGGAAAAAGCTAAATTATATTCCTAGGTTCATGCAAAGAAGCTAATTTCTAACACTATCGATAGAGGAACTTCTTCATTCTTATTTCTAGCGTCATTGTATCAGACTAAAACTCCTCTTATTGCCATCAGTGTGTTTGTCAGATGAAGTTCTGAGATCATCTAAATATTATATGAGGTTCAATGAACAGTGAAAATAATCTTGCTAAAACCTGTCTCACTAGTAGATTAATTAGTACAATAGTTTCTCTTTCTTACAGGAAGTTATTGGTATCAACTTAGTTTTGCTCATCTTTCTATTTACTTTTGGAATCACCCACTGCAGCTCCATTAATAGTGTTTCATTTTAATTCAGTTAAAATGCCCTGACAAATTTTCAAAAGATATGTGTATCTAGTTTTGTTTAGCAAACAAACAGAAAAAAACTAAACCAGAAATAGTATCCTATATTCGTCCATTTTGATGCTATGGCATAATATGAAATATCATTTTTGGAAAGGCAATCAAAATGAAATCTTGAGTGTGTTTGAAATCAAAATGATCTGGAGGCACAGCAAACAGAAGGCATTTTATTTATTGCAAAGAAGTTTCACATAGAAGGAAGATAAGAGTGACTGGGTAAACAAGTAGCTTTTAGATAGCAGATAAAACTGTAAAATGAAAGCAGTAGACTAATGGACAGAAAATGTTATATGTCTATTCTCTGAGCTATATTATCCATTTCACGAAGAGTGAAGCAGCAGACTGACTTTTTCACCTCTCCTGCTGGCTATGTAAAATGGCAGCTACTGTATTTAGTCAAATTGTCACTTTAGATTAAATGTTTCTAGAAACTCAGCACAGAAACATAATCAACACACTGAAAGCCTTTCCTGAAAGGGGAGAGAAGAATAATGGTAAAAAATGAGTGGCATATTCAGAGCAACCCTTACTTTATAATATTTAGGGCTGCCACAGGATGTAGATGAAGAGGATCATAATCTCCTGCTGCTCTTGCTGGAGGTCTCACTTTGCTTAAACGGAGGATGTGTCTGGGTCCTAAAAACTTGCTAATGGTGTGCTGCACTAAAGGCAATTTGTCTCTAATATTTTAAGTGGAACTCGTTTCTTTCCTACCCCTCCCCAAGTGTGGCGGGGATTTTCAAATTCAAAACACAGTCTAAAGAAAGATGGTGGATTGCAGATTAGCTGTTGTGGCTAATGCAGTACCGTGGGCTTGTCATTAAACAAGCTCAGAAAAATAGGCTTTGAAGTCTGTATAGATCTTTTAGCACTAAAGCAATAGGGCTTTGCTGAGGTTCATTAGGTAGTCAGGGTGAGCTGTGTGCTTCCGAACTTAGTGTGCAAATTAGAGACCTCAGTTTGGGGTTAAAAGGATGAAGGCACAATAAAAAAAAATGTGAGAAATAATGTGGAAATATATTAAGACTTTTCCTTGCTTTTTGCTTACTCCATTGTGCCTGTGTGTTCTAGAAACTACAATCATAAGGTAACCTGATATAGTGCATTGATTTAAGTTACAATCAATTCTAAAAAAAAATAAAAAAAATAATCAAAGGTTGGGGGGAAGCCTTTCACTATTGACTGTCTTGTCTGACCTATCAGAGTCAGCTCTGGAAACAGTTTAATTTCCTTTGCCATGTATGTGTTCTTTTATTTATATAAATAAAATAGTGTAGCAGGAATTGCATCAAGACCAGTAAGGGTTCCCCAAGTACTTTTTGTCTTAAGTCTCAGAAAGATTTTGCACAAGATTTTACATATACATATTTAAAACATACTCATCGGGGCCTTTGCAGTAGCTCTAAGATGCGCTCTTTGTCACCAACTATCTGAAGTAGAGGGAGAAATACACGCAGATGAAGATGCATAACACAAGGACTGGGAGTGCATTCTGTACAGGAAAAGGTTGAAATGAATGACGTTCATATTAGCGTTAACGCTTCCAGATACAGGGATCCTTAGTCATCCAAAACTAGATAGACAGGAGTGCCAAAAACCCCAGTGTCACATAATTTAACTCCACTGAATAAAGGGAAATGAAGGTATAAGCAGCAGCTCACTTGTCCTCAGTGTCCGATAGCACAGCTGTTTCTGACAGACATGAGAATCACAGTATCACTACACCTAGCAATAGGAGGGCACAAAATGGTGGAGCCTAATTGTGGCATCCTTGAGTTCCCATCAAATTGCTAGCATTACTTTAATGCCTGTTTTCATGACTGTGCTTTATTGTTAGCTGGTGGCTTGCTTGCCTTTCACTGTGTGAGGAACTCTGTCTTGCTGGCTTGCTTTTTTTTCTCCTTGGTCAAGGATCTCAATACTTTTCATACTGAGTATTTTGGTACTTCTTAACCAATTAAAACTCCCCTTCTGTATCTAATATTCTACCTTTCTGTCCTTTCACTCCACTACACAAACATAGATGTAGGACACTTTAAAGGTTTTCTGTTACATCCCTTACACTCTTCTTGAATTTAGAGGATTGATTTTTTTCTTTTTTTTTTTTTTTTAACTATTCTTCCCAGTCCATGACCTCCCCTGACAGTACCAGCCCAAGGCACATTGCTTGCTGTTGAGTTATAACACTCTAGACTTGAGCATGCTTCTTGTGCTTTTGCTGCTGAGGCTGTCTTTAAAGAAAGGGTAGTTTGTGCCTGGTGTGCCAAAATGATGCATTTGAGTCTGAAATCAGGGGGGTTGCAGTAAGTGGAGAAACTTGCATGTCCTTTGGTTTAAATATTCATTTTAAGTTTCTTTTAAAAACATAGAATAGTTAGTGGGTCTGAGCTGCAGAGCAATAACAGCGTTTGTTGAATAAAGGGTTGGCTGATCAAAAATATTCAGAACAATTAAAATCAAGATAACAGCTTTCACTTCTCAAACACCTTCTAGGCAGATGGATCCTTGAGCCCATGGCAAAACTCTACAGTGTACAAAGAATTGTTTTATCTTCACTGACTTCCTGTTGCCTCAGGGACATGATACAGCCGTTGTTTCAGCTGAATATGTGTTAAGCATTGCCATGTTGTGGGGAGGTTTTATCTGGAATTTTCCCAGGATGTGAGCTGATGGTATTTTTTTCATTTGTGTGAAAGACCGTAGTACTACAAGAAGCAGATTGATCTTGCCTCAACGCTCTCTTGGGAAGACAGCATCCTGCTCCTTCTTCTTGTGGCATTGTTTCTCAGCTGGCAATATGCCTGTATCCATCATTCTCTGTTCCTCATTCCCCTTTCAGTCTGGCATGTTGATACATGCAGGTGCTAATCTATACATGTAGAGACAATATACTATGGACAGAAGTATCATCTATATCAACTAACAAAAGTCTTTTCAGTTCACAATGGCATTTTTCACTGATGTAACAGTTATCTACAACTAAGAAAAACTAAGCTTCAGAGAAACTGCAGTTTTTCAATGGGGGGAAGGTTAGGTTCAGACAATTAGTTTATATTGCATTTAAACAATATTTAAAGTAACCAAAAACTGTATTAGACCACTTGCACAAAGTTTTTAGCAGAAAAAATTTAAAACATGTACAAATAAAGGGGAATTTGTGCTCATCGCTAAAGGGATGCTGTTGTCATCTGCCATAGAAAAGATAGCATCCTCCATCAAAAATATGATCCTTCTATTGATATTGTGATTCAGAATCAGATGTTTATTGAGAAGATAGGAGTAGATGTATCAGCAGAGAGGGTTTTTCATATGCTCAGACAGTCAGGAATTTATAATTCTGTAGTGTAGTAATGGCTGGTGGTTCAGGTTTGTGCTCAACAGTCACAAAACAAAATTGACATACGGGGTCCATCTACTACTTGCCAGAACCATAGTGGAAAATAGGACTAAATGCTAGTGGATCACCAGTTTATGTATCAGGAAACAGCGGCTTCAGGCACTGCTGCAGAGTTTGTGCTAAATGGAGAAGTAAAACCAAGTATAAACTACTTGTAGGTGACAAGAGAATGTCATAGTTTAGAACCAAGCCCTTGAACACATGATCTGTGCACAAGACAGTCATGGGTATCGGTGCATCCAAAAAGAAGTAAGACATCTGTATTGAATAACATTATCCACCCTAAAATAATTCTATTTTCAATAAGAGCCAGTTGTCTCCTCACTTCTGAAAAGTTAAGAACCTTACCTTGATTATTTTATATTTTATTTGATTCCTTGTGTTTCAGATACTTATGCTCAAGGGCTTAAAGAAACTGAGCTGGAAAATCTTCTGTACAAACTAATAAATTATAGGCACTGTTAGTGTCCCCTCACCGACCTCAATAGTGATCATGTGGGCACATTTGCTGGTCAAGTAAAAAGTGCTGTAATTCACGTTGTGAATTAATTCAGCTTCGATAAGCAGAAATTGCTAAATGATGTCAAATTATGGGTAGAAGTTTTATGAAGCAAGAGCTTTTTCCCTTAGAGATGAGACCAGTTAACAAGCTGTCTGGTCTTTTAAAATAAGAAATACGTAAAAACTGGTAGGCCACAAAAGATTTTTGCATTCACAAAATCAACTATCACTGTCTAATTTTTACATCAGAGCCATAACGTGGTAAGCATGTTTCAAAAACTATATAGAATCATAGAATCATTTTGGTTGGAAGAGACCTCTCAGATGATTAAGTCCAACCGTTAACTTAGCACTGCCAAGCTACCACTAAACCATGTCCCTCAGCACCACATTTACTCATCTTTTAAAAACCTCCAGGGATGGTGACTCAACCACTTCCCTGGGCAGCCTGTTCCAATGTTTGACAACCCTTTCAGTGAAGAAATTTTTTCCTAATATCCAATCTAAACCTCTCCCGGTGCAACTTGAGGCCATTTTCTCTCATCCTGTCGCTTGTTACTTGGGAGAAGAGACTGACCCCCACCTCCCTACACCCTCCTTTCAGGTAGCTGTAGAGAGTGATAAGGTCTCCCCTCAGCCTCCTTTTCTCCAGGCTTCCTCAGCTGCTCCTCATAAGACTTGTTCTCCAGACCCCTCCCCAGCTTTGTTGACCTTCTCTGGGCTCGCTCCAGCACCTCAATGTCTTTCTTGCAGTGAGGGGCTCAAAATTGAACACGGCATTTGAGGTGAGGCCTCACCAGTGCCGAGTACAGGGGGATGATCACTTCCCTAGTCCTGCTGGCCACAGTATTCCTGACCCAGACCAGGATGCTATTGGCCTTCTGGGTACACTGCTGACTCAAACTCAGCTGGCTATCAACCAATACCCCCATATCATGTCATACATACAGCAAATTTTGCAAAACATTGTTAGTTTTATGCTTGCCATTATATTGATTTGTTACTTGCACACCAGATAAATCAGTCTTTTTATAGTAAGCATTTCAAAGAGCAGTCCTAAATTTAATATGTTGATACCATACAAATGGCTGGTTTATATCTATAACTTTTGGTGCTTACATGGCTTCATATAATGTATGACTTCTTATATAGTCTCCAGTTGCAATGCAGTAGGTTTTGTAGCTGTAACAACTTACAGTTGTGTAGATTACTGACTTTAGTTAATAAAATTCTTGGTACTACCTTTTCGTATAAGAGATTGTTGGACATAGCCAGAATTTTATGAGTAGGTGTGCGTATTTTTATAATGGATTCCATTACAGAGAACAACTTACCATGCTGCCATGAAATCCTGCAGATTCGATCAGTGCTCTCCAGCAGCGTCACCATCAGAACAGTTTATTAGAAGTGGGGATGGGGACAGGCTAATTTTGGCACTTGATAGAAATGAAATGGGGTGCTGCTTTTAGTGAACTACCTGAACCTCTTATTTTATTTGTCTTTCTCAGCTTTTCCGCTCATTTCCATCTCATTTACTTGCATCAGGACTCTGAAATTTTTCCAGTGCTTCATATATTGACCCCTTCCCTCCTGCCTCCCCTGACCCCTTTCTTTTACACAAAAACTTTTACGGAGAGATGTGAGACTTGAGCACCTCAAAGATAGTTTCTTATGAATTGACTGTGATTTTTGTTCTGTGTCAAAATTGGAGCAGCTTGCACAACAAACTGCCCGAAAGATATGCTGGGGAACATTTCTTACATAGAAGAGACTAGAAGGCAAGGTGAAGGCATTGATGGTTCAAACCAGTAAACGCTTTCTTCTGTGTTTGTTGTTGTACTTCAGGGATAGCAACTTGATAAGTCTTCAGCAAAATATTGGAAAGGAATATGCCTTTCTGTAAGTTCTATAAAACCCCACCGTTACAAACTAAGAGTCACAGAGCTCTTCATTTAAATGGGTAGTTGTCTAAGAAGAAATGAGCCCTAGGTAAAACAGTCCATTAATTTAATCAGCTTGCCACAAATTCATGCTAGTCCTAATATGGCAGATGTAAAACTCGGGAATATGACTGTGGTTTTGCACTGTGGCTGCTCATGAGCTCCCAAGAGGCTGCTGGCACCATCTTAGCCATGCTGCAGAATCTCTCTGTGGTGGCATTTTCACTCTGTTTCTGTCAACGTTAAATTTCTGAAACTTACTAAATTCAGCTGATGACATAGCTTATTCAGTTTTCTTGCTACCACATGTATTTATTGTTTCTTTTCTTTTCCTCGCTTTTTATCTTTTCCTCGCTTTTTTGAATGATAAATGACTACTCTAATCAGCTATTCAGCAAAGGTAGGAATTTCTTGAGCTCTACTGGCTACTGAAATTCTTTCTTTAATACGTGTACTTTTAGGCTGAATGTGATTTATGTACTGTAGAATAGTTACTAAAAAAAATGCCATTTCATGAGAAAGGAAATGTTCTTTTTACTTCAATAGAAAACATTTTTTTCCTATGTGTTTTGGAAAATGTAACTAATTTCTTTTACACTTTCATTGATTGGATTTTGCAATTCAAAACATCTTTTACCCGTATACTTGTATGTATTAAAGTGAAACAATTTGTCTGAAATGAGATGCTTCACACTCAATTATATCTAAATTTCTCATCTACAACTCTTGATTTCAATCTCGTGTGTCTGTACAGCTATTGAGGCTGAAACAATGTAGAAAGGAAATGCTGTTATTTTCAATTTGTAGCAATTATGCTCTGAGTGAGGCAGATGTGGTGGTTTTGAGTTTCTGCACATGGAACAGGCAGGCAACATGTGGAAAGGTTGGCTGATTTCTATTATACCTGCAACTATCTTCCTGAGCATGGACTGCTGGACATAATTTCTAAAAAAACCTCCCTCTGAACACAGCAGTACTCTAAGATGCAGTTAGGTCCTTCTGTGCTTAGGACAACACTTAAGCATTACCAGAAGTAGGGCTTGAATCTGTGTTTATCACGAAAGATATGTGGGAAAGCTTTCTTGAATCGGGGCCATAAGTAGATGCCTAAACTTTGCTCTGTTTTAATATGAGCACGTTGAAGTCAGCGGCATTATGTGTATCTGTCCTTTTGAAGCAAATTAGCAAGAAATTGAGAACATTAATGCAGCCTGGATGCACCTACTCCCAGTAAGTTTGACATACCCAAGAGGAGTAAAACACCATATCCTGATTTAATTAATACAGAGTCTAGAATTAAGTGTCTACCACAATCATCCCTAGCACTGAATAGTTTCACACTGGGGCTGAAATCCTCAGAACAGTGTTGGAAGTTGTAAGTGTATGTTGTTTGTCTGAATTGGAAGTTGTGCAGCCACTATTGACATTATTATTATAGTTGGTATTCTGGTCCTGGAGGACTCAGTAAAGTTCTGGAGCCAGTTATGTAGGTTTTTTCCCCAAGATACGACAAAAATGTTATTTTGTCCAAATATTATTTAATGTATGATACTTGTAAGTGGCCTTGGAGGGGGTGTAGAAACTACAGCGCTCTCTGCTTAAGCCTGCAGAACTGAGCTCCATGCTGTTCTCTCTCACTGTCTCTGAAAATTTCTGGTCTACAAAGTAGAACAGCTTTGAGAGAAGGAATAGAAAGCAAATGTCATCATCATATGCTATGGCCTCACAGTGGGAACGTGTGCTTGCAAAATAAAGGTGATGGGGAGATTATTCAAAGCATAAGACAAAGGTCAAAATGACAAGACTACCTGCACAGTTCAGGACTTTAGGTTCCACCTTACAATTAAATGCTCTTTTGGAGAGGAACACATGTCTGAGTTGGCACCAGGAGACGATGGCACTGAACCCAATACACCATTTCCCAGGAGAGTGCTGCCCTGGCTGCTGTGTTCCTGGGGAGAGGGGACAGGGAGGGTCTTGACCCTCCCTACCTCCTTTTGTGATCCTGTACCTGGCCTCTGAGAGATTTGATAAGAGCCCAGGCCATGCCTTTAGCAGAATGCTAGCCTCTATTTGATAGTCTGGTCAAATCCATGCTCTGGGAATAACTTTTGTCTGCTTTAAAGCAGAACTAGTCAAACACAGATTCTACAGCAAATTATTCCTTGCTTTGGGGACTGTAGACAGTGCTAGAGACAATACAGGGCATTGAGCTGCCGTGACCTCCATGGTGTTCAGGAGTACCTGGGCTGAGGGCAAAGTCCCCTGAAAGGTCAAGGACAGCCCTGTCTTCAATGCAGTGTTTCTTCAGACACCTGGAGTCTTGCTTGGCTGATTTTGCTGCAGGTCGTCTTAACTTTGTACCATGAGACTCCTTGATTTATAATGATTTATTTCTTTGTTCATGTGGCATTCTCTTCTGTTCTTATCCCTTCTCATGAGTTCTTTGGCCAGGTGGTTTTTGGTTAATTGCCACCCACAGAGAACTCGAATTTGAAACAAAACCCCAGAAAAAAGATTTGCCTCTGATGACAGATATCCAGGTGTGCATCTGTTAAAACAGAGCCACCTAAGGCTGTCCCCTCTGTGTTGTTAGTCTTTTCCCATCATCATTTTGAACTGTAGTTCAGAGTGAGGGATGGCAAGGTTGAGCCGTGCCATCAAAATGGGAGTTTGCAGACTGACTCAGACGTTAAGGAGAGGTTATGTGCTGTACACTGACTCCCAAGGCACAGTCAATTTTTTTTAGTCTTTTGAGTACTCATTATTTAGGTAACTGTGACCATCTATGAATCATTTTGAGATTACATTTCTTTGTGGGTATAAACACAATGTAAAATAGCCTGTTTAATTAAGCATTGCAGATTGTAAAGGTAGCTATTGGCCACGTTTAATTAATACATTTAGTGACCAAAAAAAAAAAGGTTGCAAAGAAGTAAAGTCCTGCTGATCAGGTAATGCTGAGTATATTTAAGCTGCATTCTGTTGAAGGATGCTGTCAGCAAAATAAAATGCCAGCTAAGGTGAAGAATACAAAAACGGCAATGCACTAGTCAACTGAAGACCTGCCAGTTTACCTGCAGCTTGTTTGTTCTTCAGTCATTCTGAAGTTAGATGAGTAAAGGAGTTAGGCTTGGAAAGAAATACAAATACATTATTACCTTTCATTTTGGGGATGCTCAGGTTTGTATCTATTTGTAAAGCTAGAGCTTCAACTCCATGCAGTGTGAAGTGATTGTACTATCTAATCCCTGCAAAAGCAGAGCAGAGTCATGTTTTAAATTGCATTACAGAAATACTAATGGAGGGTTTTCAGTTTCTTTAGTCATACTATTCAGAGGAAGCAAAGTGCTGAGAATGTGCAAATCCAGTCTTTATGAATGGACTGGTGTTCTGCAGAGTTTCTGGTTTGGACACTGCAGATTGTCCAGTATTCAACATGTCTTTTGGACTTAAAAAAAAAAAAAAAATAAAATTGCATAGCTGTATTGTCCCTAAGATGCTCCAAATTAGAGGAAAAAAAACCAACCCACCAAAACCTGGAATTTCATCTCTGCTGTCTACAGTTTGAAATTATCAGGGGCTTTTCTACACTATATATTTGTTTCTGTCTCATTCCTAGAAATACAGACTTTTTGCATGCTGTGAATAGGAAGCTGTTGGGTTGTGTGGGGAATATGGAGCATGTTCAGACCTTTAATTTTTATTTTAATTTGTCTAAGATACTCTCTTCCAATAGTATTTCATCGCCATAAATAAATTCATGAGTGTTGTGGGTGACCCTGTCTTGGACAAAGCAGATGTGAGATTTCATAGATATAACTTGCAGATCCTCCTAATTCCAAAGTGCAATTTCTGCCACGTGTTATTAGGGGAAAAAAACCCAAACAATCCCAAACCTGAAACACTGTAAGTAGTTTAGGGTGATCATTTACTTACAATTTTCCTGGTAAAGGCTGGAGTAGAAGAATAGTTTACTCCACAGTTGTATCTTACTCTTAAGTGTATTTATATGTTCGGTCTTGTCTGGGTCTTATTTGAAGGAAAGCTGAAGTCTAGCGAAGGCTATGTGAAGATATTCTGTTTAGGTGTATCTCTGGCAATGCTCACAAAAATAACAGCTGTAAAGGATCTAAGGATTTCACATGTTTACTTTGAATTCCTACATTTTGGATGAATGTGTTTTTCTTAGTGAGGACTTGCTTTGTGTCACAGATGGAATGCAGAATAAAATATCATTGTATCCACCACAAAATAGAAAATTTTGCACAGTTTTAAATCCATCAATCTCGCGAATATTGGGAGACAAATTTTGCCTAGGAGTTAAATCCTACTGATTCAGCTTATAGCAAAGTGGGGAAAAATAGGTTAAGAAGATTGCCCCTTATTTTATTAACGAGAGGATGCTGGGAGATGTGAGGAGAAAGGGGAGAGGAGGGAAGGGGAGGCAGTGGGGCAGACGCGGGGCAGAAAGAGCCGGCCCGGGCTGAGGAAAGGTTTCAGGGACGCGTGTGAGGAACAAGTCTAAATGTTATGTTGGGGGGCACAAATTGTGAAGGGAGAAGAGTTGCTGAATTACAGCTAAAATAGGTCTGGAGACATATGTGGTGACAGGAGAAAACAAAGTGTGAGGTAAATATCCGTTTCCCTTGGAGATGACTTTGAGTTTTGTTTAAAAGGCTTTTCCAGAAAGTGACAAAGCTGGATGTTGGGTCCCAGGCCCCAATCTCAATAGCTACTTATATAGTGCACTGAGTATCCACATATTTACATTATTGGAGACTCATATGTGCTTAAAGCTCCTGCTTACTCAGGAGGAGTACAGAGATCGTGTTAGGTCATACAGAGAAAAAATCAGGAAGGCAAAAGCCCAGCTGGAACTCAACCTGGCAATTAACATAAGGGACAACAAAAAAAGTTTCTATAAATACATCAACAAAAAGAGAGTGACAGAGAATGTCCATCCCTTACTGGATGCGGGGGGAAACCTTGCAACCAAGGACGAGGAGAAGGCTGATACTTAATGCCTTCTTTGCCTCTGTCTTTAATAGTCAGACCAGCTACCCCCAGGGTGTTCAGCTTCTTGGGCTGGAAGTTAAGAATGGAGAACAGGACAACCCCCCTGTAATCCAGGAGGAAGTAGTTAATGATTTGCTTATGCACCTGGACACGCATAAGTCTATGGGGCCGGACGGGATTCACCCAAAGGTTCTCAGGGAGCTGGCAGGAGAGCTCACCAAGCCTCTCTCCATTATCTACCAACAATCCTGGTCAACAGGAGAGGTGCCGGATGACTGGAGGGTGGCCAATGTGACGCCCATCTACAAGAAGGGCCGGAAGGAGGATCCCGGAAACTACAGGCCTGTCAGCCTGACCTCGGTACCGGGAAAGATCATGGAGAGGATCATCCTGAGTGAGCTCTCAAGGCAAGTGCAGGGCAGCCAAGGGATCAGGGCCAGCCAGCATGGGTTTAGGAAAGGGAGGTCCTGCTTAACCAACCTGATCTCTTTCTATGACCATGTGACCCACTTTCTCGATGAGGGGAAGGCTGTGGATGTTGTCTATCTGGACTTTGGTAAGGCCTTCGACACCGTCCCCCACGGCATTCTCCTGGAGAAACTGGAGAATCATGGCATAGACAAGCGTACCCTCCGCTGGATAAAAAACTGGCTGGATGGCCGTGCCCAGCGAGTTGTGATTAACGGAGCAAAATCTGGTTGGCGGCCAGTCACCAGTGGTGTCCCTCAGGGCTCAGTTTTGGGGCCAGTTTTGTTTAATATCTTTATCGATGATCTGGATGAGGGGATTGAGTGCACCCTCAGTAAGTTTGCGGATGACACCAAACTAGGTGGGAGTGTTGATCTGCTTGAGGGTAGGAAGGCTCTACGGAGGGACCTGGATAGGCTGGATCGATGGGCCAAGGCCAGCTGTATGAGGTTTAATAAGGCCAAGTGCTGGGTCCTTCATTTTGGTCACAACAACCCTGGGCAACGCTACAGGCTTGGGGAAGAGTGGCTGGAAAGCTGCCCGGTAGAAAAGGACCTGGGGGTGCTGGTGGACGGGCAGCTTAACATGAGCCAGCCGTGTGCCCAGGTGGCCAAGAGGGCCAATGGCATCCTGGCTTGTATCAGGAATAGTGTGGCCAGCAGGAGTAGGGAAGTCATCGTGCCTCTGTACTCGGCACTGGTGAGGCCTCACCTCGAGTACTGTGTTCGGTTTTGGGCCCCTCACTACAGGAAAGACATTGAAGTGCTGGAGCGTGTCCAGAGGAGAGCCACCAAGCTGGTGAGGGGTCTGGAGAACAAGTCCTATGAGGAGAGGCTGAGGGAGCTGGGCATGTTTAGTTTGGAGAAGAGGAGGCTGAGGGGAGACCTCATTGCCCTCTACAACTACCTGAAAGGAAACTGTAGAGAGGTGGAAACTGTATAGAGGTGGGTGTTGGCCTCTTCTCCCAAGGGAATAACGACAGGACCAGAGGAAATAGTATGAAGCTGTGGCAAGGGAGATTTAGATTAGATATTAGGAAGAATTACTTTACTGAAAGAGTGGTCAGGCACTGGAACAGCCTGCCCAGGGAGGTGGTGGAGTCACCATCCCTGGAGGTATTTAAGAAACGTGTAGACATGGCTCTTCAGGGCATGCTCTAGTGCCCAAGATTATTGTTTGTGGTGGGGTGTTGTGTGTGGGGTTGTGGGTGTGGAGTTTAGTAGGTGGGTGTTGGTTGTTTTTTTTGTTTTTGTTGTTTTTTTTTTTTTTTGTGTGGTTGGACTCGATGATCTCAGAGATCCCTTCCAACCACTAAGATTCTGTGATTCTGTAATTTTATGTACATGAGAAGTAGAAACCTTATGCAAAGCATAAGGCCATGCAAGCAGCCTGTGTCTGGCGCCGGAATCCATTTTGTGTCAGAAGATGGCCGCCGCCGCCCTGGGCACGGCCCTCTCAGCCCTGCTTCCTGTGGTGACAGAGGCACTGCATATGAGATTTGCAGTGTTCAATTACAAAAATAAAATTTCTCTGCTGTATAAAAAATTGAAAGCTACTGATCCTTATGTAAAGGTGTCTGTCAGACTGCTTTAAAAACAACGTACTGCAAATTGGAATTTACCAAGCTAACTAAATGCCTTCAGGGAAGCTATGATGGGCTGTTGAAAGAAAGGGCGCTGTGAGGTAACTTAAGCAACTTTGAGCAAAAATGCTGCAAATGTGTTTCTTTTTTGTGTATCTTTGAGGGTGAGAGAGGACTGGCGTCTCCTTTCTGTTCCAGAGTGTTTCCAGGCTGCTGGGGCTGCGCTGCTGCGGGGAGGCGCATTCCTTGTATGAATATGAGGTTATCCACTATTTTATCACAGCGCTCAGGCTGGGGCTGCAGCTCCTTGTGCTGAGGTTTCTGCAGCCTCAAGCTGTGCTGGTCTGACCACATTCCGCTCCCTCCCCACACCTATGGGGCATGTCTCATCTGTTTTTCCAGCTCTGCATTTCAGACCCCTGTCAGATGCTCTTTCCTGACTCTGTTTAAGCCCATGTCCGATGTCTGTGCAGGGAGCATGGACCCTGGAGTCAGTAGGCCTGTCCTTCCCCAGGCAGCATTGTTTGATGGTTGTCAATGTGATAACACGCATTCCCTCTCTTCACAGGTAGTCCCAGTGCAGGGTTTTAGCTGCAGATGGTGGTGGGTGTAATTTTTATTGTACCTATTGGGAACACAATTTTACTAGAAATACAACTGATGCTTTGCAATACTTAGTGTTGATTTTAACAGAGTTATGTGCAAGTTTAAATAAAAGACCTAGTTTGTATGTCCCTATTAACAGAAAATATGTAAAGCTGGCTTTTATTTTTGGACGTATTCCTTTCACCAACATCACAAGTTATCTAAAAAAGCAGGATTGCTTACATTTTTATGAACTGAAGATTGCTGCTGCTATCAGGAGAAACTGAAATCTTAAACCAGTGAAATCTTAAACCAGTGAAATCTTAAACCAGTGAAATCTTTTTGACATTATTGTAAAATCCAAAGTGCCTGAATAGAATAAACCTGATGGCTCTTTTGTCCATCAGTTTCAAAAGACTTTAGTTAAATGCAAACATTTAGGACCTTGAAACAGAGAAAGGCTTAGTACCACCATTTTACTTTCCCAACCATTAAAAAAAAATAATAAAGTGTTGGCCCAGGTTTTGTTAGGGACTAAAATTAGAGTTACCAGATATTAGCAGCATAATTTACGTTCTAATTTTCCTGTTCTCCTCATGATTAGTGTCATACTTTGTTCAATTCTCCAGAGTTTTGAAAGAGATCCCTGAGCAGTTTGGTACTTTCAAACTATTTCTTTAATATCTTGTTGCTGCATATCACTGATGCTTGATGATCTGCATATAGTTGTTTTGAAGAGTTTATTCCCATGCATTTTATCAATACAATATATCAATGAATTATTAATGTTCTAATTTTTTCTCATTTTCTCTTGTGAAATACCAATATTTGCAATGAAATAAAGAAATGCTACTGCTCAGTGTGTTGGGTTTTTTAATTTTTTTTTTATTTATGTGTTTCTATCTCTGCTGGTAAAGCTGGAAAGATTATCTTATTCCTCTTAAAGCTTCAAGTATTCTTTCATTCTGCCTTCTGCTGTCCTTCATTATTCTATTGCAAGCCTGTAACTGAGTATGTAGGCTATCTAAGGTGCCGACTGCCCTCACTTGAGCCACTTGACTGCTCAGCATAAATGAGATTTTTAATGGTCTGGTTACTTGTCATTAATTGGCTCAGACAGGCCTGAATTTTGTCACACATCTTGACCTTTATTGAACCAACAACTTTCACAAATATAAAGGTCAAGAAATTCTGGTCTTAGCACCTCTTTATAGAATTACTTTGATCACATATGCCAAAATCCAAACCTCTGGTCCCTAAAAGTGCTTCTATAAATACACATAATTATTCTAGTACCTGAGTGGAGCTGGAACATTAAAACATACTGTACATTATCAGTGGTTTAAGTAATTCCTGCTCCTCTGACACCAGTTTGCTTCAGTCTTTGAATGGAAAAAACAATCCACAAAACTTAAACCCACCCTGATTTAAGGTTTAGTACTATCAAAAAAAATCACGCTTCAGATCCTAAGGCAGGGTTTTTCTAGTGGTTACATCAGGAGTAGTTCAGGTTGCAGAAAGTGGAGGCAGGGACCAGAGTCACTGTTCTCGGGCACCACCACCGCACTGCCTAGCCAAGGCCTACCTCTTCATCCATCTTCATGTGTCTCTGGTTGCAACCTAAGCATGATGTGATCTGAGTAGCGCTTGGTTAAACTGTGCGGTTGTTCTTTAAAACCTGGAGTAAAAAGTTAGCAGCAGTAGTGGGCCTCTGTAAATCAGTGTCTTATTTAAATATGGAATTTTACACATTCTGTATGAAAGCAGTCAAGTTCAGTCTGTGTGTCTTGCTTCTGTGTTACTGAGACAACATTTAGTGCATTTGGGTTCAATAGAGGAAAAGCAAAAGCAACATTTTTATCACAAGGAAGTTAAAAAACCAACCCACTTATTTGTGGAGCAGCCCTTCTATTTGTAAGTGTGATTCATGGCTTGCTGGTGCTCTCTGTGACCTTTTTGTGAATGTAGGGCACTGTTGTCTACCCATGTGTGCTGTTCTCCTAGTCCCATGGGTCTGTAGCTATTCTTAGTCCTTATTTCTAGGCTGTCTTGAATTGTGCTTGTCCTTCACTGTGGTTCATTTGTCCTAGGTGTTTATGAGTCTTGTAGCTTTGACTTTTGTGAGCTGTAATTGGGGCCAGAAGCTCTCCTGTGTCAATATTCTCTAAAATCTGTGAAGGTAGGAAGAGTGCAATTTACTGTTGTGCTTGCAAATGGCAGAAACAAATATACTAATGAACGTGACGTATAGCTTTAGATGAGAAAATTCTCAATAGCATGGCCCTTGATTTTAGTTGCAGTCCTTTAAAGCTGCTCAAGCTGCATGATTCCTTGGGTATGGTACATGCCTGTAAATAAGTGAGGCATTTTATATATGCCACTGCAGATGTCTGTCGTTAACTTTTTTAGTAAAAGGAAGTGATAATCAGTCCAGAGTAAGTGAGATGTTGAAAGGTTACAAAATGTTCAAGGTTTAGAATTAGAGGATGGCAGTAACTTACTACTCCTGCCTTTGTGGAGCTGACCTTCTCTCATCGTGCTTGGGGTACAGTGCTCCTAGCAAAGGCTGAAGAATAGTATGTGTCAGGTAATATCAAGAATTGTAAAGGACAGAGAAATTTTGTATTACAGAGACACATGCAAAAAATCTGCTTGGTTTTTATTATGCATATATATACACCACATATCTCAAAGGAAGACAATCAAAAGCTGAAACTTCTTGTGGTAGTGGTGCAAGAT
The DNA here is from genome assembly GCF_963924245.1 of Chroicocephalus ridibundus. Classification (NCBI taxonomy): domain Eukaryota; kingdom Metazoa; phylum Chordata; class Aves; order Charadriiformes; family Laridae; genus Chroicocephalus; species Chroicocephalus ridibundus. The sequence goes on from NC_086292.1 coordinate 11,195,584, forward strand.
TATAGATCAGCCTGATTTTCTTCAGAGTTTGGAAGCCCCATGATACCAAATACAGGTGTCCTAGCTGTCATAAGTTGAAATTAAACAAATGAGATGTTTTTAAATACAGATGCACTATATGATCAGTTTAACAAGTCTATTTATATTACTTTATCAGTGTGAGACATCTTATACTCTTCTATGATGAACAACAAGATTTAGTTAGCGAAGTGTTAGCGTTGTGAGCTGATCAAATTGAAGGACTTCTCAACTTCACGTACTTCTACGCCTTGAAGGGCAGTGCTAACATGTCCAGAGAAGCTGTGACATAAGCCTGAACTATTTACTATTTAATTTTAATTGTGGAGTGGCTAATTGCCCTACTTTGCTATTTAGTGCTCTAAACAAGCCATCCAATTTGGTATATTTTTGTCATTGACAGAATCCTGCCAAGAGTCTTTCATTTTAGAGTAAAATCAAAATGTTTGGAGACAGCTGGCTTTGAGTGATGCTGTAATTCTTCATGTTGTTTCAGTCATTGATACTTGTACCTCTAGTACATTTTCCACTCTCTCTATATATTCCTTTAATATCAGAAGATCGTCAAGAAATTGAGACATGCGTACCTCTGCTTCTAAACTCTGATTTTGGCATACAGAATTGTTATACAACTTGAAATTTACTGATTATTTCCAATGATTATTAATATCAGTGCTGCTTTTCTCCTTCAGGTAATCTTTGCTAGTCTAGCGAAACAGCTACTATCTACTCAGTATCTTAACACACCTAATATAAGTGAATTAAAACCTGACACGAGGTCCCTCATTCATTTTGAAGGTCAGCAGCCAGGCAGAAGAAAGTATAGGAATAGTCGATAGCTTAGACAGAGAAATGATAAATGTAGGTATTTGTTTTTTCCATTTAAAACCATCTTTTCAGATGATAAAGAGCTATCAAAAACAACAGTAAATGAATATGCCAGCTGCCTTCATCCTCTTTCCTCTATTCACTCTGGCAGGTTGTTGCCACATGGAACCTATTTAATAACAATTCTGAAATATGTATTGTGCATGGCTACTTCTGCACCAGCACAGCAGATAAGCACAGCATAGATGAGTATGCTCCGAATTATTTGACTGTACGTTCTCCAGGCCAGGGGCTAGAACTCCATGTGTTTGTATTTATGATGCTTAACATAATGAGACCTTGATCTTAAGTGAAGACTAACTGAACACAAACAGTGTGTTCTCGTTAATCTGAGAAGGAAGTTGGAAAATAACATCTCACACCTTAGATATCTATCTTGGTATGATTGCTATAGAACAGGGGCTAGAAAGTAAAAAATAATTACTGTTATATTAAATCTCAGCTTTTTTTAGTGCCCATACCAGGATCGGTAATGTTTCACTTATCTTAAAAGAATTCTTACTGTACAGAGCAAAAAGTATTAAAATTTTCTCACAATTAGTCACCATATCGTCATTTCTATCGTTTAGTATCTTCCAGGTGTCTTAAAAGATTTTAATGCAATAAACACTTTCCTTTTGTTTCTTCTAATCAATATTGACTTCACTATGACATCTTCTTTCAAGATTAATGTTCCAGTATTGCATAAGGTTGTAATTTTAATGAAATATCCAAAATAAGCCATAATTTCTTGTTTTCAGAAATCTGATAATTATTTTGCCCCACAGCACATAATTTTGCTCCCATTATATTGAAAAATACATTATTATTTTTCTTTTCCAATTGCTATTAAGATGGATATTTTTCGATGTATTAGAAGATCATTACTAACTCAAAATAGACTTATGAAACGGGTAATTTGCCTGTCAAAAACAGGCCACAGATGTGACTGAAAGAGGTATACTAATGGAATGGCACTAATGCAATTTCACGTATAACTTAATGAAGCATGTAAAGCATATTTCTTCCATTAAGTACACATAGCATGGAGTTACATCTTGCTTACTGGCTGTGAAAAATATTTTTAATCAGCTTAAAGATGAAGAGACTCTTCAAGGTTATGGTACTGAACGCCATAAAAAGGAAAAAAAATCAGAGAAGACTGGTAGGAAAAAGCAATGTTTGGAACGTGCCTTTCTTGAGGCCCTTGAGCCCCAAGAAGGAACAGCCTGATGAAGGGGATGATTCTGAGAGCACCTCAGGCAGGTGCTCTCAGAAGTTCTGCTGCCTTATCCCAAAGTGTAGAACGAGGGAAGAAACAAAGCAGAGGTAATGTTTCAGATGGCTGTAAGCACAGAACCACCAAGACAAGAGCCTATACTTAGCGCACCCGTGAGGTTGCGGGGCTCTAGACCCCTTTGTAATCCTGTTGTGTGCAATCCCAGCCACGAAGCCTCTGAGATTTTTCCCAGCTCTTTAATACTGGCAGGAATTTGCAGGCATTCCTTGAGAGTATTTATGTCCATAAAGTTCATCATAAATGTAATGCTTCTTGAGTGGAGCGAGGGGATGCACACAGGCAATTATCTTTTCTCCACCCTTCCTTTGTCCCGTGCTTAGGTGATAGACTGTGTTGTGGAGCTGTGTGCTCTCCAAAGCGGCAGTGATGTTATCTCTCCACAGCCGTGTGAAGTACCTGCATGAACATGTAGGAAGGTGACAAACATTGGGCTTTCCTGGCTGCTGTCATTGCCTGCTTGTGTCTCAGCAGAGAGGTCTGTCATTAGTCAGATGAGCAGAGCATTGAACGAGAACAGAGATGAAAACAAGGCAAAGGAAATGAAGAAGCAGTACGATAAACCTGGTAGTCCCACCATTAATTTATTTAAGGTTGTTATGGCTTAACAAGGATGTGTTTAGTGGAGTTAAATACCAGACCCAGGACTATTCCCATAAGCCTCCCAAAGCTTTCCTTTCATAAAGGTCAGTGTGATGGAGCATGCAGTTGGCTTCTCACACTGAGAGCGTGTATTGCTGAAAATCTATACTCCCAATTACAATTTTTTCAGTCTCCAGAGTGAGCTCAGCCCGCCATGCCCGGTTATGTTAATGTCATTGTCTAATGCCATTAACGATAAATGCACTGAAGACCAATATAATGTTAATCTGTGCCATTCAGAGCCACGCAGTTCTTTAACCCCTGTTTATTTTAAAAAAGATTTTTAAATACCTTTGATCTTGTATTTCAACATGGAATGTTTTTGTTGAAGTATAAAACTAGTTGCCACTATTTCGTGTGGTAGGTGCTAGTAAATTAGTCTGTGCATGTTCTTGTTTACAGTGCCAAATATGAAGGAAGTAATGCCTGTAGTGTAACTCCAATGCACTATAGAGTAGAGGAAAAAGTTATCTTATTTTAGTTATTTTACTTTTAAAGACTAGAATTAGCAAAGCATTTAAGAACAAACTTTATTCATCCAAGCATTTTAGCCTATACTCGTGTTCTTAGCTAATGACAACAGATAGTGTTGGATTTCTGTTTTAAGTTACTTGGCTGATGACTACTTGAGCTCTTCTAGTCACCAGTAATTCATCGACGTAGGAAAAATGCAATTTTGAGTTGAACTAAACCGAAAAACGTTCAGTGTTTTTGATGCATTTAAAAGCATGTGGATACTGTCAAGTTGAAATGCTTCTTGATTTTATCAAATATCAATATAGATTGGTATTTGATAAAAGGAACACATTACAAAAGAAAACACTGGTTTTTAATTTTGAACGTTTCAGATAAGGTTTGCTTTGAATTCAAAATATTGAATTTGGGTTAGAAAATGTTGAAGGGAAATGATCAAATTTATTCTCAGTTGTAAATAATTTTTGTTAAGTTGCTTAAAAAATTAAATTTGTCATGTCTTGGTGTTGCTAAATGTGCACTAAATACTTAGCTGAAAGAATTTAACTTGGAAATAAAACCCACTGAAGCATATTTCAAATTAAAGGAGCTATAGTCTTTATTAGAAATGTAACAGGTAGCACTTTGAAGAATTTACATTTTTGTCTCCACATGGAATGGAATTTATACAGTTACCCATGGGCTTCCTTCATTCTCCCTTTCTTATGGTGCTCAGAAATGAACTTGGAGGTTTACTAGTGTATTACAGCCATCAACCCAATTCTAGCAGATTGAGTAAAAAATAGTTCATCATGGGGTGTCTGTTTTGCTGCTGGATGCAACAACTGTCCTTCTAAGAGCTGGCTGTTTCAATGGCAGTCAGGGAAAAATGCTTTCTTCCAGTATTCCACATCTTCCAAATCCTTTTTTTCTAGCTGTGGAGGAAGAAGTCCTTTTATTCATTCTTTCATAAAAGAACATTCCTTTTATGTGAAAAACTGCAATACTCATCTCTAAATGTGAGAACCAGTAAAAGAGAAGAATTGCAGCAGTTCCTTTCACTAAATGACCATAAAACAGGGTGAAGGTTTCACTAATCTTGTTGATTTCTTACCTTCTAGTTCTCTTTAGTCATCCATGCCAACACAACCAATCTTGAATATATTGGATGGTAAAAAGTTTTTGGAGTTAGCAAAAGCTTTTACTGAAAAAAAATTGTACCTGCCATGTTTTGGAACATCTAGTGTTCACATTGTAGGATTACCTGGCATTTCATTGAAAATCTTTTGGAATATATACTCCTAATTACAGCTTTATTGAAGAATACTGGGAAAATCATTCACTGGTTTGTCTAATAAGATCTCTAAGGGAGTTTAATTTACAACATCTGTATTCATGATTTATTTCTATGCATGTGTTTTGTGTGCAGTACTGCAAAAGTCAATGGGAATTTGCAATGGAAATGCTGTAGATTTACCCACCTAATTTTTGCCCCCAACGCAGTTTATCAAGTGTAAAGTTTTGGAAATCAGATTTACGTTCCAGTTTTCAGCTACAAGGTTAATTTCCCTCTGGCTTCTACCTGATAGAAATAAAGAATTAATATCATTGATTTCAGCTGTTACACTCATATTAAGCTGACATAATGGACATTCATTTATTTAATGCATCACAGTGATGTAGAACAAACATGTCAGTCAGTTGCAGTGAAAAGAGTTTTGCTGTTTATAGTTTCTTTGCTATAGGGCATTCCAGGAAAGAAAGGTCCTTCGTTCCTTCAGTGTCCTTTCAGTACTTGAAGGGGGCCTATGGGAGACAGGGGCAGGGCCTGTTGCGACAGGACAGTGGGTAATGGCTTTAAATGAAAAGGGGGAAGATTTAGGCTAGATCTAAGGAAGAATTTTTTTATAATGGGGGTGGCGAAACACTGGCCCAGGTTGCCCAGAGAGGTGGTAGGTGCCTCATCCCTGGAAACACTCAGGGTCAGGTTGGACGGGGCTCTGAGCAACCTGATCTAGTCGAAGATGTCCCTGCTTGTGGCAGGGGGGTTGGACTAGATGACCTTTAAAGGTCCCTTCCAACCCAAGCTATTCTATGATTGTTCTGGAATTTGAGTTTTTCCAGAGTTAAAAGCTAGTGTTTAGGGAAGAGGAAAGACTAGTACGTGATCTGTCAGTATAAGCTTTTTAGTGGGTAGGCTTTTTTTAAAGATAAAAGAATGATAGTCTAGAGAATATGTAGCACGTATTGATCCTTTTGTTAAATATCAGAAAATGGCATAGTAGTAACAAAATGGCACTTCTTAAAAAGTCTGGCATGCTCTGAAGGAAAGGGGAAAGAGTTAAAAGTGGTTTATTATTTACTGACATTAGGAGGAAAAAAGAAAAGAAAGATAAATCCACAAACTGCCAATACAAGTAGTTGGCTTGCTCCATGGATTATCCATCAACAGTTTTAATAATTATGGATAAAGTCTGCAACTTCTTACTCTTGCAAAAAGCTGCTGAAGCCAGAAGCATAGGACAGATCATGGTGTGTAGTTTATTATTCGTTCATGAGTGCTTGCTTTCATGTTTAGCTTTCCAGCTTTCTGCTCCTGTTTTCCCTAATGCTTCATAGGTACAAGGCAAATTGGTATGATCTGAATTCTCAGCAAGCATGATGTAGGTAGAAAATTAGCTGATACTTGTTCACCCGTCCATAATGGTAATTAACCCATGTCTATCTTAAGGGGTTTTTCACAACTGCCTGTGGTCCTTGTGATGAATTCATAAACCCTACTCAAAAGGGGAAGAAAATCTAATTAGAGTATAAATGATATGAAATAAAAACCACCAATCAGTAAACAGAAACGACTTTATACATAAATTGGAGTCAAAGTGTCTTTACAGAAATTGAACGTTTCTCATACTGAATTAAAGAGATCAAGAAGGAAATTACTACTAATTCATAAACTCTAACATAGGAACATGCCAATAAAGGAAGTGTTACTGGGTGTTTATAAAAGGAAGAAATATCCCTTTTAAAAAATGCTGTATTTGGGTTTAATAAAAAGGTAAATAAATTTTTATGCAAAACTAAGCATGTGTGCATATGCAAGTAAATATGCATTACCAAATTTTTACACTAATTTTTTAAACATTTTAATTTCACAACAGGCTATAGATGCTGTATTATCTAATAAACACTTTTCAATGTTACCCTTCATTTGTATTTTAAGTAACTGACCTACCTGGAAGTATGTATTTTTCATACTGGTGTTTTTTTTGGTTTTTTTTTTTTAATAATAATAAAAAGAAAAAGCCTGTTCCACTTTCTCCGTATTAACTATTTGTAATAGGCAATGTTTGTTATGGAAGAGTTGCTCATAATCCTGTTTCTGCTGGGATTTTATCAGGATTGAGAGGAAGTAGCAAGTTTGTTCGGCCAATATCTCAAGCAAATGCTGGCTTCCTGTAAATTATTTTTATTCTTCATGTAGGGGAACTCCCTTTGGTCTACAAAGTAAAGGTACCAGAAGTTGGGGTTTTTTTTCCCCTCTTACTGTATTTATTATGTCTTAGTGGTACTGTTGGCGCTACTTGTAACAGGCTTACCTGGCACTGAAAGCACAGCTAAACTGTGCCAAATTTTGTGCTGAATTCTTCTGTTGGTGCTCAGTTAAGTCTGTGACGTTGCATTGATGTAAGTGAGGGCCTAAGGACTCAGAGTTTATTGCTATAACTACCACGGATGCTGTGGGGCCAGATACATGATAGTGTGCAACTTGGGAACTCTGGTGGCAAAAGCAATATAATTACCAGTGACAGAGTCCAGCAGCTGGGAATTATGGCCCTTTGAATTAAGTTATCAGCTGGGTGATGTGCAAAACCAGGCATTTATTTTTTTATCATCTGCAGATGTTGGTGGTCTTTGATTTTTGAAAATATATCCTACACTGTATTTTCAGAATAAGATTGCTTCAGCTGAAGCATTTTAAGGACATGAGACTCAATCTAAGGATTTATTTACAAAAATGTAATGATGTTTGACAATGACAGAACATATGCTGGCAGAACTGTGCGGTACAATAAGTTTTGTAGTGGAAATTAAATGTAAGAAGACTTTGCTGAAATAACTGCAGAAACTTGAAGAATTTGAGACAGGTGTACTCTGTCTGTATTGCCTTTAAGAAGGATTACCACTCCTTACCAAACGTTTTTGATTTTAGAGCCAAGGAGTTTTCCAGCTTTATGTTCTTTGGCATCAGGGTTAGTAGCCAAAAAGCTCTATGTTATAGTATTGATGGGAGAAAGATAGAAGAAAATGTCAGAAGCAAGAACAAACCTAGTAGGGAACTCTTCATCTGTGTAAGATATAAAACTTGAGAGTAGAGATGTGCACGAATTGGTTATGCTATTTAGTATTGATTTTGTTGATCCAGATAACGCAGAACCTTTATTTGAGGTCAAAGCACATCTTTGCGTTGTGTTATGTTGTATTGTCTGAACATTTAGCATTTTGAATTTGCTAGCTTGGAGAGTGACCCAGGGATCCAGTTAAGCCTTACTGAAGGCAGAGGGAAAGCTTGAGGGACATGGAGCAGCTGCCATCCTGCTGAGAGCTGCGCGAGAGAGGTGGCCCTGCATGCCCTCGGCGCCTCACCCCCCTGTATGACTAGACACTAATTCTTTTTGTGGAAAAAGAAAAGGCAAGGTGCAGCTGGGTTAGATTTCTCTCCAAAGACAGCACATGCTCCTCTGACTAAAAAAGTGGCTTGTAAACTAGTTGTCATGGCAACTGGGAAGCCTCCACAGCCCCACTGCTCAAGGATCCTTCTCAAAAAGTTACCAAAGTGAAGCATGACAGCAGCCTGTAGAAAAACCTGCAACGGAGGCAGGTGGTGAGGAATTAATGTTTTAGGGAAAGTGAATGAAAGAGGTGGCACCTTGGAGAATTCTTAATTTTGTACCTCTCTGTTTTGTCAGAGAGGCTTGAAAGACATCTGGGTAACTCAGACTAGCAGGGACAGGATTTAGGATGTATACATCGGTTAGGGTTTCACAGGCAGGCTTAACTTTTTGGTTTACTCAATAAACAAGGAAACAAAGATCAATACGGTGCTGGTTGTACTAGGAAAAAGAAGTTCTTGACATGCAGGAGGACCAAATCCAAGAAAGGGTTTGTAACAGTTTAAGGACTTCTTACGTTTATGCACTGTCCACCCTCCTCCTCTCCTGAGTCCCTTTGGCTTTATGGTCTGACAAGGCAGAGCGAAGCAGCAGCCTGCACTCAGCTCTGTGCTGCCGTGATCAGATTGCTTCTCTGGCACAAGTAGTTAATTTACAGGCTACATGGGTATGTCCATGTTGCAGTGAAGGTTAATTCTCCCTCTGTGTTAATCCCTTAAACGCCTCGGTTTCCCTGTGCCCTACTGTAACTTCCTCACCTGTGGATGAAAGCTAGAGCTTGCCTTGGAATGCAGGATTTGGCTCTTGCTGTTGCTGTTGCTCAGGCTGTTGCTAAGTGATAATTATTTTTTTTTAGAATTTAAAACTGGCAGTTTGGGCATAATAGATGTCAACTTTCTTTAACTAGTTTTTAATCTATGGTATGGGTATTTGGCAGTTTGTGGTTAGTGAATTTCCTTAACAGCTTCATAGAGCTGGTGTTGCTTTCCCTGTGCTGTTCTCCATTTCTTCAGAAATGTCAAGTGCTTTGTGGATTATAGAAAATATGGTAAAAGCCTTTAATGTGTCTGCTCACCGGTTACGTCCTGAGTGCTTAGATGTAACTGATTTAACTTGCGTGACCTTGGTATTACTCTGGTTGATATTCAATCTGTAATTTCACACTTAATCTTTCAAAACATTCAAAAGAGGGAACCAATTTTCTTCAATTTCAACAACAAGTGTTGCATCTCATGTAGTCAAGGTCAGTCGAAATAGAGTAACTGAGCTGAATCCCAGGATTAAATTCTCAAGGAAAATTGGATGTAATCAATTACAATTAAAGGGCTTAGCAATACAATCGCAAAATTACTTTGGAGATAAGTGCAAAACCTCATTGTTTGTTTTTGGATTCTAGGAGGCTCTAAAATGCTTGTAATAGTTCTTAAAGTGAAAAAGTAGGAAACTTAAGAGCAATAGCATGTTGTAGTCTTCTCAAAATGTTTTCTACCTGTGGTGCTCATGATTGCAAGGCTTTTTGTTGGATTTTAAAAATAGGCAAAATGAATCATAGATGGCAAAGAGATAATAACCTTTGGAACTGCACAAAAAGCATCAGAATTATGAGTTTATTATTAAGTGATCACAGACTTAAAGTAGTAGATTTGTGGATTTGATGGTCGGCTGAGATCCTACTGTTCACCTAGCGCAGTCTCACTTATAATGTGGCCTAGAAGGTTCCCGTATCTTGCCAGCAGCTTGTGGTCAGCTAGAATGGTGTGCTGTGGTTGAGTCCTGCATGACTTTCTGCTGGGCTGTGACGGTTTGACAAATCTGTGGGAACTGGATCATGAAACCAAACTGTGTTTGTTTACACTGCAGGTGGGAGGCATGCATGTCTCGGTACATGTAGGTGGCATACCTGAGGTAGCTTTCATTGAGATGCCATGGGTTCCCCAGAGGGAAGACTGTGCTTTGTTATGAACCACACAAAACCTGCCAGGGACCCTGGCACTGAAATCCATTAATTGCTTAGTGACATCCTCGCTGATGTTGCTACCCGAGCTAGCTACATTAAAGCTGACCTGGGTATATCTACATACATCATGGTGATACCTGAATCACAACTGGAAAATGGACAGATATGTAAAAATACCTTCAGAATAGCTATTCTGTAGCGAGACAAATGCATCTCCTGAGAATTGTGGTCACTGCAGTGTTTCTCTAGTAGACTTCTGTTGCAACCTACCTTCATTGTGCTCACTGTTGTATCTAATTTAGACCAGAACCAGCTGGGCTTTGTGGTTCACCTCATTGCAATGAGCAGTCTGCTGTTCACAGTCTGCTGTTCAGTGGAGGTCACCAGTTTGCTGATGGAGCAGGGTTTAATCATGAGATCTAGAGATGGAGAGAGCTTGTTAGGTCACTTAGTCCCTCCTTTTGTTTGTGTGGGTGGATTTCTCAGATAACCCTCTCCGGTGCTGGGTTAAGGGGCAGTAGTATATTCATTAATGCAGTGACAATCATCTATTGCATTGCAAAGATTAGACATCTTTGCTGGGATTTAAAAAAATATAGGATAGAGAAATGTATTTGGCAAATAGATTGTTAGGTATGTTGTAGACAAAAGCAGTGTTTGACTAAATTTAGCCTAAGATCTTTTAGTATGATTACTTAGGGCCCAATTTTTTTCATACTTTATGTGTTGTGAGGTATGATATTTAACAGGCAGTTGCATACAGATGTTATTTAATTCAGATATTTTTTAAAGAGAGCGAGTGTATCAGATTCTCCTGACACGGATGAGTGAACCTCCAGAGCTCCCATCCAACCAACATTTCTGTGATTCTGAGAACACGTTTTTCTAACATAGTTTGATGAATTGTTCAGTGGAGAGGGAAGCAAGTGGCATTAATTACTGTCTGAATTGATTAAATCAGATTGTATTTGATTTAGTGATCACACAGACAGTTGTATGCATGTGTAGTTATGGTTCTGTGAGGAGACATTATCTCTTTTGGGAAATATTACATCCTTCTTTTGGGTTTGCGTAGGATTAGATGTGCCCTGACCTGTATGAGCTACTGGTATTTTGGCTTGCAAAATTATTGAAATATAGAAAAAGTTGTTACAAAAAAATCCCTACTAGTATTAAATGTAGGCTTAATTTTGACATGCAATAAAAGAAATAGTATTTTTTGAAACCATTAAAAATAATATTTTTACTTAAAAAAAAATAGAAAACTTTTGGGTTTAGACCAAAACAATTCAGTTAATTCAGCATGATTTGCAACTAGTTTTATTTGATCCAGGTTGTAAATGGAGAGTATTTATGTACTAACAGAGGTTTTGAATCGGCCTTACTGTAACATAATTACTTAGAACCAAAAAGACAAAGAAAAAAAAATAAATCAGTGTATCTCTTTCGTCTTCCATGCAATGTATCGTGTACTTTTGGAGACAATGGTAAATAGATTATAAAGATCTTCAATGAGAAATACAGAGATTGCAAATGAAAATCTGGTATCTTAAACACAAGTTGACGTATATTTGATTTTGGAGTACAGAATGTTTTCAGTACTCTGCCCTGATATGAGTATTACGTACAGGAACTTAAAATCCTTTCTTCCTCTTTGTCTCTCAGCAGGGTCATAAAGATGAAATAAAGAAGAGCATATATACATCGTTCCTCTGAAAAATGTTGCTGAGTTCCTTAGCACTGAATTAGTCTTCACATTACCAAAACAGTAGGTAAAAAAACATCTTCTACTGAAGAGTAATGCAGCAAATATATCTGGTTGTATCTTTCTTTTTTTTGAGTGCTCCTTACAAGCCTCATTATTACTTGCCCTATGCGAGACTCCAAACAGCTGTTAAAGCATTTAAACTGCTAAAAGCAAAAATATTCTGAGTATAGGCCAAAATGTTCCCCTTATTTCACTCTCTGTGTCTCAGGAAATATGGCCATCTACCAGGAGCTGACTCAAACACAATGAGGTGGAAAAACATGACCTTCAGAAGGATGATTTAGCATGTAGATTGTAGAATACATTTCTATTAGGTTGCTCCCAGCTTGGAACCATTGAGGATATTTGTAAAAGAGTTTCATAACTACAGCATGTTGCCATGTACACAAGCTGCTGTCATTAGGAGTAAATCCTTGCTTTAATATTAAGGGTAGTCTCCTGACATTGACAAAGTGGAATTCTTGCATCACAGACCTTATTTAACCCTCACAATGGGCAAGCTTTGCTATGCCTGTGTAGAAATCATGTTTGAACGATTGCTTTTTAAACACAAAGTGGCAGCTGATAACCAAAATTTTACCTCTAAGGCAAGCAGACCCAAAATGAGCCCTTGCTATATAATACAAAAGGTCGTGATCCAAAAAGCCTTTCTCCTTCATTTGCTGCATGCCCCAAACTTGAGGGAATGCCTTCCCTAAATACTGGCAATGTTCCTAGCCCCTTTGTGTGCTTTCTGGTTAATTTTTGGTCATTCCATATGGTGTGTAAAGCTCCGAACATCTCTGTCCAGCCTCTATAGCTGCATGCAGGCTAGGCCTAGCACCATGTGGTCCTAGAAAAAACTTTTATGCCAGAAAGACATTACTCAAATCTGGGTGGTGTGTCACACTTTGTTATTAATAGTAATATTGACTGCGATAATAAGGTTGCGTTCTGCCAAGACTGAAAAAACAGGAATAAATGGGCAGGTTGGATAAGGCGTAAGAAGTATTAGAAGCAAAACTATATAAAGAATTGATGTGGAGACATTTTTTACAATATTTGTATTAATTTATGATCTTTTCTGTAGTGTTAGAAAGCAAATTAGTGCAATAGAGCTTGCTCAGGTGTACCTAACTTGTGAGTAATTCGGCCTATAAAAGTTACTTGGTCTGATTTCAACATGAGGTCATATTTGTCACCCTTTTTTCCGACCATTATCTATGACCCCACCTCTTATGACCATTATGCTTCCCCTAATGCTGTGTCTGCAGCTCTCTGGGCAGGAATGGACGCAGCATGACTTCATGCCCAGCTGGGGAGACACGCAGTGCTGGTCAGAACCTGGATGAACACAGCACCGTGCCCTGCCTCTTAGCCTCTGATGGTTGGACAAATGAATTGTCCTGCAAGTGGCATAGCTTATTGTGTTCAAGCATGCATGTTAACACTAACACCGAAGCCAGCTCTTGGACCTTTTGGCATTCACTGAGTTCAGTGATGCGATGTGTATGAAGGTGAGATTGGACCCGTCTTCCTCTTTTGATGGCATATTTGGATAAAAGGCAGACATGTGGTGTGCCTACATTAGTGGTTTTAGTTTGGATCAGAAGCGTGTTTTGAAGCTGGTCTTCTGATGATCCCTCTATATGTACTTTGGTTAGCATCAGAGAGCAGTCTCAAATCACATGGATTCCTTCTGCATGGAACAATACTAGAAGGCATACTTCGGGAGCACAGCTGAAGTACTCCAAGTGCAAATGGGCTTTCAGTCCATGGGACCAGAGTACAACTAGTCTGAAGTGGAAGAAACGTCCTGGAATAGGCATGGATATCAGGACTTCTGCATCTTTTTGCTCAGTAGATCAGCTATTATTCCATGCTACTTGATGATGAATATATGCATAGCCTAATAACCATCACTTTAAAAAAAAACACCAGTGATATTTGAGGAGGAGAGCATGAGTTTTACAGCCCCTTTTTCTTTGAGCATTGTCTGGCCACGTGACACAGGTGTAGCTCCATGATTCTACAGTCATCCCATCCACACTATGACATGATTCAGCCCACTTGATAGTGAAATATCGTAAAGGCAGATGTGGTCTTTTAGGTTGATGTCCTCTACAGCACTGACCACAGGTTTGAACAAAACCTCCTTGAACTACAGTAAGAGAACGGAGTGAACATTATAATGCTCCTTTTCCAACAGATAACACAATCTGTTCATAACCATTCATAGAAGGATTGGGAGACACTGAAAAGAGTTATTAGGACTTTCCTAAGAGTAAGTGACAGATGCTTGAGCAGCCTTATTTTGAGAGTGGTTATATGGAGGACTGAGTAAGAAAGTGCTGGGGTGGAACAAATTGGGTTAGGCAGAGGAGCTAAGATGAGAGAAGAGTCAATATTTAGAGTGGAGATGCAGACTGTTGTTGTCCAGGATAAGCAGGATAAGAATGCTATCGATCTTAGGTATTTATAGAGCACCCATCACTTTAGTATATTATGTAATCAATACTTCCATTTTCAGGGGCACTCATGAGAAACATAACATTTTAGAAAATCGGCTGATGGAAGTGGAATAGGTCCTGGTGCCTTTCTGTTCACATGGGTACCTAAGGACACCATGAGAATCAGTGCTCAATTCTCCAGCCAGTTGCTGAAGAAAGGAATGGCTAGCCACATGTTTCAGATTTGACATTAACTTAAAGCTTGTAGCTTGTCCACAAATCACATCACTTTGATACAAACTGCCCATTTACAATGTGAAATTCAGGATGCAAATTAAAGATTTATGACTTTTCTGTCTGTCAGTTTTGATTCCATCATGTGCTCATTAGTCATGCTACTGTGCTGCCATGTAACAGTTCTGACTGACGTTGACCACAGATATTATAAATGATCCCTTTTGATACATTAGTTAATTATAAAGGAAATCATCCTTCTCCTGGCAAATTCAAATCCATCTTAAAATTTCATGGAGAGGCAATTCATTATGAGGAAAGTTATTTATGAATTTACTAAAAAAATGGATCTGTTCTCATTAAAATAAGCTTAAAGGTACAAAATGATAAAATGTCAGTTGCCTACTTAACTCTTTTGGTGCATGTTTCGCTAATGAGCTGAGAGACTCTGAGACTTCTCAGTTAGCACTTACAACTAAATTCAGCTAATGCAAAGCAAAAGGAGGCTTGGAAAGGACTTGCTTTATAGGTGTAAAAAATTGAAGAAGGATGAAGGAAGAGACATAATATATCTGCACGGACTTTCTTAAAAGAACATTTAGATGCTACTTAACTTTCGTCTTTGTTTTCCTCTTAAAGGAGTTTTGCATGTATCATGATTTACTCCAATAAGAGCATTCAGGGTTTGCACAAATACTGTAACGTAATCCAGGGAGACATGATAGACTTTAATATGACCTTTGCAAAATTACTTTCATTCTTTGATTAGTTTCTGCATCTATAGGATAGGATTTTGACAGTGTGATCCGGTGCACTCAGTTCCTGAGATGAGCTGTGCCATATGAAGGTAAAGGTATTAAGTTTACTTTCCCCAGCTCTTCATTCTTGACATATCAAGGGCTTGCTTAAGGGCATGGATTGAGGACCAGTTGGTCACTGTACCCACTCATCCATCCATATGCAAAAGTTGAGGGCTGTTACAAAGCCATCCCCTCACCATCACTAATAAATAGTCCTGAAGAGGATGGAGAATACGCAAGTCTGTAAATTTGCACAGAGAAATACGTGAAGGTGGATTTAGGGCATCTTTTCAAGGAATGTGAAGTCAAGAAAATCATCAAAGTTGTCAAATTACATGGTAAATTTGTAGGATGTGGGTCACCTCTTGGCTGAGAGGTGTAGCATGTCTCTGCTATTTGACACAGATTGCTGCTCTGCCAATCAGACAGCAGTGGCTGTCACTCATTGATCTTCTGCTTTAAACTTTCATTGTTGATTTGCAGGATAGCAAAATGTAACTTTCTCTGTCTGAATGTGCAATCATTCTTGCATTTGTTTTCACAGGTGTTTCTTTTACTACACACTGTAAGATCAGTAAAATGAAAAGGAAAAAGATGATGACGAGTGTTCTTGGGAATGTGTTTACCAAATGACTGGAGAGGAGTTATCATGATATCTGTGTAATAGTTTTTCTTCTGCCTTCTTCCTGGCTTCCAAAAATGTCTATTTTTTCATATCAAAATTACAACTTGCAAAAGAAATTTCAGTGGAAAAGATGATTGCTTGTTTCCTCTCAGTTGTTTCTGTGATATTGAAAGGTTACTGATGGGCAGCACTCTATGTGTACATACTGCTTGGGCCCACGGGTACCCTATTCTAAAAGGACCTGTCTCTCTAGCCCACAGGTCAGTGGTTATTTGTGGATATATCCAAACTGCTTTCTAACATTTAAGTCTCATCAAGCCTTAGAAACATTTCAGTTGAGCCTCCGGAGCAGATTTCTGAAGGAAGCATGGATGCAACCATCTTTCCTCACCTTTGTTATTGTTCCTAGCTAGCTGCCTGCTCTGTGTCATGTATGAGGAAGAAGGCAACACCCACCCCATCTGCATCATCAGGTCAGCCTGATGTGCTGCTGCCACTGCTTTAGCTCTCACAGGGAGAAATTCCAGCTCAGTTGCAACAGTATTGTCATCTTGTATATTTAGTGTTGGGGTTTTTTTTTGTTTGTTTTGGGTTTTTTTTTTTGTTTTTGTTTTTTTTTTTTAAATTTATTTTTTTATTTTGGAGGGCTTGAATATCATCTTCTAGTCTGGGGTGGGTTAACAGCTTAAATGAAAAATTGAGGAAAGAAAATAAAAATGCTTACTATCTCCTGGGACTTTTCTTTCATGATTATTTTTAGACGTGGTGATAAACGTAATTTCTTTTGCCATTTACTTTTCCTATCACTGATTTGTATTGCAGTTCTCATGGATCTCCTTTTAGTGTAAACTCAGGCCAGATGTAGCAATATACTGCAGTGTGAATCAGGCATTCCTTGTCAGCCCTTTGTAGACATCTGGGATAGAAATGGATCAGCTTCCATTCCTATGAAACCTGGGGCAATGTATAAAGTATATGTATTAATGTATAAAGTATATTGAAAGTGAAGAAGGGCAAAATGGTTGATTTAGAAGTATTGTCTAAATCAGTTTTAGGTGACAAAGTTGAACACATGATGACACAATATTTAATCTTTAACTGTACTTTAAGCTTGCCCATTTTACTCAGCAGTCGGTTCACCAAATATCTGTAATATATCCTAAATACTGTTTTTTGAAAAATATTTTTGTCTTCTGTTTTGTTGTTTACAAGATAATGTATTCTCCCCCCAGCAGTCCATTGGCATCTGTGTGGCAATGACAAAAACCCAAGCATCTTTAAATCCAGATATTATAAATCTACATGATTTTTAGTTCAAATCAATGTCAACTCATCACAGATTGGATAGATATCCCATTGAAGTTTAATAAAAACTAGGTCAGCTATATTGTACAGTTCTTTTATTTTGCACTAAAAGGGGATGTTTAACTTAAAAAAAAATGTATGGTTTAAAATTAAAGCTGCTGCACTTGTGGTTCCAGCAGCGCCCGCTTTACCTCTGGAAAATCTCTATGATCTGTCAAGCTTTCAAGTATACAGTGCAGGCTAGCATTAACTATCAGCAATTAAAAACTGGGCAGAGCCTTAAAATGTATTGCATGGGAATTTTCTGGGATGGATATGAAGAAGTTAGATTAAAAATGTAGCTCATCCCTTTTCCTGTCTTGTGATTCTTTTAAAAAAAAAAAAAATACTTGCTGATGTCTTATGATCTGTGAATTTGCATGCACTTTTATTGTTCCTTCACAGTCAGAAAATTAATTACCTAGGAGATCCTTTCTAATCCTGCCTACCTCTGTTTCACAATTTGAAGGAGAAGTGGCCTCTGGAAACACCTGGAAGAGCTTTGAAAGTGCTTCAGAGTGTTTTTTAAGACCTCGAATTGTTCTTGCTTTCCCACGGGTAGCTGGAGGGGAGAAGGAAGTATAAGGGTGAAGGAGCTTCCATTTTCTTTCTTGGCACCAGCTGCAGCTGCTTTAGTTTTTCTTGTTTAGTTCCCCCTGTAACACTTCACCATAATCAATTCCAGAAACTACATATTATTGAATTTCTTTGACCAAGTTCTTGTCTAACAACATGGGGCATAGCCTCCCAACCAACTAGAAGGATAAAATGGCTTGGTAGTGACAAAATGTTACAATATATCTCATGAATTTTATTTTCTACCCAGTAAAGAATCTAAGATGGCTGCAAGACCAAAGGCTATTTCTACAATACTATTTAGACTTCATTGGTAATCAGTTTTGTCCCAACTCATTTTCAGCTGCAGCATCTGAAAGTGTTAGGGAAAAATGGAATATTATTACCCAAAAAAGTTGCTGTTGCTTGAACAGGTTTTTGTGAAGAGAGGTCATTGTAAACCCTTTTCCCCTTACAGCTGTGACTCTGCCTAAAGAGGCTTGCCACACTAGTGAGCTACATCTAAATGGATCTTAACATGGTGTTATGTTGATTTCAATAGCACGAGCTTCATTTAGACTCTCTGATAACCCAACCTAGTGTATAATCTAAATCTGGCTGAGAAAATTTCCTTCTCTTAATTTAGCAAAGCATCAATGAGAATTTAAACTTAAAACCCCATTCACAGTGAAAGCCTATTTTCCAAAAGTTCTTGTGGTGCTTCTGAAGCCGATTGTTTACGAATAATCTGTGAAAGGGCTTTGAGCACTTGTGATCATGTTCATTAATTTTAAATTATTCAGTGAATGCTGTATGTAATTACAACTCTGTGAGTTGCTTATAAATTATCAGCTAGGAAAGCTGTTAGTGGGGATTCACTCTGTGTATTTTGCTGTTCGTATGACACAATCAGTGATATGATAGTATTGCATCTGTCTTTCAGCGGCTCTTGAGCTTCCAAATATCTTTCTCAATATTGAGTAGCCACGGGATACTTCTAAACTGGGGGGATCTCTGAGTGAATTTTAGATCCTTGCTCCAGATGAGACCTGGCTGGGAATGTAGAGACTGTGCTCCCCACCTCCTGCACACAGGCATATGCCCTAGAAGGAAGCCTGTGCCTGCTGAAAAAGAGAGGGAGATGGTGGGTTCAGGTAGCGGGTCTGGGTGATGAAGGAATCAGTCCTGTGGATGGCAGACAGCAGCTCTTCTCCCCGCCCTGCCACCCTTGAAGGAAAGAGATAAGAGATGAACCTGTGTCCAGCCAGCGTCAGTATTAAATGGCCTAGTACCAATCTTCCACAAGTACCATGTGACATAGGTTCTCTAAACTATTTCAGTGTGGTTTATTCTATGAATGCAAATGCCTTACTATCCAATACATGTGAGTTGGAAAGAAGCTGCAAAAGATTTCCCCTAAATTACACAAAGGACTGGCCTGACTGAGGGACTGGTTGCTGCAGTTTTGACCTGTGATCAGCAGGAGCCTTGTGGCAAGATAACGACCCCTGTAAAGTGCATCTGCAGTCCTGTATTTACTTCCTTCTCTCGGATGATGGTGAGAGACTGTTGAACTCTCAATCCCACTGGGGCCTGTCCCAGCCTGGTTCAGAGGTGTTCATGGGCCCTGAATTGGAACCACCCAGGCTGAGTACCCACCAACATGCTGCTACTAAGCTTTTTTTTTCTCCTCTTCAGCATTTCCTGATGAAACTCTGTATGTAACACGTTCATAATTACAGTATGTAGAACTGGTCCCTCAAGATGTAGGCTGCCACTTACATGATTCATTGAATTCATTTTCCCCTCTCTCCCTTTCAAGACATCTTCCTATTCTTCCTTTGATGAATCTAGCTCTGAGCCTATTATTTATACAGGACACATACTGTCGCTGAAGTAGTGGCACCCATGTGTATCTTCCTTGTTGCAGTAATGCTTTCCTAATACTTAATGGTTGCTGTTAAGGTTAAACCAATCATTTTAGATGTGATGAGGCATGAAGACTGAACCTCCGTTTAATACATACACCACGATAGCTTTCTTTAACTCTTTTCATTCACAGAGAGCATTAATTAATAGGAATACAGAGAATTTTAGTGGTTCTGTTTGTCTGATATTTAGCAACAACATAAAAATAAATTTACCATGCCCTTTACTAAAAGTTGATTGGATATCTAATTAGTTAATATGATGCCTTTTTATGTTTTCTATTATAGTTTTAGTTCTTGGTTAGTGAATTTATAAAAAAGGAACAAAAGGGAAAGTCCTCAGCTTGGGAAGTGATACTGTGGAATGTAGTTTGAGTATAGTGGACAAGATTAGAAAACAGGGTGAGTGAAGATGAAGGAGAATAGTATTTATGCTGGTAGGATTACATGGTGATTTAGTTAGATCATATTCTGGTAGTTAGTGTCACTATTTTAAAGCTCTGTTGTTTGACAGACCTATAATATAATTGAAGTCAGTGTGCGTGGTACATTTATGTTTATGCTCTGTGTTTAGAAGGAGGACTGTGTGTTTAGATGCCATAAAATGCAAAATTTGTTTCTTATTCCTCCCTTTGCTGCATAGTGAGAAAAATACAAACAAGATCATTTTGCAGTTTGGAATTATATAGTGCTGAGAGGACAGTATTTGTGTCTTAACAATTAATTAAAGCTTAGCTATATTTTTACCTCTAAAAAATTTTATAATTTTTATATTTAATTTGTACATTATGCATTCCTCCAGAAAATAAACCTGTCAAACCCCTGAGGTTTCCAGTTCTGGAAACAGCTGTTAATGTGGGATTTTAAAAAAATAATACTAATAATGTTATACTAATAATGTTATTCACTCAGACCAGTATCTGAGATTCCTTCTTGGAAATATTTTTATATTTTACAGGGCTTGCAATATTATTTGCTATTCAAGATTTCAAAAGGAAAAGGAAATTGGAAAATATTGGACCTTTGGGTACAACTTGCTAAAAGAAGTGATCAAATGAGCTTTGCCTTCCTAAGCAAGGTCTCCTTTGTAACTCTGCTGATATTAGCTAGCTTTGGGGTTTCTCACATATTGCCAGTCCCAGCTACACCTGAGACCTGTCTTGGAGGTGCATCTGTTATTTTCATGCAGAGGATACTGTAATGTTGCAGTGGCAGCATTTGAACCCAGATTAGTTGTGGGTTAAGTTCTTTAGGGACGAGAAAAAACAGGGTGCAAGCAGAGGTGTTTCTAAAAGACCAAGTGCTGCACATTGTGAGATGCTTTCTGGTGAGACCGCATGACTGCACTTTTCTCATAAATCATCACTACAGAGGATTGCGGCTTTCTCTGCAGTCTTGAGCAGACATTGTTTGTTAACACCACACAAAGCATCTGAAACACTGTTCTTCCCAACACAGGGAATGGGCAGTCGTGCAGAGACCATCACCTGGTAAGAGTTAAATGTTCTCTCTCAAAGAATAAAAACTAGATGGTCTGCAGTACAGATTAGTAAATTTTCCAAAAGCAATTGGTTCTCTTGTAGAAGTAAAGCTCTTTCTCTTACTGTTTCTATGAATATTTATCATTATGGGCTTTGATATTGACACAAAGATACTACCGATTTATATTGAATCTTTCTGAAAGTGGGAAAACCAACACTGGAATCTTAAAATGGAGACAATACTAGAAACTTTCTCTTGTACACTGTTCATTTGTCCTGACATTGATTTTGGGTGTCAAGAAATGCTAGCATAAAAAGAAGTAAAAGGCTATTAATATTTGCACTATCAAAATGAGCACGAGGCACTGATGATTCATCAGTGATGCTGTAAATAGGCTTTATTGATGTTACTGTTCCTGCCTTCATACGAGATGTTTCAGTTTCCTGGGAGGTCTTAGGACTTGCCTCAGGTTTGTAAGGAGTCGGGAAAAATTGTGTTTGCAATGAACATGCTGAAGTGTTACTTGGTTTCTTTTGGAAGTAACTAATGTTAAAACTGTTTCCCAAATACAAAGAATCCATTCATAGCAATTGTGGGATAATGCTTGCTCTTAGCATATCATGTCAAGAGCTATGGGCTGTGCTCTGTCTCACTGTGAGATGCTCTGCATCAGTCTACCCACAAGCATTTTAGACCCAATTGTATCCTGCTGGATTCACCCTACCCACTGCGTTTCTTAATGAGACTGGAGCAGAGCCCGTTGCCTGAGGGAGCTGCCAGGTGCTCCTCCGGCATGGCCAGTGTCCTTGAGCTGGAGGGGAAAGGGCCAGAACACAACGTACGTTCCTGGCACATACGCGATGATCAGCTGCAATTTGACACTGAGATTTGACTGTATTTCCTGAACTGGAGAAATGCATAGATCAGGCTGTGTGTAGGAGGTGTCCTCTAGCTACAAAAGCCCCTTAAAAACTGGCCAGAAGTTCCTGCCCTAAAGAAGCGGAGGAACAAAATAGGCCTGGAGATGCTAAGTAGCACAAAAAAATGTTAAGGATTCTGTTTGTCCTCAAATATGAGAACTGGCAATCCAAATGGAAGCTCCTGTATAGGTTACCCTGCTTTTATCCCAGATCTCTTATTCATTTTTCTTCTCTTAGAACAAAAGTATAAGGGCTAAGAGTTTAAATGGCAAACAAAAATTAGCAAGCCTGAAATTCCTGTTTTCCAAATCTGGGAAGTCTAAGTGATACCAAAAGCACTTCAGATATAGAGTCTTAAAATCTTACTGATTCACATAAGAGTTAGATATGTAAACACCTTCGGAAACCTGGACTGAAGAAATTGTAACTTTTGGAGCTGTGACTTCATATCCCAAGTTGCTTTGAATTTTTTTGCAAATGTTACAATGACTTCTGACAGGCTGGAAAGATTTTCTGCCTGGCACTTGATTTTAAGATACTAATTAATTATTGAATATTGTAATAAATAGCCATAATGATAAAATCATATTACCATTCAGGCTGGCCCTTGTGACCTTCAATTTATGCCTGAACTTTTAAATACTTTTTTTTTTCCAATAATACTCAAACTTTACTTAATGCTAATTCATTCCCCTAGACTGTTTCAATTTAACATCTCAGCTGATTGATTGTCAGTTCAAGTCTACACATTACACAGGCCTTTTTTTTCCCAGTAGAACTGAAGCTGGAAGTCACGTCACAACTTAGCGTTCTCCAAGTAGATGCTTTAAAAGATGGTCTCTGAGCAGGGGCTACCTATAAATCGCACAATTTATTACATTCATTAGTATCTAGATAAAGGTTATTAGGCAATCAATCAGGGCCATGTCTCATTACCCTTTAGTAGTTGGGATGTTTTTGAGGTTTTCATTAGGGAGTCAAGTTATTTCTTTTCCTGCTGCTGAGCAAAGAACTCCTCCAAGTGGATATTGTCTAAACTGGAGTACTGAAACATTAAGACCAGACCATATGAAAAACGATGATGACTCAGGCAGTTTATTAGCCCGCCTCAAAAGAACACAAAGAAGGAGATGTTCTTTGCATATGGAGAAGTGGCTGAATCACTGAAAGGGCAGCTAATATGTAAGGGCTGCGGGAGAGGATGTGGCACGTCAGACAGAGGTAGTAGCTATCAGTGGAGCTTTGTCTGTGAAGATAAACTGGAACGTGAAGGTTTCTGGTGTGATCTTTTATCTCACTTTTAGCTATGAGATCGCAAAAGCAATGGCAAGGTACTGTCAGGCCATTTCCCCAGTACACCGTAGGAGAATGGATTCAGTTCAGATCAGCAGTCATGGGACTGAGGGGCAAATTCTCTGCCCGGTGGAGCTGCGTTCATGTGTGTATTCAGGGAATTAGCCTCTGGATGCTGATCTGGTGCTCCAGTCCTTTTCATTCTTCAACCTGGGGCTGGAAATCTTATGTCAATTGCTTTTCTCAAAGCATTTCAGCATTCAGTCCCTGTTTATCTGGACTCTTCAAGTACAGAGGCAAGAAAAATCACGAAGATTTAAAAAAAATATAAAATTGAATTTATATAAATGTCAGCAGAGGTTCTACCCCAGCTTTTAGAAAAAAGTTTGAGAGGTTCCTATATATATTGAAACCAATTTACTCTGCTATGCCATGTTATTAATAATACTTTTATCAATATTAATGCTCAAGATAGGTGTTCATAAGAGCTCTTTGCTATAAGTCAGCAACTACATTCATTTTGCCTCTGTATGTATGTATTGTGCATAGGGATGACTGATGACTGTATGAGCTGCGTGACATTTACAGCCTAAAATCTAAGTGTGTGTGAAACTAGACCACTAATGGCTTTAGGTCCTAGCTCAAATTTACTGAATTTTTGCCAAAGATCTCACTGAAACTCAGACTCTATTTTGCATTGGGCTTGGTTTCCCGAACAGTGATTTTAAAGCACAACAAAACGCATCCCTGTTCTACTAAAGCTTTTTCCAATTTTATGTTAGGATTTTGTAAGCGTAACTCTTGGTGTAAAACTGAGCTGTCTTCATTGTGCATCTCAGTCTCTAAAGCTCTTCCCATGAGGTTGATGGTACTCAAACAGGGGAACGTTTCTTGTTCTTACTGCTCCGCCTTGAGCCATGGAGCGGTGTGTGCTGTTGTCCTGCAGCACTGTGGGAGCTGGGAAGACCCGCTCCACTCTCATTTACAGTGATTCACTCTTCAGGGGGTTTTATCAAGAATTATGAATCTGGACCAGGCTATGATGTTTTTATCATTTTTTCCTAGTGAAAGTTGAGCTTTACCGTCAGACAATGCAAGCGTGATAGGAGAGGAATTGCTTAACACTCTTCAGGAGAGGTCTGGGGAGCAGGCAAGTCTGTGACTGATGACTATTGTATGATTCACTTTACATAATGGAGGCATAATCAGCACTAGACAAAGCACTGCCATGTAATTGGTCAGTGTGATTTTGAACAATGCAAAGACTGACTGAAATTACTGACTTTTATTTTTGATGATGAAATTAGCGAATTTTTATATAATTGCCACTTGAAGATAAAGTCATTTGAATTTGCACAGCTGACAAGATTACACCAGAGAAGAATACCAGGTTACCATGATATGCTGTGATATAAAGGTTAGTAAGTGAGGGCTCACATTTGTAACAAATCTTAGAGTAGATCATGAATATGTGATTTTGAATTTCTTCCCAAAAAGTGTTTCTGAAATTTATTGATACATCTATTCCAGAGCAGAATCAGGAAACCTGCTTTTAAGTATTCCTGTACGCCACCAAAGTAACTGGGAAATGAAATAATATACTATTTTTAACTGGGATGTGCTCAGTTTGCTGTTGTGTCAAAGGACCTGTTGTAAATTAAATCAGAAGCTGCTTGAATGCTTACCAAGTTCTTTGCTACATCACTAGGAGAATGGCATGCCAAAATGACTGAAAGTTAATATCATGTTCTCTGACATCAGTCTAGTGATATATAGTCCACAGAATGAATTTCCATTGTCAGTAAAACTTTAAAAACATTTACATATATCAAACTCACAATTCTGAAGGCCTGTAATGTCCTTTCAATATATGCCATGGATCCTAGAAGCAAAGTGATAGCTATATATCTATCTAGTGGATTGTTCATTATCAGCTGAAGACAGAGGTATAATATCATTGTGCATTTACTACTATGAATGCCAGTGCAAAGAGAAATAAAGATAGAAAAATGGATAATACTGTTCAGAGATTCCTAATTTTGCTTTGGTGACAACATCTAATATAGGATTTAAATGTTTTCAGAAGTTTTGGAATCTCTCTTTGCAATTCCTGTGACCCCAGTAGGCTTTCATATGTTACTTAATTAGGTCAAACCAAATAAATGCATAGTACTTCGACATTACAAGGAAAAGCTATAAAAACCTAGTTGGACCACACTTGGCTTAGAAATAAATTTCCCTAGACATTAATATGTAAAAAAACCCCTCTGTACTAACCAGATTTTTCTCCTGTATGTTCAGCAATGCATCATTTTACCAGGATACCTCCTTTGCAATACCCGTGCCAAGGCCACACGTTTACATGGACCACACAACTTGACCACACCCTGGCACAACCCTTTCTTGGGACCCCCGGAGTGCAGCTACTCTGGGTGGTCAGCCTTCTCTAGGGATTTTGGCTACTTTCCCTGCTGTCCAAGAGCAGTGGCTCGTGCCAGCACTCTCTAAAGCTGCTTTGAAAAGCAGCAAAACCATGACCAGTGAAAGAAACATCAACTGGCATGAGTGTTTGAGGACTCTGTGGAAAGAAAGGTGACCTGTTGGGTCATATGCACAATGTATGCTTGTGTCTGTTGGCCATAGTATTGCTGTTGACCAACAGATAACATCTATTTTATCTTCATTGAATCACAGTTAGCAAAGCAGTATACTCAGCAGTCCTAAACTAGTTCAGTGCTCTCCTTATCTGCAATCCTGTATGACAAAGCCCTTTGGGGAAAGGGAAGCACTGAGCACATCCCTGATGCTTTGTAACAATAATGCTGTTGTATCCCCTGGGAGACCCCCACCGATTATTGAAGGGCTTCTGAGACATTCCTCTCAATTGACTTCCACTCTGTCATCAGTAACAGGAGCAGGTGGATAATAGGGGATGGTCTCAGAAGTGATGAAGCCACGCATACACAACGGAGAGGAGAACACACTAGGCAAGCAGCAATCCCATTTCAGGTTTAGATAGTCACAGTCCCAAAAGTCTGTTTGTAGCCTTTGCCAATATTCTTATCACTACTTTATGTGCTGAGAATCGGAAAGCCCAGAGCTACACCTCCAGATATGGTGGTTGTCATATCTTGTGTGATTCGTGTGTCCTACAAAGAATTTCAAGGGAAGCAGGGGACAGGAGCCCACGTTTTACTTAAAGAGTTTACTATTGTTTTAAAGAGAAAGAATAGCAAACTCCACTTCTTAATAATATATTTCTCCTGCAATGGTGCAATGTATCCTTCTCATTCCTTTGTGAATAACTTTTTTTACCGCTGGGGATGACTGACTGTGAATCTATGTTTAAACATGAAAGTTCATACATTGGTAGATGCAGTTCTTTGTAGCACACTACAGCTTTTGCACACTGGCTCTGGCATCCCAGGCTCTGGGATGCTCCTTATCTTTTGATCGTATTCTTTACACTGGCCAAGCAGAGGGATGAGGTACAAAGGGCAGTGCTCCAGCTCAACAGCCCATCCTCCCCTTACCACCACCGTGCTCACATAGCAGGAAGTTTTCTGTTGCTGTTAAGAAGGGATATTTGTGCTTGTCTCCAGCACAAGCATAGCTAAAGCTAAAGTATATGTTGCTGCTATTTGGACTGGTTGTCTTACAGTTGTTTTATTTCAAGCTAAATTTATTTTTTTTTTTTTAGTGCTGTTCAGCATGTTCTGTGGTGATGAAGTCACTGCGTCTCATGTCATCAAGCATATTCACTCTTGGCACAGTCCTTGGATCTTAGAGTAAGGGGACAGAACTAAATTAGAGAGGAGTGTGGTGGTTTGCATGGGCTGGCAAAGAACAGGACGCAGAGGAGGTCTGTTTTTGTGAAGTAAGCAGTTTATCGTATGGAGGCTTTGGTTTTACAACTGCAGGTAAATGCAGGTGCATTTGTTCATTGGGAGCAAGTCTTATGGCATCTGTAAGTTATGCGGAAAGATGTTTAATTGCCATCAATGTCTTTTCTATTTGCCATTCTACTAGCAAGAAATGGTGAAAATAATCTGGGAAAGGGAGAGTGGCTTTTGAAGAATGAGTTCCTAACTACAAAGCAGCAAAGTTTTCTTGTTGATGCCCTTACACATTTGTTGGTGCTGATGATCACACTTTGGGTGTAAGCATGTTGTGTTTAGATCCTGGTAGTATACGTTTCATTGTTTCTGCCAGTTTCTACTAGACTGTCAATATTTAAGATACCTTTTCCAAGGTTTGTAAACAGAACATTAGTACTGTATCCAGATTGTATAAGGACTGATCTTTCCTGTGTAACTTAGCTCATTACCTTTTTCAGTTTCTCCAGTAAATATATTGTTGTCGTATTTAGAGGAATGTAATGTAAATCCTCCCCTTTTTGGAGGACAGCTGCATTTTTATTGTATGTTTTTACATTTCAGCCTTTGATTACATTTCAACGTGCAGCAGTAACCCAATAAGTCCTTGTGTTTGTCATCTGCAGCAGTGGCTGGCATGAGTGAACTTCAGTGAAGTAGGTTTTCATGTATTGCTTAATTGGGTCAAACCAAATATACGCATGGTACTTTGGCATTACAAGGAAAAGCCATAAAAATAGAAATATAACGCAAGTAAATTTTGGTGTGTTTTTTCTCTTGCTTACTTAACAGCCTTTGCGCGTAAGAATTGAGAATAAAAATATTTCCATTCACAAAAATGAAAATAGCTTGAAAAGAGCTACTGTGTAGCCAGCAGAGTGCATCCAATAGCACTGCAGGTGGAGGCAGCCGCTGCAGGCTGTCATGAGGTGCCGAAGATTTGTCTTGTGCTGATGTCAGTTAATTGATAAATTCCACATATTCATTTTTTACTGCTGATGCTCTATCAAACCAATAAAATACATCTACAAGAACATCTTCAGCTGGAAGTCTGTTTCCATCCTGAGTGCAGTGTTGGAATCAGAATGTATTTCCCTCCTTACTTTAGATAGATCTCTTATTATAAAATACTGTCAGAGAAGTAGAATTGCCACCCGCTGAAACCAACATAAGTCATGTGCAAGTGAGAATATAAATGGATTTAGAGCTGTAGATAAGAGCTTTACTCTATTTGCTACACTCAGGCATCATCAGGTCTTCAGGCTGGGATACAGCTATATCTTGGCAGAGCAGGTTACCTGGTGAATATCTCCTTTTAGCTGTGGACAGTAGGCAAACGTTTACATGCTTGTTGATATAGTGAACGCTGATGTCTTACTAAGTCCTCAGGAGTGAACTGATTTAAAGGCCTGACCTCTCCCTACAGAGAGACAGCAAAGACCCACAAGTAGGCAGCTGCCTTGAGAGTATTCATGAGGATTATATTGTCTTTTGTCGTATCTTGCATAAATGTTGACTCTTTAGAGAAAAAGCCTTTTGCTGCAGTACACATACGGTAACTTAATCTTACATTTCCTCCTCAGCTGCCAGCTGCAGTTCTGGCATGTATGTCGTACTGTCTCCTGAAAGATGCTGCCTGCAACTATGAAAGGCCAAAGGAAGAAAGTATGTGAACGGTACAGCTCCAACAAGTAACCCGTGCTATAGCCTAATCAGTCATGGTTGTCTCCTGATTGTCTGGACTCTCGGTTCGAGTCTTCAAATGTAGCTAAAAATACTCTTAGAAGCTATTAGTCTCCCAGTTCCAGCTACAGTGTTCCCCAACATTATCCTAGCTCCACTGTCAACTAGTGAAACAATTGCTACGAGGGATGACTGATCTCAGTCGTTGTCTTGAATTTATTTAGCACTTGGACATGACAGTGGCTGTGTTTCATATCAGCTTTCTCCCAATACCATCATCATGTAGGAAGAAAAAATTGTCTTTCTCAGTACATAATGAGGCAAGTAGGAGTATGC
Source organism: Chroicocephalus ridibundus (assembly GCF_963924245.1). NCBI lineage: Eukaryota > Metazoa > Chordata > Aves > Charadriiformes > Laridae > Chroicocephalus > Chroicocephalus ridibundus. The sequence continues at coordinate 11,224,760 of NC_086292.1, forward strand.
AGTTTGTTTGCTCTCTGAAATTTTGGTGGTCCATCAGTTACCATGGTGATGACAGTGTGACACTTAGAATTTGATAGCACACACAAGAGGGTCCCTGCTTTGAGCAAGGACTAGATGGTACTGGTGCATGTGAGAGACTGTCTGTGGGCAAGATTCTTAATGGGTTATTGTGCTTGGGGACTTCAAATTCACATTCATCAAGACATTTGTCATTCCTTTAACTCATTAAATGAAAATATTCTACTTGGGTTGAAAAGTTTGTAGGATTTTTTTTTAATTATTTTGGCAAGCTGCATAAATTAAGCTAAATGCACTGCAGATTTCTCTCCGTCACTAATAGTTTTCTGCATGCTTCACATGGGAAGGTTTGTTTGCGTTTAGTTATTCTTCCACATATTTCTTCTTTAAGCAGAATTCTAGAGGTTTTTTTCCCCAATCTCTGTAGTATTACTGCTGCTGAAAATTTGAATCACTGTTTGAATCACTGTTCTCTGAGACCATTGGAAATATATGCATTTGGGTGATAAATTTGTTTTTCACACAGGCAGCAAATATCATATGGAAGAAATTATTCTAAGGAACAGAAGGCAGAGAGCTGCAGGATTCAAAGTAATTTTCCACTGAACAATAAGGATCAGATAGCTAACAGGGGTGAATCGAGCTGGAATTTTAAATCTTAACTCTGATATTTCAGGGTGAAATTTGGCCTTATGAATATCTGAATCACACACCACTACCCCAAGTGTAGATTTTGACTCTGTGTGGGAAACAATAGAAGAATGGATCCAATTTACTGGTCTGGATATCTTCTGATAAAATATTTGCAAAATTTCTGTGAATATTAATTCAGACACTGATTTACCTTCTTTAGGAACAATCAAAATACACTTTCTCACAAGCATATTCAAGATTTCAAAATGCTCCTGAAGAGCCTGTAACAGCTGTGTAGTATTGGGTCATTTTGCACAGCCATAATCCAGTTGTGTTATTGCAATAGGCCTTTCATGAGTGTTAAGTAGATTGTTAAGGAAACTTCTGTACTCTGTATTGCTATTTAACTTTCACTTACAATTGAGATTCCCCTACCTTACAGTTTTCCTTTAGTGCAGAATACAATGAAAAAGACTGTGGATCTGATATTCCTGATTTGTGAAGCAGGAAGCACTGGGAAGCATCTCAGTTCGCACTTCTACAGATGTTTTGCTGTACTGCACACTGCATTGTTTGTCCAGAACCTCAGACAACAGCCTGCAGTCATTCATTCTTTGGATTTTCACTCACCCGTAGCCTCAGGTTCTGGCTAGGGAAAATGGAAGGCTTTCTTATATTTTAAGGATTTTATTAATAATTTTTCAGTATGTAACTGCTGATTTGTCTACCACTGGGAACTGTTGGTGCTTTCCATTCAGTTCAGAAGTCGTTTTACGTAGGGTGGCTGCAACCTTTTCTTCTGCTGCCTCTGATAAATATTATATGTCTGACATTTGAGCCTTGCCTCTCACAGTCACTAGGATCCTTCTAATAGCAGAGCCTGAGGTCCTATTAGATGAAAAAACGAACTGTGCTGACCTCTAAGCATGTGAAATGCCTGTTCACCATGAAGTATCTTAAAAATGACCACAGCATCCCGGCTAGGAGCAATTTCAGTAGCTCAACTGATCATGCAAAAGCTCCACTTGGCTGACAGCGCAACATCTTGCCTACTGAATAACACAGCCTAGTTTCATATTAGCACCCCAGGATTTATATTAACTCTTTGTGATGCAGAAAAGTAAAATTCAAGGATATACATAGTATCTCCGGTAACTCAGCTGAATCATCACCACGCAAAGTGCTAGCATTTTTTTTCAATGACCATTAATCATTTGTTTATCCTTAATATTATATCCCAAGTGCATAAATTGTTAATATCTTCTTAATATACAAAGCAATACTTGCATCACTTTTTTCCTTGTATTTTAATTCTATGTTTGTAGAAAAAGGAGGAAGAGTAAAAATTGCACGTGGAATTTACTTGGAAGTACCTGTCTGGCTCTGGGGTCAGGCTCAAAAACTTAGTATGTTCAAAATATCACCAAAATTTCTCATACGTTTAAGGCTGAATAACTGTTTCCCTCCCCAAATTACTTTTGCTTTCATTCTCATAAGAAAAAACCCCCAGCCTTTTCCATATCCATACAAATATCCTGTTCATAATGCCTGTCAGCAGGCTGCATTTTTACATTTGGAGACTCTGAAATGGTCTGTCTAGTAAGTTCAAAATATAGACCCAAGCAATGGAAATTGTAGCCCCACATTTAGGACTTTGAAAGGCGTTAGAAAATGCACAGTCTAGAGAAGAAATAGACTTTCCCCTTAAACATTGCAGGACCTGCCCTTATTCAACACAATTATATTTATAAACATGAATAACTTTTCTCTTTTTAGATATTTCATGTCAGAGGCATCAAGAAAGTAGTCTTAATCTGTGCAGAATTTAGACAAACTAGGAAGATAATTTAAAAAAGGGTGAAAGATGGTAGGAAAGAATTACTTGGTGCAGGGTTTGATTAGATCTTAAATTACCACAGGTCTATAGAGGAGGCAGAGGCCTGGAGAAGAGCAAAGAGCTGAGACATGAAGCAAGTGGTTGACTGTGAGCTGAAAGGAGGAGAGAAAAGAGGAGACGCCAGGCTTAGAGAAACTGAGATGCTCTTCCAGGTTTAGCGGGTGGAGTGAAAGAAGCCCAATGACAAGGAGCTGAAAAGCATTCATATAACACTTCTGCAGTGTGCATACCTCACTTGCTCCTTGTTTCATTGATAGACACGCATATATTATAAAACTGTGCGTGGGAGCGCCACATGGTGGTTTCCTATATCTTTTAAAAAATCCATATGAAACACTTCATGACTTACCACCTGTCAGCTTCTGTAGGGTTTTTTTGCCTTTACTTTTTCAGTTGTTGAAGACAAATGTTTTCTGTCATTTGTTGGTTGCTCTCTCTGCCCACCTCCAGCCTTCCCCCAGCAGCTGCAGTAAATCGGCAACGCTTTACTGAAGAAGGTGACACTTCCTGGCTGCTGGTGACAGAAATCCCCCCACCTGCCTACAGACTACGCTTGCTCTGCGTGGTGCTCAGTGGTGGAATAGGGACAGGAGTGACAGAAAGCTTGGCTTTTTGGTGTTTGGGAGAACAATGTGTGAAGAAGAACGTGGGCTTGAGAAAAGGGGAGGTAGGAAGCGTCTGCAGTTTCTCAGGCTTGAGAGACTTGAGGGATGGTTCAGTCTGCACAGAGAAAACTTTCCATGACACCTAGATGGAAAAGATCTCTCCTGAGCAGAATTCAGAACCTGTGCCTTAACTGGTTTCTATTCCCCAATCATACATTAAATAGGATTCTGGAAAATGACGAACACGTATGGTGAGACACAACAGCAACAGCAAGAAATGGTCTTCTCTAGAGGGTGAGCGAGAGGCTGAGTGTAGGTAATGGGGATTTCAAGGTGATAAGAACAGCCTGAGAATGTGGGTAGATTCAGATGGGTTCTTACACGTAGCCAAGGACTGATGCTTGCAACTGTTTTTTTTTCAGTTCTCCCCTTTACAAGAAAAAAGATAATGTATAAATCTGTCAGACTAGAAGATACCGTAATAAATCTAACAAAAGCGTGGCATATTTACAGCTTTATGCATGCCGTTGTTGATGGATCTGGACAAGCAGCATGCTAATTGCTGTTCTCTAGAGAGGTTAGGAGGAGAAGAATCATTAAAGAAAAGCTCCTTGGCATAATAAAAAGTTGTGATTGTCTTTTCCAGCCTTCTTCTATGTGTCCATGGAGGATGGGATGGGTTACCTAATTTAAAAAAAATCATGTATTTTGTAGGACATTTCCCTAATATCCTTACTTGAGAACTGTTTTCAAGAAGAAAAAGGATGAATAAGGCAGGTATCGGCCCTGACAAGGATAAGCAACATTGGAATTAAAATGCAAAATGGATTATGTTCATTTGGAATTTTCTCTGTCATTTAGTAGAGGTTCTTTAATTTGTTTATCTCTTCCCTAAAATTGCCTATTGAATTTAATTAAGTGCACCATAGATTTATGAGTCAGGCCAATATGAAGAATTTTTTTTTTAAAGCAAGCTTATTTGTTCCTCCGATGAGTTTTCTCAAAGATGTTGTAATTATATGCCTGAATTACTGCTGGCACAGCAGAAAGTTCACTCAAATACAGCAATGGCAGATAGGCAAGGCACGTGTCATGGGCTCAATGAAATCTGTCAACCCCCATGGCCACGCATCTACATCCATCTGCATCAATTGCTTAAGAAATCACGTTGATGATGCATCTTTAAATTACTCATCATAGTCCTAATACTTTCAGATACATACATGATATTTCTCAAGTCATGACATATGTCCTATAATCCTGGCATGTTTGCTTTGCATGTTTGTTTAGACTCTTCTACACTTCTCTCTATCCTCTCTTTCAAGAAATATAAAAGAATATCTACTTGTCTAAAGTTATGCTCATACAAATGGCTAGCATATCTGAGGACTCAGTGAAATTTTGCCCATCCACAGCAGTAAAAACAATTGAATCATTTCATTGACCACAGTACTAAAGAGAGGAAAAAGTGAGTAAGTAAAAATTAGTTTTTGACTGTTTCTTGCTACAGCATTCCAGATAGGTGGTACATTAATGTTAATGAGGTAGCTAATCACAGTTTGTCATTGATGGATCTATAATCATTAATCCATGAAACTGTAGATTATTTCTCTAAATCGAGAGATAATAAGGGAACTGAGTTAGGTCTATTTCATGTGTCTAGCTCCCTTGAGAGAAGAGCTGTCATTCCTGTGAATAAGGGGCAGGTTATTTGTGTTCTGTGTGCCTGTATGTATTCTTCTTAAAGGTATTATATATACCTATAACTGAATGAGTAGGGTCTGACCCAGCTGTACCAAATTATCTCTGTCCATATCTATATGTATGTTTGAGCTCCTCTACCCTAATATGGCATTATCTTGTAGTCTTATCTTTTAGACCGTGCATAGAAACTGTCAGAATAATAATTTTCAAGCTTTAATTCTTTTATGACAATTGTTTGACAAATGAGTGTCTGAGTTTCAAGGGGAGGCTGCATGCTTGATGGGAATGAAAGCGAAGACATTTGCACAGGCATGTTACACATGTGTTTTTCTGTTCAGGTCCCTGAGTGTGAGATTCCTGGAAATCCTAGTACAAGCTGGAGCTCTCCAGATCTTTGGTTCAAGTCCGCAGTGGGAATTTTTAGGCTCGGGCTCCTGCAGTGGCACAGATCACATCCATTCAGGGTAGCGAGGGCTGGGGCTGCCCTGCAGACCACGAATGAAGGAGATTAAAGTAATTAGAGCCCGCGGGTACTGAGATACACTGAGTAACAGGGCTCTCCTTAGGGTGTTTGAGCCATGAAACTTCAGCAGTTTAACTGTAATTTCAGTCACAGCTGTCAGCATCCTAAGAGGCGTATTGTGTTTCAGAATCAACATATGCCGGCATTTCCAAAATGAATTTCTCCTCTATCCTAAGATTTCCACTTTATGGGAATCTTAAAATATCAGAATTTTCTCTACGTTGTTGTCTCTGTGTCCTGAAGAGTTTTGATCAGTGTTGATGCAGTTCTGCGTACCTTCTCTGGTCTTTGGTGCTTTCCGAGATGGGGAGATCAGATTTTATGCAGCAGCAGGCTCACTATGGAGTTATAAAATGGCATAATGGTGTTTTCTCTTTCATTCTCTCTTCCTTTCTAATAATTCCTAATGCTTTATTTGCATTTTCAAGTGCTTCTTAGTACCAAGCCAATGTTTTCATAGTACTATTGTAATTCTGAGATAGTTTTCCTGAAAGTTAATAGCTAGTTTAGATTTGGTCACTGAATATGTATAGTTAAGGTTACTTTTCCATGTGCGTTACTTTACATTTATTTACATTGAATTTTGCTTATAAGTTTATTGCCTAATCATTTCGTATCATGAAACTCCTGTGCAAGTCTTTGCAGTTTGCTTGCCTTGTTACTGCCCTGAATAATTTGTCACCAGTAGCAAATGTTGCTGCCCCTGCCACCCCATTTCCGTATCATTTTTGAAAATACTAAATAGCACAAGCTTCAGGGCATAGGCTTCATTTGAAGTCTTACTATTTATTCCTACTTTAGTTTCCTATCCTTTTAATCTGTTATTAATCCATAAAAAGACACCCCCATAGCATTTTATAAACCTTTGGTTAAGAAATGCTGCTGAAAACCTTTAGAAAATTCAAGTACAGCATATAAACTGTCTTGTCCTTGCCCTACAGAGAATCCTAACAAGTTTCAGTGGCATGACTTACCTGTATGAGAACTGTGTTGGCTCTTTTTTTATTGTAATGGGTTTGTTCCTGTGTCTGCTATTTCCTTTGCTCATTATTCTATGATTTGGTTGGGTGCAGATATACTTGCTGTAATTTGCTAGATCCCCTAAAAACTAATTTTAAAAAACTTAGCACCTGTTGGCTCATATTTATCATCTTCCACTCATCTTCATCTGATGCAAATAATATTTTAAGTGATCAGTGTAACAGGTCAATTTTATATTTAACGTTTATGATGCTTCTCTCTGTCCTATAATGTGTTAGTATTCCTTTAACCAGTTTGTTGTTTTTTTTAATGCCCCCTTCTCCTAACACATCAGTTTAAGAAAAATCCTCTTGTATATCCCCAAAGGTTGTTGAGTCTAAGTGGCTGTGCATATCTCAGGTACAGTAATTTATTAGCTTTCCTTCTATAGCATTATCCTTCTTGAATGTTCCCTTTTGTCTGTTGTCACTTGGTCCTGCAGAAAGACTGATAGCCTCCATGTTTTGGCTATGCATTGGGGATTTACTGTTAGTTTTAGTGTCGTCTTCACGTTGTTTCTCAACGGAAGTTCACAAGATCTTTTTTTTTTTTTCTTCATTTTTGCATTTTTGTACACAGCTTGCTAGATATTATGTTCTTTCCTGTTTTCCTTCTTGGAGACATTTGCACTGTTTGGAGCATATCTTCTTGCTTCTGATAGCCTCTGTTATTGAATCATACTGGTCTTTTTGAGCTATTAAAGGGTTTTTTTTTAATATGTTGTGAGTTTTAGCTAATGTCGTTATACAATCTATGACCTTCAAAAATATAAGTTTTTGGCTTCTGCTTCTTATATAGTTCCCTTTTTGAAATGAAGCACAGGTACAAAAGATTTTTCATTTCTACTATGGGAAATGTTGTGTCTGACTACATTATGGGACTCTTCCACAACACGGGGCCCTTGAAAGCAACATCCTGAGTAAGGTAACAGGCACCATTCAGAACGAAGTCGTGTTAGGTTTTTTCTTTTGGTCCCTAACAAGTTTCTCCAAAAAGCAAATGTTATCTTAAGTATTTTGTCTCATTATCACCTACATTGACACCTACCCAGTTTACGTGAACGTGGTTGAAATCTTCCATTATTGTTATGTTTTTTGTCCTTAAAGATCCTCTTCACAGTCATTGTCACCTTTATGGTAAATCAGTAATATAAACTGAATACTGTCCTTCTGTTACTAAGGACTGCAGTTGCAATCCATAGTGATGCCGTTCGTTGTTGATATATTTTATTTTTTTATCAAATTTCATTCCAAACTTTATTTAGTAAATAGCCTGTATATATTTGTTCTGGTTGCTTATTTTTAGGCTCAAATTTAGGACTTTGTTACAGCTTTTATTTGATGCTTCCTGCTTTCATTTGGTTGATTTTTGTCCTCTGCTTTGCTGGAGGATACAGAGCTCTTCTAACTTTCCTTCAGGGAGAATTGTTATCCGAAACTGTTATGTTCTACTCCTATCAACTTTCTCTGCTTTTTTGGCTCAGAAACATTCCCATAGAACTATTTTAAGTACCAGCACTGAAATAAATTTCCTTGAGAGTTAATGCCATATTCATCTCTGGACAAACATCTGTCAGGAGTGATATAGAGGCATTTGAACCTGCTTTGAGGCAAGGAGATGAACTTTTTGACCTCCAAGCATTCCTTCTAGCCCTATCATTTCTTTTAAATTGATAACTGGTTAAACAGATGCAGCTTCTGTAATCTTAACAAAGTACCAGATCCATGTCTCTTTTTTTTCTGTGGCTGGAGATTGGAGCTCCTCAGATATAAAGGTAGTGGATATTCTATTGAAGTCTCAGAGAGATGGGGATTCAGATGTATGCTAGCTTTTAATTACCATTTTGATTGAAGTAAAGAAAGATCTTTTCTTCTCCCCAAATTCCTTATAATATTGCCATCTGTAACGCCAGCAAATAGGCAAGCAGTGTTTGCTTCTAAGAAAGATAGTGTGGGTTTTTTGATTGGTGGTGACAGTATGTTCCCAGTCCTTCAAAATATCCTCTTTTTGGATAATTATTTCCTATGACGTGATGCAATTTGGCAGAATTCTTTCAACCATATTAGTCTGGTCAACTGTATTGAAAAACACAGAAGCAAAAACTCACACACTAATAGTAGCTGCAATGAAGAGCTGAAACATAGATTTTTATTTTTTTTCCTATTTATTTGTTAGTAAAAGTGTGTGCCACTGAACAGCACACCTCCAGTTATTGCTGTCGGTAGGTAACTATGCAGCCGAGGTTAAGTAGAGAACTTATGAATCCTAATGTAATACCCTTCTGCCTAAATGTACTGTCTGTGAAATCACTTTGGCTTTCACTCTGTATTTGTCTAAAATAGCACAAGGGGCAGTCATACCATACTTTATTCCACTTGCATTCAACATGACGCTTGCTAAGAATAGGTGGATATCATATTGTATAAAAAGTAGCATAATGGCATGTGACTGTATTTTCAATGAGGGAGGCAGTATGTGACTGTACTGTCAATGAGGCTGCTGCCTCACGCTTCGTTATGCAGTCCTGCTTTCATGAAATCAAAATCTGGATGACTCATCGTAACCACTCAAATATTGTCATAGTGTATCTTCATTGCACAAAACAGTATTTAAGACTTCCTAATCACATTACAAATAATCTTGATAATTCCATATGGTGCTGATAGCGAGCAATAGACTTCAGGAAATATTTTCAAAATATAAATTATGTAAAGATATAGACACTATATATATCTATGGGGTACACAAAATCCCTGACCAGAAGCTGAAGAAGGATGCAGATGAAAGCACTGACAGTGTTATTGAATTGTTAAATAGGAAAATCGACACAATGAATTTGACTTTTAATATGTCTTATTACAGCTGATTCAACATTTTTCTGGTAATTTCAAACTAGTTTCACTATTATAATCTACTTTAGTGTCCCTGGTAAAACTTGATGGTGCAAGTCACAAGGATATAGAGATAAGTTTATATGCTTTTGAATTTGAAATACAGAAAAGATTTTGAAGGGATGTTGGAGATGTTAACAAAAAATGGGGGAGCGGAAGAAAAATAGAAATAATAACAGAAGCACAATACTGAATGACTGAAAGAAAAAAAATGATATAAAATTTAGTGTTTCAAAAATTAATGCACACGGGAAAGATAAACTGAACTACAGATACACAACACTGGACTCTAAATCCTCTATTATTGTTCAGGGAAGAAATCTTTGAGTCATAGTGGACCTCTCCCTAAAGAATTAGTCCATTTCTTAGCAATAAAATAGAATTTGAAGTGTTATTAGTAAAGGAAATGAGAACAAATCTGAGAACATTGTTAAACCACCATATATTCCCCATTTGCCCGTGTGTTGAATGCACAGTTCTGGCTCTGCCCTGTCAGTGAGGGTATAGCCAGTGTTGGAAATGCATGGAGAAGGGTAACATGGATGGTCAAAGATGGTTAAAAGCGCTAAAAGGTTTCTCAGAGAGGACATACCAAAAGGACTGGGATTCGTCTGTCTAGAAAGGGAGATGATTGAGGGAAAATACGGTAGTTATCTATAAAATCACAAATAATTTGAAGATGGCAGGTAGATCACAAACATTTAATGTTTCCCATAACAGAAAGCTGGAAGTTCCTTACGCTGTTAGGCAGAAGATTTAGACAAATGAACAGATGTACTTTTTTTTTTGTTTTGAGTCCAAAACTGTAAATAGGTATAAAAAATAATTAGGTAGCTTACTAGAGAAAGGACACAGCAATGAAAATTAAACATGATTGCTTGGATACAGCCACTGTTTGGGTCAGGAGAACCTAAATTGTTGATACCTGGAAGCTGTGAGTTATATGCATCAATGGAAGTATCACTCCTTTTTGTTATATATTCCTTCCTTCCTGGTCACAGCTGGAGACAGTTGTACTTAAGACTAAACTAACATTTGCGCAGACCTACTACAGTATATCCAATGTTTCCACCTGGAAAACTAGCATGCAATAACTCAAGATGATTATAAGATTTTTATGTGCCGTTGAATAATTCAGAATCCCCAGTGTTTATGGATCTAAACCAGAGGTGATACGAGCTAGATAGAAAATCTGGTGTCTGGGAATTCTGGACCTCTGTCCATCATGGTCATCTGTGTTAATTTCCAGTATGCGAATATGAAATGATTACACCATCTCTGGTCTTCTTTCCATTCCTACCACTAATGTGCCCCATTCCTTTGTTTTTGTCTTGGATTGTAAGCTATTTGCAGAAAAAAACCCCAAACACGAAAGAACAAAATATCCTTCTGTGCATATTGCCTGATTTTTTTGGCAGAAACCTGAAGACACCACTGTAGTAAAATTACATTGGTTGATGCAAAGCACTGCTGAGGCAACACAGCTTCCGATGGATTTGCATGTAAGTTGAGCTCACCTCCACCTCCTCTCCTCGGTCCGCAGCCTCCCTGTCACACCCCCTGCTTGTCTGAGTGGGTCTGTGGCAGCGTCTGGTGTGATGTGCCAGCCGCCTGGCTAGGCACAGGTATGCAGCGATACACTGGGTCTTTCTCGTCTTTTAGCTATAGCTTTTGATGAAATATGCAGAAATTTGTATGTCTGAGACCTTTAGCCTTCTGTCAGATTGGCTGAAATTGTTCAACAGGTTTGAAATGTGCTTGAGGGAAAATAGCACGCTGACAGATGGCCAGGCAACACAACGACATATGCCTCATTTCTTGAAGAACCAGGTTAAAAATACGTCATTATAATAGACTTCAAGAACGAAGGCAAAGAGTGACAGGAAAACAATAGGTTAGAAAGTCAAGAATTGACTATTTGATATCTACTTCTGTCCCTGGATGATCCTTCAACTTCAGTAGGAAGTGCGTCCTGTTTTCACATGTCTTTTGGAGCTGCACGTTCTCACTGAATTTGTTGATTCCATCCCTTAGCTCTGACACATCAAAGCTTTCTGTCTTGCTCTGATAGATTATACCACATTGGGATTCATCACTAGTAACTGCCACTAGAGAATGGGTGAAATTATAAGTTACGTATAGTATATAGCTATAACTTATAGTATATAGTGTTATAGTATATCGCTATTAGCTATATATTAGTTATAAATAGCGGGTTAAAGGTCTCCTTGTAGAAAGCTAAAAAGTGAGGTGAATTGTATATTGTTTAAATTCCTTTTACAAAATTTTCTGTTACATTAGTGTTCTTGAAAATGAGAGGTTAATAGCATTGGTTACAGCTGTGTAATATTGGCTGGTGTTTTGCAAGCATGCCAACTCATTCTAAACTTGACTTTTAAAAGCCTGCTTAGTGGAAATTCCTAGACTATTTAAAAAAGAATTTCCTAACCATTCTCAAGAAGTGACTTTGCTGTGCTAAATGTTATTTGAAATTAATGGGAGTTTTCCATAACGGAATGGGCAGAATCACTTCTGAATGTTCTGGAGATGGTATGTGGATAAATAGATTACAGTAATTTCACAGGGCTATTTTTCACTTTGAAATCGATTCTATGCCCACTCTGTGAAGTCAGCACATGAACACAGTGTATCACGTATTTTTCACTCTTCCGTTTCCCTCAATTCCCTGGTCATATCAAGAGGGACAAAGTATTTTTTCTTCCTCTGCTTTTCTTTGTTACTGAGTGGCTACAGCTGTCATCGTATTTTAGTTGAAGGAGAGCAACAGTCTAAATGTTTGTTTGTTTTGTTGCACCGGTTTTATTTGTGAGACTGTTTTCGTGAAAAGCTGTCTGCTTATAGTGGAGGGTTGTAACTGTCCTTGTGTGGACAAAGAATATATATTAAAAATGGAAATCAGGAAGAATTCTTCTGCTAACAAGAAAAAAATTATTATATTATACCCATTTAGAGATGTGGAATTAATATCCTTAGATTTTTAGTAGCAGCGGGTTAATTAAAACAATCACCTCTCCCTTTTTAGTGTTAGAAAACTGCTTCATCCCATGAGATAAAGTATTATGAAACATGTTAACTACAGCACTTCAGGATGACAACATCCTGCACACAGTAGAAATAAGCAAGAACTTTATCAGTTCTCTGTCATACACAGTATTAGTAAATAGATTAAACAAAAGGAAAACTCTATGTCTGATGTTTTAATTATCCTATACCGTAAAGGTAGATAATATTTAGATTGCGTCCTAGTTTCCTTTAGTACGAGTGCTCCATAACCAAGGAAGCTAATTACTAATAAAGGGCTAATTGCATGAGCAGGGAATCCATGGTAAGGTATCTACATGCCCAGTGTTTACACTCACACATACAGAGTAGTGTTGCTATGTTACAAGATATTACTGTAAAAATAAGGAAATGGGTTTTGCTGAGTTCCCTGAAGCAGACAAAATGTTGTTCTCTGGCAAAGTCTGCCAATGGAGACTAGCAGAGGGAAGTAAGGTAGGCCTAATCAAACATTTGTGCTTTTAAACTCAGTCATTGCATTTGACATTTAGGACAATCCATTTAAAAGTTGCAATATTTTTATTTACTGGGTTAAATTTTCTAAAGTTGCTTTAGTACAAGATATTTGGAAGAAATCTAATAAACAAGCATCACTGGAAGATACAATTGCAATCACTCTTCTTACCCAGGCTTGCCTCATACCTCATTGGGTTACGGTTAGTGCTGCTCTCCTGTCATAGCGGAGTCTGCCAGCACACTGACTTTAGCGTACTGATTTCATCAAACTGGTGTATTATAGGCAGATCCTTCCTCTTCTGCTCTTCTCCCAGGTGAATCTATTTGCCTGTTACCTTCCCACCTCCAAGACCTGGCTCACTGGAGCTTTCACCCGTAGTGCTGTAATCTGTTACTGTGTGACTTCTTAAATATTGTATTTTAGGTATTGTGTTTTGATTGTGTTTAGATTTACATATAGGTGTTGTGTATTATTTTATATAGCTGATAGGTTTTTTTTTTTATTTGTTCCCTTTATTATCTGAGTTTTCAAGGATTATGTTAAAACAAACTCGCAATCAAACTTGTCAATACCAATGGAATAAAAAATGTCTGACTCTGCCAGACTAGTCTTCAGTGATCGCCTTCATCCTCTGGGGAGCCGTACCTTTAAGATGCCCAGATGAATCAGTTGTGTTTTGCAGATGCTTCCATTGCACCATACTGACCAGGTGCTTAGAGGGAAGCCTTCTCAGATTGCCTTCTCAGTTGTCTTTTATTTTCATGTATTTTCGAGTATCATGTCCTGCAATTTAATACACAGAATCTGATCCAGATTGCCATCCTGTTGGCTTCTCACTAGTTTTCTGTGAAGACATCTCAATGAATTCAGATTCCGATGTGAATCTAGTTAGGCTGCTACTGCTGCCAACCCCAAATGTAGAACATAAGGAATGATGTTCAGAAAAGGTTCGTTCTTCTTTCAGGGCATTTTTAATGAGAAATGATCTTTCACCCATGAGTCTATTTCCCTTCGCAATGGTGAATATATAAAGTTTGGTGTCCAAGTAGAATTTCATCGTGGCTCTCGGTGAATTGTTCAAATTCTCTGAGGCACTAATTTCAAGATAAGACATTTTTTTAATGAATTAGGCAAGTGAACTTATTACACTATGAAAGTGTTGTAATAAAATATGTTTCTATTTTCAGAGTGGTTTTAGATGGGATTTGCAAGACATTTGCATATATGGCATGGCTTTGCCTGTATGTTGCAAGATAATTCATGCAGTTTGAGATAATTTCTACCAGCTCTTCTTTGGATCTATCAGACAGTATTGCTATTTATAAAGCTACTGTGAAGTAAATCAGATGCTTATCATATTAATTGAAATATATTACAGTGTATAATACAAGGATAGCAAATCCAGTGTGTACCAGATCACATATGTTAGTAATTCTCTACTGCGAGACACTGAGAGAATAATAGTAGCTAAAGAGAATCAAAGGGCCTCTATATGTCTTTTCTTCCTCTTGATGTTTAATGAAAGCAACATTAATATCAAGCTTTATGCTGGTGCTATTTAACTTTTAACTTACTGGGTTCGTATTTCTGTGTTTAATTACATAGTTCAATTCAAGGGGCAACTATTATGTACACTAATAACTTAGGCATACACTTCACTTAGAGCTGAACATCAAAAAATCTCATATTGTAGGATTATATCCACTATCTACAGCCCTCTTTGATACCGTCAGCTTCTGAAAACAAAGGGTAGTCAGATAAATTGACTCTTTTATTCCTTCCTGGGGGAACTCAACGAAAAAAAGAGTCCCTGAGAAATTTCAATCTGGCAAATATAATTCAGACATTGGGTCAATTGTCTGGAGGTGGAATTAATGTACTACTGCATTGTGTTAGCAGCAGATAAGAATGCTACCATCAGGTGTGGAGTAGCTGTGGGTAATTGGGATAGCGCAGCAGGTCAGCAGATGCTGTAACAGATACTGATTTATCAATACCCAGAAGAGGAAATTAAAAATTCTGTTAAATTTGGGAGTTTAGGAAGTTTTAGGTTGCCATGCCTAGTCACAGCTTATACACTGGATTGCAGTCATGAAAATTATCAGTGCGTTTCAGTTGTATGTGATGATTTCGGTGTTTACGCTACAGTGGATGAGCCTTGGCTGTTCACAGAAACCTTAAGAAGCGTGGATGTGACTGCCAGAATTCTACAGGTTGGTAGTTCAGCAACCCAGATGTGACTCTGAAGATGCTCAAAGAATAAAACGGTACAGAACAGAGGGGTATAGTAATAAAATATAGTATTTTGAAATTGTCTTTTAGAATTATTATACAGGGTGAAAACAGACATATGTATTTTTAGATTAGCATACTGAGTTAATTCCCATTGCAATTTTTAGGCTTTGCCTAGGACTTCTAATACCTCACCAATAAAGTATGTCTGAGCAAACAGTATTAGGTATCTCTTTACCGATAAATAGATGCATGACATAAAGTAAAGGAGTGTGTTTGCAAAGTGTTTCTTTAAGATTAAGTTATGAGAGCATTACTGCTCTTGAAAAATACCAAAATCTATGGCTACCCTAAAACCTAGGGCTGGAGTTTATAGATATTACACCAGCTACATCTGGGAGGCAGGAGACTGATGGGATAGGGATGGAGAAATAAAGAGGTAGAAAAAAAAACTTCTGAGGTAAACATTTTTAGTTTTGACAGGAAGCTGGTGGTGGCTAAGTAAATTTGTTAAAGATTTGGAGAGGCATTGCATAAACAACAAGAATGCCTATATTTTTGGTGTAGGTGAAATCATAAATGAGCATAAAGAGGTATACAATTCTGCTTTTGATTAATGCTAACATATAATAGAAGCATATATGTGTGGGCCAGATAAAGTTATCTATGTGTCTCATTGTATTCATGGGTGACTGCCTTGTCCCATTTATTAGGCAGTGCTGTATTCTTCCATTGTTCTGTTTTTCTGACTATCAGGGAGAATGGTTGAAACACCTTCATCATCTTTGCTCCCTTTTGCTTCAGGCTGTTAGCACGGGTGTTGCAGATACCCAGAAAAAATAGCATATTCATAGACAGTACTTTGTATCAGCAGGCTTGAGGGGAAACAAGCAGCTGGAGGCAGAAAGCAAGCTCTGGTTGAGAATATTTTTGAAGTATGAAAGAACAGTGCTTGCCTTTAATAGCTGTTATGGAATAGCTGAACAGTTTTGCCAGAAAGATCTTCAGAACCATGTGCTAACGTTCTTCTTTCACATCACTCATAGGTTTTCTGTACATTTCTTTCCTAAATAGGTACACTGTGTAAGTATAGCTTTCCTCTTAGTAGAGCAAGACTTGGAGAGTTTTACTTAAGCTCAGAGTTCAGCCCTGGGGGAACATGGAGAAAACTCTGTGCTTAAGAAAGTATAGCAAAAGAGTTGAAATCCAAATTTCTGAGAAAATAAGGATGACTGAAAATACTGTGAAACTGATAGAATGACACAAATACAACAGGGAAGAGAGTTTACTCCAGAGCTTCTCATCTTCTCATAAGTTCATTATAACAATGCATTATTCAGTCTTGCTTTACTGGATAAATACAAAACACTAATTTGTGTATAATGGAAGACAGAGATTTTGCCCTTTCTAGTATGTGCAATCATTCATTTGGAATGATTGGTTGTACGGATCTGCACATTGCACAACATGGGGTTATTTATTTGTTTTATAATAACAACATATAAAAGAAAAAAATGATATTTGTATAGCTGAAGTTTCTTTCCACCTCTTCAGAAGCCTCAGGCTCTTCTACCTGGGCATCACAGTTCTAACCTACGAATGTGATGTGCAAAATCTGGGTTCCTGAAAGAGTATCCTCAGGTCCCTTCAGAGACTTAACAACGGCAGAGCAAAGCACGCCCAATTTGTAAAATCTTCTGCTGTTTCACAATCATGTATCCTTTGGGAAGCAGCATTTGATGAGGACATAGTTTCAAATTTGACTTCGTATTCCCTTGGTTTTGGTGTTCCTGTCACAATCCTATTGTTAATTGACTGTAAGGAGTAATTTAATTTCCTCTGTCAACCTAGGGCTGTCTGTTTAGCTTCTCTGTATTTAGCAGAGGCCCGTTAATCCATGCTATTGACTCAGAAGTCCATCAGTATAGCAGCAATAAAGACAACTTTCTTTGGTTTTGGTCTCTACAGAATTCTGCTAACCTGTGTATGACTATTCATGTGGGAATCATAAATGCTGGCTCTCAGGGAGTTGAAACGTGAGTGAAATTTCCCAGCATTAGGGGCATTCCCTTGATTATAAGTTTGCTGACTTTTCCATGCAGCCACTGCTACTGGTTGAATATATTAAGACTTTTTTTTTTTTTTTTAATAGGTGTATATGTGTCAGTTCTAGTGTAGCTCTCTATTAAGGACTGGCTAGAATTCTCATCTTCTGGGGATATTTAAAAAAAATCTTAGACCTCAAATCTAATATAGAAGTCCCTAATCAATAGATGTCAATAGCTCACTATTTTGTAAAATAGTTACCCTACACTTCCTTGGCAAAACAAATATTCATTATACAGGAAAACCTCATTTAAGGTGTGTAGAATTAACTTTTAAAGAAAATCTATTGATGCAAATAAGAAAAAACTTTTCACAAGTTTTTTACTTCATTGCACCAGATGTTTATTTGATGGTGAATACAATATAATGATTGTAGTTTTGGGAAATCTTGGGATTTTGGATAACATTGCAGGACTTTGCAGCGTCACCTAGTAACCCACCCATGCTGCAGAATATCTGTTACTGTTTTCAACGTTGCACTCAGATTAGGCTTGGTTTACAAGGCTAGAAATAGATGAAAATTCCTCAGAAGAGCTTTGTTTTGGCAAAGCAGCAATTCTGTCTCTAATAAAAAATAAAGTTTTGTAATTGCAAATTGTCTCTTTAACGAGGTCTTTAAACTTTTTCCCACAGGGAAGTTTGTTTTAAAATGATGAAAAAGTTAATGAATCATCATAAAGTGACTCATGTTAGAAGATATTTGCAAAGTGGTTGTCACGATCAACTCGTCTGAATCATCTGGAACAGTTTTTGTCAGGGAGGCAAAGTTGTCAGCTTTCCCTAAACAATGAGATGCAGAATAGCAGCAGTGTGATTAGAGATCTCTCAAAGTCATCACGATAATCTGCTCTATGATTTTGCTGATTTCAGAATACTGAATGGTCTGACATTAGTTGCAGCCAAAAGACAACATTAAATGAAAAAGACATTTCTAAAGTGGAACGTTCAAGTTTTAGGTTATTCCTACATCTAGATGTGATCTTAATTTACAGTTTCTAATTACTCTGTCACGTTATATTTTTCCACCTTGTGTGTTGCACAGTGAATGGAGAGCAACTCATTTCCTCTGGCATCCTTAGAAGGCAGTGATGGGATTCATTTAATGCCAATCAATCAAACTGGAATTGGTTATATGGTTTTTTTTGAAGATTTCTGTGACTTTCTGGGGCATAATCCCATTTTGAAAAGTGATTTAGATGCTTTCAAACCTTGTATTGAGAATTAGGCCTTACGGAGTGGAGCTATCCATAAATACATCAATGTATTTATCAATTTCTCTTGCAAGACCCCTGGGATATTCAAAGGTATTACCATCATTGGAGGGAGGATGTAGTGTCAGTCCCACGAGGAACAGCCAAAGGCTGAATCACTTTAGGTGGCATTTCCTCTCAAATTCAGCTTTAGACCACTTCTGGGAAATTTCGGCTCAAGTAATTACACAAAGTTGTAGTCAGCCATACACAGGGTTGTGTAAGCGAAACACAGGTTCTGCTGGTGGCACTGTAACCCCAAAAGCTCCACCTTGGCGAACACTACCCAGAGAGCACTGCGGAGCTGCTGGCCACAAGCATCTGATCTGTGTCTGTGGCAGACACACAGCTTGTGGGCGGCGAATACGCAGCCTCAGCGCCGGAGCCCACCCCGAGAGCGTGCAGCCGGCTCACAAGAGGGAGCGCCCTTCTGGAGGTGCATCTTTGCCTGGATTTTGTGGTTAGTCGTGCTCTGTGATTCACAGAGAGTTACCCAACAAAGTTTCATGTTGCGTTTGGGATTCTTCCTCTCCTCATTCTCACATTAGTGATAATTTTAACTTGCTAAAAAAAAAAAAAGAAAAAATATTAAGGTCACAGCTTTCACTTGCAAAATACCTAAAATTAATCTATTGAATGTTCCCTTGGGCTTATGCCTTTACCCCCATATCTCTTTGAAAGCACAGATGTACATCTGTTTCAGCATAATGGCTTTCCACAATATATCAAAGGAAGTGTGACTTTCCACAATGTATCAAAAGCATATTAACATCTAAATTCTTTGTTTGATTCTGACAGGTGGTCAGTTATCATCTTCTTTCTCTAAATGATTTTTTTTCCCCATAAACCCAGCACATATATTTCTAATACTTCCCTTTTGCTAATACAGCCTTCTTTTCATTTTTTAGGTGTTGGCATCTGAAGCTAATTTTCCTCTTCTCATCCCCTCTGTGGTTTTCCTTCCCCCCAAAACTGCCTTTACTTTTTATTTTTCCCCTTTTATTCCTGTATATCGTTGCTGAGTTGTCCTCCCCCCTGGTTCTCACTAGTGCTCTGGAGCAGTAGCTGCACAGAAAATTCAGTTTCAGTGGTGCTATTTCTGGATGCTGCCATCTGCCAGGTTTTACTTCCATTTCAAACAAACTTTCAGTTCAGTTTCATCTTTCATTTTGAGGCACAGCTGCTCATGAATGCTTGGTAATCACTGGTGTGCAGCACACACCTGTAGCCAAATATATAAAGGAAATAGAAAGAAAGAGCTATATATTCCAAGCTTGTTAGCTATTAAACAGGTTAGGCATGAAATGGGGACTCTGTTATCTTTGCTTGTGCAGATCTTTATTTTATAAACAATATTTTCTCAAAGGAGTAATAAAGAAGAGCAAACACAGAAGAAGGATTACCAAGCTCCTCTTAGAGTGAACCTTTGCCAATAACAAGTTTATCAGGGCAGTGCATGTGCAGGGGGCTTGGCATACTGTTAATTTGTCGCTACCACCAAATTAACTATGCTCTATTTTGTTTTCTTTCCAATTTTACATCCTTGATTACATATTCATAAAACTGTCCGTCCTTCCAAGCATAAATACAACTGCTTTGAAAATATAATTGTGTGTGTTTATCAAGCACCTAATTTGTTTTACTTGCCAGCTACTAATTACATAGGAAATATAAATGAATTGCAGGTCATATATTCCATTTGAAACACTAACAGAAAAACTTTCCAAATCACCAAATTGAATTTAAGTTGCAGTACGGGACACACAACATGCAGTACTGTCTGCAGCAGTACTAGTCAAAGAAAACAAACATTTGAGCCGATAGCACATTAAAATTTGTCAAAACATACTGAGTGATGTGTGCGTTCTGTTTAAAGTGAATTGTTTTGGTAGCCGAGAGAGCTTTCTCTCTCTTTGGTTTCCAGATAATCTGAGTCTATCACTGCTAAAACTTGTTTATAGTACAGCAGAGAAAATCAAATGGAAAACAGACTGAGAACACACAAAGATTTGGTTTTATCCACCATGTCGTTCATTTTATGTCTCATCCATTTTCTGAAAGAGATATGTAAATTCGGTCTTGCTTCTGAGTTGGATTATTGTACCATCTCAATCCATTCAAAGTAATAAAATGAGATTTAATAGACTATGTTAGTTAATTGTTTGGGAAACATGGAGTTTTAATCACTGTGACAACCACAGATCTGGGAGTAGCGAGCAGAATGTCTTTTGCATATGTAACAACTCTTGCAGAAATTTGGTATTAGCCAGGAAATGACAACTTTCACACTGGTCTTAACACTACTGCTTGGAATTTGTATAACACTGAACACACATTGCCTAATTAAGCTTAGTAACACATTTGTGGGGTAGGTCACTAAACATACATACAATCCTGGTCATTTGGAATTTCAGTAGAGGGAAAGAAGAGCAGTGACTTTTAACAAGGAAACTGATGCTAATAGAGCATGTTATGAAGAAAAAGATTATCCAGCAGGAATAGAGTTGTAGTTTTTAACTGCATTGAAACCCCACAGCATACACAGGGCTGAACTCATATTATGTGCTTGTAAATAAGTTTTTCTGTAGGTAATTTCAAATGTACATGACTGGATTATCAGACAGGTATTTGGGAGGCATCAAAGCATTGCTCACGGGATTTTTCCCTTTCGTTTGCTGTAGCCTGATATTGACGTTACTAGAAAAGTCTATCTACTTCTCCTTTTCTATGAAAACTTAGGGAATTAAGACTGCTGCCCCATGGCATATGATTGGGTTTCCAGTCCTTGGTTCTTTTCATATCGGAAGCACCAACCATGCAGAAGCATAACCTTCAAAGATGAGAGGTGCACATGGTGTTGACAGACGATTACTATATGCTATCATTATACATAATATAGGTGTGTTTGAATTCGGAATTTTGTAGGTTGAAAGACTTATGTGGATTTCACTGTACTTCAGCTTAGATCCTATAATAGTTTTTGCACATAGTTTTCCTTTATTCATATTAATTGCAGATGCTGATGCTTCCGACTTGCTTGTGCTTGTTTTGCTTTCCCTATCTCTTTACTTTTCATGATTTTCATTTGTAGTTAGTTGCGTTGGCTGTCATTGAAGGAAGACGTGGTTGGGGAAAATCACAGTTTCTAATGCTGTCTGCAGGTAGTTTGGGATATTTATTATTAATAAGCAGGAAAGGACGGAGCACAGAAAACCTGGAAATAAACCTAGTATCCAGAATACAAGGGTAGTGTGGTATTAGTGTGGCAAAAATGGAGAAATCAAATGTTCTCTTCCATGATGGTAGATCACAGCTTATTAATAAAATATATATTGCTTACATGGTCTTTTAGCACATTTTGCCTGGAAATCCAATAGAACAGTTGGACTAATTAAAATGTATTAAGCTGTTATAAAATAGAATGAGATAAGCAGAAATGTATTGACTTTCTCCAGTCATAGAATATTTAAACATAGAGAGTAGAAGTTGAAGTGTTTTTTGCAAATAGGATTCACTGAATATGTATAAAGTGTATAGTTTCTATCTCTGACATCGTTGTTTCTCTCCTTTTTTTTTCTGCTTGAGTTAAGAAAATACGTCTCCAATTGTTAACCTTTCAGATCGCAGTGGCTTTAGGGGAGTCATCTGAGATTTAGGGTAAGGACTACTGCACTTATTTAGCCATGCCAACAAAAGTAGATTTTGGCCCAGGTTATCAAATGCTGCACATGTCTCAGTGACCTACTGCACTGTGTCATTTCTGTCTTTTTTTTATCTGGTGAAAGGAGAGGATAAAAGATCATTCTAAGCTTGTTTGAGAAGCCAGTTTATGGACTGTATTTCCCAGTGGTTTGTGTTACACAAGATTGTTTTAGTAACTATTTTGAGTGGTAGAAATGTCCTTGGTGCCATCAACCTAAATTTTGTCAAAACACAGTAACATGCTGAAAGTGCATAATTGGAGCAGTCAGTGGCAGCGCTGATGGAATGCTCATTCTCATGGCATTTCCAGCGAGGCTCGCAGAGGTGCTGGGTCAAAAGATTTGCCTTTTTCCTATTGTTCATAAAGATGCACTTTATAAGTGTGTGTAAACCTTCAGTGTTGTGTATAAGCATCCTTATTTTGCAGTTTCAGAGCAGAAAGGACCTATGTATCTCTTTTTTATCCCTTTTTTTGCCTTTTTTATGTGATGTTTTCCTTACATTTCACCAAAGTATGCTTGGATTGACCTTGGTGACTTGGTTAATTTGAGCATTTTGTTTCTCAGCTTGTGTACTGAAAGAAGAAATTAGAACAGACTGAGTTGTCCACAGAACACCAACTCTGTTAACTAGTAAGGACTTCATTAGGGGAAATTTGCCTAAATAATTCTAGGAGCCAAAACTGCAGAGTAGGCAAAATACCCCAAAGCAGCTGCTGAGGTAAAATAACAACGTCAAATTTTTATCTGCTGAGGTTAAATATCTGACTTCAGATTTGCTGGGCATTTTGATCTTGAAGCAGAAACACTGGTGCTTCTCAGCACCATGTTAGAGTGCTGAGCAACCTCACGTGTCGTCTTTGCTCTTTTGCACACAATTTTTGAAACTTCAGAACTTGGAAAGAAACAAATATCCAGAATCTGACCAATGTCTTGTAGGGCCGTAAGGGGGAAGAAGAGAAATGCAGGAGTCTGCATTGGCTTTATGATATAATATTTAAATAGGTAAGATATCCTCATGCAAAGCTGCAACTAATATGCAGAAACTGAAGTCAGTGCAGGGGCAATGTAATTCCTCCAGGCTGTTGAGGATGAATCTTGTGCAGCGCTTCAAATAACAGAACATCTTTTAAAAAGTGTTTCATCTCATTTTAAAGGCTTACATTGGGAGAAGTCTATTGCCATCAATGAAAAACTGTTCCAATGTTTAATTAGCCTTTGTGACGGTAAATTATTTCTTATTCCATTTTGAATTTGTATGACTTCAGCTCCCATCTGTTGGGTCTTGTTTTTACTTTGTCAACAACTTCAAAAAGCTGCCACCACAGCTATCTCTTTCACCTGTATGTACAGTGAACAAGCTACAGCTGAAGCCTTTCTTGAAAGCTAAATATATTTAATGCCTTAAGCCCTGCGTTGTAAGGTATGTTTCCCAGCTAGTGAATCACATTTGTGGCTCTCCTTTAAACTGCTCATCACTTTTTCACATCTTCCTTGAATTAGTCTGGGATCAACAGCCTAATAACAGTTTCACTGATGTTGGGCTTAGAGGTGATATTGACTTTGTTCTTCTTCAGTTGTCGTCTTTTTAAACATTCAGGGATGGTATTAGTCCTTTCTGCCACTGCAGACTATTGGGAAATCATCTTGAGGCAATTACCTGTGATGGTCCCTAGGCTTTTCCCTGTTTTTGATTGAACACTATGACTTGTCTCCAAATGTATTACATGGCAAACGGCTGTATTAAAATGTATTTTACTTACGGTGGTTAACTGGCAGTAAATATCATGTTTATACCTTCTGTTAATGTGTAAGATGTCTAGTCACGGTTGCCCTTTCTGCATTGCCTTTGCCCTTTTAAATACACAAACTAAGCCGGCAGCCCAACCTCCCTTTAAAAATTTCCTGCTTTCTGAGACATGCTGAAAGTAGACCTCAGTGGTTCAGAGAGATCTTCAGCTCTCTGCTCAACATCTGGGCCTGTTAATTTTGAAACAGTAGTAGCTTGGGCTGGCTCCTTCGTGTCTTCAGGAAAATTTCCTTTTTGTACTTTCATTCACAATGGTATCCATCAAATATAAACCAGAAACATCTGTTCAACTTTTCTACATTGATTGAAAAAAATACAAATATCTGCTCAAGTAATGGATTTCTCTTTCATCTAGAATTCTCTTTTCCTCTTATGTTTTCAAGTTCTGTTGTACTGTATTTAACCTATTGGCCACGCATATTTCATTGCTTTAACTTCTACTATCTGTCACTAATGTTTTAGAATTAGTAACGTGTTAATAGCTACTTTATTTTCCACATGGAAAGTCCAGATTGTATTGTTATTTTCATATTTCCCTTTCACCAAAACAGTACTTGTGATAATGTAATTCTTTTGAATACAGCAATGGAATTCTAACTGTTTGACTAAACTTTTTAGATATTTTCACTAATTTTATGAATGTTAGGTACTAAAAGGATGAAATGTAGAAATAAAAAATTGAATATGAATCTGAACTCCCTTAAAAGGTGAATTTTCGTTGCTTTTCAATGGGATTTGGGAACCCGTCTCTCCTTAGCCTCCCTGAAGATCATAGTCTAAAT
Organism: Chroicocephalus ridibundus; assembly: GCF_963924245.1. Taxonomy (NCBI): domain Eukaryota; kingdom Metazoa; phylum Chordata; class Aves; order Charadriiformes; family Laridae; genus Chroicocephalus; species Chroicocephalus ridibundus. The sequence goes on from NC_086292.1 coordinate 11,249,470, forward strand.
CTGGACAAATACTCTGTTACATATGGAGAATTAGCTTGCAAACTGCTCATTTTATCCTTTTATTCTTCTGAAATACCATAGGGACCCTTAACGTTTTATTCTAGATCTAGCGATATCAGCAATGTTTCAGCAGCAGTTCCCTTTTTACATACAGGGGAGGCATCTGAATCTTCAGTTTTTCCTGCAGCTAGATGAAGTTCTGCACCAACTTTCCACCTTCAAATGGTCTTTGTTGTCCTTAAAAAAACAAGCAAGCAAGCAAGCAAACAACAAACAAAACCCTAACAAAACTTTGGGTAAAAAGGAGAAACTGAAATCTAAGGTAAACCTGAGTTTGCTGCGACCCTGCATTTACCCCTACATTTGTATTATGATGACGCTCCAGTGTAGCCTCAATAAAAAGTCCTCCTAAAATGAGGCAAAATGCAGCATTAGACGTTGGGTCAACTGTTACATGCTCTTGATGTTCTTGACAGTGCTGTCCCTCAGCCACATCTGACTGAATAAGGATGTTAATACTGGCCCCATAGAAAGTGATCAGACAGCAAGCTTTTTGTAGCTTAATTAAAATACTTTACCATTATATCATATCCTTCCCCATCTTCTATGTTGAAGCTTGTCTTGTTTGGTTAAGCAGATGCATAAATGACATTGCTGCCAGAGCACGTATTATGGATAGTGAAGCCATCTCCCCTGTTGAGTGATCTTTTCTGCTCAGAAACTTTGACCATACAATTTTAATGTTGATTTGGAGATATAGAAGCTATTTCATGGATGGAAGAAAAACACAAATCAAGAGTTGACAGGTAAAATTTGCAACAGTGATGATTAGAAGAGCTGTAAGGAGAAAAAAGCATCTTAATGAATGAGAAAAAAAGGAGAGGTTTTTAAAATAAGTCAAACAAAAAGATGGGGATCTTACTCTCCCCTCATAAGTGTGTCCCCTCAGGAGTCAAGCAATGTAGCTGGTGGGATTACAGATGGAGCGGGCAGGAGATCCTGGCCTATTGGTTCTGTTTCATTAGGTAGATGGCTCAAGTGCGCTGAGCCCTGGTGCTTCAGGGTGTTGTATCTTTGTGTGACATGGGATCATGAAGCCCAGACAGGCTCTCCACATTCTGTCTTCTGAAATAAATAAGTAAATACATTTTTTTCATCTGGGTTTTGATTTTAATCTAGGCAGCACTACTCACTGAGGAATTTATGAGACTTTAATATTAAAATGATTTCTGTTGAATAGTGTGATCTTTGATACTCATTGTAATTTCCTGAGAACTCCTTGGACAAAAATATTTGGATGATTGATGCATTTATGAAAACATATCTCAAGCTGCAAAATGTTTAGATCTAAGTGTCATGCCTGCAATATAAAAAAAAACCAAAACCTTATATAATTATTATCTTGGTTAGAGTCAGGGTGAATACAGGCTAAGAACCCGATTCTGCAGAGATGTGAGTGTTTTGGAAGTAGCGCAGGACTGGGAGATTTTGCCAAAGTCTGAATGAGTGGGACCTCAAGCCTCCAGGCTCTTTACAAATTTAAAGCAATTGCAATTAAAGCTGCTGCAGGAGTCTGCACAGAAGGACCTTGCTATACCACACTGTGCTGTTCAGATCGTCTGTCTGACTATAATTGCACAGAGCTGCATTTCTTTACCAGTCCTTCTGATATTATTCACTGTGCAGCTGAAGAAGGCTCTGCTGCATCCCCAGACCGCTCCACATACTCATTAGCTGTTATTAGCATTCCACTGACACCCACTTTGTCCAAAGAATGCACTGTACTAGGCACTGTGCCTGCGTGTGCATACATACAGCAAAAGCCGGTACTTGCTGCAGAGACTGCATGGCCCAAGACCTGCGACGGACTTTGCACGATGCAGAATCGTGCTGTTTGGAACGAGGGTCGGTGCAGGCTTGTGTTTTCTGGAAGATCGCAGCTCATTGCAGGACAAGGCAGGACAAAGAGCCAGGAAAGGGAAAGGTACTACAGGAGGAAACAAAGAGGTGAACCATGTTCCAACAGGGAACATACAGGACTGCTGTTACAGAGCCGTCCGGTGACACGTACGGCTCCCAGCTTTCCCCAGGAGGATCTGATGTGTTCACTGCCCACTATCTTTGTGTCTGGTCTTGCAGCACGTTTGACTGACCATAGGCTGTCACATGCATAAATGGGGCCTTGATTTCCAAATATTTGATCCAATGCCTAAAGCACAGTCAGGGCGTTTTAAAACAAGATGACAGTGGACAGGCAGCAGAGCAAGGGGAATGTCCAGCAGCAGCATGAACTGTAATTAGATAAGGATAATTCCCTCCTGAACAGTGATCTTTCTTGAGGAAACTGTCCCTTAACCATTTGCACTAACATGATTATTGACACCACAAATCTAATAAGCACCACAACAGAAACTTATGAAGGCTTGCAGCCTGAATGCACAAACAAAGCTCTTCAGCCTGTTTTATGATGATGGAGTGAGAAGTAGTACACTAATGCATTAGGCAATTTACCTGCAGCTAAGGTATAGCTTTGTTTCTGTACCTACATTTGATAACAAACCTCAGAACGCCAGTTATACAAATTCTCGTTGCCTCTCAGAGAGAACAAGACAAGATCTCAACAGACATATGGCATGGCTTTCCTCAAGAAATGGGCCTGAAAGATTCACCCCCAGTTATCAGAGGGGTCTCTGGAAGCTAATGCTGTATGAGAAAGATTAGTCTTAGGGACTCCTACGTGTTCTGTTAATTTTGTTGTGAACCTTATATGAATATCAGGCACCAAAATGGAGAGAGATTACAATACAGCTTTCATTTTCATATGCCTTTGAAATTAACAGTCAGGGATTTTGCTCAGAAAGAAAGCTTTTTGGTTTCTGAACTGCAAAAATGGGATTCAAGCACCTTTTATTTTTCTTTCTGTTTGCAGTTTTTCACCACAAAGTCAACTGAACATTGGCTAAAAGAGATAAAGGGAAGTATTTTACTTACTCAGAGGTTATTTCTTCTGCAGGTATTGTCCTGCAACGTTCTGGATTTGTTTGCTTACATCTGTAATGAATTTAATTCATCTGAGAAGGAGGTGGAAAATTCCCATCAAAAAAAGCCTTGAGAGTAGATGGTGTGTCTAAGAAAAGGTTAACGTGAGAATATTGGGGGGGCAGGCGGGGGGAAGCTAAAGCAAATGCCATGGGAACAGGGGAGACACTGCTATGGAAACAATAAGAAGATAATGGAAAAGTCAATTTTTCTCTAGTAATGGCCGCTACAGGACATCTAGCAGAGGAGGAGGACTTTAAGCATAGCTTATTCTATTCCTGTATTGCTAAGCAACACGCTCAGACTTCAACTGTTTTGGCTCAGAATGGAAACAATGAAGAAAATGTGTGTGTTGTAGGGGAGAAGGCGGTAGGTGACACAGATCTCATTAATGTAAAGAAAGCGTATTACAAGCAGGCCCCACTTGCCAGATTTTCTGCTCTACAGTTATATGTGTTGAAATGGAGTTTGGGGAAAAATATAGACATTAGGATCCTGGATTCTTTGTGCCTGGCTCTGCGTCCAACTCTAGATTAGCACTGCTTTGGTTCCAGCAACATCTCTCACCTGCAGGACAGCCAGAGCCCATCTGTCACCCAGCCAAATAAAGTTTCCCCTCCGGCTAATGGAGCACCAGGGTGGCACAAAGGGACTAGGACATGGCAAAGGTTATGGCAGAGTGATTAACACATTGCAACTATTGTTTTTCCCCAGGCTGCATATTAATTTTTTAAGGTGACCAGGGTCATTTTTAAACTTGAATTTTACTTGAGGAGAGCTAAAGATTGGTTAAACAGTGAGAGTAGCCTTGCTGCATGTGGAGGTAAGTGGCATCTGCTCTGGCCTTCTTCCTCTTGTAGAACGCGATCTGAAAAAACATTGTTGGCAATTGCTCTTCCTTGGGGGCAGTGCTGCAGGCTGAGAGGTCAGGTCTGTGGGGCAGGGTCGCAATAGCTTCTTTACTTCTTCAGTTGCTGATGAAGCTTAAGAATACTCTTTTTTTTCTTTTTTTTTTTTCAATAAGGTTTTGTGGTGTTTTTTTTTTTTAAGCTGGCAAGTCCTGAAGATTTGGATATGGTTCTGCACTATTTCCTACTTTTTTGATAATGCCTGTTGAAAAGAGTACAAAACATAGAGCAGTTGCTTCAGTGTATCCCTTCTGCCCAGTGTAAATGATTACCTGTGCTGCAAGGAAGTGAGCGTACTGCTCAGGGACTAACTAGGTTTAGATGCGTCATGTTTACTCTTTTACTTGACCTTCTGTGGAAGATGTTTTCTGAGTTGTCCCTAATTTTCTGGACTGCTTAATATAGTCTTATCTCCCCCATTACATAAAGTTGATCCTTTATTAGATCCCTTCAGAGTACTCAGTCCTTTAACACTCAGTAATGACTTTTTATCAGTCAGCGTGAGCAAGAATGGGCTTAGTGTAATGCCTAATTATAGCTGTAAATTTTTTTTGTTGCAAAATCAACCACTCCCCCTCAACCTTTAAAATCAACCTCTTCTGACAAGCTTGGCCTTTAAAGTGCTTTGAAGTTAAATTATGTAAAGAGAGGAAATCTAGCAGAAGACGCTTTTCTGACATAAGCCATGACATTTTTATTTAAACTTCTGCATTCACTGCCAAAGTTCCTGAGTGCTTCGGTGACCAAACCACAGGTAATCAGAATCTTGTGTCCTATTGCTTATATAATTGTACACTCCCCCACTTCATGAATATCAACGATTTGAAGTGTTCAGTTAGAAATCAGACGAAACCTGAAGTTATGACAGTTTTTTCCACCATCCAGCTGAAACAGAAGTGTGTAATTCACTTCTGAAACTATAAGCACATGAGGCTTTGCCAGGACACAAGAGCTGCAAATTCCTTATTACCCCCAAACTAAGCTGATATTTTTCTCTCTGTTGCTCCTAACTTGGTCGTTTGGGGATGTTTCATCCCTCAAATTAACTCAAATGGAATAATTTATTTATTTGTCACAGCTCATCTGTATACACAGAGCCTGAATTTGTCACTGGACACCAACTCAGCTGAAATCTCAGCATCCACTAGTTGCTCGGCTATAGGCACGACGCTGAGAGCTATTAGCATTACCGGTAGCAGTTCACAGGGTAATACATAACGGAAAGAAGGTTTTCTGCCAGGACAGCATGTACAGAGTGGTTTTATGGTAAAAAAGATATCTTGGCTTTGACTTTAGGGGAGCTTCGTTTAATTTCTAGATTTGTCACAGACACATCCAATTGTAGTTATGTCTAATCTCTGTTCCCAGAACAAATGCTTTCCATAAATAATATAATTAGCTAATCTTGTAATAGTATAATACTTTCTGTGACCTTTAAAGTGGCTATGAATTTAAAACCACCTTTTCTTATTCTTTATTTTGATTTTGTAATGAGAACAAGAAGATGCAGTACCTTTGCTAGTCCCTGGGAGTCACAGTTTTAATACTTTTTGCAGCCGTAGAAGCATCATCAGCTGGATGTCAGGAAGGCAGTGTTGGCTGGGACCCGTCCTCTGAGAGATTCTTCTGAAAGAAAATGCTGCTCTGCAAAAAATATTGTTTCTGCAAAAGTAAGCATTTTTTCCTCCATCAAAAGCTTAAATTCTGCTAAATGTTGCAGATTTTGTGACAAGATTTCCAATTTTTAATTTTGGGTAGGTTTTGATCTGAAACTGATCTCTTTTCAACTCTACTATTGAATGGCTTCAAAACAAACCATCCAACTATGTTTCCTTAAGTGCAGCTTCAGCTGAAGTAGCATCTGAATGTTGATACATCTGAATGTAACTGATTTTCAGTTACCTTACTCTTGTGTGCAGATGTGGTTGAAAATTTTTCTGTCTGTTTCTCTACTTAATCATGCATTTCATGGAGCTATGCCAATTTCAGCAAACAGTTCTGATGTGAAAATTATAAACATTTTATTTTTTACGTTATATTACTATGCTTGTTTCAAAAAAACCCCAACTGTTAGGTACTTCTCTATTATCACAACATTTTTGTTCCACAGTAAATTTTCAGCTTTCAGTTTGAATAGGAATTTGAATATGTTCAGTGTTGGATTTTGGTATGGTGAGGCTTTAAAATCTTGACAATTCTAATTAAAGTAAGTTAAAAAGCTAACAAGCTTATTACAGAAAGACTGTAATGTAGAGAGATATTGCTCCTGTATTAAGGAAGGTGAAATAAAATGCAGTATTTTCAGTGTTTTGGTCACTATGACCTGCAAAGCTCTGACTGTAGCTAAGAGTTAAGCCCAGCAATCCTGAATGCTCGTTTACTTTGTTGCTGAAAGACTGTAATCCTTTTCTGGAGGCTTTAGCAGACTGAGGTAGAAGTTCTGACTCTTATTTCTTGTGTGGCCAATGAGCTCTTTGGGCAGTGGGTTGTAGTGTGAAAAAAACAACAATCCTGGCTGCTTTGCATGACCGCTAGGAGATACCATGGTGTTTGTGAAGCACATTTGGTGACTTTTGGCAACAGTACTGAGAAACTTATTTGTATAGTGATAAAGCTTCCTGGTATGGATAACGTGGTAAGTAATGATGACTGTTCATTCCAAGGGATAAAGGCTAAATATCTGGAGGTTAAATGTCGGACACATTTTTTGTGGAAAACACAGCTACAGCAGGAGCCATTCAGTACACGCCATTGAAGTCCTGGGGCCACCTGAAATGCCAGATGGCTCTACTTAATTCTGAATTTAAAAAAATTACACTCTAGAGTGTTTAAACATTTCAATTATATTATAGGAAGTTTTTTAAATATTTAAATTAAAACTGTTATATTTCAGATAATTTCTGTCATTTCCTGTAAAAATTCTGCTTCTGCTCTCTGATAGTTGAATCCAATATCTTCAACTGTATAACTTGGTGAAAGGGCCTATTTGCAAAACTTTTTAGGCATTTAGATACATAGAAATAAGTGCTCACTGAAATCAACAGGAATGAGAACTTTAAGTGTATTATTTATTTCATAGTACGCAGAAAATTGAGCCTGTTGTTAGTAGGTTTAAATAGACTCCAGGGTTCATATTCAAGGTGATTGTCTTTTTTTAAATTTTCTAAACAACTCTGTTAAATACAAAAAATACTACACCTAGTTCAGTGCCTTTAAGAGTAACTCAAGTATAGCCAAAGAGACATTCTGCTTTAAGAGATATATATGTCCCCTCACCTTCCCTCAGCAGATAGATGAGCTTTGTGCTGTGCTCTGAAGGTGAACCAGCTTTGGGATGTGTCTCAGACCATGCTGCAAAGTGACTCGATTTAAGGGCCCTCCACTGAGATTGTTTGTCCCAGCTAGGGACTTGCTGCACTGGGTCCTGGAGATCTAGAGGTAGGTCCAAGCGCATATCGGGTTATTAATGATCTGCATTATATCCCCCCAATAGTGAAAAGCCAATGTTGTCTTTGTGACGTTGTATCCCTGAAGCAATGTAGGAGGTGATTATTGATTTAGCAGTGAAACAAGCAGCAAACACTCTACCAAAGCAGAGTTTTTGGTGTCATATGTAATGACCTTTAAAAAAGCTGTCAGTACAATTTTTTGCAATGCTTCCCAAGATACTGCTGCACATTTTCAGTTATAGGGGCTTTAATTCCTTAGGGGCAGATTTGTATTAAAGGAAGCAAACCATAGAAAACTTGTAACACAATTATTGAATTACTGTGCAAAACACACATCATGTTTTAGGAATGTCTATATGTAAGTGTGTTTATTTATATCACCTCTGAATGTGAATTTGAAGGGGTTGGCAGAGCCCAAAGGGGCTCTGTGAGTGTGGCCAGCCCAGGGATCTTGGTCCCATGACCAGACTGGTCTTGGCTGTCACCCAGGAGCTGTGTAAGGGCTAAGACGGCTGCTGGCTTGGTCCCACTGGACGTGCTGCACTGGGGCTGCTGGAGGCTGCCTGCTTCGAGGACCTCTGCTGTGCAGAGACTTCTGGCCTGGCCTGCCGGTCACCAGGACTGGGATAAGTATGCATGTCTGAGTTTTCTCTGGGATTTCTGCACATTTATCACCTTCATTTGATCTATTACTCTGTATTAAAAAAAGATAACTTGTTAGGAAAGAGTTATTTATTTTATTTCTGTTAAATAAAGAATTGGTTAGTCCTAAAGGTGAAGCATGGGGAAATTTTCCCAGGAGAGAAGCCAGAAAGGCCCATGAAGGTGTCCTTCAGTGCTGGATCTTTCCTAAGAATTTCTGGTGGAGATATTGGTTTCCTTTTTCATCTGTAATGGCCTTTGTTCAGGTTTCTGGTGCTGGAAGCTATGGCAGAAATCCTTGATCCCATTTAGGACCACAGTAACTTGTGGCAGAGGGCCCAATAAGGCATTAAGTCACTGCCAGGATTCTCTCTGTTATCTAAATAGTTGTATAGTTTCTTCTCATTCAAGATGCAATGTCTAGGGAAGATTTAGCTAAGTATTGCCAAGATAGGCAGTTTTATTTGTTTTATAGAAAGGGGACTGATGGAAGGATTTTGGGAGGATCTGAGCCAAGCTGTTAGGATTACAGTTTCTGCAAGGCTAAGGAGGAAGAGAGAGGGTTCTTCTATGCTGCAATTTTTCCTATGATGTTAGGTCATTTCCAGCTAGCTGCTTTCCCAGTTACTACTGCTAGTCTGACCTTTTGGGATTCTCTGTAGCAAAGATGACTTCCTCAAGAAAGAATAAATGAATTTGCAGATTCATTTATGCCAAAAGCAAAGTGATTTGTATGCAATATCTCCTAAAGAGAGAAATCCGTGGGCAAAGCCCTCTTTCCGTGTAGAAAAATTGAGTCATGTGTTGAAGTCTCTAAGAGGATGGCTCTTTCCAATAAGGTTTGTAATACCTGATCTTGTGCATTATGTCTGTTGGCCTCCAGGATGGAAGTTTCCTGGGGACACAAGTGTGTGCAGACATACATGTTACCATGCATGTTAAGGACTGCATGTCTCAAAGATTTTGTTAGGAAAAGTGATGCAGGCAGGGTAGGATGAGACCTGTGGTTACGTGCACTGAGTAGTATCTACCAACAGATCTGCTTTTGACTGCAGATGCCTGACTAGCTGTCTGTCTGGGGACCATAAACTGGATGGGCTTGTGTTTATTTTGTGTTTGGGAGGAAGCCTGTCAGGTACAATGCTCTATGGCCTCAATAACCTTTTGCTTTCCAGATAAGCAAGTTATTTCTGGCAGAAAATAAGAGGATCTTTCAAGACTTGAAGAGATACTATGTCCAGTACATTTTTGTTTGGTGATGGTGGAAATGCCTGTTGGAAGCAGCTTTGGCAAAGGAAACATGACATATTTCCCTGTATTGCAAATATACCATCTATTTGCTTTGACAGTGTAGTCATAGTAGACTGCTGTACCTGCTCTTCCCTTGGAAAGCAAAAATCATTGTTTAATTGACTTTGCTGAGGATAAGATCAGGCTTAGCTTCTGTAAATCACTGCTTAGGGCTGCCAGTTTCCTGTGATGTACGCCCTATGATTCCTTAATGAACCTGGCCACATCCCTGAGGGACAGATGCTGGTTGGCTGTGCAGAGACCTGTCACCTGTGGGTCCTTCTGCCTCCTTCGTCAGTGCTCAGTGCAGGCCTTCCCTGGAGAGAGCAGCGGGACACACTTCAGAGTAGCTTTCTCTTGATGTGCAAAACATAGGGATGGGAGAGTAATCCAAAGCGGAGGACCAGCTGGTATGTCCTGTTCTCTGTCATGGAGCGATGAGCAGGTAGGTACCAGGCAGCGTCCAACTTCTGCGAAGATGAATGATGATGTTATGCCTCTAAATTAGCCTGGTTTGCAAGGTACCATTCAATTCTTATAAAAATACCTGCATTTAATTGGAATAGCATGAACGTTGTGGTGTATCACAGCTATTACCACAAGACTAGCTAGCAGCAATTTAGTGATGAAAGTAATGTACACTAAATAAGATCTCATTTGTAAAATTTAATTTAAATATCTTCAAAAGAAATCGAGCATCAATATGGTTTGTTGTTTTGGTTTTTTTTTTAAATGAAATTGGCAAGTTACATCTGTGTTTTGTTAGGTGCCATGACTTTGCTATCAGACAGTGGCATTTGTCATCACAGCAAATGTCTTGGGTAGGGAGGTGGAGTAAATCTGTAGCAAAACGAAGTGGTATATTTGTGTTTACAGTTGGAGGCTACTATGAGTTTTTATGAACCACCTCAGGAGTAGCGGCTGCAGCTTCTTTGGAAGGATATTTGCTGTGATATTAAGGGGATGGCAAGTCGAGGAGAACAATGAGCTCGTATTTGGCTAGGATTTACCAGGCTCTATTACAGGCAGTATGATGTATATCAAATAGACCCAACTTGCTGATATAATTTTGTCCCTCTAGTAATAGAAAGGAGCCCATTTAATGCCTGTATTTATGGTCGTTGCTCCATTCTCCTACACCATGTGGAAGAAAAGCAGCTCTGATAATACATGTATGTATTAAGGACCTAATTTAAATTATTCCACTCGTTGCAGTGGAATAGGTTTTTGGTGAAGGTGCTATGGCTTGTCTTTGCTGCTTTTTGTTGTCACACAAGTCTAAGACATTCACGTGTATTCTGGGTTAATTACAGCCAGAGCAGTACCAATTCCTGGAAGGCTTATAAAGCCTGTGAAAGCTCTGGTGAGGATATCCCTGCAAAAAAAGGACCGTTTCTCAACAGCAGAAACTGAAATTCTGCTTCATCAATTTCTGCCCAGTCCTAACAGTAAAACAAGGCCTTGAGAATTTTAACGCTTTCTGTTGTGAAACATCTGAAGTTGAGTAGCCTGCTTCTCAGGGAGATGGTAGAGTCCGAGGCCCTTTAAATGCCGCTGCATTGCCATTTTATTTATTATTCATTCAGTGAATGTATCAAATAGCTACAGGCATCCATCTGTCATTTTGAGGCCTATCTCATCAATTTGAACATGCAGCTGCACAAAAGGACGGCCTCTCAATATACTCACCGCCATCCCTGGCCTCCTCAGCAGTCTGAAAAATAAAAATAAAGGCTGATGTATGAGTTACACACACAAGCAGCTATTTTGGCTCTTTCCTCTGGGTTTCACGGTGATATTTTACCCTCTCCTTTCTCTGAGGGAGGTAAGAAACGAGTGACAAGTGTCTCCCAGGGCATTCAGTGAAATGAAGCTTTTGATGAATCCATACATGCTTTATAACCTTTGAACTCAAAGCGCTTTGCTGCCTGTGCCCCAGCTTCTTTGTGCGTGGTACCCAAGGGTTGCTAGCTTGGGCACACTACCTGACCTCAAGGCTAGATGCTGGCTCTGTCAGAGCTTCACAGCTGTCGTCAGATGTTGCGTTTGATTTTTGAGTCTGGAAAGGAGTGCAGTGGCCAGACTTTTCCAGCGTTATACAAAAGCTGAATATTTTTTGTTAAATTAGTGAAAAGCACCTTGGCTGGTCTCTGGCTCAGGCAATCGTTTCATTAACCTGGGAGATTTCAATCCATTTGCATTTTTTTTCCTCACCTTGTTTTATAATAGTAATGCTTTTAACTGAGGCTCTCAAGATATTTTTTTGCATTTGAAATGAGCAGAGTTCAGGGGAGAAGCCTTTAGCGTCAGATCTGTGCAATCTGTTTAGGATATATTTTTGCTTAGGGCTCAAGACACAAAGTGAAAAGTACTGTCCTTTCACTCCATGTCCCTCCCTCCTGTTCATGTGTGATGCAAATGCAGATGAGAACTTCACTGAAATCTGCCAGCAGTTAAAATCTTCCTTCAAGTTCTAAAATAATTTATCCAGATTTCAGTCTTCTTGAGCACGTTCAGGGCACTGGAGAAATGCATGAGCTGCAGACAAGGATACAATTCAGTGTGCTTTTTAAGTGCATATTCACCGTTAAAACTGACTTTGTGATTCTCCTTGCCTTTCTAATCTTTGCCTAAAGAAATAAGTTTGCAAATACATACCGTCTAACCAATATCTCCGTTTAAATCTGAAAACCTATTCTAGGCAGAATCTTTTCCAGTTGCTTGGTCTTTTTACCCAGAATCACATCTCTTATAGAGTACCCTATTATTTATGACAACAAGCAGGATGATGATCAGCATAAAACCGTAGAACCAATACAAATGCCTCTTACCAAATGTATGCTGAATGTATCCTGAGGCATTAAAGAAGTCGAGTGGATCAAGGAGTAGCTACTACTTTGCAGACATCTGGTAAAAGCACAGATTGATTCTGAATGTCCTCCAGCAATGAAGTAGTGCTATAGATAAAAAAATAACAAGTATTGTGAAAACATCTGCTAATTTTTATGTTCACTGGGGAATATACAGTACAAAAACATGTTGCTCCCTCATTTGCAGTTACCTGGATTGCTTTTTAATTAGAGATAGATGGTGCAAGTTGGATAATAGCAAAAGTGTTTCAAATTGACACAGTTGTAAAAAAATATTCAGCTAATTTTATTTATTATGAGAACCAGTGTGAAATGTCTGACTCTGTACTTCCTGATGGCAGTCCACAGAGTGTCTGTAACTTATTCTCCCCTTCCTTGTGCAGCTCTGCTTTGCTTTGGAAACAGTCTGTTTCTGCAGCATTAAGGGTCTCTAGTGTGGCTGGGTCAGACTGCACTAGCAGAAGCAAAGTCCACGACCCTCCTGCTGTTCTCATCTTCAGAGGAAGATAAGGGAGAGGATTTTAGCAATACACGGATGGTGCAGGATATGGATATTTTCAAATAAAAGGTTCTGCGGTGGTTGGAGCCCTGGCCTCAAGCATCAAGAAACAGGGTGCTCATGGAGAAGTGCTCCCCTGTGCTCTTAGCTCCCTTTCCTAAAATTCATCCTTCTTCCTTAGGCAGCTCCTCTGAAAGCTCTGCATTGTGGCTCCTCTTAAACTTCATTGAGCAGCAAAAGACAAGTTATGCTGCTTCTCTTTGGTATGAAATATAAATGTAGAACAACTCAGTCTTGAGTGTGTCTTCAGCAGGGATTTGTGCACCTGGGGCTCCTTGGGTGTGCCTGGGCCTGTGCGCACCTGGGCTCGTTGTCCCTGCTGAGGACCTAAGCTGGTTCAGCTGCTGAGGAGCTGGCTCTGCCCACTCTGCCTTTTCAGCATTGTTCTCAGTAGCGAAGAGAGCGTGGAGCCCATCGTTTCTTGTGGTGGCTTTAGGGGGCCTACTCAGCATGAAAGTATCTCCTGCTTTTTGTTGGAGGCTGTGCTGTGTCCTTTGCAGAGGGTACGGAATGGTAAAGCATCTGGAGGGAGCAGAAAAGTTAAGGTAGTGGGACCTTCTGTGAATAACAATGTGTTTGCAAAGGATTTGAGGTTTTCAGTGGGGAGCTGCTTTTTTGTTTCAAATGGAAGTCAGCTTTCAGCTAATATAGATTTATCCACTTTGGGATACAAAATCCTGCTTTCTGCTCTGTGCTATTTTTCCTGAATGCCACAGGAGGTTTTATTTTTCCCTGACAGCTAGCTAAAGGGCACGTTTATTTGACAACTCCTTCATCAGTGAAAAAGTAGAAAAGACATTAATCTAAGTCTATATGTAGCATAGTAGTACCAAGGAGCTCAACTGAGTACTTCAGAAAACAATAGTGAAGGCTTCTTCCAGTGATGTGGGGTTAGCTGGGAAATCAAACTTCTGTAAGTCAGTTCTAATGTATGATCTGCGTATGGAGAGAACTGCTTTTCAGGAATAAATCTGGTGTAAGTGATGGGGGGGCAGGGGGGATAGGAGAAGGGGGGAGAAACCCGTGACATGAAAGGAGTGTGAGAAATCAGGGATGTTCTTAGATCACACAGGGTTAGCTTGAACTGCTGGGAGTAATAGCATTGTAAGTCCTGCCCCCAGAATGCAGTCTAATTAGCTCAGTCTGGATTTTTAAATTATTTATATTGTAGCATTGTGTAGAGGCTTGGGTCAGGGTATTATGCACACACAATTCAAAGGCAGTCCTTGCACTGAAGATCTTCGCAGGGAGGGAAACTACATTGGTATTTCTTACGCATACGACTTTTTATTGGCCCTCTGTGATTCTTCATGGTCTCGGTGGGACATTGTATGAATGTACGGTAAGATGTGTGCCTTGGAGGGACAGCAGTCCTCAAGTGAGCAAAATACATGTGTACCTGCTGCAGTTAAACAGGTGAACGGCCCCTGAAAGTCAGTAAGACTATTTACATGTCTAAGCACAGGCAAGTATCCTATGCTGCTATGAAACAGGAAAAGAAGCAATGAGAAGGGAGAGGCAGAGAGCAGAGGATTGTGAACTTCTTGTGTACACTAGCTCAGGGCACAGCCCTAAGTACCAGGAATGAAATCCTGGTTCCTCTGAGGTTTTGTAGTTCTGTTATTGACTTCAGTTGAGTCAAGGTTTCCCAAGTCTTTGTTTCCTTTTTATAGCCTTTTATTATGATCCTGAGCAACTGAAAAGGTTTGGGCTTCTGCAGATAAATCCTTTTCAGGCATTGACTTTTTTTGACAGTTTTAAATGTCAATCTGTTCTTAGCTGGTGGATTAGCAAGGCTTATTATAGACTATGTTAATTTAGTCTGTGTATGTAGATCTGCATTTATTAGTAGCATGGAAACATGTGTTAACAGTTTTATATAATGACAGGTAAAACACTCGTCAGTGTTCCAGCTGTCGATGAGACGAGTTGCAAATTCTTTCCTGGGCAGGCAGAGCTCTCCTGCTTTGCCAGGTGACTGAGAAAGACCTTTCCTTGTGGACAGAGGAAGGAAACTTAGGTAAATTGACCACACAGCCAGTGGGCATCCTGTGTGTAATGTTGACAAGTCCCACCTAAGATGAGACCAATCTAATTCGGTTGCCATTAAAATGCAGTATTTGAGGTTTTATTAATTCTTGTCTGCACCCAAGGCTGACATTACTTCCTACAAGAAACTGCTTTAGCATTTAAAAAAACCCCACACAACGCAACCCAATCCCCAGAGTTTAATTACATGGGATGCTAGAAATGAACCTTGGGAAAGAGTAATCTGTACTAGTTGTGGGGAAAAATAAATGAGGCACAATGATAAATCCTTTAGTGACATATATTTTAAAAAATGGGTTCCTTTGTCAGATTTATTTTTACACCAGGAAGAAACTGTGCCTTTTACAGATGATGAGCTTGTACTGTTCTTTGTAAGACAGTATTTCTGGTATTCACAAGAAAGTAGACTAAACAGAAAACGAGAGTTAGTAGTTTCTGCAAGTTAAAGTGGAACAATCCCTTTTAATACTTAATTAGATTAAGTGGGATCTTTACAATTTGCAATGCTTATTTGCAATATGCATGAGGTGGAAACTGTATCTTAATTCATATTTCTATTTTTGCATTGTGTAGTTGTCTTATAAGAAAACTTGGGTACAAATAAATATATATTAATTTTGGAAAATAAGAAGGCTCTCAGGCAGGTAAACTGGGTGCTGGGTCCTCTCTTGTTTGCACGTTATTGGGAACAGTAAAGTTTCTCATTGTTAAGTGAGTGCAATAAAGAGCTCTGCATGTATTGCTGATGGAGAAGCCAGAGAAGACTCCAGATTTCACTGCTGTGACTCTGAGATAACAGGAGTGAAATGCAGAAATGTTTGTTTAACTTTGAGTGCACGAAGAGAACAAATCTGAGTAATGCAGCTCATGTGGGGTGGTTTGGTTTGGTTTTTTTTTTCATAGTCACATTGACAATGACATTCTTCCTTGCAGGCTGGGAATTAAAGGCAAAATATTGATGCTCAGAGGCTCTGTTTTGTATGGGATAGGAAGCTGAAATCTGCACCACTTTGTGTGCAGCAGTGCTAACGAGTGAGTCATTTTGGTGTAACACTGAACAGCTAATTCCAATAAGGCACATTATTACCTTTTAAAGTCACTCCCTCTGCTCCACTTGAGATTCCAACATTGGTTTTTTTGCTGCTCTATGGATTTGTGTTAGAGTTTTAAAGAAACAATCTGCCTAGTGACTTTAAAGAAGAAATCCAATAATGGTTGTTTTGTTTGTTGAGACCCCACCCTGCAACTTGCAGTAGTTGTCAGCAAAGTGAAGTTATTGAAGCCACTATCTTCTCTTCTTTATAGCCTGTTGTAAAAGTGTGGTACTTGTGAGTGGTGTGAGGAGGCTGATTGTTTTTAATACAAGGCTTGGATTGTTTCTGTAACTTTGGCTTCACATTAGGGTGGCATCTCTGTGTTAAACACTATGGCTTGCCCTTAAAAGATAGAAAGATAAAATGGGAAAAAATCATATGTTTAAAGTACTGTAGAATCAAGCGGCCTCTGTGTTGGTGGCAGGGGAAAGCAGAGCCAGGTGTCCTCACAGAGGCTGTGAGTGACACTGGTCCCTCAGGGTCGTGTGGGGCTCTGCACGGGACTACTGTGTCTTATACTATTTTGTCGAGGACAGGTAGCAGAGGAGGCCAGCACAAGGTAGTGAAACAGCCACCTCTGGAGAGGACGCCCTACAGCTCTGCTAGTGGGATTGTGTGCCAGAGATGGTACCCTGTAGGTGAAAGAGGCAGAGGTAGCAATCTCGGATGCAGCAGTGTTTAGCAGGAGTTTGACTATTCAGATGTGCTCTTTCAAATATGATCATCAGTTCAAAGCAGTGAACAGGTCTGTAGTTCAGTGGTGCTGAGTTTTGCCCCCTCTTAAATGAGGTTTCCACTTCGTGTTACTTCTGGTGTCAGGGGTGTGCTGATAACAGTATCTGGTTGTAGGTTCAGTCACTGTTGTCTTCACTGATATGGACAATGACATCCTCCATTCCTCCTGAGGTTGAACTGATCTAACCTTATGGTGGTTAATTTATCTGATAGTATTCCGTTTGTTTTGATGTTTCTTTTTATGACAGTCACTTCCCTTTCCTAAGAAACAGAGTTACTCTAGTGTTAATGATGCATCCCTGTGTCTACATAATACCAGTGGAGCAGCATGTTAAATGCGAAGTGTTAGAAAACACATCTTTGTAGCCATCTAACCTTTGTATTCACCACCTAACAGTATACAAATGAACCTGGGGTTGTGTGATGCAATGTCATGAGGTGCAGCACAAAACATGTATAGTCTATGAAGTAAGTAGATGAGCTGGAAAAATAGCAGCTGAATTTAAGCTGCCAACTTAGTTTAGCAGGGGGGAGACTGTAAAGCATTTTTCATGGATTGAAATGAATTGCTGTAGGTTGTGATGCTCATGACCTTTAGATATTTTTGACAGTAAAGCATAACCTGTTCTCATGAGAAGAAAATCCCCATCACAAAAGACACCTCTTACATTATTCAATCCTTCGGTGTGTGCGGGTAAGTCATTTTATTTGGAAAAGTTGGTATGATTTCAGCATGAAGATGCCTTCTGCTTTAATTCAATCGCCCTGACCTAAGTTCAAACCCATCACACATTGTAGCAACTGCAAATAATTCCTTTGTAAAGATTGTCAGAAGTGAAATGAGGTTAAGTCGAAACCCCACAGCTCTGCAGAATGCATGACTAGAGCAAATGAAGGGGTGACTGGCAATTGCTGGCCGGAAGTGTCAGTTTTAAATCGTCCTTGGAAAAGTTGTCATCCTCAATCAAGGGTTCAGCTCAATGACAAGGAAATTAGGGAAGTGCCTATAAGAGCTGATCTCAACTTGAAAATGCTCTACAAGAGGGTAAAAGTTCGAGAAGATAATTTAAGAAGTGTGAGAAATGTAACTTTCCACATGAATTTTAACGGCTAATACTACAAGCTAATTCCACACTGATTTTTATCTTCTGACTTAGCCTTACTAGGTAAAATTTAAAAAATGTTCAGGGTTTAGGCATGTAGGTGACAAGTAGGATTTCCAAAGCATAGGAAAGGCTAAACAACTAGGTCTGTCTAGCCACCAGCAGGACTTGGCTCTTCAGCCTGACTGGATGTTAGGGCTTGTCAGAAGAAAGCAAGTTCTTAGCTTGTGCCTTTGAGATGCCAAAACAATTGTGAAGATAAGGGTCAGTCATCTCTGACCCTGTAGAGGCTTGTAAAAGCCGTTTTGGGTTGGTGGGTTTTTTGGATGAGATGCATTCAGTGCTTTTTTGGAATGTAGATTTTATTTTGAAGTAGAGTTTTGAGACTCAGTGGGCTAAAATAAGGTGTCTTTACAAACACACAGTCAATATGAAGGAGTTTTGTGCTCCAAGGGGAGGTCTTAACCAGGACATTGCATAGGTGATGTTCTCACTCCTCTGAGCAGGCTCACAACTGATGAGTTTACATTAAACAGAGCTACCTCCTGGCTTTTAGTCAAAAGTCAATATTTAAAGATCTATATCCTGCCTATGTCGGGAACGGTGGAAAATGCATCTATGTAATTGTATCACTATAGTTGCACTGGTGCTGGCTTTCTGAAATCATCACCTTTCTTGCCTTGTTTTTGCTAGAAGTGATCTCCCACCTTATCTCCAGAAGAGCAGGAGAAGACACCAAGCACAATGAGCTATCAGTGACCTGAATTTCAGCAGCCACTAACAGATAGGGCCAATGGAAAAAAAAAACCCAAAACACTACTCTTGTTCCTTAAAAAAACAAAACAACAAACAAAAGTTTATCGAGCTCAGTTTTATTGATGTGAAATAGCTGTGAAAACTTTACCCTTTAAAAGAAAGGGTAGGAAATACTAAGATGGACTGTATCTCTTTTTCTCTGTTTTGAATATTTTTTCTGCATATGTGTAGAATAATTAGGAATGCCTCTTTGCGCAGTGTATCCAGCTACTTTTACGAGCTCCTCTGCAACATATCTTTCAAAGTTAAGTTTAACTTGCCACCTTTCTCAGTGACCATTAATTCAGTTTGTAAGAGAGTCTGGAAACCTTTGATATTGATATTGTGTTGTTGCAATTACTACCCATGGTCCTGCGGCCATACTAAAATAAAAAGGCCTGCATACTTTGCTTTTAAGTCAATCCCTTAGAGGCTCAATCAGTTTGATTTCTGAAACCTGTGCTTGGCAGTGAAGCTGATTAAATTCTGCTGATATCAAGGCTGTGCACAGTGGGTTCAAAACCTAGGTGCAATGTCATGTTCTCATAGTGGAGGTTATTATACCAAATTTTGATGTTTTAGAACCCAGGTTTTAAAAAAAAAAAGTCTTCAAAGGGTATAAAAAGATACGTGTGGAGCTAGGCAGCAAATGAGCTCAAAAACAGTAGATCAAGAGCTATAGGATACAGACATTTTGTTCACATTGAGTTCTTCAAGCATGCTTCTTGCAGTAGTAATAGAGGTCACAGCTAAGAGAATGATCCAAGCAGCAACAGGAGGCAGAGACAGAGTATGTTAGCAAATTAATGCCTAAACTTTGATGGAAATTTCTGTTGGATTTTGTAGTATAAGGAAACAAAGTAAATTGCCTCAGAACTAATTCCTTGTAATTAGAACCCAAGCAAAATATTTCCGACTGCCCTGTAGGTTACCAGTGTGCAATGCTTAGAGTCTAACGTTGCATCCAGTTTTCAAGCTGAATGACAGAAAAGGCTGCAGATCTTACTCATCGATTCAGTGTAAGTTTATAGGACTCTTGTGGATCTTTCTGGCTTTGAGATCATCTGCATTATCTTTTATATGACATTTTCAGGCTTGTCTAAGATGCAGCTGAAGAATTTATATCAGAGAAGAACTGATTCCTCCATTTCCAGTGCCACAGAATTGCATGCTCCACCCTCCCATTACATCAGACTGTCCAGAAGTGTCCTAGATTACTGTTATTATTTTGGTTAGAAAAGCAACACTCCTTTCTACCCCCAATTACTCTGATAAATTGTACTAGGAAATGTCTGTCAAGTAATAGGAAGCAACATATCCTTGGAAATGAAAGAGTCGTAACTGTTAAAAATAATCCACTCCTCAGTAATAGTAGCATAATTCTCCAAGCCTTGCAGTCAGGGCATTGAGCCAGACAAGAATAAGAGCTGGGTAAACAGGAGAGAGGGTTTTTACCACTTCGTTAGTTGAGGTAATGTTTGTGGAAAATGGTAAGCCCATAGTAATTTACCCCAAAGGACCCTGTCTAAGAGAGCCCTTCCTTAAGAGAGACTTTAATGATTTTTGGTAGTCCAGAGTAAAACTTAGTCCAGTGCATGATCACGGACGTAGGTAAACTCCATCTTTTTGAGGGATCGCTCAGTAGTGCCACAGTCTGACTTGCCTTCAAACGGACATACTGAACTAACATGAAATGCTCTTGAGTGAATCAAGGGCAGCTCTGAGAATGAAGAGCACTGAGCTATCCTTCCCAAGCATTGGCTGGTGTAAATCCTTGCACCTGGTGACTGTATGCATGGTTTCTGTTTTTCATCGACTTTCTAACAGGAAATTTCTTGGCGGAAACATTTTTATCACCAAGGTATCTTTTAAATATATATGAATGGCTAGCTGTAGAAAAATGAATGACATTTTTAAAGGTAATCACATACCTGAGAATATCTGGTTGTAAGCCATTCATTGCTGCCAGTAAGAAAGACAAAATGCTTTCCTGTCATTGAAAAAAAAAATAAAATCAGTATTCAGTATGTGTGTGAATAGAATTAATTCATATCTTCAATTGTTTCTGCACTTGGATAACTGAAGAAAACATGAATAGGGTAGGCTGTTAGAAAAGGTGAGGGAATTGCAAGCTATCACTATGGTCACCCAGGACAGTTAATCTAAAAGTGTGAATGTAGTTGTGCAATACTGTGGAAGTAACGAAATGCCTTGCAATGGTTTCACTGTCTAGGGCTGCCCTGATGAATGGCTTTGCTTCTGTTTTTCTGCAGTGTAAAAGGTTGGCCAGATTTGTCCAGAATGCTTGTAATTTTTCAGCCATGAGCTCTGTTATGAACATTGTTGGTCTCCATCTAAGCCTGCAGTTTCTTCCTGTGAAATTAGAGAAACAGCCTCGCTGACACTACAGTTAAGAATATCTGAAATAGCTACTGCGATCCTGAAACTCAAGAGGGAAGGAATCTTCCTCCTCTAGAAGAACTTTCTTTAAGTAATTGTAGTTATTTTAATTCTTTTCTGCTTAGGATTGTGAGCAAATGCAACATTCTTCTTTTTGAGTGAAGGTGATGTTGATCCTAACTAAACAGCCGACTAACGTGAAACAAATCTCAACCGCACGACTACACACAACCGATGAGAGAGGCACCCTTGATTTCCCTGAATTAATCTGAAAGATGGAGTAAAAAAGTATGAGGAATTATTCTAAGCATGAGAAAATGCATCAGCGAAATGATTTCATTATGGGAAAACAGACTTGCATTTCATGCTATGGCTTTACAGAAATGAAATGAAAAGGCAGTTCTTGTATAGCTATGTATTTACTTTCTAAACAAATCGGATCCCATTCAGTCTCAATCCTCTTGTAATTCTCTCTCTTGCTGATGCAGGTTGACCTTTTGCTCCAAAATTTAAAATCAAAATGCAACTCATCTCTGTGGACACAGATATAGCCCAAAACAAATGATAAGGTACTTGGAAATAATAGTGTAGTTTACATGCAATTGTACATAAGAGATATAAGGTCAAAGCAGCATCTAAATTCAGTTCTTGGTTTGGGGGAAGGCTGCACTTTTTCATATGTCCAACAAATACAGCATTGGGAGTTGATTTTTCAGGTTGCTTCATTTTTTATTTTTTTTCTTCATTCCCCAAAGTAAAAAGATTTCGAAAGAACATAAATAACTAAAGAGACAGTGAGCAAATTTTAAGTGGAACATAGTGTGTCTGGGTTTATAAGGAAGAGCAACAAGAAGCCATGTTCGCAAAGTGCTGCATGAAACTCTTTCAGTAGGTGTCTACAATACATCTAAACCCCCTAATCTTTTTTGATTACAAGTAATGACTCACACTGATGTCAGGACTAAACAGATACAAAAATGTTTTCAAGCCTGTGGGGGTATGGGAGGGTTTTAGTGTCTCTTACTCATGTTTTTGACAACTCTGACAATTGCTTACACCTCTTTTCATAACCTCGTTTGTTGGTTTGGACACAGCACTGCATGAACACTCTTGTTGATTAAGGACCACAACCATAGCCACTCAGCTTTAGGGATTTGGCTGATTTAATGTTTATACACTCTTGAAATGTGAAGTATCGTGTTCCACTCTAAACCTGGAACTTCTTTGAATTCCATGCATCTCTGGATGTGCAAATGAAAAGATTGCTGCCCCTGAGCTGTTAAGTGTCTTTCCATCTGTTTACTTTTTCCTGTAAGAATATGCTGAATCAACAGTTTAATTTTTATTAAAGCAGGAGTAAATAAATACTCTTTGCTAACATAAATCCGAATCTTGGGCTTCAGCATTGCCTTACAGAAGTTGTAGTTCATGTGCCTTATATCCCCTCCACCACTAGGGCTAGATAGTATGGAGAGACAAGCATTGTGGATGGCCATAATTATTCATCTGTGGCTTTACTGCCATGGTGTGTTGGAGGAACGTGTAGGTTTGTGTCACCAATGACGTAGCAGATAGTGAGATAAGGAATAGAACAGACCTGCAACAAACTGCTACTGAATGGATGCGGGAGAAACATTTCATCCTCTGAAAAGTGTCTGAACTTTTTTATTTTGTGGAGTGGTTTGTTGTTTTGCCTTTTTTCTTTTCTGTCCCATCCCCCCCTTTCATTCCAGTAACAATTGTTAAAATATTGTAGTTTGTGTATGAATTTTCTGGGAGGTTTTTTTTATAAACACAATTTCTAGGGTTTGACTAGTTGTATTTCAGGAATTCAAGCTGTAGGAGTTGACTGCTGGATTCTATGCAACTTATTTTGATGATATTTTCCTCAGTGTTTAATGCTTATTACTGAGTTGATACATTGACCAGTCCAGCAAGAGAGCTGTGGTTCATCAGTGTCCTCAGCTATTGCTGGGCTTCATGTTCTGCTTGTTCTTTCATGCTTTACCTGTGGGTCATTCAGACCACCTCTGCCAACTGAATGTAGGGGGATGTGCAACAAGTGTTTTGGATTAGCATAACGCCAACTAGGACATGCTGAGGAGTCTGGTAAGTGGAGATCCAAGCCTTTGGTGATATGTGTGCTTCCCTCTGCTGTACTGCTGGCACTGGGCAATAGGATTTACCTCCTAGTTCAAATCTGTGAAATAAGATCTGGAAATTAAATACAAACAGAAATGACAACGTCAAAGTGAATTATCTTTAACTGATAATTGATCTATAGGTTCTAAGCGATGTGAGAAAAAAAGCTTGGGAACTTCCTATAGTGGGCAGAATCAGGCCTATAAAAAGGATTACAAACTGTGGTCTTCTCCAGAAGCTATGCCACTTAATGCAAGTAATTTACTCCTTGGCTTGGTGTTGAAGGAATCTTCAGTTGTGCTGAATTAAGATGTTTTCACATCTGGTGGTGGAACAGAAACGTGCTGGAGCAATTGGATAAAACCTTTTTAGGTATAGCCTTCATTAAATTTATACCAAATTATCACTTCTTCTGGTTTTCATTAAGCTATTTAACTTTTGGTTTAAAATTAATTAAATCTGGATTACACTTCTAAATTCAGAAGGGGAAAAAATATGAGAAAAGATATTGCAAAAGCAAATGCTTACTGTAAGCATTAAGTATTTCAGGTCCCCATCAGGACTGGAGACATGTTTATAAGGCATTTTATGATCTCTTAATAGAACAAAGTGCTTCCTGTGAAGATATACTTCTTTCCAATGATATCTCTGCTTTAAGATTTACAGTAGTTGTTTGCTATTTGTTGTACAGAATTCTGTTTATAAACTTAATCCTTAAAACAGCACATTTGTAGAAGTACCCCACAAAAAATTTCACACTGAATTTGTCTCAGTATGTTTTGTTCAAGTTGTTTACCAGTTATTTTCTGGATGATCTGCTTAGAGTGAAGGTGTTAGAACCATACTTTTTCAGAAGTACTATTTTGGGTTGTGTAACAATGCAGATTTTGATTTGATGTAACAATAGCATCTCACTTATGCAGTATGGCAAAGCAATTCTTAGCACTTGGGTACCATTTAAGATCTTCTGAGCAAAGTAAAACCTTAAACCAATCCTTCTAAGCAATCCTGTGAGAATTATCCATGTTTGCATTTTGCAGTAATGCAGAATGAGGATACCATGTGACTTGCCACAGGCTAGGCACCAAGCAAGTGGTAAAGTGGGGATTAAAATTTGAAAAATCCTGGCTCTCAAGCCTGCACTCAACCCACCAGATATCACTGACTCTTCTAATCAAACCTCTGAAACTACAATATCTTCCCATCTGTTCTGCAAATTTCCTTGGGGAACTTCAAGACACTCTCTTTTACATTTCAGGCTCTCTGGAAAAAAAAAAAAAAGCTAAAAGTAAACCAAAAAATGCATACAAGTCATGCATTTATTCTTGGGTGTGTTGGTTTGGGTGTTGGAATCAGCTCATTATTGAGGAAAACAAAAGGTGTCTCCTACAGGACACTTCAAATTTTCATCTGCAAAATGTTTTTTTCATGGTGAAAACAAAAGGGAAAAAACCTCAGCTTAACTATTTCCATCTTCCAATCGCCTCTGTCACACTCCTTTTGATTCAGTGACATGCCAGAATTTACCCATTGGCACGACAGTTATTTTTAGACATGTTGCTAGAATTCAAGTAAAGCTCACTGGTGCATACAAATTATTCATTTAAGCATTGATTTGAAAAAACTAATAATATATATCTCTCTAACAGTGTGTCAGGAAAGCATTAAATGTTTTCTGACACATAACAATGTGTCAGAAAAGCATACAATTCTGGAAGCAGTAATTGTAAGCAAGAGTTTATTGGAATACCATTCAGGTTTGAATGACAACAGAAAATGCAAGCCATGAATAAAGAAAAGCAGGGATTGGAGTGCCTGTTTTTCACTGCCATGCAGAGGTTCTCTCAAAACCCCAGCTTGCCCCCAGCAGCGCCAACATTGGAGCTGTATGTTAGAAAGCACTTGCTCCGTCTCCACTGCTGCTTTATAGCACTGTTGTCTCAAAGCCAGCGAGGACAGAGAAAGCAGCTCACGTGCCGGGGTGA
Source organism: Chroicocephalus ridibundus (assembly GCF_963924245.1). Taxonomy (NCBI): domain Eukaryota; kingdom Metazoa; phylum Chordata; class Aves; order Charadriiformes; family Laridae; genus Chroicocephalus; species Chroicocephalus ridibundus. Next base: position 11,274,530 of record NC_086292.1, read on the forward strand.
AGAGGAGGGCGCTTGTTACCCCAGTTAGCTCATTACCAAGATACAGGTGATCTCCCCTGATCGGGAGCCTATCCTGCAAGCTGCTGGTACTTAAAAGGACGTACCCAGATGCTTTAACATCCTTCACTGTGCAGCATCTAATGATACGCATTTGATTAACTCTTCATAGCGTTGGCACTGACCAGTGTTTCTGTAATGTTGTGATGCTGCTACATCTGTGCAACGGTGATGTCTTCACATTTTGGATAAAGTTCTGCATCCACCCCAGGTCATAAGTAACTTAACTCTCCTGCACCTCACTTTCTTTAGCTCTCTCCTTGCTCTTCACATAGCTGTAAGCTGCTTAGCTATCTAACACCTGACAAGATGTGATTTTTATCCCATCTCATTTACCAGCACCCATGTGTTCTGAAGATACTGGCTTTCCCTTGCTTCTTTTGAATTGTCCCTCATGCATGAAATATTCTCTTTAGTCTGCTTTGGAATTGCTTCTCTCCTCCATCAGGTCCCTGTGTAGAGGCTTCTGGTTTGGAGGAGCTGTACTGAGACCATATCTGCTGATCGGTTGTGGGTAGTTCTGTGGGAGTGGCTGTGGAGGGAGATCTGAGCTGGCGAGAAACTGTGTGTCACATGCAGCGCATGATACCTGTGACAGTGTAGAGGTCCGTGGTAAGAAGCAGGTGATGCCCATTACTTCTCTGATCCTCTCCTCTTTAGTTGATGTGCTTTACTTATGCTTATGATACATTTGCCTGGTACTATAAAATCTCCTGAGTGAGCAGGTTTGGGAGCACTGGAACCTGCGTTGCTTTATGTGGCACTGCATGATGCTAATATACTATGGCTCTCACTAGGGCAACACTGAGCAAAGGTGTTTCCTAAGGACTGTACCCTGTCTTGGCCGGAAACCCTGTGCTCAGTCTGTACAGTATCTGGACAAGAAAGACCTGGTCTGTGTTTGGAGCTCAAATGGCTTCTGCTTTACATGTGCAGATTGCTACCTACATAAGGTACCTACAGTTCTGTGCTGCAAGAGTTTGTTAGTATTTTCCAACTCTGTGGTGGAAAACCTGCTCTGAATGTACTTGACACCTAAATATCACTAAGTCTTTGGGGACTATCAGATACTGACTGTTTGCATATTGTTTGGACAATGTGCTACATAATAAAAAAACCTTTAAAAGTTATTGATATTCAACAGAATCCGCAAGGCAAGGCAGATGGATTTTTTAAGAGGTTGAACTGTACATATGTGCATCTGTTTCTCCTGTCAGTTACTGTTTTATTTGTGTCACTTATTGAGTGGCCTCTGATAAAATATCCACTGACTAGTGTTCATCCAGGGTGTTGGGTTTTTTTTGTCTAGAGTGGTTTTTTTGTCAAAAGATGTAAACCAAAACACTTTCCCAGACAACCAAAATAATTTGGAAGGATGCCTTAATGACTCCACTGTGACCTATTCCCTTAAAGCAAAGCTTTTCCTTGCTATCCTATATTTCTCAAAAAAAAAAAAAAAAAAAAAGGTGGGGGGGAGGGAAGGAGGGGTGAAATCCCTCTCTCTTAAGGATTAATGATCTGTGAATTCTGTGATAAAAGCTGTAACTTAAATAGGAGAAAAGATCAATTAAGAGATATGCTAGAACAGCTAAAAAGTAAGAGGGCCTTTCTGTGAAGGGGTTGGGATGCCAACAACTTGCTTTATAAGAGAGAGCCTGCTCCTTATAAGAAAAGTCTATGAGTTGTCATGCTGTTTGTGTGGCTGGTCTACAAACAGACTGTGTACACAGACACCCATCAGTGTAGTATGGAGATGCTCTGATTTTTATTATTATTTTTTAAAAACGTGGTTATCGGTTCTGACTAAGAACTTTAGCTCCCATCTGCCTCTTGTTATTGTTTTCTTTGGGAAGACATTTTGGATGTGAAATGGCTTGCTGGCAGATTGCAGTTGACTTAAGCGGTTAGTGTGTAGAAAAAGAGGTGGTGTACTTTGTTCATTCCATTGCCTTAAGTTAACACTTATTGGGAGCAAATAGTTTTGCTGTAAATACCAGAATCTTATATTCTGTGGGGAGGGCAGGGTGAAAGGCAAGAAAGAAAAAGCATGTTATGCATGGGAGAGCATAGCATATGCTTCCCTTTGGGGTGTTCTGTATGTGCTCTAGCTTTAGGAAATGATGCCGTCTCCTGACTAAAGAAAGGCGCCTTACCAGTGTGGTCCAGGTCAAAACAAAATAAATGCAAATGAACTAAATGGCAAATCATGCTCCTTGGACTCCTGTGTAGGATGAATAATTGCTTCTGTTGTCTGCAGGTACTTGTATCTGTGGCTTGCCATCTTTCTCTCGTTTTGGTCTCACAATCTTTTCTTCAGTGAAACCCTGAGTTAAAGGTGTTGACTGATGGTAGTAATTTCTGACATTTCTAGAACTAAACGCAGTGAATTTGGCTAGCAGGAAGCGATTTAGCTTCCCATTTAAAATTAATTAAATCCAATGCATTTTTAGAATGGGATTTCAAAAACAAAGCTGAAGCCTTAATGTTATTATGTAGGAATGTGGGGTCCCATGGCTGTATGGGCACGACAGTAATATTCAAGCCCATCAGAAGTGGTGCAGATGCAACACAGAGCTGGAACACCTCTGCTATACTGGGTATTGTTGCTTCCCAAGTTTTAGCCCACAGGAAAGTACAGGAATGCTGGTGTAGGAAATACTTCAGTAAGTCACATTACAAATTAAAGTATTTTTACTTATTCATGTTTAGGAGACATAGCTTTGCACCAGCTCTCCACTTCCTCAGACAGCAGTGGCTTCACTGTCCTGTTAAAAGACAGTCAGTAATTCTCAATCTCATTTTATCAAGTTAGTTCTACTAGGATAGAGGGGGAATTTTCTTGGTTTTGTAGAGAGGAAAAGCAAAGGCTTCCAAGTTGAAATTTAACTAAAATTGCAGTGTGTAATTATGATAGAAGTGCTGTTTCACTTCATAGCTTTCTATTGGAGATATTTCAACCAATTCACAGAAAGTATTTAAACAAGAAAATACTTCGCAAAAAAATTCTTTGAAAATCTTGTTAAATATGTTATTTGGCAACCATTCTTATAATACTGAAGGACCTGGAGAGAACCAAATATACATAATGCATTGGGTTACTTGCGTTTACCGACAAATACACTTTTTATAGAAAGAATTCAAATGCACTATTAAACTACATTAAAGAAACATCATTAAGGTTGCAAAATTAAGCAATCAAACATAAGGTTGTCAGTGCAACCCTGATTCAGGCCCCTTGTGTGTCTGCATTATGATACAGTCTTTAATTACATGATCATATACTATTTTTTTTTTCCTCCTGCCTCATTCAGTGAGCAGGATGAATAGCACTCACTAAATGAGCAGCTATTCAGTATTATGTTTTCCCCATTGTTCAGTGTGTGGTCCCATGCTTTATTTATGGCACACTATTCAAACCCTGCTCTGAAAAGAAAATCTCAATCTCCTCATGGGCTTTTTAACAGCAGTCACCACTGCAGTGTCCAAGAGCTTCACAAGCACTAATGATGACTTTATCTTCACAATAAGCCTGAGAGATGGTGCGGTAACAGCAACTCAGGGAAGCCGAAGCAAAAGCGATAAAGGTCAAAAGTCTTCTGCCAGCTTGGGGTGCTCAATTTAAGACCTTTAGCATCTGATTCTTCAGTGCCAATATTGCACTCTAACTGCCTAAGAGTAGTTTCTGTAAACAGAGTACCTATGTCTGTATCCTTGCCATTCTCTCAGTCTGATAGAATCGTTGCCTTAGTTATGAGACTGTCCTTTCTCTTCCTATTCTGTTGGGTCCAATTTAGCATGGACCTCTCCACTGCTCTCTCAGATGAGCTTCAGGGGTGGCACGTGTGTGGTAGTTCTGTACAGCTGCATATGTCACAGTTACGTGTAGGAAAAGATGGAGTACCTTTGGTGAAAATGAGATTACGCAGTATTTTAAACACTATAATAGAGTGCTTTTGTTCAATGTGTCCTATTTATAGTTCTTCAAAACTCATAGTCTGGCCAACTTGGATAGACTTTCATGAGGATAATATAGGGAGTGTCTTTCCCCGTGGCATGCCTATTGAATTCCAAATGTTTAGCATTGCTAGGGCTCGGAAAAGAAACTCTAGCTGTTAAGAGGTTGATGGTGGTCACATTGTGATGTTTTCCTTTAAAAAGATTGAGTTAGGTGGTGCTCCTGATAGAGAGAGGGAAATTACTCCTTTCCTAGAGAACTAGTAAGTCTGTTCATCAAGAGAAGGTTCAAGAGACTGGAGGGCATAGGCAAGGGGTTGTAGAATCCCAGCATCTCTCACAGAGAGACGGATAATTCCAAGAAGATCTGCCAGCTTGGCCACTGGGATCAGGGGAAAACCTTCCCACGTAGGACTGGGCAGAGTTTGCTTCCGCTCTGTCATTGAGTAACCTGCACCCATGCTCAGGCCGATATAGTTCTTTACTGTGTTGATGTGGTGGATGGGAGAGTGGAGAATACAAATAATTTGTGTTCTGGTTTCTGTAGTCTTTTTGAGTTTTTCTCTATTTAAGTGAAGTATTCCCAATTTTATTCTAATAGAAGTCTGACTTTTGATCATTTTGGGAGAGCTCATAGTAAAGAAAAGTATCTAGACAGATCTCAAAACTGAGGGTCGTAGAAGAAAATCCGCATGTGCTTTCTTTACTATGCTGCTAAGAATGGCTGAATTTATTTTGGCTAAAGTTTATATGTACTTCAAATCAGCTAGTAGTCAAGACCCTTTATAAAAATATTCAGTATTATACATTGGCTACCTTGGGGGGAAAGAGAAAACGGGCTCTTAAAATGGGAAGACAAGGAATCTTACAAATGCATAGAATTACCAACCTTAACAATGCAAATGCCGGGTTTTTCATCTAGCATAAATGGCAATGAGTGTGTGGACTTCAAAGATGGCATATTGATAGAGCAGCTGACAGTCTTGCTAACGTATTTCCAAATAATGGTTGTTAAAGATATAAAGGAGGAAGAAAAATAGTTGCAAAGCCATCTGTAAGGTCCCATTCTGGGCACTACTGACGTTTGACAAGATTCTCTCGCGTGTGTCAAGGATATGAAAAAATATAATTTGTCACATTCTGTCACAGTTGCTAACAAAAGTTGTGTATTTGCGCTCATTCTTTCTCATCAGTGTAAATGCCCAGTTTGGCTCTAATAATTTGCTCTTTTACTTTGCTGTGGGTTATTTGTGGGGGAAGGTTGGTGAGGTTTTTTTCAGTATTGCTGAGTGAAGTTGGTGATAGGACACCAACTTTAGATTATGTTATTGTAAAATACCATGTCATTCTGCATTTGTGCAGAAGTCTTGTTCACACCATTTCTCCATTGTCTTGAAACAAGTGCAAACCCAGGTAAGAAGACTTCATAATTCATGTTTTGGTGAAAAATAAAAGGTTCTTCAGCTCTGTGTTCCTAAACTGAGTTAGCAATCCATTTCCATGGAGGGCTGCACTGATGGCAATTTGGAGAAGGGTAGAGAGAGGTGAGAGACACAGAAAGAGGAGGAATTCTATACTGAGTTTGGTTTGTAGCTGAATTCATGTATTCTGAAGATGTAGGAGTAGGCTGTCTACAAAAACTCTGCTAGTGTCTGGAAGCATACAGGAGTTCATAATGTTGCATCTTTGAGAGCAGGGACTCCTGCCTTGGCTGTCTTGTTCTATCCTGTGTGAAATACTGACTACGATAAATTCTCATAGCTGTAGCATACAGATCTGTCCTCTCTGGAAAACAGCGTGATTCCTTGAATATATGAACAGACAGGCTGGCCAACATCAGCTATTCTCCCTATCATACATAAAGCTGAAGCTACTGTTGAGCTGCATCTATGGATCCTCCAGTGTTTTCCACAGGATCCAGTTTTGGATCCTCCAAATTTTTCTCATGCAGCAATTGCCAATGAAACCCAATGAGTGACAGTTGAACTGGCCAGTTGAACTGGTGCAAGGACAGACAGACTCTTCATTGGCTTGGCACCATGTATTTTTTTTTTTTAAATTGTTTTTTATCTGGTTCAAGCAAGCTTTTCTAGCGGTAACAACCACGGTGAGTAACAGCAATTCAAATACATTGAGATTAGCCAAACATTAGGGGTTAGATTTTCAAAGAAAAAGGCTGGAGTGGACTTTTTAATGTCATAGTTACACTGCTTAGGTGAAAGTGCTCATAAAGCCCTTTAATGGTGGTGTGCTTGTTAAAAAATCAGCCTGATTTAAGCCTTGCAGCTTTTTTTATACATGCTTCATTAAATCCACTTGTACTTAGCTAATGCAGCATAAGCACATAGCCAAGGGTTTAGCTGGCCCTGGCCCACAGGTTTCTGTGTGTGTGTTTATGGCTTTGGGGTGGACCTGCTGGACCTCCTTGTGCCTGTCTAGCTATGTGCTTTGAAAAATCCAGCAAGGAATCCTCTCTTCAAAGCCAATAATAGCCAAGCAACTTGGGCAGGGGTTTCCTTAAACTCCCCTTCTCCATCTGCTGACATATTGCACACAGTTTAACTTGCACGTTGCAGAAGCACCTGTTATAGCAGACAGTGAAAAGTCATTATAATCTGCCAGTTGTAGTGTGCTGTTCCATCCTGCATCCCGATCGCACATCCTAATGGGCTGTGTCATGGTGGGCAGAATGGTGGGCTGCCTGTCATGCTTTGCACAGGCAAAGCTGCTGCATCTTGCCAAGAATTACAGTGTTCAACGTATGATATTAGAAGCCTGTTACGACAAGCCCTGTGTATGCTGCTGGCGGGAGAGGACAATGAAGCTTTTTGTAGTAAAATAAATGACCATCAAGGAATCCCATTTTTCAGACAGTAGTTTAGGTGCTGTGTGATGTGCACTCTGGCTACTTTGCCAAGTACTTTTGCATTTACTTAGTACCTGTCTGGAGAATGGGAAAAGAAAACAATAGCAACTCATTCTATTTGGAGCAGGATTTTGGGCTGTCTCCTCTCTGTGTACCTGTACATTCAGAAAGCAGGGCAATTCCCTTGTAGTCATGCTTGTGCAGTAGAGAAACTGGACAGTCCTTCTTACACTGGCCTGCTCCTGGCATAGCCAATTTTCCTGTCAGTAGCATCTGGTGGCAAGATGGTCAACCTTAAGTGTCTAATATCTTAGAAGTGGGATGTTTGTCATGGTATCTACCTAGATATTTTGAGGTGAGGCCCTTTTGTCCCAGTCATGCTCTTCCCAGGCTTGTCCCATAATTCTCAGAGCAAGGCATTTTCCAGCTTGCCTAACTTGTATTTCTCCTTCAGGAAGAAAAGATGTCCAGCTGTCCTTTACTGGCTACTGAAGTCCCTCTGTAGTGTAAAGGCTACCCCTTTTTTTCACTGGGGTGGGGGGGGATTTTGGTAGCTCTCTGATTTTTAACACCCCTCTCTGAGGGATTGTCATCTAGCCACAAATGCAAAACAATTCTTGCACCCAGCTTAGTTTTAGTTAGTGCTGGTACGGCCACGAAATTGGCAACAGGTAAGGAAGAGTCATCTTTGATAGAATCAGTCTTCAAAATTAGGTGGCCAGAAAATACTGCCACAGTACAGCAGAGCTGTTTGTCTCAAAATGTCACTGTCTGCCCCATAAACAATAAAATCAGAAACCTCTTTGGGTTGTGCAAGGCTAACAGCGGCACTGGCAAAATTAATGACTGCACTAATAGCAGCAGCAGAGAAGGCTAATGTACTGTGACTTGGTAGGAATCTGTCTCCTGAGATGCAACAAGACATCTTTTCGTAGGTAACCAGAAATCCTTGACCGAAGAAGGGTTTCTCCCATGGTTCTGCAGCAGGACCTCTCTGCACCCTCCTTTAGCAGTAGAGGTGGCTGAGGTGGGGGGTGGCAGGACAGGAACAGAGCTGAGATGTAGCAGTGCAGAGTAGCCTCCTCTGAAGCTTCTCAGCAACTGCTCAATTTCTGGCTGTAGCCTCAGCCCTTGTGTTGTTATCTTTTATTTTGTGGTTCTCCAGAGTCTAAACATGTGCGCAAGTCAACTTCAAAAGGCAAAGAAGGGTGCAAAGTGTTTTACGTGTGTATATGTGTGGTGTTTCAGAACCTTCTTCACAGATAAATTTATTTTTTATTCAGAAGGTGGCTCGAAATGGTCTCTGTCAAAGACAATGCTTCTATCAAGTGTTTGTTGGAGTTTTTTAAGATTTATGAAAAGAGCAGACTTCTGTAGGAACCATACTGGGACAGCTCTTCATAAGCCTTTTGAAATAACTTCTTTTATTAGCTTTTGAGTTTCTCCTGCTGGGATTATAATGGGTTAAACAATTTTAAACCACTATTTTTTTTAAATGTAATTGAGAACCATTAATAGGTGATTAGTAGAAGAGGTTGCTGCTATGTTTTTCTCTGAACACTTGTGCAACAAGGTGAAGGAAAACGAGTTCCTTGCATCTTGCCTACTGGATGGCTCGCACTTGGTCTGGGACATCTGTCTCTGAGTTTTGAGTAGAGCTGGTTTTTATGTGGGATAAACTTTGTTTACCTGCTAACTTCTATGGTGGCAGAACAAGATGTAGAAGGAAGCTGATATATTTGAGAGCTGGATGTTGGAGCAGAGTGTTATTCTGGTGAGAGGTGAAGGTGCATGGTTGTCAGGAGTATATGTGAACAATGTCTGGTGTCTGCCACTTGTGATTTGGGGCCCTGGTTTTTTGCAGCATCAAGTTGGAGGACCTTGAAGCTCCCTTTCTGAGCTCCCTTTCAAACTGTGCACTTCACGGTCCCTCTTCACAGAAACCAGGTGTCCTATAGGTGGGGTGGAGGAACCGAACATCTAGGTTTTGCCGTAAAATGGAAGTTAGACAAGCTGTGTTGTTCTTCCAGACCTTGGCTGATCAAAACCACTTCCAGTCTCTTGAGTTATACATTGCTATAGACACAGAACCACAAAGGTTAGAAGTGGTTAGCATCACTCAGTCTCTACCTTACTGGAAGGGTGTGCTATCTCAAGAAGGATTTTCTTTGTGCAATCTGCTCCTCACTGAACAGATAACGTGTACGTTTTCTGTGATTTTATTCTGGGTCACTGCCTAGCAATTGTAAGGAACGATGTTGTGTTCTGTCAAACCAGGACATTGGGTAATGCTGGGTCAGTCAATGTTCTGCTTTTCTCTGTTGCAAATAAACTTTATTTTGCTCATGTTAGTTACTGTATATCACTCTGTTTTTCACTTAAATATTTAGTAATATGTTTTTCTTCATCATTGGTGTTAAATCTGACAAGAATATTATAAACAGAAGAACAGTGAAGCCAGGCACTAACTTCATTCAGGTGAACATGTAAATCCTCAGCACAAATCCGCATCGTACCCTGTTTTAACAGTAGAATTATCTGTCTGTACTGGTGGATAGAACAAGCTAATCCCCGGAGCCAGAATTCATAATTCTGAGTAAATCTTTTAAATTCTTGTATCGGGTATCACCTACCAGCTGTTTTTGGGGAAAAAGGTCTTGCTGTGCATAAATGTGACATCATTTCACCTTTGAAAATAATTAATGCTCACACACAGTGAGGCCAATAAATAAGCTGTGTTCAATATAGGATTTGCTTTCAGAACTGCACAGTTCATTGCTGACTGTTCTTTGGTCATATATCTCTCCAGACCACATTGCCAACTTTTCTTTTTTTTTTGTTTTTCCTATTAGTACAAACACATTATTATTACTTTCTCTGGAATCTTGAGGAAAGAAAAAATATTTTAAGCAATTTCAGGTGATGGTGTTTCCCCAGGATAATCACACTTTGCAGACACTAAAGGAATCTGACTGCAGTTTCTGCTCTGTTAAATCTCTGAGGGATGATTAGCATGTGCTAAAAGTTCCCTTGTGATTTGTTTTTTGTTCTTCATTTACTGTTCTCTTATCTCCTTTAAGATAAAGCTCTGAACATCCTCTACCATTGCCCCTTCTCCATATCAGCCTGCACAGAGAACCAGGGGACAGATACTGTTTTTATGTGCTTGCTGTTCCTGGTAAAGCGCTGCTCGCCTGGCAAAACAGGATGATGGGCTGGTCTGGAAACTGAAAAAGTGTGATTGCCAAGGGAAAAGTGACAGGAGAGTCCTTGAGGAAAATACAGTGCTGCAGAAAGATGAAATGCCAGTACACCTGATCTCATCTTCTTGGTGTCATCCATCCAATCCTGGAGCAAGGCAGGTGACAGTTTAGCTCCTGAGAAGGCTTAGGGCTGCAATGATTTGGGATAGCAAGACCCTCCAGCCACAGGCTGTTAATATAGTTTGAGCTCTAGCCAAGGTTTGTGCCAAATGACGTCCCTAATGTCCAGTTAAACTTGCATGTTTAAAGTAGCTCTAAGAGCTTGCTGAATCTGTCTGCTGCAAGGATTTATCAACTTAAATTTTTACTTTCGAACAGGAATGATAAGGAAGGGATTCTGCCTCTATTCTGTTCAGGTCTGAGCCTTGCAGAGTACCGTAATCATTTGATGAAGAGAGAGACAAGAGGAAGAACAGGCGTCCAGTGTCTAGTAGTGCTTACGCATGTTAGACTGTCACTAGGGTTTATTTCATGTTCTGTGTCAGATTGTGACCTGGCTCTAATGTGACATTGAAAAGCCTGAAGCTTTTTATGGGTTTACTAATCATTACTAATGATCATCATTAATCATTACTAATGATTTTATGAATGCATACCACAAAGACAACCAATATTATGTTTGTATTGACCTTAAATGTTATTTCCACTGAACACTAGATATTATCATGAAGTAGTTGATCGTTTTTCTTGGGTGGGGTGGAGAAAGGATCAACTACATGAAAAGTAAGGGGCAGTATCATATTTTGAGGGCCATTTTAGGGAAATTTGATACCCATTAGTATTTCATATGAGGTATGAGTACCTCATATCTACCTTTGTATTAAACTGCAATAAATTTAAACTTATTGAGAGAGTCACTTAAGAATCAGTATGTTTTCATATGGCTTTATCTTTGCTTTTTTAATTGATTAATGGAGCTCCGTTAGGTACAACTGGAATGAACGATGATCAAAGTTCTTCCTAAAAGAATCAACAGAGCACAAGATTCTTTTGTCTGCATACAAAGGAAAAGCTTTTCTTCCAACACATTAAGGTAGAATAAAATAAATTCTGTATGTATTAAGACTGAGAACTGGGATTTGAAGGTGGAGCATTGGGACCATTTTCCAATGGAAGACTTCAGTATTGATGGTTCTGTGCCATAATCATCACACAAATGATCCTTCAGTAATTGTTGCAAGCTGCAGGTCCCCAGGAGTGCTTACAATTTCTGAAAAGTCAACGCTTCTTATTTCATTAGATGGTGGTCACTAAATGATATTATGAAAGAAAAGAAATCACTACAATATAAATAATCACAGAAAACTGTCCGTAGTCCCTTCTTTGCAGTGTTTGTTCAAAAACAATTCCTATCACTCAGAAAACTTTGTTTTTTACTGTAGAATATAGAAATAATAGGATTGCAGGATATAGAAATAATCATCCCTTGTGGGCATGCATCAACTTTTTATGCATCGAGACTGATAAAATGAAGTATGTTCTCTAATTGTGAAATTATTTTCGTAGATGAGGATAAGTTATTGAAAATGTTTCTCACTTCCAAATTAATGATTTATCTGTACCACAATTCATTACACCGTCAAGAATATGAACTGAGCAGTTTTAAGCAAAGTTTTATACTAATTTTCTGTTTATTTGCAGTTAGAGGGATTTCTCGGAAAGATAATGTTGGAATTATCACTTGTAACTATGATATTTTCAAAACTTTAAAGTGTTTGATTTAGCTACACTTTTATATTTCAAATATTTCTAAATCAGCTATACTCTTGTCTTTCAGCTGTCTACTGACAAACACTTATGAAAATCATATCAATGCTTCCAGGATCTGAAGTATTAGTAGCCACAGAGGGGAAGAAAGTTTACTTCTCAGCCAAGTCTATAATTGTTTTCTCATTTAAAAGAGAAACTAATGTATTGCTGGCAGTACACAAAGATTTTGTCTTACTGCAATGTATCATTTTTGCTCTCTTGGGTATGGGGGGTCTATTTAATTTGCTGTCTCAGTTAAGTGATCTGTATGAAAAACTGTGGATGATACTGTGATACACTCTGGCTGTTACTGTAGCAACCACCTTTTTGTCTGTATTTTCACATTTCTTTCCAAGAAATGTTTTTTTGCAATGGTTTTGTTCTCAGAAGCGTTGCTTGAATTATTTTTATGTTCTACATTTGCACACTGTCTTATATGCAACAGTCCACCGCAAACAATTGAGAAGCTGTTGTATAAATTACCAAAAGCACTATGGCAGTTACAGCGATCTTTAGTGATCTTTACACTTTCTGTAATGAGTGGAAAATTGATTTTTGTAATTACTCTTCTTGCTTTTGAAGATGGTAGACTTATCTGATGAAATGTTACTTTTGCAGTCACTGTGACAATCATGATTTGTGCAGTGGTATAACTCAGCCAACTCCGAATATAAGTGAAAATTAAATTGAACTTTAAATTGTGATTGCTGTTTGCTCTGCATTGTTTATGTGCACTGGGATAATACTTTCCAGATATTTTAGTACTTGATAAATACATGGCATCATAACTTTTTTTCCCAGTGGCAACGGCTGAAGAATTCAGTATGAATTTCAGACCATTGTCTGTACAGTGTGGGTTGTGGGGGTGGTTGTTTTGTGGGTTTTTTGGTTGGTGTTTTTTTTTGTTTTGTTTTGTTTTTAAATCCTAGTTGCCTGAGTGTGTGTGTGATTGGTTTTGCACTATTTCTGAAGTTGTAGTTTCATTTTATAAAACCTTTTACAATAGTTTCAGAAGTCCCTCTCTGGATGATGGTGAATAATCAGAACATGTGCTTCCCTTCATCCCAGTTTTCTCTCGCTTTCAGGTTCTCCATCCTCAAGGAATAGTCATGGGGATTTTTACATGATAGCTGTGGTGGGTTGACCTTGTCCAGCTGCCAGACACCCACCCAGCCACTCCCGCCGCTGCATCCCAACAGGACAAGGGACAAAATAAGATGAAAAAGCTCATAGGTTGAGATAAAGGCAGGGAAGCAGCTTATCAGTTACTGACATGGGCAAAACGGACTTGACTTAAGGCAAACTGTTTTAATTTATTGTCAGTTAAAACTGGAGTAGGACGGTAGAAACAAAGACAAAAACCGTGGAGCACCTTCCCTCCCCAGTTCATCCCAGGCTTGACTTCACTCTTTCTCAACCCCTCTATCTCCCCCCCGCCCCCGAGCGCTGCGGAGGGTGGGGATGGGGCTTGTGGTCTGTCCGTAACGGCGCCTCTCTGCCGCCCCTTCCTCCTCACGGCTCCCCCTGCTCCAGCGTGGGCCCCCCACGGCTGCCGTTCCTGTCAGGAAAACCAGCTCCCCCAGGGTCCCTCCAGGCCTCCACGGCTGTCGTTTCTGCCAGGAAAACCAGCTCCCCCGCGCTTTTCCCCTCACCCCCCGCTGCCCGGCAGCGCTTTGCCCTTTCTCAAACGGGCTTTCCCCGAGGCGCCGCCAGCCCGGCTGAGGGGCTCAGCTCTGCCCGCCGCTGGGGCCGCTGGAACCGGCCGGAACCGGCCGTGTCCGGGGCGGGGCAGCCCCTCGGCTCTCCTCAGAGGGGACCCCGCAGCCCCTGCCAGCACTGAGGCGTGGACACCTAGGGCAGTAGCTGATGCTTCTTTTTTTTTTTTTTATTTTTAACATTTTCCCCCTTTCTTTTTCTTTGCAAAGATACTTAGATACTTCCTTATATGCTGGGCATGATATGCAGTGTTTTAACGGGCTTTGGGCTATGTGAAAGAAAAGGATAATACTGGTTTCCTTAAGTGGCTTCAAGTATTTTAGCATGTTATGCTTTTTGAGATGTTAATTGCTCTTAATATTATCTACCTTCTATAAAACTTTCCTAAAAATTATCTTTGTATTTATAAAAATGGAGATACTCAGAAAATACAGATTGCAGGCTTCAGAACTGTGAGCCTTTCAGCTTTCCACAGAGGCCAGGTATATCACAATTAAGCATCTGGGGACACTGAGGCTTGCAGATTAAATGACAAAAGCAAGTATGTAGCCAGGGTAGCTGCTCTCCTTAATTAGACTTGATCTGCTTAGTACTTTAATGTTAATAAAGTTAGGAGCTTTTTGGTATTCTCCTGTAATCTAACAAAGCATCAATATTTTCAGTGACAAATGGGTGTTGATTACCTGGTGAAGATTGATTACAGGCTTTAAATTTGCTGGAGTGAAGCTTGTGTTAATGTCCCCCCTCTAATAATCATTCAATTTACTCAAATCTACTCTAATTTTAGGCCCACGATACCAGTGTTTCCACTTCATGGTGACAGTTAAATCCTCATTGATACTGGTTAAGCCATTTGGACAATGTGGTGCAACAAGCATGATGGATGGCTTTAATTTGATATTCTTAGCCTATCTTTGATGTTGTTCCTGCACCAGTGAAAACTTGCTACAGAATTAAATTAACACTGCATCTGCTTTTGTGTTTGTATTCCAATAGCCAGAGGGCATGTAAGCCTGCATTAAAAAAATAAATAGAAACTTCTTTCTACTGTGGTATTGGGGGAAGGGGTGGATCTGAAACTCTTGATTAGAATGACAATACTGATAGCCAAGATCTCAGTTTTTCTCTTATAGCTGCATCAGTTGTACCTTTTGCTAGGAGGTAAGAATATTATATTTCTACACATACATCTTTACATTGCTGAAAATGCAAATAATCTTTTGAGGGAAGTGTTTCCTTTTTGTGCAGAGGGTCCTAAAATGTCCTATATAAAGTGATGAAATAAAAGTGGGGGAAATACGTACACGTAATTAAATGTGTTTTACCTCATGTTGGTTTTTGTTTTTCATACTAGCAATTTGAAATTAATCAGCCCCAAACTCTGAATTCTTCTTAAACAATTTCTTTATTGGTCTGAAAGAATGCATTAACTTTTCTTTCACGTGAACACTCCTGTGAGTAAGGGCTGTATCCCTGTGCAAGCGAACATGGCAGGATGTCGACATCTGTTAGGGTTTTTTGGCCCAGTCCAGGGGATTGTTACCAAGTTCAGCATAGTCTGGTGTTCTGCAGGAGGTGCAGGTGAAGGATGGTGGATAAGCCTGCTGCTTACAGGTAACAGCAGGAAGCATTTGTCTTCCTTTCCTTTCTTTTCCCTTGTGTCCTCTTCTGCTTTCTACGCTAAGCTGCTTTTCTCTTTATGCTGTGGCAGTTTTACTCCATGAGACTCTTACTCTCCACTTTCTGAGGCAGGAGATAAGCCATTTATGGGTTCCTTCATGCTGTGCTGATTGAACCATCAGTTGGCCAGCAAATCTGTTCAACCTCTGTGTGGTCTTGGTGAACTGATCTCATCTGGCCCACTTGGTAAAGTCTTATGTCCTTATCAGAGGTCTCCTGAAAGGTGAAGCACTTCAAGTAGTTGTTGGCAACATGGTATTGTTTAACCAGCAAGCATTTATGCATTCCTTCTGGTACCCTTGGTAACTACTTAATTACCTCATCTGCCCGCTTTCTTAATGTCTGAGCCATGAAATACATAATATAAGCCAAAAATCATCTCTCTAGGATCTAATAGGAAGAATTTTCACATAAAAATATCTTAATTAACCTCCTCATTTTGGTGAAATTTCAGTCAGCTAGTAATTGCAAAGATGAAAATGTTTGCCATGTTACACATAGAAATGAACAAATCCGTTTGCAACCTCTGATGTTGAAGCAGTTGAATTCTGTTTTTAAGTAAAGATTAGAGTAATGGTAGAAGCGCGTATTTGGTGGATAAAGATGCTGTTTGCTCTGGAAGAAAAAGCAAACTGAATAAAACCAATTACTACTTAATCCAAAGTCCGCTCAGATCAACAAGAGCCTTTCTTGATGACTTGAATGGGCTTTGGATCAAGTCCTAGTGCACAAATTATGAATACTGTAGATAGGTCATTTTATTCAAGAAATACACTGAGCTAGAGACAGTTCAATTTTCCACTAGCATGTGCCCTTTTAAGATAGTTCCTCGAATAGTAACATACTCACTGACCTAAGTCCAGACTATTTTACTCTGCAAAGGCCACAAGATCTTGACGGACCTGTTGGCACCTCCACCAATTCTGTTTGCTCGGTTTATATGGCTGGACCTCAATCCGTTCAATAGCCTCAATAGATCCATATCAGTAGAGAAGAGAAAATGAGTTTTATGCTATTGAGGTGAAGTAGTTTTTACAAGACTCAATAATATTTTTCCAAAGCTTAACCTTTCTTTTGGATGCTAAACTACATAGGGGTGAAAGTGTGTGCTGTTTGGGCTGCTTTTTTATTGCACACTTTGTCTATTATGGCCAACATATGTCTGTAGGTTTAGTTAAATGTGCTCCTGTATACCGTAAGAGTAACTTCTTAAAATAGTCTAGGTAGGCAAATTACTGAAATATTCACTCTTCACTTTAGAGTGCATGTAGTCTCATACTGGCAACATTACAGGGGCTAGACTGTTACTGGAGTTGTACAAAATAGGGTTTTCATTTCATTATATATCTGAGAAGGTTGCTTGTAGGAGGAAACCACTGAATATTTGTTGAGGTATCTGCACTGGAAGAAGTTTAACTCCCCTTCTCCCAGCTGCTCTCTTCCCCCACCAGAGCTAAGCTATCCTAGCGCTAGGGCACAGAGAAAGCCTCTCAGTGGCTGTTCAGTATCTGTGAAAATTAAATCCCTCTGACTTGGACACCTACGGATTTTGAAAGAAAATTGCGCAGACTTGGCATTCAAACACTTTCACTGTTCTTGCTGGTTCTAATCACTATGAACCAACCAATCCTCATTCTAAAATTGAGATTCAAGTGACTTGGTTTCAGGAAGGAAGCCATAAAAGAAATGTACATTTCACGGAAATATTCACAGATGTAAGCTGAATAAGTTTGGGTTTTTTTTTAAGACAGGATGAGTCCAGATAGATTTAGACACTCAGCGTATCTTTTGGTATGTGAATTCCATGAAGTAATTTTCTTAATAGTTTTAGGCTTTGCACAGATGTTTTCCGAAGTGTGTGCTCCAGCATTTCCTCCAAAGTCTTTGAACAGAACAGTCTTAAACCCAGGATAACTTTCTGGCCATTAGGTATGGAGTCCTTTCAGTTACTTCTGCATATTTTTGGTTGCCTATTTTAGTTATATATTTAAATTGGCCCCTAGATTTTGGACAGTGCAGAGAATACCCACCTCTGCCGTACAGTCTGGGTGGAGAAAAATCATACCTGCCCTTTGCAGTGATCACCTCTATGCTACTAGATATTCACTCAGGATGTGGCTCTGGGTTTTGGGATTTTTTTGTGGGTTTTTTTGGGTCTTCATTACTGTTACCAATAGCAGATCTCAGCAACTACCAATATGTCAGCACAGCTGACATTATTATTTCTTCCCTGCCCTGTTTTTGACTACTGAAAGTCTTACAGCTTTATTCCCTATGGTGTCTTAAACAAATAATGCCTTATATTCCTCTACAGAATCATAGAGTCATAGGATTCTATTATCATAGTATTCATAGAACACTGGGAATGTTGTGAACCTAGACTTAGCCAGTATAGATTTGGTCATGTTGAATATTAAAATACCACAAGAAGAAGATGCTGAACAAACTCTTGAAACAACAAAATTTCTCTCATTTGTGTTTGCAGTTGCTGGTAGGATTTGGAGGAAATCTTCTAATATGCTGTCCAAGTGGTATTAATGCAGGCATTTCCTGACATCATTTAAAATCTGCAGCATCTCTGCCTTGGAGGAAATGTTTAAAAAATGGTTTTTAACACTTGGTTCTTTCAAACAAGACATTAGTCTCTTGAGTCAGCAAGGAGCTAAATTTAAACTTCAACAGTATATCATCACTCTCCCATCAATCTGTGCATTAAATACTCGCACTGCACTTACCTATACCTACTATGATAGCAATCACAATTAATAGGTGGAATAGTGCGTTTATATTATGTGTGAATGTCCCAAGTGCTCGATGCTCTGGCACTGAACCAGCAGAGCATTTGAGTGTCTGCTTCAGGAAAAATGGGCTTGGTTTTTCCTTTAATGAAATCAACATTTATGGTGCGAGTTCAGAGCTGGTTTGAATTGTCCTGGTAAAGCAGCAAGAAGGGAGGATTTTTAGTGAAGTTTAAAGGCTGAAATCAGTGGGCAAGGCTACTCATATCTTTAATGCATGCAGGGAGTCTTTATTTGTTAATGTCAGAGTTCTCAGTACCTTGCATGACTGAACCTATTGTGAGGATCAGAAAAAAGAGAGCTAGAATGTCTGCTATTTATGGTTTAAAATAAGTGATTGGGACTGGTTACTTGGACTGGATTAATATGCTATTGCATGCTTTAGTTATACATTTATTAAAAATGTTTTATGAACTTGAAATAATGCACTCATTCGTGGCATACAATATGATTTGCCCTACTTAATCTATTTTGCTTCTCTTCCTTTCCCCCTATCTATTTTCAGATTGACTTTGTCCAATTTTTTTTTATAACTATTTTTAGAGGTGAGTGTCCTTTGTGGTGTATTTTTAATCATGCTGAGTTGCTATATTATGTTAAAGTCTTATTAACAACTGACATGAACTGAGAACAGTTCATTGTACTGGGCAGTAGAGTGCAATAACTTATGACTTCTTAAAATAACTTTGGCTTTTTGATTTCTCATTTTCTACTTCTGGGAGATTGGAATAAAAAAAAAATTAGGACCTTTAAATCTCTTCTATTATAATATCATAAATCCTTTGCTTATCTGAATTGCATAATTAGCACGGGGTGACAAAGAAGAGTGAGGGGGAAATTTCTAGTACTTGTTCTGGTCCCCTTTTACCTTCATTTGTGAGTCAGCTGCATTTACAGGTTGAATCTTTTGGGAATATGGATGCTTACCTAATGGATACAAGGTGCTTTGTAGCAGATGCGTCACTGAAACCTGTACCTATAGAAATGCACAGGAGACCTTAGTGGGTTGTCCCTGCTGGTGCTGGGCAGGAGAGATGATAACGATGACCTTTACGGGGAAACTGAGTGCTTCCCATAAGCTGCTGGCTGACCTCCGTCTACATGGGGACAGACTAGAAACAGGAGTCCCACTACTACATTATGTCACTCCCAAATACTTCATGTTTTCTAGCACAAATGTCAGTGAGAAAAGGAAATTAGCCCCTGTTTCAGGACTGAATCCAGAGATTTGTATCTATGAGAAAGTATAAAAGCTAAACCTCAGTTTGCTTTCATTCTGGCCCTCTCCTAATGCAGTTTACCATTTGGTTGTTAAAACATAAAAATGATGGCTAATGCATGCTTCTCCTATGAACTTATGACCATTTACAAAAGTATTTGTATGGACTGGCCATGGAGGTGCCCAGTCTCTACAGGAATTGCACTGCATCTGTCCCTCACTTTAGACTCGTGTCTTTCACAGTCTTTCTGCTACTAGGAAAAGCTGGGAGGCAGTAGCGCATAGTAGACCTCGCTGCAGTCAGTAATGCTACCTCTAGCTAGCTGAGACTCAACCGTAGGTGACTACTTAGAGGTGATAGTAGCAAATGATAATAGAGCAAAGGTGCCATTGCTCAGTGAAATGCCAAAGAGAAGCACACTATATTCAAAGCTAACCATAATTAGCTAATGGCAATCATGTTGGCTAATTTTATTTGAGTAGTGAAACAAGAACCCAAAGATCCTTATGGTTTCAAGAAAAGATCCTTAGGGTCCCTCACAAACCACAGTGGGAACATGGGAGCAAATTTTGTTCTTGCAGTCATGAATTCAGGGAGCTGATTTCCCTGCCCAAGGAGAGTTACAGTGAAGCTGCCTCGGCAGAGTGAATCTCCTGTGGGTGGTGGTGTCTAAGCCAAAATAAAGGCCTTAGACATCTTTCTGTCATGGGGACTTTCCAGCTCAGCTGTTGCATGTGGAGTGCCGTGTTATGTGGCCTGATCTCTCAGGCTGTACAGACCATCATTCCTACAGTTGTTGGCATTATCCCTGAGCATCCTTTCCTTTCCCAGAGATTTTGAAAATAATGTGTCTAAAGAAAAGGATCAGGTAAAAAACATTCATTATCCCTTTTTTATTCCTGTTCCTATACCAGAGAGGCTGGCCTTTATCTTGCTCTCTAGTTGTGCTGTTAGCCTGGTCTAATCCCTTTCTGTTATCAAGTTGCCCTTCTGTGCACAGATTGTCCCCTCGATTAGCTGTCTACTCAAGAAGAATTAGAGGCATGCGTATGAAGGAAAACTGGGGGCTGTGAGAAGGGTTAAGGAATTGAGAAGTCTGTCTCCTCCTCATGTTCAGAGTAACGGGGAGGAGGAATGCTCTGCTCGCTGAACTTTTGCAGCAAACTTCACTGTTACTTTCACTAAGACAAAATGTAAAGATTTTATAATCCTCTTATAAAAGTTTATCTACCACACCGCATGCTTACTCGTGGTGTGCAGAGATAAGTGCCATGTGTGAGGAAGGTGTGTAGAATTTGGATTTGGAACCTGGAGGACTGTGCTGTGATATGAGGTTGGACAGGGTTTATTTGCATAAATGCTTCATTTTTTTACTGCCCTGTAGTTTGAATGAAGAAAGAAGTTGATAGGTTGTGGCCTAGAGGCTAAATATTGGAAATCAGCTCATGAATTAATATGCAAAGTGTAGGGAAAGTGTTTCAGTTGAACTATTTAGATATGACTTGCTGTTCTTATCAAAAAAATGTCCAGTATGATTAATTTGCATTTAGTGATGAAAAAAGCTTAAACTGAGCAGTCTGCAAGTTTTTTTCATCTTCGTTTGAACACTTTAATCTTCCACTATGTTATAAACATAGAATAAGTTGTATTTCATTTTCTTGGTATAGTCAGCTTTGAACTTAGTTGTGGTTAGATATGTTAGAAGTTTTGGGTAAGTTTGAGGGCAAGTATAGTATCTCAATCAGAGCTGGAAGCTGTTCCACATGTAGTTATCACTTTGCCTGCAGGGACCTCAACAAGTTGCTCAGTCTGGGCCCTGATGTGCTTGGAGTCCATGCTCTGGGGCACTAGGTGGTTGCCACACTGGGGTTGCACTGAGCTGGATCTGTAAGTTTTGGGCAATGGCATTACAAGACAGTCCAGTTTAAGTTACTGGCATTTGACAGTTCTCAGCTATTTCTAACCTAGGAGTTGTGTGATAGAAGTCTGACTGCTTCAGTGATCCTGGAACTTCTCATCAGTTTTCATAACGCAGCACTGTTGTGGAAGTGGCCAGAATCATCTAGTCAGACAAAGACTCCTGAGATTGTTGCAGTATTGGATAAAGGAATTGTTGAGGTTGTATTCCTGAACTTCCTCTCCAAGCGTTGCTTAGAAAATGGTTGTTTTAACAAGCCCCAGGAAAGTGATGCCTGGTATGGGCTGTACATGTTTGCTTGTAAAACTGTGTCCTCCATTTTCCTGGTTTCTCAGACTTCAGAATGTGACTCTTCTCACCTTCAGTCTCTGTGGGATCTCTGAGTTTAAGTACTGCCTTGCCAGTGAGCATCGATCTTGGCTACTCTTACAGGACTTTGCCTTCAGCAGTAGGAATAAATGCTGTTGTTTTCCAACATCTGAGAAAAGAAAGCAAGCTCTGAAGCAGCCTTTCCTGGGTTCCTTTCCAAACCTAAGGTCTTTGCCCTTGAGAGTAATGAAGCTGGGCTCTGCCAGAACATGCTTCTTATGAAAATCATTCTTTAACCAGTTCTTTATGATTCTTTGATCATAAACTGGGGGTCAAGGACTGAAGTGAAATTCCTGATTCCAGCAAGATGTCATAAGAAAGATGGGGAAGAGTGCTCTCCCTTCCCTGGACCTTGGACCTTCATGCTCTGTGTGAAGCACAAGACCTGAGCATAGGCTAGCAACTTTCTGTCCTCTTTGTGTAATTTCCATAGAAACAAAATCCAAGTGCAGGGACTTGGATGTGCTAAGAGCTGTGATGTACTCCAAAAAATCTAGATTTGACTTATAACACCAATTCAATAAAGCAAGCTAACTATATCAACGCGGCACAGTTTGTGTGTTGCCCTGAAAGCCTTAAGCAAATTTAGGTGTTGGTGCTTGTTTTACTGCAGACACTTGTACCTGAGAATCAATCCGTTTGCTGAGCTCTCTCATAGAGTGATAGACCTTCATGCCTTTGAGGGGAGCTTGCTGTGGCAGTGGCATGGTTAACGTACTGATGTTCTCTTGCACTGAGTCATAGATAGCTCTAGTGATTAAGCCTATTCACTCAGCTTCACCTAAGTATGTTGTTTTCTCCAGGTCAGTTCAGAATTAGGGTATGGATCAAGCCAGTCAATTAGATCCATATGGGTAGGCACACCGGTTGGCTTCAGCAGTTTTGTTGGCTTATTTGGTTAATTTTCAACACCGTGAATGCAAAGCAGCTGGAGCCTGCTGGTGAATGACTTTCTAATAAAATGTGCTTGTGCTATTTTGAGGCATTTGGTTGAAAATTATATGAAGAGCTTTCTTTGCTACACTGACTTATTCTTTCCAAGTAACTCTTCCAAAGAGTATAATCACTTTGTGGACCTGGAATAAAAAAGCTGAGCTGTCTGCTTTCAGTTCCACTGTAGAAACGTTTGCAAAAGGCAGAGTTGGAGTAACTCAGTGCAACAACTGGCAAAGCCAAGTCCAGGAATGACCACTGTAGGGTTCTTTAACTGGCTTCTGCTACGTGCTGCTGTGTGTGAATTATTCACCAGCTTACACTTATGAATAAAATACATGCCTCGGGAAATCCAGCTGGTATGTGTCCTTTTTATGCTGTCTTATGTCCTCCCCCCACAATGTTAAGTCTACATTCATGTTTTCTGCATTTCCAGGCTAGAACAAATTTTCTCATTTAGTCATAAGATTCCAGGGAATATCTGCTACACTCCAGCCCATTCAGAAAGAAATACAGTGGTGCTTATTCAGCTTTTCAGTAATAACTGTGTGTTTTCTAAGTAGGGATTTTCTGTATTTGTTTGCTGCATGTTACAGAGCACACTTCACATAATCTGCCTGTGCTCTTTCACCATAATGGTAGGTACACTAACAGCAGATGTGAAGCTTTTGGGTGTTAACACATCGTAAACTTACTCCCATCCTCAGTGCGCAATGTATTCTGGAAATCTTTTTGTAATATGTTAAAATACTATTAATTCTCTTAAAATGTTGTATGAAACATGATGCTTGCTTAGAACAAACACTCACACAAAACCATAACCCATCAATGTTAAGCTGAAATAAAAAGTACACCCCTATACCCCACCCCTTCTCACCCCTCCTCCCGCCATGCTCAGTATAGTTAGGGGCTGGAGCACCTATCCCTACCTTTCATATGTCCTTGGCTTGAAATGCCACTGAACCTTTACTGATTAGAGATTACCAAATTTGACTGAAATCTTTTGGTTACTTGTTTATGTTGTAAAGGATTAGAATTAGATCATTAAACTATTTTCCCCCATATTTAATGGATTTAATTGTTACAGGAGGGGGAAAACAGTGTGTTAACCTCTTCGTGATGAAGCATATAATCCTGTTTCTTTTCTTTCTCCCCAACAAGAAATACGGTTGATTTATTTAATAAAACATTCAGCAGCTTTTACAAATCTCATTATCAGTAGACTCTAAACAGATGCTGGTTCAGTTATTGTGTTGCTGCTACATTCCTTTGGCTCTGCAGGAGTCAGATATGAAGGAGTTGCAACAGCCAGAAAACAAATGTAGCCCTTCGTTGTGCTTTTGAGTCTTGGTGAAGGATCTTGGGTGATCCAAGTTGCAGGGGTGGGCTTTGTAAGCACTAATAATCATAATTAAAATAAAGATACTAATGACCTAATCCACAGACAGACACGGTCAAATTCAGGATTATATTAGAGGCTTTGTTGTGTAATGTAATATCTGGCAGTACATTTCTACATAGCCTTTCATCTCAAAGGATTGCAAAATGTGGAGTGTTGGGAAGAACTAATGACCTGGCGAGAGACCTCTCAAGGGTATCTTTCACAAAGACGTTACCAGGAAGTGGAAGTGCTTTTGGCAGTTATGTCTGTGTAATTGCCATTCTGGACTAGCTCAAGTACGCTAGGGAGCAGTAGCATCAGTAGTCTATGGATCTGCAAGAGAGTCCCTGCTTTCTGTCCCTCCTGTGTTGTGCTTTGCTGGCCATCCAAATCCCTGCTCAGGTTGGCCAATGAAGAACTACAGCCACCAGATTCATTGAAGGGCTTAAATTGGTCGTCTGCTGGGTGACTACTCTGGGATGGAGCACAACAAAAGTGGGGAAGAAAGTCCAAAGGAAATTTCAAAGAAACTTTTCCTCATCCTTTGCCCAGTTTGAATTCGGTTTTAGGCTCTTCTTGTGCTTTTTATATTAAGCACAGTAAGGACTTTATAAATGATGGAATAATAGTGGGGAAGAAGCCTTTCACTATTAAGGGGTCTAATATTGCAATGTACCCTTCACGTATTGTCTAACAGTAGAAAACAGTGCAATGGCCAGCTTTTTTAGTGGAAAAGAGAAACTTGAATGATCAGCAATACTTTTTTTTTCTTAAATTGGTTTCCTCTTCTTAGTATCCATAGAGAGAGCTTTTTCAATCAAATATTACCGACAGCAAAAACATTATCTAGTGTATAGACAGATGGCAGGACGATAATTGTTTAGAGGGACAGATGGTAGTTTCTTGTACCCACTTTCTAGTTTCTGTGTTTTTAAAGCTCAGCAGTTGCATTGTGCAGCATTTGTAGTGCCATAAAATACCAACCACTTTAAATAACTCTGAACCAGGCTTTCAAGTGATTTGTTTAAAAGGAGCCAGTCCTATTTAAAACATGATCAGCTGAGGACGCCTAGATATTTGACAAAGCAGATTGTAATTTAGAGAAAGAGTGCCTAACTTGAAGCTCATATTCTCAGCAAATGCAGAGCCCTTCTGCCTCCTTTTTGTTGGAAGTAAGAAGGCTGAGATTACAGAAGAGGAATATTCCTTTTTTAAAGAAAGAAAAAAAATCTAAGGAGAGGGCACCATAGGAATAAAAATCATGTATGAGTTGGAGTGAGCTGCCACAGATATTGTTTGTAGAGACATGCCTGGAATTCCAAGTTAGTTTCTCCCACGGACTACAGTAAATGTGATTAGATCCACAACATAAAGAATCTTCTACATAAATGGCTTACAATGAAAAGACAAATATTTAGTTGTCCTGTGAATCTGAGGATTACATGAAACACCTTTATCTTTCTCTACAAAAACAAAGAGATCTTTTCAGGAGTAATTTTGTGAAACGCATGTGGATGCTTCAGGCTGAATCCTGCATGGTTTAACAAACCTTTTGCTTGTTGAAATCTTCTGGTGCATATCGTGCTCTGCCCTGGCCCCCTTTTTCCTGCATCTCATTCTTAGTAACCTAAGCAAAAGGAAAGAAGAGAGATCTGTTCAACAGGATTGCTTTCCAAAGTTAGGTTGATGGGGGGAACTTTCAGTATGACTGATGAAGCCCTCATCTCACAGGGGATCAAGGGTCTACGTCATCAAATTATGTTTTCTTGTCGGCTTCTCTTAGCCTTCACACAGTTCCACTTTATATAGTATGTTGAAATATTTGCAGGCTTTCTGGGATGGAAGCTTTCATTTGGAGGTGAACTACGTAGTTTCTTGTCTTTGCTCTGATACTTATTGTTTGTATAAATATCACTTATCATATGTGGAACTTCCACTGAAACAGGTACATGTAACTGGAAGACTACAAAATTATTAATGCAGTAATTTTCAATATAGCAATAGCCATAGGTGAGGTGGCTGCATTCGCAGTAATGATCAAATGGGTTCAGGGGTGGTGCTCTGCTTGGATGGGGAAAAAAACCTAAGCACCCGTACTTTCGGTACTCAACCTTCAGGATGCTATCTCTGAGAAACCGTTCAGTCCAAGATAGTTATCTGAAATGTGAATAGATATAAGCAGCTGAAGTCACAGTTTCAATGTTTTTTTAAAAAAACCTTTGTATGTACATTCTTTGTCAGCCACCTATTAAATAGTTTTATGGAGAATGTTTGGGGAAAAATACAAATTTTAAATTAACATGTAGGGAAGTGCATGAAAACTGAACTTCAGACAGTGAACACAGACCTCTCCCGTTCTGAGACTCATGGCTACCCAATCTGGGAAGTGAAAAGTATGCCATGCAACACTAGGCAAACCAGACAGCCCAACTTTTTTTCTTTTTCAATTTTGCATAATCACAATGAACTGCTTGTGAGCAATCTGGAATCTCAGAATTATTTGTAAAAGATATTTTGTAAATAATTCCAAATAAGGAGCGTGTATGAAAAATGCCAAGTGTTCTTGGACAATTCACAAACAGGAGGAGGCTAAATTCATTAAGTAAATGATTCACTACATATTAGCTCAGTTTTCCTTATGAGTTTGGAGCCTGCTGGAGCTGCAAATCAGTTTTGTTGTCTTGTCTTAAACTTTTTTTGTCTTGTTTTCCATACTGTAGTTGTGTTGTTTGAGTCATTAGTGTGAAAATAAATGTGGGGGAAATAAGAGTGGTAAAAGACTTAGTTAAGCCTCTTAGGAAGCATCACTGTCTGCATGAACACACATGCAACACCCTACAACTGTTAAGAGGCTTAATTAAGAGGTGTAATTTTCCTTTTTAAAGTTGTACTATTGTGATCAACATGAATCTTGCATACCTGGGTGTTTGTATACATGATCAAGCTAACTGAAGGTGGAGATTTTTAATTTTCTTTTTTTGTATTTTAAGGGGGGTTGTTGAATTTACTATTTGATGTAACTTTGCTATCAATTCTTGTGGGGGCCAGGCTTCCCCTTCTTCTAACTTCAGTGGGCAGAAAGTGGTGCCAGTGGTGCGCGGCGTCTCTAAGTGCCACTTTGCAGTCAGTAGGCTGAGTCCGTATCTGTTGTATGCATCAATGCAACTGGCAAGTTCAACCCGAGAGCAACAGCAGTCCAACAGCAGTCACGTAGCTGAAGCTCTCCAGTGGTCTTGTCCTTCATTTCCACTGCTCCAGTTAGCTTAATGCTTTTCCTTAACTGCTTCTGAACTCTTTCATGATAGCAGATATATAGCCAGTGTCATCTGACAGATTTTTAGGCATCTCTGTTGTAAACATGTAAGTATTCATTTAATGCTTGAATTGCTTTATCATCCTCTGTGGCTGTATTTCTCATTCCTTTCTGAAATGATCTTTCTTCATCCTTGGCTGAGTCCCCTTCTATGCTTTGAGAAAAGGCTTCTTGATATCTAACACTGCCAGCTATACTTCTTCCAAATTTATTTCAGATTATTTCCTGATTCATGTATCTTTTTTGTGAACTGTTTCTTCTGGCTCTCTGTTGTCTTGATTCACTTTTTTGTATGGCATGTTTATTTTAAACTTGGTTGGAACTTGCAGGTCTTCATAAAAGCTTAAAAAGATTTCTTGAAAAATTACAAGTGGCTGGATAGGATGGCCGTACCTCTGGCCTAGGGAGAGCTGATGTGAAAATACCTCAGCTACCTCTTATGTCTGGGAGGAAGGCTTCTTCCCCCTATATCTTGCCCAAATGGCAACATAACCACCAACAAATAAAAAGGATTTCTCTGGCAGTTGGCATTTATTTCCTTGCAGTGAAGTAGCAGAGCCATGTAGCTCGCAGCTGTTGACTGGGGAAGATGGCAGGTGTTACACTGAAGAGCCTTGGCTGTGATGGGGTTGGTCAGTGCTGTATCCTGGCTGTGTCCGTCTGACCTGCCACAGCTTGATCCTGGAGCTGAAGGTGGGCTCTGGGCTATGGGAATCCTTCCTGATGACAGCATGTTTGATGTGCTCTTTTCAGTGGCCTTGCTGTAACCCACCCAGAAGTAGAATTATTCTTGTTGTAGGCAAAACCATCAGTTTCTCAAAGCAGCAGAGTTGTGGAGGGGTTGTCTGAATCTTTATGAGGGGAAGTCATGGACAGAATAAGATAGATATAAGGTTCAAAAACTTCTATGAATTAGGAAAGCCTGGTCCTTTGAACTCAACGATGAAACCCTACCCTTCACAGAGGCTGAAACTAGAAAACATGCATTACTATCTCATTGTTCATAGGGATGGTACTATTTGTCAGGCTATTCAGAAATCTACTGCGCACATATAAAGCTATTTAAAAAAAAAAATCTGCTCTTGCCCTACAAACTTCCCAATTCCATCTGCTTACACCAGCTACCTACAAGAAAGTAACGATTTCTGTTAGCTTTCAAAAGTTATGCAAAGTGCACTTCAAAAATAAGCTGAGTGTCTGCTAGATTATCAGAAAATTTTTGCTTCTTCATGAGCCTTTGACTTTTTTTTTTCTCTCCCCTCCCCCTTCCTACCATTAATCTATACTACTTTGGAACAAATGTTTGTGTTAATTGTGCCAACTTTTGAATTAGCAATAGATGAATCTCTAGCGGCTTAAAAATTTGCTTAAGTAAACAACCAATGAATCACATGTTCCTCTAGGGTTTTTTGAAAATAAACAACAATTTTTTCCAGTGTGAAATAGGATATTTCCCGTTTAAAGATAGGCTTTCTGCTTGAGGCTGGAGGTAGACATAACTTTTCTAATGACAAAACAATTTTTTAGAATTCTGGGCTTGAAGAAATCATATTTTTACTGGCTTGGAGAAAGGCTGCCTTTTCTGCTAGTATTTTGCTTTACTTTGGATTGACTTGAGTTTGAAGGTGGAATCAGGCCAACAACAGCAAAGGAACTGGCATCTGGTAAACTCTTGTTGTCTCCTCAACATGTTCAGTGTTGTGCTGTCCTCCTTGTGCTGCTGTAATGTTGTGGCATGAATGATTAATCTTTCTTTCTAGCAGGGCACCTCAGAAACTAAAATCAAGTGTGGAGTGTAGAATTGGATCACTTCAAGAGATTTTCTAGACCTTATGGGAACTGAATCTTCTCCGTGTGCCAGGTTGTGGTGTGTTTTTGTTTTTTTTTTTTTTTTTCCTGCATTAGTCACATTGCTTGGCAGTAGAATATTTATTAAGCAGACTATTTTCATCAATTATCTGTCTGTTTTTACATGTGTCATAAAACTTAGTGGCTTTTCTGCTGCATGTGGAGATGAAACAAGTGGCATTCAGGTGATCGGAAACTCTCCCGCTTCTGTTCCTAACGGAAGACATGGATTGAGGCTTGTACCAAAAGCCACAACAGTCAATGATTGTCAGTTGCTTTGCTACCGTCAATAAAATTGTGCTCTTTCCAGTTCAAGTTAAAGCAAAAGTGTACTCTATTAGCTAAGGACAGCCTTTCTTTGAATAATTATTTTTATAATGAAATAGAAATGCTTTAACATTGATGTCAAGTTGTTATATGGAACCAGGGACGCATTCAGTGCAGTTCTGCATCTAGATTTTTCTCACTCGCATGTATTTACTAATGAAAACAAAATGAATTTTTATGAACAAAATGCAATGTCTTCCTTGCCCAGGAGAGCTCAGGTTACTAAGTCAAGGCATGTATGTTGGTGAAGACCTCTTTAAAGGCAGGGATCCCGTTGCAAAGCAATAAATTACTCAAAGTCCTTATTTTTTTTCAACTTTGTGCTTGGCTAACCATCTGACATTTTTAAAGCTTTTACATAACAGCTTTTTTTTGGGGTAGTGACATTTAAGCCACTTGTATTTTGTTGCTTCTTAGCCACTATGTAGTTATGTTCAACACAGGTCCTGGTCATACGACCAGGTCAGCAAGCAAGTTAGCTGAGTAGGTGAACTGTATTGATACAGACTTGAGAGCTGACGCTTTGTCTTACGTTAGCTATTAAACCAGTGTGATAGGCCAGGGATGAAATGCTAAATAGTCTTGGCATGGGAGAGTTCAACCAGCAAGCATTTGAGCTTTTTCTGGTAAGCGGAAGTCATAACCGAAAAAGACTTATCATAAACTAAACACTGCCTTAACTTAAAACCTAAACTAAGTTGTGGGTAAAAGTGAAAGCTTATAGCAGAAATTCACAAGATGACAGCAACAAAAAAATCAATGGGAGAGAAAGGAAACAGCTGCACATATAATAGCTAACGCTTGAGATGGTGTTAAATATAGAGGAGGTGGATGGAACAACAACAGTGACTCAGAAGAGCATATTCTGTGCTAACCATCGTGATAGAAGTTGTGAAAGAAGATCCTGGAGGATGGACAGAGTCATTGTGGCAGAATGCATCACTGCCAGGAGCCTCCAGCCTGGTGAGTCTGGACCACAGGAGGAGCTCCAGGGGTTGTCCCCACATAGAGCTGCTTCCGGAGGAGGCTGCCCAGTGGGTAGGCCAGGCCAGCTTTGAAGCAAGAAAGCTTAGAGTGAGACTAGAAAGCAAGAAGGGAAGAGAGCAGATGCTGTTTGGAGAATCAGGGAGAGGATTTTCTGGATCAGCTACGTGCTGGTGGGTCCTTCCTAGTGGATAGGCGCAGCAGGGTCTCACACAGCTGGAGGTATCTGATAAACCGTTATTTCAGCACAATTTCCTCTGCAAATAGTCACGATTGAATGGGGAAGGGTCCATTCATTCTCCTTCCTCTGCAACAGATTCAATGAGCCATGATTTTTGAGTTATTCTTTCTTTACAGCTGGGTGAAATTGCAGAAGGCTGAGATAAAATGGTACAGTATGAGCAGACACAACTTTTTTCTCATTAGTTCTCACCTTTCTAAATGTTTTCCTTTGCTCTGCAGCAACAGTGATGTGACAAAATATTTGAGTTAGCTTAGCTGCTGGTAAAAGGTATCATTTCAGTATTGTTATTTTGCTACAGTCACTTCTTTGAGTCAGAAAGTGTTGGCTATTAATATTGGATGACTTTGATGCTAATCCTCTGCTTCTGTTACGTGGTAAGGTATAGTACTGCTTGTACTATGAAACAGTGAGGAGTCTGGGCTCATTTGTTCATGCCTGTAAACATTTTCTGCTCTTCATGAAGATGTAAAGACGCTCTTTGCTCTCTGCAAGAAGAGAAGAAAGACTTTTAGAGACTTAATGTTTTGGAAATCATTAAGAGGCAGCCCCTGGGGGCTGACATCTCAGGCTTTTATTGAATGAGACTGAAACTATAAGTGTTCTCTTCTGGTGTGTAGCTTCTTTAGATAACCTTGATAATAGTCCAAATAGGAGGTGGTCTTGCTTCATCAGTACAGTCAACTTTGAGTGTGACCTGTACGTGGGGCTGCCGTGTTAGGGCAGCCCCTGCTGTAGTCCCTGCTACCAAAGCGTGAAGTGTGAACAGAGTCTGAAGCTTGGAAAGTTTATGCTCTTCTCACCAGACCAGAGCTTCACAAGGGTCAGCAGCACCTCTGCTGCCTCTGCCCACTCCAAAAAGACAGGCTGGTTGTTATGCCTCTTCAGTGTTTGCTCAGGCTGATCTAGATTTAGATCTTATTTAGTAGCTATTTTATTCCAGCCAACTTTTCCTGGCTAGGCATGGCAAGTGACAGTGAGTCACTGAACAATTTTTTTTTTTTTCCTGAATAACATTCTCTTTCCAGTGATTAATCAGTTCTCTGCCTCTCATTTTATGTTGGAATGTAACTTCAAGTGTCTCCTTTCTTGTTTAAGAGGAGGCAAACTCATCACATAAACAATACACAGTTCTGTTTGCTTGAGTGTATAACCATTAAAAGAAATACGACAAAGCTCTGGGATACTATGGGCAGCAGAAAGTTAATCACTATTTCCTCATGCTTTGTGTATCTGTCTCTTCTGGTACTCATTAAAAAAGGACATTAGTCCCCCGCTAAGTACCACACCAGATGCTACTTATTCTGAATGAGAACTGGAGGAACCATCATGAAGGGAAAATTCGCATTGTTTAAGTGTGCAATGAAAGCCATTTGCAGTCATGTAGGGAAATACTGTTTTAGAATTGCTTTTAGTGAATTTTCACAGGGATGCAGAATATGATGGTGACCTCCAAACATGAATATGTTTGTTTTCCAGAAGGTAAGGAGAGAATAGCTAAGGGTAGAATAATGTAATTCACACTGGTGCTAAATGATGAGTCAAATCCTATCTTCTCTTTGCTTGAGAAGGTTAAGCTCCTTGCAGTGTTGTTAAATCATTTTGACCCCAGTGCTGTATGAGTTTCAAGGAAATACTCCACTCAAAATCATCGCCTTCTTAAAAATTACTTTCTTAAAAATTTTTACCTTCTAATGTTGTCTCTCTTTGCTTTTACCTCTGACCATAACTAGTTTCTCACTGTTTGTTTGGATATATTCTGAGTTTAAGGGAAAAACATACTCACGAAATATTGTATATCTAAAGATCAGGTTCACGTATAAATTTTAACTTAGGTACGTCTAAGGTGAATTTCCTCTGAAGAAGCCTGTTTCTCCCTCTTGATTATAAAGATAGCCTAAGGTGACTAGGTTATACATAGACAACAAATTTCCTTATGCTTATATGAGAGGATGTGAATCCTGCCCAAAGAGACTGACAGTTTGGCTGGAGTGTAGACTGAAGGTAGAGTTTCCATGGAATAATCCAATGTTTTGATTACTTGACATGCAGGATTCCCCTAATATCAAATTGGAAAAAAATTAAGATTTATGTCTGTTTAAAACATATTTTACTGAAAGCACTATAGGTTTATTTCAGTGAGCAGAAATACATCTTTTTTTTCTGATGGGGCCTTTGTTCACTGGAGGGTCTGTGCAGCACTCAGTGTGGTGGCACTTTTGTGGCTCTTGGGTCTACACATTCATTGTGCACCTTTGCTGAACCCTGTAAAAAGAAGCCCTGTAGTGACTGTATAGCCCAGACCCCCTTTCTAAATCAAGGATAGCTTTCTTAGCTGGTGCATTATTTTTTGTTTGCTTCAGGCATTCCAGTAATTATAAACTCAAGAAAAAAGAGACCTATTTGTACTCTTGTTGAGAAAATTTGCTGCAGAGTAGTGCTCTAGAACATAAATGATGAGTAATAGCTTTATTATATAGTAGTGGGGTTTTTTTTTGTTTGTTTGGGTTTTGGTTTTTTTTTTTTTCTTTAAACATATAACATATTTGTCCAACATTAAAAAGTTCCTGTGAAGTACATAGGCACAGATAATATTGGATTACTCAAGCTAACTTCAGTGCAAGAAAGACTTGCTTAAACCTAATGGAACATTCTGAACCACTGGGAAAGAAGAAAGTTTGGCAAAGTGTTTGTAGATCTGAAGACATCTGCAACAAACAATGGTGGAACACTAACCATAATGTGTTTCTACTAGTCAGTATATATTTACCAGAATGCTATATAGTACATTTAAAGCTAGAAGTTCTCTTTCTCCTTCCCCAGTGAGCCTAGGAAATAAATCCAGTTTAAGCAAACAAACATTTCCCTGCTGAGAAGTCTGTGCAGTGGCAGTCAGAAAGGACATTTTAATTTATTGGTTACTGAGAAGTTGGCTGGCCTTAGCACACCAACAAAGTGTTCTCTACTGCAGTTGCTCACCGTACAAAGTATACTCAAATCATCTTCAGTGCTGCTGGTAGTGTTTTTATAGTTCTGGCTTCTGTGAGAGCAGTCAGTGCTGAGTAGTTTCTGTTTTGCCTTTTTTTCTTTGATGAAAGGGGAAAATTTCCCAGTCTATATGTCTGTGTGCCTGATTTATAATTCTGAAGATAAGATTGACCAATGAAGCCACTGCAGAACTACATTTAGTTATGGAATGTGGCATACTCTTTCTCATTATTTCTGTAAAATAGGCAATGCTGATTAGATCTAAAACTTCGCCTCTGGATAACAGCAGATCACACAGCTGTGTGCTAGTTGATAGAGGCATGCTGGGACCTGTCTGCAGAGCACACTCATGACTGGCTGAGGAGGTGCTGGAGGGGGGGCATGCTACTCTGGATACAGGAGAGTCAGCAGCACTCTGTAAGATTTGCTCAACCATCCTCTTCCCTCTCATCCTTATCTGCTTCACTTTTATTCTGTTTCTCAGTAAATCCCTTGATTTTTGGTTGTGATCCCTTTGCCAAAAAGGGGAAAGCTTACTGCAATGTTGGTAGTGCATTGTGATGCACTAGATGAAACTACTAGTTTCATGGATATTTTACTTGATCTTTCTTTAGAGCTGTAGGTTATGCTCCCTTTATGATATTAAAAGGTTAAGAGGAATACTAACACTATGTCAGTGTTGGAAAACCTCTGGAGAGACATGATCCAATTAGTGCAGAGTCTCTAGTAACTGTTGCTTTATAAAATAGCACTGCTTTGAAAGTGCTGTCCTTTGTAAATGAAGGAGACTGAGAGGTAGAAGAGGACGTACACGTAGATGCACCTGTCCTTCTGTCTACTGTCTGCCCCTCCATGTAGGGTTAATTATCTATTGCCGATTTTATTGATGGGTTCTGCTGAAGACACTAGTGGCCTTCTCCTTGGCTTTCCAAGATGTACAAGGGGCAAGGGCATGCTGCTTGCAGGCGAAAAATGACTCCTGGTCCTTCTCAGGGCAGTTCCCAGGATCTGCTGCTTTGTCTCTAATTCAGAACAAATGGGCTTGGGGGGGATCTTTCAGTGTTCTTTGGTGTTATGCTGTGATTTAGTCTCACTCCATCGCAGGAGATTTAGAAGCTTCCAGGCCTTACTTGTCTGGACTGCTCTGTCTATATGAGCCTTGTGTGTTTTGGCCTCCATCTTGTATTCCTTTGCTACAGCACTGGCATCTTGCACATGTGGAACATGGACCTGTGGTGGCTCCCCGGGCACAGGAGGAGGGGCAGCATGAGAGGTGCTGTGCCTCTGGGACTTTAGTCCTGACACTCAAATGGGCAAGAGCCTGCTTGAGGGACATGTGCGCTCCCTCCAGCATTTGGCTGCTGTATGGGCAGCAGCATTAAGGGCACTTGGGAGGTTATTTTGTGTATGGGCTTGCAGTGTGAAACCCTGGTTCTGTGCCCTTTTGCTTGCCTCAGACAAGTGAGGAGGAGGTTAGCAAAGAAGGAGCAAACAATTGGTATTTGTTGGCTTTTGTAATTAAACCCTTTCACCCTGATTCACTATTTGTATCATTACCAAAACAGGGCCGAGCTTTTAGCACAGACAGCTGTTTAACTTAAAAGCCAAACCTGTTTTGCTTCTGTGTGGGAGCAGACTTTCACCAACCAACGTTTGCTTGAGAAATGTGGCGAAACGTGGGTAGCCAAAGCCTGTGTAGCGCATCCTGATCTGCTGCATTGCCCCTCTAGCTTAGCTGGCCACTGGGTGCAGCTAACATGGGGTGTCCACACTGGGTGCAGCAGAGTCCCAGAGCAGTTGGAGACACCAGGTCCAGCTAGTCGGAGGCTGTTTGCTCCCTCCTGGGGCTCCTGCAGGCTATGCACTGCCTTGTGGCATGGGAGATCAACTACAACCGGATTTTCCTCTGCTTGGGAGCAGAAGATTCCCAGAGCTAAGCTGTGCACAAATATCCTGGCTTTTGTAATGCAAACTGCAGCCTGGGGATTTTCCTGCACTGTAGTGTGTGTTTCTTGTGCATTTGTAGCTCCATGATATGATTACCAAAGGGGGTCTAAGTGAGCCTGCCCCCCACCCCCAGCCGCAACCAAACCAGAGCGCTCCTAACAGTGTTTTCTGTGAACATGCAAACTCTGTCATCGCTATCCTTAAGGGAGAACATCTGCTGTTGTCCTATCACCAGTTATCTCCTTCTTATAGCTTTGCTTTCCCCTTGGGTATGCTATCACTTAGATGCCTTGTTTTCTTATGTTCTGTGTGATACGTCCTCAGGGTTTTGAAAAGACCTGTACCTTCACCGACCTGTTTTTTATTACTGTTTTTGTATCCATTTGCCCTCTCTTCTCATGTTCTATTTTGCTCAATGATCTTGCTTTTTCCTCTCTGCTACATGACTGTCCTATTTTGTGCTGTCTCATAGTTCAGACGTGAGATCTGATGAGCCTTTTCCCATTTCCTTATCTCCCTGCCCCTTTTTCTTTTCCCTGCAGACTTTTGCAGATTCACTTTGGTTAATTGTGCTTGTGTTTGGCAAGAGCTGCTGGCATAAGCTCTAACACACTTCTTGAAGAATCTTACATTTTTCAGTTCTCTGGCTGCTTTGAGCTTTTAACTAATTTATCACACACTCTCATCTTGGAAGCATAGAGTTTGTCATGAAGAACAAAAATCCATGATTTCTTGACATTCGCATCCGTACACATCCTGTGGAGCAGTATTATGAAAAGCTTTGCTTGGTCTTTACTAATGCTAAGCTAGTTTTTGAATGAAGCCTGATATTTATTGACTATGCAAATCCTAATGCTTACCTGTTGTGGGAGCTTGCTCAGCATCTCTTTGTCTCAATGTTTATTTCTGAATAACAACAATAGTTGCTACTTTTTACAGAATTGTATAAAGAGGTATTTTCCATTTGTTTTCATCACACCACGTTTTGCTAACTTCCTTGGTTTGGTTTCTGAGGTATTCGTTGTTTGTTTTAAATAAATAAATGTCAAGTGAAAACCTGGAAAGTGACATCAGTCCTTCCAGGATTAAGCTCTTGTATACAAACTTGGTTATGGAAGGAGAGGTATTGTCATCTGTTCTCGCAAAGAGCAATATAAGATGTAGAGGATTTGCTTGTGTCTGGAAGGCTTTTTTAGGTAAGTATTTTAAAACAAACAAAACCCACACTTGGTATTTGTTTCCCATGTAAGCAGTCCATTTTGTGGACTGCAGTGAGGACTAGGCCTACTCTCAGTGCTGTCAAAAATTCTGTAAATTTAACCTCTTAGAGAACAACCTGCTATAATGAAAAAATAATTAATGTTGCATAATATTATATGCTGTGTATAATTTTGGTCAAATTCCTATTTAAAAATATGTTAGTAATTACTTTCCCATTTTTTCTTACAGAATACCATCAGGCTTTAAGCTTTTGTAAAATACTGTTGTAACACTAGAAATGTTCTACTTTCCTTTGCAATGTCACTGACAGGCTCAGAAGTTTCCTCTTTAGCAACAGCAAAAGCGAAATATAGTCAAGTCCTCTGAATTACATCTATATGGGGTAACTTTAACAGTTGGCTTGAATTTCCAAAAAATTTGTGAGACAGTTCAGGGACAGAGTAGTTAGTGGAGTCATTTAGTGTGCTTCGTTTTGCTATAGTGCCTAAACTTTTTGTGTGTATGTGTGCTATAGGATATCCAGCATCAACAGCTTTGAGTTCTTTGGGACAGTAGTAAAATACAAATAATTTTTTGCTGGTATCCTTTGTGTTCATCTGTGTTCATGGTGAATATGAGGTTGATTAGTCTAAACCTTTCCATTGAATTGGAAGTATTGTTATAGGTTTAAATGCAGGTAGATTTGGGCCCTATTACAACTTGACTCCTTCCCACATCCCTGGCAGGATAGCATGTTCTTAGTTTTCTGTAAGTTATTTGCCATATGCATATGAGGAAAGTATTCATCATTCAAAACTATTTAGAAAAGCTTATTTAATCAACTGTGCTCAGCAAAAGTTTTCACTGAAAGGAGAATCGAATCACATCAAGTTCAAATTTGGAAAATGGCCTGTTAGATAATAGAGAGCCTTTACCTGGCAAATACCCAAGCTGAGCACTGGCGTAGCTAGTCTTCATGTTTAAAAGTTTGTCAGACATTAAGGAATATTTTAGAAATTAATCTCTCATGCTTGTCACTTAATATTGCTATCTTCCTAGACCTTCATTTGCAAACAAGAGGTTTATCTTGGTAATAATAGTGTAATTAAGTGGATGAGTTTCTTAATTAGCATTATAAAACTTTTAAATTAAATGTAATGGTGAAGGGCCTCCCAAGGTCTATCCATGCTGGAGACTGTTGTGTTTTCATAGATCATTCTAAACAGATAAGAGAATGCAAAAAGATTAGCATAACTGGTGACTTTCACTGCTTTATGATCCTATGATTTGAGTCATCAGCTTTATCTGTGTTAACAGGTGGGTTTAATCCTGAATTACACCCTTTAGCTCTGGGTTCTTGTAGATTTGGGAAGGCAGTGCTATATGTCCCAGATCCTTAGTCTTCATCAGACTGAATGCATGTTACAAAATGTACATTACATTTCAGAGCCCTCCATGTGTGTCTGTGGTCCTGCAAGGAGCCTTCTGATTTTCCTGTGTTTTGTTTCACTTCTGGTCTCTTTTTCCCTGAGCTCTATTTGCTGTTGGACAATTCTGACTGACCACGAGTGGGTGGTGAAGCTCTGCTGGCTTGTTTCCTAATCCATTAAAACAGGTTGCTTGCCCAAAGGACCATCTGTACTGAACCCCCTCAGTTCTCCAACCTCTAGGCGACTGCTGTGCCCTACTTTTACATGGCCATGCAAGAACATGGGGCATCAAAGCACCTGCTGTTTAGGTTTGGCCTTAGGGCTGCCCTCAATCTAGCTGATTCTACTGGTATAGATCCCATTTGGATATTTTCTCCCTTGGAGTGTCCTTAGCTTCACTGAGAAAATCCAATTTTTGCCCAGAGAAGTGGCATCAGGACAGCTGGGATCATTATTCCACACGTAGTTAACAACAGGCCAGAATTTATGTGAGGCCTCAAGGGAAGAATTTGAAGTTTGATGAGCTCCCGGTGTGATGGGCCTGTGCTATGTCCTCCCACTCCATCTCTCTTGTTTCCTGCTTTGATTTAAATTTGATCAACAACTGTCCTGCAGGCACTTTTAACCTTCCATTGGATTGTAAAATTAGAAAAAAGGAGGATATCTTGGGTTATCTGCCAGCATAGTTCAATCTGTGGGGAGAAAAGCTTAAACTCTTATTTCCTGCTTCATTTGAGGAGTCATATTTTTTTTGTTAAATTTGACAACCGTTCCTAGAATTAATAGTTATTAATATCTGGTTATTGGGGGTGTTATGTTTATCTGTGCCAAAAAGGTCTTGTTTGTATCTGGAAATGGCAGTGAAAAAGGACAGTACATGATATTGCTGAAAATGGCTTTAATAAGGAAACGGTCTCAATTGCTGCCAGGCAATCACAGTACTAGACATAGAAAAGTAAGAGTTGGCACAGCAAGGGTTCAGACTGGCAGTAAAGGGAAAGGCATATTTCTACCAGGCAGCAGAAATTGGCATATAGGCATCCAGAAGAATGTAAACTCAAGCATAGCCCAGTACCATCAAAGATACCAGCACAGGTCTACTCCCGTATTTGTAGCTGAACTCTATTATTTTTAATCTGTTGGGGTGCTACTACCCAATAAACCCTGCTGCTTCTTTGCCAGCTTTGTGTTTGAGAGCTTGTTGCAGTCCTAACAGTAGAGAGAAAGAAAAAGAAACACTAATTGTTAAGAAGAGACCTTATGTTGGTGTGGGTGATGCTGCAGGTTGTGGAAGGATGGGGAGCAGAACCACTATGTCCCCTGGCTTGAATCACTCTGCACCACCTATCACTGCGGTCACCCCTTGGACTCAGCTTCCCCTGGTGTTGCAAATTGTGTTTGAGTTGTTGCGGGGAGATATTGGTAATGGTTGTTGGATGGATCTCAGCAGTGAATGTTCCTGTAAGCAGCTGCCCACTTCTCCCTAAAGTACATTGCCTACGCAGGAAAAGCAGCTTGCATCAAGAACAAGGCAAGTACACAGGTTTTTCCTTCAATAAGACGACGTAAAAAGCCATTCATAATGTTTGCTGGGAGGTGGCTTTAATATGTTCTCCTCTTCTTGATGGGCTTTCATTTTGCTACTACGTTATGGCTGCGGAACAAATACATTTTTGCCTGACCCATTGGTGCAGTAGCAATATGGAAAGTGATTTAAAGTTCTAATCTAGCCATGTGGTCTGTGCTGCAGGAAAGAAATCCAGACAATTATTTATGGAAGCTGATCTAAACTTAAAACCGCCACTACTGATATTTTAAACTGGTATTTCAGGAATAAAGCAGTTAGCGAAATTCACATGCCCTGCGTCTTCAGGCATCTTGATTCGAACAACCCTTGTGAACAGTCCTTTTTCTGTGGCTATCTCTTGTTCGAGGTTTGCATTCCCACTGGGGATGGATCTATGCAGCACGCCATAAGAAATAATTTCATGCACCACTGCAGTCTCTTGAAACTAATTTAACATCCTATTTTGTTGCAGTACCTCTTTGTGGTAACAGGCACAGCTTACAGTCCACCTCACATGCTGGCCACCTTCCTCCTTTTTTGATTGCTCTTTTGTTTTGGTTTTAGTACTTAGCATTTAACTGTTCATATTAGCAGTGCTGCTAATTAATGAGATCTAGTCTAAACAGGTAATAATTTTCTTTTTCCAGGTGGTTAATGGGGGCTCCTATTAGCATCACCAAGGAGTAGCCAGGACTAAGTGTTTGTTTACACATATGAAGTCGCCCTCTAGGGTGCTCTAAAATGAACAAAAAATGACATATTTTCCACTATCTAACCAAAGCCTATCTTACAGAGGTTAGTCTTCAAATAATGCAAAGTAATTCAAAAGGTCTGTATCCTTGTATTTTTAAAAATTTCTGGGCCACACTTAGTTTCTTTGTATTCTGTGAGTTAACTAGAAATATCACCAGAAGCCATACATCTGTCTATCTAAATTTAATCTTAATTGTTACTCCTGTATTGAGTTGTGGCTAGCAACGTTTGCTGGGACAAAAGTTGGGTTTTTTTTCCCCCTTATCTCAAATATTTATATCTTGGCTCTTCTTGAGGTCTCACATGGGGATTTTCAGAAGTCTCTGCAGCTGGCGTTCACTGACTTTGATTCAAATGTGTGCTGCTAATCACTTTGGGATGGATTAAAAGGAATGCTTAAGTGAGACTTCAGCGGTAGGTGCTTAACTCCAAAACTGAGTTGCTGAAAAACCTTCAGCTAATACTAAACTTGGAGGCACTTAGGGTGCTCTGAGTGTGGACCAAAGCACCCTCTTCCTCTGGCCTGGAGCCAGGGTCTTTCACTACTGTGCTATAGCTGAAAGCTTGTTTTCCAGGAGCAGGTTTTCTGAAGGGAGTACTTGTGAGCTGGAGTCTCTGCATTAAAATACAATGAATTCTCCTGCCTTTGGAAAAATCTGGCCCTAACTTTTACATGAATGATTAAATGTG
The DNA here is from genome assembly GCF_963924245.1 of Chroicocephalus ridibundus. Taxonomy (NCBI): domain Eukaryota; kingdom Metazoa; phylum Chordata; class Aves; order Charadriiformes; family Laridae; genus Chroicocephalus; species Chroicocephalus ridibundus. The sequence goes on from NC_086292.1 coordinate 11,315,722, forward strand.
GTTCTCAGAAACCCAGTGTGGTGGATACCATAAGAAATTAGACCACTTAGTGAGCACTAGAAAATCATCTTGGAGCACCCTTCCGTAGCTTGGCAAAGGTAACTGGGATGTGGGATGCTGCGTAGGTGTCTCTGGGGGGCAGGCACAGCTCAATGGTGGGCAGGCTGGGGGTCTGACTGCACCCCTCTGAGTCTCTGGGCTCCCAAGGTTGCCTTGGGCCAGTTCAAAACAACAGTTTTTCCTTCAGACCAGAATTTACTGTAAATTGATATTATCTGAGATTATGTATAATGTCGCAGAGTGATAGAAACTTGTGAGGGGAGGAAATTTTTGCTCCAAAGCATTTAAAAGGCAACTGATCTATTTAATTTTGACTGAGGTCAATAATACGAGCTGGAAAACAGGGTGAGAAGAAAATATCTATTTATTAATCTGTGTGTTAACAGTGTGGCCAGCCCCCATCTTCAGCTAATTTGTTCCTTTCATAAAACTTGAGTTTGGCCATGTGAGAAGACATGGAATATCACAGGAAAAGAGCTAGATTCATTAAAAATTAATGGATTTAAATAATTAGCGTAGTAATAGGGTCATAGCACTTCCCAGAAAGGAAACAATGTCTAAGATCAAAATAAAACAGGGAAAAAATATTTAATAAATTCTACACTACTCATGTATGACTCAGATGTATTGTTAGTTTAGGTTTTAGTATATGGAAAAATGCAAGGATGTAACTTGCTTAGGGAGTCAGTCATCGTTTCATCTTTAAAGGTAACGAGAAACATTTTTGTACTCAAAGGAGCAGAGTGGCCAGTTCACTAATTTTCTCCATCACTAGAGGGCTCAGATCACTTTCAGAACATTGTGCATCTGAGGCAACTTTGGTGTTTAAATAGTCCTTTGTCTGTGTAATGCGTGTGTGTTTATGTACAGAGAAGGAGAGGCACATTTCAGATCTTCGTATGCTGAAGCATTACTATGCTTCTGACTTGCCTTCCTCTTCCTATTAGGAAGTTCTACATAAGTGGTTAAGGACAGAGCTGTGTTCTGCCCCATGGCATTTCTGTGTTCGCATTTTTTTGAATTTTCTATGATCTATTTACCTCTCATGGATTTTGAGGGGTTTTTTTGAAATGTATCTTTGACAATACATTTTAAAGTTAGTGGATGTGTAAGCAGATCAGAACATTTAAATCTCTGTGGCAGTACCAAGTTTGTACAGTTCAGTCAAAATGAGGAAGCGTTTCTTTACCGAGAGGGTGGTCAAACACTGGAACAGGCTTCCTTGAGAGATGCCAATGCCCCAAAGCCCCAGTGTTTGAATCATTTGCACAATGCCCTTATTAACATGCTACAACTTTTGGTCAGCCCTGAATTGGTCAGGCAGTTGGACTAGATGTTCGCTTTATTGTTACACAAAAATTGTTACACAAAAGTGTCATAAACAGTACCAAGATATTTTGTTGTGTTGCTGAACAAAATCAGTAGTTTGGTTTTTAAGTTGTCTCATAAAAGTTCCTGGCTTATTTCATATCTAGAGTACTGTTGAACCTGAGCCAAAGTTCTTTTTATTTTTCACAGTATTCCCATTGGCAAGAAAACATAGTATTTTGGGTAGATCTTGGATGAAAATGAAGATGTGCTGTTAACAAAGTAAGCAAGTGTGTCTTTGTGATTAAGTGGGAAGTGGGTTAAAAGCTCGGTTCTGGTTTGAATTCATCGAGGTAAGAAGACTATTACAAACTCAAAGCTGTATTCAGTCTCTGGCTAAATTTTGTTTTCTTCTCAGCGCATAGTTCTGAACTGCACTTTGCTGAGTATGAGTATGAGGCTCCTGCCTCAGCAAAGTTCAATCCCTTTTTCCTTTTCCTTCACTGAGTAGCTGTCTGGAAAGGTGTCGCTAACTTTTACAAATGGGACCTTGATCTCATTCTTTGTTACGTTGTTGGGGAAGTGTCCATTTGGTATGATGACCAAAATGCAAGCAGTATTCTCTTATGTCAGTGATGAAGTTGGTCTGAATTTGCAGTTCGTTCCAGGTGAGTAATTTTTCCAAACTTGGAGTGACTAGCTAGCACTAGCAAGTGAAAAGAAAAATCAACAAATTATTTATTTATCATTGCCCTTGCTTCATTGTGACCATTTAAGTAGTTAAAGTGCAGCCCCTGTGAGCTTGCGTTTAGCTACATGAGGTGTGCCAGTGAGTCTGTTGAAGAGGCTTACCCTGACTGTGTGCCATCCCCAAAGAACATAGTGCATTCTCAGGTTTTTACCTGAGCAAAGGCAAATTTTGCCTTTACGTGGAAAAGAACTATCTGCCCTTGGATCAGAGTTTGAAGGTGCATGTTTTGCAGTGCTGTACTCATCTTCCATTCTATCTGTTGGAGAACCTGGGATGACCATTTCATTTCATTGTACAAAAGAAGCAGATGGGTGTCAGTTTTGTCCTATACGCTGAACTCTGGAAAGCCCTATGAAGAACAACTTTCTCAGTGATAGCTGGCCAGTACCTTTCTGTGAATTAATTTTGAGTTACAACCTGCTTTTTGGGGGAATATTGCCCTACACTTCCGGACTTTGTGGTTGGTTTTGATGTTTCCTAGAACATTAAGTGATGCAGTTTCACTAATCCATTTGCTCTGATAAGCTCAGTAAGTGGATTACAAGGTTTTTCAGTCACTGTAGATCTTGATAGCTTCACAAAATGTTTTTCATCTTGTTTTTGATACAGGAGAGCTCAACAAAAGTACAGATACCTGTATTTTCATCTAAGTCCAATGAAGAGAACTTTCTCTGCTTTGCAAAGTCAGAGAAGCTTAGATTATTTTTCCATCACTCCATAGTTGTTAGATAGGGATGAGACATCAATGATTTTGTGGCTTCATCCCCCGGAACTGATGACTTCTGTTCTAGGTGAGGATGAGACACTCATTGTAGGAGGTTTCATAGCCTGAACAGTTTCTAACTCTGTCATGATGCTTTTATGGTCTTTCAGTTAAAGCTATTGAAAGACATTTTTTCTGTTTGGCAATCTTAAAACTTGCCTTGTTCTCTGCAGAAAAAAACAACCAACCAACCAGCCATCCTCATTTTTGAAGTTGTGCTTTTTATTAAAGTGCCAGTAAAGTAGGGAAGATTTTGTTGAATGATTTTATATTATGATGCACAGCAAATGATGCATTGAGACACTATTTCGTTTTGTCTATGGTTAAGACTAAATTTGAGATGTTAACTAGTTGGGAATAGTGCTTCCTTTCACCCTCCTACTAGCTGTTATTCATAGCAGGAAGCAGCGCTCAAAATCTTTTTTAAATTTTATTATGTCTCAGGTGTTGATTCACACTACTGCCTATTGCATTAACAAGTTGGTGTTGGTATTTTTGTAATTCTCGTTAAGTTACTAGTATACCATCTATCTATAATTGAGAGCCTTGTTTTGTATTTCTGGATATAATCGGCCTGTGCTGATTTGAAGAAATTATGCCAGTGTTCAGATGAGAGAGTCAAAGTTGGGCAAAGACTTCTGAATGCATATAAATTTCTTTTGTTGAACCAAAAAGTGGAGGATTGGATCTCTGACTCATCCCCCCTCTCTGCTGACAAACTGTGAGCTTGCAGCTGGGAAAGTGCTATAGGAGATAAAAAAGAAGGCCAAAGTCATCGTGTTTATGGAGCCATGCCAAAATCTGTGGTTGAGGAAAATCCACCCAAGATAATGTCAAAGAATTACCTGAAAAAGTGAGAGGAGAAGAAAGATTGAGAAAAGATGACATTTCAAGAGTATCAGCATGGTCACGTACGATGGAAGTGTTGGATAGGGCAGTGGGAACAGAGTGATTTTTCTGAGACTTGGGTAAGATGAAGTCATTCCTCTTAGAACAAATTCAGAGAAATGCCAAGTGAGGGGTAGGAATAGTAAGCAAGAAGTATATTAAAGAGGAGTGGAAAAGGAAGACCAAAAGTATAGTTGAAGGTCAGGTGCTTTAAAATGGGAATGACTGAATCATGCTTGTGTTCTAAGAGGAGAGATGAGAAAAAGCCAAGAACCTCTGAAAGGAACTACAAGGAAAGAGTAAAGAAGGGACAGAAAATAGAAGTTGCAGTGGGATTAGTAAGCACCATGAGCAGCCTCAGAAGTCAGGAGTCTGCAGCCCAGTGATGGGGAGGAGAAGGGGCAAGCTACGAGGTGAGACAACACGTACGTTATTCAACCTGTAGGGGAGAGATATGAGATTTTGTGTGAGGAAATGGTATCACAGGTAACTTACCAGCATTGTTGGCACTTATGCATCTGTCTTGCACTCCTCTACCGTGCTCCCCAATCTTCCCCCAAAACTGCACTGCTTTGTAACATCTCCTGTGTTATATTATGTTGTTTTAAAGTGACTTTTACTGAGGTAATGCCTTGTCTATACACTTTTCCTTATCTTGGCCCTATTTGATGAACAAACAAAACTCCAGCTCCGTTGTTGTTTGATCAAGAAGAGAGAGGAAGGGAGATGTCTTGTGCTGGTGACATTTTTGTACTCAGTAGACTTTGTCTTTATAACGATGCATCAGTGTGTCATGCCCCAGTCTGCTCTGATGAAGCATATGCAAACGAGTGCCAGGAACAGGGCAGGATGTCATAGAACAGAAGAAGAATTAAAATTATGCATTTTTTTTGTTTTATATTTGATGGTGCTCTTGCATGAAAAGTAAGGAAAATATTTTTGGGTTTAGGTAAGACAGCCTTTCTTGTACAGCAGTTGTGTGCTAGTGAAGTTCCTGCTTCCTTTTCCCTGGTACTATTTCTTCTGCCTCTAGTGCTCACTGCTATATTCCCGCTTCAGCCTCCTCCTGCTGTTGACAGGAGATAGTGGCAGTGGGTTTCTGTTTCTGTTTCTACCTTCTATTACTATATATTTTTCCTGTTTTCTACTAGAATGAATAAGAAGGGCTTTGGGTCCAATTTGGCTTTGAGTTGCTTACTCTGTTTTACCTTAAGCTACATGTAACTTCTGAGCGTTTGCTCACAAATTCAGTCAATGATCGTGTCAGGATTTGGATGTTACTTCCACTCAGATGAGAAGTATTTAGGAGCTTTGTGGACTCTCCTGCTTAGCTGCAATAGTCTAATTAAATGCCTTGACTGAGGGGGCAATAACCACAAGCTGAAGGGCATAACATTGCAAATGATGGTATGAATAGTCTTAGTCTCCTCTCCCAACCTAGAGATGACTGGAAAATTTCTAAGAAAGTGGCATTTTGGTAGTAAGCTTTGAGTTTTACGTTAACAGCATCATTTTTTTCATACCGAAATGGGAAGAGGAATTATATTATATATTATAAAAAAATAAGATGGCAGTTCAGAATAATATGTGGGTTCAGAAACTCTGCTCAGAAGAGCTGTAGTTTGTGCCTGCCTGATGCTCCCATTCTCTCATAGACTGGGTTCTCTGCGGTATTTAATTCTGTGCCATGCACCACAAGGCACTCAGAGGCATGTGAGATGAAGTTGTATCAAGAGGCGTCTATCAGGCACTGAGAGGCATTTTTGAACTAACCAATTTTGTCTCTGACATTGATGTATTTCAAATCTCATCCCAAGTATGGACCATTGCTTCCAGTTCTTGCTCTAAGCAGGATGTAATATTGCCATATTCAACACCAACTTCCGTGCAGATAGAATTGGAGTGTTTTTAGTGTTCATTGACAATCTCACATAGTCATGGCATGTAGTTTGATCTCCTCCCAAGGATAAGTGCAAAGATGTCCCCTGTTCTTTTCTGGCACGAGAAGAGCGAGTTTGTCTAATGAACCACTTTCTGGAGCATTTTTAATTTGCTTAAACATCTAACATTCAAATTTATTTATTTATTTAGGTTGTGAGGTCCAATGAAGCTTGGAGCTGTGTGTGTGGGTGTTTCCCGGAAGGAGTTACCAGTGAGATATATACCACTGCACTGACTGCAGCACTTTTTACTAAAGCATACCTGTCAAGAGGATGAATAATAGCATGGTAAGGATGCAGTATATCTTTAGTTTAAGGAAGAAAACAGACCTCTATTTGTGGTCAATCTAGAATTGAAAGTGTCAGCCGCAGAGTACACCATGTTAATCCATGATTTCACAATTGCAGTACGTTCTGATTAGTATTGCTGTGGAACAGGCTTCCAAAGCAAATCCCAGGGCAATTCTGTTATCTTAAAACAAAAGCCTTAGGAACCCAAGACTTAGCTGCTTACTCTGAGCTGTGCTGTGTAAACTTGAGTGTTTCCTGTATGCTTTAAAAGGAAGTAATTACATGAAAAAAGAGTATCTGTGTCTATGTCCAACAAATATCTCTTCTTCCAAGTGTTTTCCAAGTCGCAAAATCCCAGGTCAAACCATGCTTGATCCCGTTTGTGCTCGAAAATGCTGTTCAGGGTAGTAAAGGTGGCAAAACAGTCTTCCAAATGGACGTACACTGGTACAAAGATTCAGCACAGTTCAATTTAGCTAAACTGAATGTCCATTGTGTTGCAGAATTGTGTGTGCTGCTATTTCATTTCAACTGAATAATGAATATATGCTGTTACTGATTATATTAATATGTAATTATTACCATGAAAATCTAATCCCCTGAAACCATTGGTCATTTGGTGTATGTTCATTTAGCTACAAATGCTTTTCATTTGCCATTTGTATTTTATCATTTAATTGCTTTACTGTATTCAACATCACCCTTTTTTGATCTGTGAATCATTATTTGGAATGAGAATTAGCCCTTAAGCAAACAGTGCCCCAAATCTATCTTGCTTCTTTGTGTGTAGTGATGACCTTGTGTTGGACAGAAAAAAAACCCAATTAGGTATTGCTTTAGATTTATAATAAGAGTTCTCTTAATTATATTTGAAAATTACTAGTTGAAAAAAAGAATCTTAACATTTATTCATATCGGAAATCAACAGATTATATTTTTGAAGTACCTCATTCTAGAAAGACCTGGTCTTCTGAACACCTAGTGGAAACCTTTCCTTAAAAATCAAATGAAAGTCCACATCTCTCTTTCTAAAAGCAATATAGGCACTTATAATTTCTACAGCCTTTGAAGGGAATAAAAGTTTGTCAGCAGCACTTTTCAAACTAGGAGTTGGTGCCCAGGATAGTGATATATCCGGAAAATTTGACACTCGAAATTACATGACAAAGAACAGTATCCTCCCTGTTTGAGCTGGCCTGTAGAATGGCAGCAGGAATAATAAATCAGGGATTGGGGAGTTGTCTGTGACACACTTGGGAAACCAGGGTAACTCTGCAGTTGCCTCCTGGCCTGTGTATTTGTTTTCCTTCCAGAGCAGTCTGGGACATGAGAGCGAGGGAGGTATCAGGGCTGTCCATAGTCCTTTGGAGAAGGCTAGCACATGCATCTGGGGACTGGGCTTGCAGGTTACAGGGTTATGATAACCCTCCACACTGTTAAGAGCCATTGTTTGGTGTCCACTTGGGAGAGGCAATCCTGTTCCTCTTAGTTAGGAGACTGTAATTTTCTTCACTGCACTGAACTGAGTTTGTAAGCCCTTAATGTTTACATGTTTTGTTATAAAACTGATGAGCATCCACCCCCTTAAAAATCTCATTAAAGTTTATCTTTGGCAGGTTGCCTCCCAAAGTCTTGACAGCACTTTGGGTGCTGATGATCGGATCGGAGTGTTTTCTCATTCCCTCCTCCTTCCCCATCTGTTTGTATCCACCTCTTGTGTTACAAAAATAAACTGTTTGGGGTAGGAACTGATTTTTCTGGTTTTGCATGGTGCAATGCTGTCTGGCGCATAACTTCTTTGTAGAATTAGCCTCTGCTGGTTGCTGCTACACCATCTCATCTATCCAAACAAGTTGCTTGAACAGTAGGCTGCGTGCTCCAAGATACATGTAGCATATGATAATACAGGTAACTGTCATGCTTTCCTGTATATAACCTGCATCTCAGACTACACATTTACACTAATAACTCTTTCAACTTGCTTAAAATCAGAGGTAGAAGGAGAGGGACTGTTGGGGAGGTGAACAAAGGTATGGAAGATGGGAAGCTGCGGTATGTGTAGGGGAAAAAAGAGGTCTGGTCCCTCCTCTTCAATGTATAGAATCATAGAATTGCTGAGGTTGGAAGGGACCTTTAAGATCATCGAGTCCAACCTTTAACCTACCCTGACAAAAGCCACTTCTAAACCATGTCCCTAAGTTGCCCCATCTACCCTTTTTTTAAACACCTCCAGGGATGGTGAATCCACCACCTCCCTGGGCAGCCTATTCCAATGTTTAATAACCCTTTCAGTGAAAAAATGTTTCCTAATATCCAATCTAAACCTCCCCTGACGTAACTTGAACCCGTTTCCTCTCGCCCTATCACTTGTCACCAGGGAGAAGAGGTCAGCCCCCATCTCTCTACAACCTCCTTTCAGGTAGTTGTAGAGGGTGATAAGGTCTCCCCTCAGCCTCCTCTTCTCCAGGCTAAACAACCCCAGCTCCCTCAGTCGTTCTTCATAAGGTTTGTCCTCCAGACCCCTCACCAGCTTTGTAGCCCTTCTCTGGACACGCTCCAACACCTCAATGTCCCTCTTGTAGCGAGCGGCCCAAAACTGAACGCAGTACTCGAGGTGGGGCCTCACCAGTGCCGAGTACAGGGGGATGATCACTTCCCTAGTCCAGCTCACCACACTGTTCCTGATACAGGCCAGGATGCTGTTGGCCTTCTTGGCCACCTGGGCACACTGCTGGCTCATATTCAGCCGACTGTCAACCAACACCCCCAGGTCCTTTTCTGCTGGGCTGCTTTTGAGCCACTCTGCCCCAATCCTGTAGCGCTGCATGGGGTTGTTGTGACCCAAGTGCAGCACCCGGCACTTGGCCTTGTTGAACCTCATACCATTGGTCTCAGCCCATCGGTCCAGCCTGTCCAGATCCCTCTGCAGAGCCAACCTGCCCTCAAGCAGATCAACACGCCTGCCGAGTTTAGTGTCATCTGCGAACTTACTGAGGGTGCATTCGATCCCTTCATCCAGATCATTGATAAAGACATTAAAGAGAACCGGCCCCGGCACCGAGCCCTGGGGGACACCACTTGTGACCGGACACCAACTGGATTTAACTCCATTTACCACCACTCTCTGGGCACGGCCATCCAGCCAGTTTTTTACCCAGCGAAGAGTACACCTGTCCAGGCCATGAGCAGCCAGTTTCTCCAGGAGAATGCTGTGGGAAACGGTGTCAAAAGCTTTGCAAAAATCCAAGTAGATAACATCCGCAGCTTTTCCCTCATCCACTAAGTGGGTCACCTTAGCATAGAAGGATATTAGGTTTGATAGGCATGACCTGCCCTTCACAAACCCATGCTGACTGGGCCTGATCACCCTGTTCTCCTGCATGTGCCATGTAATGGCACTGAGGAGGATCTGTTCCATGACCTTCCCAGGCACCGAGGTCAGACTGACTGGCCTGTAGTTCCCCGGATCCTCCTTCCGGCCCTTCTTGTGGATGGGTGTCACATTTGCTAACCTCCAGTCAGCTGGGACCTCCCCGGTTGTCCGGGACTGCTCATAAATGATACCAAGTGGCCTGGCGAGCACCTCCGCCAGCTCTTTCAATACCCTTGGGTGGATCCCATCTGGCCCCATAGATTTGTGCACCTCCAGGTGCTGAAGCAGGTCCCTCACCATTTCCCTTTGGATTAGAGGGGCTTCATTCTGCTCCCCATCCCTGTCTTCTAGCTCAGGGGGCTGGGTACTCAGGGAACAACTGGTCCTACTGCTGAAGACTGAGGCAAAGACTGCAATGTAATGTACACTGCTGCCAAATCATGAAGGGGGGAGTAATGGGAATGTTGTGCGCTATAAATATGAAAATGTGGCTGTATTTTAAGAAATTTTAAGATACTTCATAAAATGCTGCTCTTTGTCTACTGATTTACGATCATCTGAGACTGATACAAGGAACAAAACAAAGGAAACTGGAGGCTCAAACAGCCTACAGTAGCAAATTCTTTACTTGCGTGTTTTTGAATGTATTGAAGTTAGGATTCATTAACCAGTGCTTTAGGGGTTGCAGCTGTCATTTAAAAATGCCTCCTTTAAACAAACAGGAAATAATATAGCCAAAGGCAAGTATGATAAAATATAACTCTGGTTCTTTGGTAGCTCTTTATTAAGGATTTGTCTGTAAGCAATTTTACAGCAGATTGCATAGTCATATCTTTTCAGTGGGGTTTTAGAAATTGGGGAGATCATTGTTGTTTAGGAATATCAAAGAACTTTTGTACTTATATAGTTCTGGTGAACAATCATTAATCATATTAAAAATTACTGGGGCCAGATAACATAATAAACTGCCCCTGGGAAGTATTTCTGTTTTATCAGCCAGCAGTTATAAGTAAAAGACAGAAATGGTGCTTCTAGCTAGTTTTGTTTAAAACAGCAGGAATGAAGAAGGAATTATCAGGATGTGAAACGCATTAAATCATGGCAAGAAAATTCCTTTCATCTTGAGTATGGCTGCTGACTGTCAATAACTGAGATTAATGCTACAGGAAACAAAGCAGAAATGTTAAATATAATGACATTTAAAGAAGAGCAATAACCAGTTTATTAAAGGAAAGCAGTTTGAACTCTGTGAGGTTGGCAAATGGAGTTTCAGAAGCATTTTAAGATACTTTTGCCTCATCTAAATCATCATAGGAGAAAATTAAAATATATCCTGTAAATGAAATCTGGTCTCTCTTTGTATTATATCCTCTAAGGGATGTGCATACTCTTAATTTTTAAAAGGAAACCAAATGTCCTGATTGTGAGCTTGAAATTCTTTATCCCAAAAAAATGCCACTTCAACAACTTTCCTATCTGATGTGAATACACTGAAACAGACGCTGCTTCAGGAGTGCATGTTACGTTAAGAATGAAATTGCTCTGGGTTGTTTTTTAGCTTTCTTTTTTGTCCCAGAGCTTTCTCCCTTTCCCAAATTTAGTTGCAGCTCCTGACAATGTTTAGTGCTGCTGCTCTCAGGGAAGTGCAGAGCTTGGGCTGGCGAGAGCGGCTCTGTGCCAGCAGCCAGGGAGAGTGTGTAACATTTTAGTTCAGCCACTGTTTCAGTTAGTGGTGTGCCATTAACCCGGGTGTCTCTCCTTTCCAGTGAAAATTATCTTTAGGACTTCTAAGCCCTGTTGCCTTGGGAAACACGGCCAGAAATGTCTCATGGTCCAGTGACCTTGGCAGAGACAAAGAGGCTCAACTCCCCTCTTAGCAGGGGAGCTAGAAGGAATTTTGCCTTGCAGAGCTTGGTTGGCAAAGATGTTGATTAAAGGCTACGGATGAGGATCTCTGTAGTTCAGAGTGCTCCGATATTTAAATGCATCCTACTTTATATATTTCTGTGGAGTCCTAAGGATGGAAGGGCCCACCTGCGTGGAGAAGGTGGCTGTAGAAGGACCCTTGGTCTCAGACTGCAACGTGCTTGTGAACTGGACACTTCTAATGATCTTATGGGGCATGGTGCCATTTACCACTTGCCTATTCCTACGACATCCCCTTCTTGCTTGAATGTTGCATTTACTCCATTAATTCTTTCTCCATTAATGTTACCAGTTTCTGTCACTCAGCTGAGGTCCTGTGTATTCTCTACGAGTCCAACCGTGCATGTCAGTCTCTTTGGTGCGCACCTGTTTCTTTTAATGAATTAATTCCAGGGCTAGACGATCCTTGTGATCATCTTGCCTGTCCTTCTGTATAACAAAGAGCATACAGCTTCCCCTGAAATAATTCAATGATAAGAGAGAGGCATTTATCTCTAATGTTCATTTAATTGGGTGCAGTGAATAGTCCATCGATATTTCAGAAGAAAGCCCACCCTAACCTATGATTAACTGAGAGCAATAAACACATTTTGGATTGGAAAGTTAAAACTAACAGATTCAAATACACTTTTGAAGTTGATTAGTAAAAGTAACTCATTTCTCTCTCAATTTCTAGTCTTTAGATGCAACTCTTAGAGGGACATTTGGCCTTTTTTTCCTGCCTAATGCATGAGTGGCTCCTATTACCGTAAGCAGGACTGTGTAGCTGTGGGTATGTCTGTCAGCAGCACAGAGCTCAGTAGGCTTCACCTCATCCCCACAATCCCATCCTGACAGTTTTCGGCATCCTGTTAATCATGGCAGCTGTCTTCATGCTGTTTAGAGTGAGAAATTAGTTTTGCCATGATAGTATCTTGTTGAGACTATCTATTAACTTGTATCTTGTTGAATGCCAAGAACTTAAGAATGTGCATGATGACATTGTTGAGTGTTTATGGATAAGAATCAAGGGGGAGGCCAATAAGCCGTACATCATGGTGGGCATTTGTTATAGACCCCCCCCAACTAGGATGTAGAGGCCAATGAAATATTCTATAAGCAGCTGGTGATCGCGATTGCTCACCCTTGTTCTTGTGGGGGACTTCGACTTCTCAGATGTCTGCTGGAATTATAACACAGCAGAGAGGGAACAGTCCTGGAGGTTCCTGGAGTGTGTGGAAGACAACTTCCTAACACAGCTGGTGAGGGAACCAACAAGGGAAAGTGCCCTACTGGACCTGCTGCTTGTTAACAGATGTCTTGTAGGGGATGTAAAGATTGGAGGTCATCTTGGGCAGAGTGATCGTGAAATAACAGAATTTTTGATTCTTGGTGAAGCAAGGCAGGGAGCCAGCAGAACTGCCACCTTAGATTTCCAAAGGGCAAACTTTAGCCTGCTTAGGAGCATGGTTGAGAGTGTCCCTTGGGGGACAGTCCTGAAGGGCAAAGGTGCCCAGGAAGGCTGGTCTTACTTCAAGGAGGAACTCTTAAAAGCCCAGGAGAAGGCCATCCCCAAGTCCCAAAAAACGAGCAGACAGGGAAGTAGACCAGCCTGGCTAAATAGAGAGCTTTGGCTGGACCTCAGAAAAAACGAAAGTTTATGATCTTTGGAAAAGGGGGTTGGCTACTTATGAAGAATACCAAGATGTAGTGAAGCTATGCAGGGTGAAAATTAGAAGGGCCAAAGCTCAAGCAGAACTCATCTTGGCCACCACGGTTAAAGATAACAAGAAGAGGTTCTTTAAGTATATCAATAGAAAAAGAAAGACTAGGGAAAATGTAGGCCCACTGACGAATGAGATGGGCACCCTGATGGTGAAAGACACAGAGAAGGCAGAGCTACTGAATGCCTTCTTTGCTTCAGTCTTCACTGCTAAAGCTGTCCCTCATGAATCCCAGGCCCTGGAGGCAAGGGGGAAGGCCTGGAGAGAGGAAGAGTTTTCCCTGGTAGAGGAAGATCAGGTTAGAGACCACTTGGCCAAACTGTACATCCATAAGTCCATGGGCTTATGGATGCACCCGCAAGTGGGCTTATGGATGCACCCACGAGTGCTGAGAGAGCTGGCAGATGTTATTGCGTGGCCACTCTCCATCATCTTTGAAAAGTCATGGAGAACAGGAGAGGTGCATGAGGACTGGAGGAAGGCCAATATCACTCCAGTCTTCAAAAAGGGTAAGAAGAAGGACCCAGGGAACTACAGACCGGTTAGTCTCACCTCTGTCCCTGGGAAGGTAATGGAGCGACTCATTCTGGATATCATATCCAAGCACGTTCAAGAGCAGGAAGTTATCGGAAGTGGTCAACATGGATTTACCAGGGGTAAATCATGCTTGACCAATCTGATAGCCTTCTATGATGTTATAACTGGTTGGCTGGATGAGGGCAGAGCAGCAGATGTCACCTACCTTGACTTCAGCAAGGCTTTTGACGCTGTTTCTCATAACATCCTCCTTAGGAAACTGAGGAAGCGTGGACTAGATGAGAGGACAGTGAGGTGGATTGAGAGCTGGCTGTGTGACAGGACTCAGAAGGTTGTGATTAATGGAACAGGGTTGAGTTGGAGGCCTGTGACCAGTGGTGTCCCCCAGGGGTCGATACTTGGACCAGTATTGTTTAACATATTCATCAACAACCTGGACGAGGGGACAGAGTGTATGCTCAGCAAGTTCGCTGATGATACCAAATGGGGTGGGGTGGCTGACACCCCAGAAGGCCGTGCTGCCATCCAGTGTGACAGGCTGGAGAGCTGGGCAGAGAAGAATCTAATGAGGTTCAACAAGGACAAGTGTAGGGTCCTGCACCTGGGGAGGAAGAATGTCAGGCACCAGTATAGGTTAGGGGTGGACCTGCTGGAAAGCAGTTCTGAAGAAAAGGATCTGGGGGTCTTGGTAGACAGTAAATTATCCATGAGCAAGCAATGTGCCCTTGTCGCCAAGAAGGCCAACGCAATTCTGGGCTGCATAGGGAAGAGCGTGGCCAGCAGGTTAAGGGAGGTCAATCTCCCCCTCTGCAGCGGTGAGGCCACAACTGGAATACCGTGTCCAGTTCTGGGCTCCCCAGTTCAAGAGAGACAGGGAACTACTGGAGAGAGTCCAGCGTAAGGCAACAAAGGTGATTGAAGGATTGGAGCATCTCCCTTATGAGGAAAGGCTGAGAGAACTGGGACTCTTTATCCTGGAGAAGAGAAGGCTGAGGGGAGACCTTGGTAATGTTTACAAGTATCCAAAGGGTGGGTTTAAGAAGTATGGAGCCAGACTCTTTTCAGTGGTTCCCAGTAACAGGACGAGGGGTAATGGGCACAAGCTGGAACATAGGAAGTTCCAAACAAATATGAGAAAAAACTTTACGGTGAGGGTGACAGAGCACTGGAACAGGCTGCCCAGGGAGGTTGTGGAGTCCCCTTCTGTGGAGACTTTCAAGACTCGCCTGGGTGCAGTCCTGAGTAATGTGCTCTAGGCAATCCTGCTTCAGCAGGGGAGTTGGACTAGATGATCTCTAGAGATCCCTTCCAACTCTGAAATTCCATGATTCTGTGATTCCGAGACTGACTTGCATCAAACGGTAGGAAAGTTGTTTCCTCTTAAGGATAGTGTGAAATTTCGCTCATGTAAGAGATGAGACGCAGAATGTCTTCAAATGTGAGTGGGGCCAAGGACTATTAATGCATAATGGAACGTGGCCCTTGAAGATACTTGTTTGGGAGCAGCTTTCATGGTGATGTAGTAATTACTCCTCTAATAGAAAAAAAAAATCCGCAGGCATTTAACAGCAGCTGAAGAAACAGCAGCAAGAGAGCGGATCAAAGAGAAATGACATGAAGGCCAATAGCAAACAGGGATGGTAGGTGGGGAAGTACTATTGACCTTAAATCTGAAGGATTTAGATTATGATTTCTCTGGAGCAGGCGATATACGCGTTATTTTGTTTAGTAGCTATTCTTTTTCTTTAGTGGTAATGAATCTCTGCAACTCTAATAGAAATTGTTGTTAGTCACAATGAAAGCTTCTGTGAAGAAATGGTTTCAGCCTAATACAGTGTGGGAGAAGAGTTTACATGTCTCTCTTCTTCAGAGGCTCTGTGGCCTGCTCTGTGGGACCAGAGGCTTAAGCGTATTCAGGGACTTGGTGGGACTATATGCCCTTGCTTCAAGGGCCCTTTGTTAATTAAGAAACTAGAATTGCTTTGTGTCACTGCTTACAGCGTGTGTGTCTGCTTGTTGGTCTTACCTGCATAACTGTCAGTTGAGAGGGGGAATGAACAGCGCTGGAGATTGGTGTGGCCTTTTGTGGAGGCAAACTGTCTGTGGCCTTGCTGTTTGAATGGCTCGTGAACGTGGCTCAAACTAGAATCAGGTCCAGTTACAGGACTGGAGGAACTGCATTCTTTATTTTATAAAACCCTCATTTTTCATAGTAAAAAACAAGAGTGACATAGGAAGCAACATGTGATACTGGCTCTGAAAATCAGTGTGATATCTCTGTGGCATGTGGTAGATGAACTGAATTTTCTTCGTTCTGGTGCACAAGAAAGCCTGGTCGATGCTGTACAGTCAGAGTGGTGCTTTGCTTTTTCCTGTGTGGCAGAGCCACTGATCAGACACGGAAGTTAATGTAGGGTTGGGAGGTTTTTCGTTCTTTGGGTTTGGGTCCTTATTTTTTGCTATGAAAGAACTTGATGTTTCGCATGATATAGATGGGTCTTTGTTACTATTTGGAAGATTACTTTATCGATCCAGCATTTACAAATATGAACATGAAGTTCACTGGCTTCTACTAATCAGCATGCTGAGTACATCTGGACTTCTGGCTTTTTCACAGATAACAGAATATGTTTCTAATGCTATTTGTACTACTGTATTCATATTGACTTAAATGCCGATTCTTACCAATTCGACAGTTTGTGGATTTAGAGGAAGAAATGTTTCACTGAGCAGATTATGAAAAACTGAAAGGAGAAAGTAGTTTTCCAGATGACTTGATCCTGCTGTGTGTGTCACTAAAAATAACAGAAAGCTCCTAAGCAAATGGATGCAAGGTTCTGGATGACATAGCCTAAATAAACTCTGTCCAGAGTGATGTTCTGTTGAGAATTAAGCCATCTGTAATGAATGAAAATACAGCAAATGTGAGAATACTCTTAATAGGAATCTGAGATTCTTTTGATCGTGAGATGGTATTGTCTAAGTTGGGTAAAAAACAGTGGCTGAATTTTGGCTTGTGGTCTCGGTAAGTACATTCTCTACAAATGCAGCGAGGGTTGGGATTTTAGGATAAATTAGCTGTGCTCCAGTCTATGGAAATGGGATTTCCAGCTCCTGTGTGCAGTGAGGTATGGAGGCTGAAGCCCCGGGGGATTTGCCCAGCCTGGTGTGATGCACCCGCGCATGTTGTGCTCACCCTCACGCTACACCTGACTTGTTCCATTTTGGGCAAGTAATTCCTGCGTGCTGGTGGCGGGGGGATGAGTGTGGAGGTGGAGAGAAGCTGAATAAAACTCAGACAGAATATGCTGGTTAGGCATCCTGCTACTACACCAAATTTGGGCCTGTATAATATGACACTGGATAAAGAATTTAAGCTGATTGATGGAGGAGTAAGTTGGCAGAATATCCTGAACTGTGACTGTCTGCAGCTTGATTTTGAGAAGTCCTGTGCAGTATCTCTCTATGCTTCATATTACCGCCATAAATTAAGATTTGCAATACTGTTTCACGTGTTGTTTCACAGGAAGGAATATTTTCTTAGCAGCGACGGTGAGAGAATACAGAATTGCTTCTCCGTGTTGGCTGAAATGCCACAGGAGTGGTTTTCCCTGCTGCATTTCACTCAGAAGCAAAATGGCTGAATCAAAAAGAGTTTCCCCATCCTGAATTGGAATGGTTTTATATTTCTTTTCTATTAACTCTCAACTTCAGGCGTTGCACCTTTTTTTTTTTTTTGGTAGTGAAAGCAGAATAATAATGTTTAAAAACTGGACTATTGTAGGTTTTAAAATATAAAAAAAATGTATAGAATATAAAAATGATTAAAAATTCAGTTGAAAGTGGTTTTTAATCCTCAAATTGGGTACTTGTTTTTTGTTCTGGAGCAGATTTTTGGGAACTCTATCTGCAGTGTTCTCACCGCTTGAAAGATTACTTTTCAGTTATCTGTGTTGGGAGATTAGTAGGTGAATGCATAATTTTCTATAATCATAAGAGACAAGAGTTTTGAATAGTGGCCTCAGACTCCTCTGGGTCTCTCAGCTTAAATTAACTTCTGTTGGTTTGGTTGTTGGTTTTTTATCTTTACTTCAAAATGGTTAAGCGCACTATAAGGCTAGCTAGCAGGAGTTTTCTCCTATCTATTGAATCTCACTTACAAGGATTAATGAAGAGGAAATGGGAGCTTTTGTTGTAGGAACTGAGTGAATCTTATGGCCTTTATAGCAAACTATTTGTTGATTTAGTAGAAATTGTGTTTCACTAGCAGGGTAATTCATCAGCATCAGACACCAGTAGTACTGTATGTGCTGAAATCAATTTTGTGTGAGGTTCAGAGCACACTAGAAATCTTATGCTTTAAAATAGCTTTCTGGGTATGACAGAAAAGAATCAGGTGATTACCGTAAACTGAAGTAAATGAACATGCTAAGACATGTCAAGCTTTATCAATCAAAGCTATTTAACAAAAAAAACTCTATGCATTTGGCCGTTTTTATTCATGTTGGCAATAAATACTTCCATTTTCTGAAAAACTACTTGGGGAAATTTTTATCATGTGGGGCTTTTCAGACAGTAAGGCAGTAGATGAAAAATGCCAGAACTGCTATTAACCGAAAACAGTTTATATGCTGGTAAATGATGTATGAGTGCAATGGGCCGTGATGGTCAGGATGCTCAGCCCAGCGTAGTTTTTGCCTGGCTGGTGCTGAGAGATGGGAGGTTATCAGTCCTGTCCTCCTCTTCCCCCTGTGCTTCTGGAAAGCCTGTGGGAAGGTGTCCTTGCAGCCACCGACAGTAACTGAATGCAGCCGGGTGACTGTCACTGGACATGCCACAAAGGCGCATAAAATATGGACTGAGACATAAATGGCGTGGCAGTGATGAGAAGTGGGAGAGTGTGCATACATCCAGTAGTGAAGAAAACTATTTGCAGCTTTATCTCCTGCCAATATTTGTGTACATAAAAGCTCTCATTAAACTTGGCAGGACTGTGGATGAGAAGGGGTTCATGGATGAGGATATCACTAGCTTTGTCCCGCAGGTTTGTAACTCTTTAACAAACAAAAAAAAAAGGCAGTTTCTGAAATCTGCTTTTTTTCCCCCCAGACCTTGCTGTATATGTATGTTAAGAGGAAAATTAAGAACTATTAGTGAAAAAGAAATTAATTGCATGCTAAATCAGGCCTGCATATACAAATTTCCCCTATTTTATAATTGGTCAAGCTGAGCCATTCACAGAAAGAACTGCTTAAAGCTGAATGCCTAGGGCATAAAAATTATGTGCAGTTGGAAGCTAATAATATCATGTAGTAAGGCAAAGTAATATTTGTGCTAAAAAAGAGTATTGATTATAGGTTCTTTGCAACATATTGTTGGTTTCCTCATATTTAGATTCTCGCTAAAGGTTCACTGAGACACATCAGTTTTCCATTAACCACCAGTCATTCCTGGCTTGAGTTTCTTCAGGCAGCTATTTTGTAACGTGTGTGCTTTGGAATTTATAAAACCCTGATGTTAGTCATGCTCATAGTAATATTAGAGAATGTTATTAGGTTATTAGTACAGTCATTTCCAGAGCAGAAACACATCCAGCGTTGCTCTGGGAAATATGCTTGGGAAATGGCGCATCTCTTTCTTCAATCTTACCAGGAATACATGCTTAAAGGACCATTTATTTGCATGTAGATTTCATGAAGTTTTAAGCAGAGGTGCACATATATCTTCATTCTAAAAGCTCTCCCCTGACCTCCCATGAAAATTTGTCTTGCTATAGCACGTTCTGTTCTCTTTTTATGTTCGTATTATATTTGTATTTATGACAGGTTGATTGGTACCAGCTAAACCTGATTTTGCAAGTATAAATAATGAACTCACTCTGTTATAAATTATGATTTGCATCTTCCATGTAGACCACCTGTTCTAATCTGTGCCTAAATCAGATGCTTAGAGTGTATCTATAGTTAAATTGAAAGATAAGCTTGCAGTACTTGCTTTAATTTGGTTAGTTCCCCTGATGACATAGAAGAAGTTGCAGTGGCTCTGTAGTAAATACCAAGTATGTTTCCAAGCAGGTGGTTGGATTACAGAGAGTGCTGAAGCCATACGATGCTGATAGACTCACTGGCTTTGTCAGTTATAAGTAATTGTGTGCCATGTCCAAGAAGTCCTGTCACTTGATTAGGAAGAAAACGTGAGTTGAGACATCTGAACAAACGTAACTGGGAGCATCGTATCCTGGTGATGGTCTGTGACTGTTACCGAGGCAATTGGAAAGCACTAAATCACTGCATGAAGCCTGTGCTAGGCTGGCTATTACCAGACTTCTGGGGTAACCTGTGAAACCGTACATGTAATTAGGATGATTTCATTTTCAAAAAGCAAATTGTGCACATTTAAGAGTATTGCACATTATAAGATTTATTAGTCTGTACTTCTTTATTTAAAGATGAACACTCAACTTACATGGATGCCCATAAGCATTGTACTGCTCTGATGGCTCTAACTTGAGGGAGGGATGACTGTGGTCTCTGTATTCCTGGTGGTTAAAATGTGCTGATGAACATAAATGATTGTTCTGGGTTAGAGCTAAGATTTGTCTTCTATGCTTATTATTTTTTTTACTACATGAGAAAAATTAACCACATTCTGGCAATCAGAGAGAGTCTATGAATTTGTATTCAGAAAGTATCTCCTGATTTATAGCTGCTTATAAATGTCAGCCTTTTTATAATACCCTCCACTAAACTGAGTCTCGATGTTTTCCCTTTGTGGTCATACCTGTGGCATGCAATATACTGAAGGAGCACTGGGAAACCACACGATCCACTTTAGCAGCAGCGCAGATGTTGTTACTAGCTTTCGGTGCCGCCGCTTTCCCAGCAGAGAGGCCTGCTGCCAGAAAGGAACTGCATTGTCAGAAGCTGAAATGGAGAAGGCCAAAATGAACCAAGGAGACGGAGAGGCTTGTTTATAGTATGCTGAGTTTATTGCCTATTTATTGTCCAAATCTTTAAAGATGGGCTAATGGAGAAGGGGAACTAATCTCATGGGTGTTGAATCTCTTCTGATAGTGAGAAACGCAAGCATAAAATTGCAGTAAAGCGGGACAGCCTCTGAAGAATTTTCCTAGGAGTAAGCTTTTTTCCCCCTACTGTGCAAAACGACTAGAAAATTTCCATTATAACCATGCTCTTCACCTGAGTTAATAGCTTTGTGTCAGGGACTGCCTTGCCTGAGTAGATTCCTCAGAAGAAAGAAATAAAATTTTGTATGCTTTAAACTTCACTTTTGACTTACATTTCATAATTCTTCTCTTTGTCATGTCAATAAGGAGATAAAGATGGAAATATCATATGGAAGAAAATGGAATAAGTAAACACTCTAGTGAATGTCGCGAAGGAAACAATTTATTTTGTTAGTTTGTTTTGCTTACCAGCAGATGGATCCCCTTCTAAATACCCCAGTTTTAGAACATACCAAAATAACATGATGAAATGTTCTTAATATCTTAATTATTCTTAAGTCCTAATATCACGTTTTATGAGTGTTGTTCCAGATCCCAACATATCTTCCTCTGCGTTCATTGTAAGGATTCCTGAAATCCCTTAATCTGGAGTCGGTAATCGCTCTCAAACACATTACTTCTGTCTGCTATTAAAGGATTGAACAGAATTAGTACCCAGGAAGAAGTTCTTATGGGTTTGGTTTTCTGAGGTTCATCCTTCCAAAATCTGACTTCATCCATCATTTGGGCATTGATAGTCAAAAGGAAAAGCTAAAACCAGAGAGTGGAAAGGAAAATAGGAAGAGAAACTGTTAACACTTCTTGTTTGTTTTTAAAACTGTATGTAGTCTGGCCATATGCTTGTTACTCTCTTCCCAACTTTGTTCCCTTTAAATGTTTTCAGTTTGTAAGAGAACTGGGTTATGTTGTGGTTGCCAGAGGAGTAGGTGCAGGCTGCAAAGAACAGAAAGGGAGAGACTTTGAGCAGAGCTCGTGGGACGGCTGGGCCACTGCAGAGGCTGACTGTCTTGGTTTGATTTCGTTTACTATCCTTTTCTTTTTTTTCCTACAAAACAACTGGCAGTAAATTCAAGAGCTAACGAAGGTTCTAGTCCCATGCAAAAAATTCCTACCATTCTGAGAAGAGCTCATAATCTGATCCAAATCCACTGTACATTGAATGATAAATCTCATTCTTTATTACCTTATGGTGGCACCAGCAACAAAGCTGGTGAGCTACATTTGTAGACTGAATTAGGGTTCTGAAATGGCACTGAGAGCCAATTTGTTTTTCTCTATGTGAACCAGGATCAGTAAAGTCGTAAAAGATTGTTTGAAAGATGCTTGTGGGTAATGAGACTGTCAGATACATTTTCAGGATGTATCATACATATCTTTGTTTCAGAATTTCTTCCAAACTTTGGGATTTTTTAATTTATTTATTATATTGTCATTGAGCTATGCTTTTCCTAAACTGGATCTAGCTGCAGTCTGAAAAGCCTCGCTCTCTTTTTCTCTTGAGCATTAAACCTCAATAAGTGTTAGACTATAATATTGGCAACCAGAATACAGAGGAACTCGCATTATCATCAACTGTCATTCTGATCTGACAATACCGTATTATATTCTCAGTAGATACTTTTGTGAGCAAACAATGAGCGGCATAAATTACTGTGCTGGTCTGACATGGGAAATTTGACTTGTCAGTTAGAGAAGAATAAGGCAAAAATTGTGTACATGGCCAAAATATTTAGCATAAAACTACTTGTGCTCCTCCTCCCTGCAGAAGGAAGAAGAAAGTTAAGGGGGAACAGAGAGGCATATATTTAACAGATGGAAGAGGCTGCCTGATTGTACTGCCTCTGTCAGCACTGTCGTCTTCTGATAAATGAAGTGCCCTGCATTCGCTGCACAGCTGTGGATACTGAAGGAGAAACTGGAAATGCATGTTGTTCAGTAGAAAAGCAAAGATTATTTGTATGAGCTCTTCACTTATCAGGTGACTCCAATATGTGTGGTGGCAGGGCTGCTGGGTAAATGATTGGGGTTACATTCTTCTGGAGTAGACCCTCTTACGGGCTCTGACCTTCCTCGGCACGTTGCCTAGAAAGCAGTGTATTTCAGCAGAATAGAGCCTCATGAAAGATACATTGCCAGTCACAAAGAAGTTTGGCCTTATTTAATGTAGTCTTAGCAGAAATATAACCAATTTACTTGCAGGTCTCAGTTCCTTTAGAGTGGCTTAGAAATGGTCGGGATTACATGACAATGTAGTGTACTAAAAAAAAAAGGTATCTTTCAATCAACTTTAAATATGGAAAAAATTCTTTTTAGTATGCGGTTATCACTAGTAGTGTGACTGTAATTCTGTTCAGTAGAAAATCTCCAGAGATACAGTGATTTACCTCTTATATCACTTTATTATATCTTTCTTATCACTGACCTTTGTGAGCCGATGTTAGTTGCGTGGTACTTCAGCGTTGCTTACTGTACCAGAATGTATTTTCCTAGTGTATAAAAAGATCTTTTAAGATCTGTATATCAACTGTAGTATTATGTTATGTGGAATAAGACCGATCTTTTCCATTGGAAGCTTGTATCAGTCTTGTGACCTTAAGTGAAGTAGAATGTAGATAATACCTGTAAACACAACTGTAGCATCAGCAAATTAAAATGCCTGCCTGGTTGTAAGGTTTACAGGTGCTTCAGAGAGATGCTTTAATTACAGGAGAGCTGTTTCAGAATGGTCTTATATGTGATAGAATAGTGCTTGGAGGTGCAGCACAGATCCAGAGCTTTTCTGGTGTAGCTGCAGTGCAGACTCAGTAAAAATTAAAAAGGCAAGAGAAGCATGAACAATGAAAAGGAACTAGGGAAAACTGTTTTACAAATAGGAATGCTGTGGCATGTTGGCCAAGTCATTGATTGCACCTTAACTGGCTTCTTAATTTGGCACTTCCACAATAACGTAATACTTTCTTTTGAGAGAGCAGTACTTTCTGAAGAACAGAATCACTACTTTTTTTTGTTATCAAAAGAAGATTTTTAATATGCCTCTGTATTTTATCAGAACTGGCCAGTCTGGAATTCAAACCACCATTCTGTAATAGAAATTACTTGTTTCTTACTCTGTAGTACAATTTGTCCAGAAATGTTCTTGGGGATGGTACTGCTCATACATGGATCATTAACTAAGCATTTGAGGTACTCTGACCTAACCTGCTTTCATAGGATTAAATTAAATAGAAATCACAAAATAACTGGCTTTACAGATCTTCTCACCTCAGTAATTTTGTACTTTTATTGGTGGAATTAGGCACTACAGTAGACAAGATTATCTCTTCAAGTAAGAGAAAATTTAACATCATGTCAGCAAAATAACTGCTTTTGAAAGCAAAGAACGCCAGGAAAACTATAGCGAAGGTGAATCACTTTAAGCCTAGGTTGTGTAAGGCATTTAGAATTTAAGATTTGTTCTGTGCAAATAAAAATAACTCAGATAACATCCGTGGGACCTCTGCTGTCTGAAAAGCCTAGGCCAGAAAACAGAAACTGCAGTGGTGGTAGGGTTTTAAGTTCATTAGAAATAGGCTCTTTGATTGAAGACCTATGGTCATGGTTGCATGCATCTCTGGGCTTTTCTTATCATCTGTTCAGTAGAGACAAAGTGGGGGGAAAAAGTGAATCTACTTCTAACATCTCCCCCCTTGTCTACTTTACCTTTACCAGAGCATGGGAAAGCAGGGCTGACTGCCTCCCCCCATCTCTGACCATAACAAAACAAAAAATCCCACGCTGATTTTGTACTCAAGCCAACACGTGCAAAACCTGGGGTTAGAAATATCACTAGGGCTTAGCAATACACGCTCAGTGAAACCCATTTCAAATACATAATGTCACCACACCAGTGAAAAATATCCCTTGTGATAGGACATACAACCACAAGCTAGTTCACTTCTATCTTGAGCCACTAGCAAGGTGTCTGTACTCTGAGAATTCAGGACATGGGGGCAATTAGTATACAGCATTACCAATGTCATAGGTGAATATGACAATGTTAAAGTGAAAATAAAGTCAGGCAGCAGGTAACATACTCCCAGCATGTTTGAAAAGACCCTTTTGCACCACAGCATCTTTTGTAGCATTGCTCATTGTTGCTGTCGTCTGTGCCTTCAGGGCCATTAGCCTTAGCCTTGCCTTTTGAGATACCTTCTTTTGGAGGCAAATTCTGAGTTAATGAATGATTTGATAAGTGCCTGTTTTGCACCACAGCTTAAAAATCTCAGCGAAAGGAAAGTGGTGCAGTTTTTGCCTGTGGAGCTGCAATGCTGACAGCAAGGCTGCAGCAGACCTGCAGCTGTACGGTATCAGCACAGCAGCTTCCTCTACTCACCATCCTGGGCTTTGCTAGTAAGTCAGGCTCCTTTTTCTTCCTGTGCCCCAAGTTGAAATAAGCTTTCTGCCTGTATTTAAATACATTGATGAATGGGGGCATTCCGCTGTGTTTCTTTGTCTTATTTTCTTCTTTAAAGACCTTTTTTTCTTTTTCCCTTACGAATTTCAGTAAAAAAATGTGACCAGATTCTCAGCTGACTTAACTCATCATCGCTCCACTGACTTTTGTGGAGCTCTGCCAGCAGAAGGTGGTGAAGTGCCTGGCTGGGTCAGCTGCTGTGCTGGGAAGGGCAAAGGGAAGGTGGTGATTGGTTTGCAGGCTATGGGAATGGTCTGTGATCACACCTACCTATTTTTGTATTTAAAAATTATATTATGATAAAATCTTGATTAAAAAAGGAGGGAATTGTAATAACCTGAGAAAGTGAAAGTGTTCTACCACGGTATACATCTCCATTAACTTGAATACCAATGGCCTCATGCAGAACTGAGCTGGCACTCATGCTTCCTTCTGCTGATACCAAAAGGACGGGCTTCCCTGAACAGCCCCCGAGTAGCTGGGAGGAAAGGCTTTTTAGTTTGGCCCCAGTTATCCTGACCACAGCTTTTATTTTTTTGGTCTTAATTCCTAGAGATACTCACTGCAGGAGATCTTTTCCTGGGAATCATGTAACTAAGTAAATGTTTATTTTAAATCCACTCTTACTGTCAAGTAAGCTGGAGCATTAATTCCAGATTTCAGGATGCGTGCAGAAAAATCTAAAAGCTTCCAAAAGTAGTAGAGTTGCCTCTTTTCCTTTCACTGCAAACCTGTGCCTCCAGATCATCAGTGTTTTGAGCTATTCTGATAAAAGCAGCAGCAATTGGACTTTGTAGGTTAAACCAGTTGTTGGAGAGGAAGCTGGAGATTCCATAGTTAAGATGGCACAGCTAAAAAGTGAAAGTTTAGACACACCCTTATCAATTTTGCTGTGACGTCTTAATGTGTTAGTCGAACATGGGCTTCCCCAACTTTCTGTCGCTTCTTTGCCAGAAGTACCCAAGCTACCTTGGATGGGGTGAAGAAAAAAAAGCAAGTGCCTGCTCCTGGGGAAACTGGAGTGTGTTGGCTTAAACTCATCACCTGGGGGGTGGCAGCTGAGCACTGGCTTTGCCCTTGGTGGGTAGGGTGCATTGGTGTGTCCCTCCTGGAGCGTGCTGCAGGCTGGGAAGCGCTGGCGGGCAGCTGGCAGAGGGAAGCTGGCAGTGCTTTGAGCCACCACAGCTGTTCAGTAGGTGAACATGTGTCACAGCCTGCTTTAAGGATTTTGCATTTCCTTTAAAAAATGCTGCAGTAAAGAAATATGGTGTACTTGGTATTGCTGGCTTCCCTTTTAGTGGGAGTAGCTTTTGGTATCAGTTGCCAT
Organism: Chroicocephalus ridibundus; assembly: GCF_963924245.1. Taxonomy (NCBI): domain Eukaryota; kingdom Metazoa; phylum Chordata; class Aves; order Charadriiformes; family Laridae; genus Chroicocephalus; species Chroicocephalus ridibundus. Next base: position 11,342,069 of record NC_086292.1, read on the forward strand.
ATGGAAACTGTTTAGTCTGTTCTTAACCATAATTATTCTTTTATATTGTCTTGGCCCTTGTTCTCCTTCTGCCCTTCTTGCCAGGTAAAGGACTTTTATTTATGGAAAGTTTTGTTTATAAAATTAATATGCTTGCAGAGTGCATTTTTAAGGCCAAGAAATAAAGTTTTCAGGATGGTTGCATTTTCTTATAATATTGCATGTGCTGCATTATCTTGAACAATTCATAGACACTGTATAGTAGAATTCTTATTTAAAAATATGACCTTTGCAAGTAATTTTTATTTATTTTTCTATAAAGAAAAAAAAAATACTTTTATTGTGCCAAGACGGACTGACTACTGAAATTTGTGCTTTCCTTTGTGCTTAATTTTGAAACACCATTTAGTAGCTGTTATAGCTCTTTTATTTTTGCTGCATTTTTAAATAAATCTGAGAGTAAAATTAGACTTCATTTTCTTTGAGAAGAACTAGTGGTGCATGCACTCATTGAGTTTGTAGGAGATTTCTGCTAGTTTATCAGCTGGTGAATCTGAATCAATAATTCAATAGTCAGCTGTCACTATAGAAATCAAAATTTGTTGGTGATGTACCGAAACAATGTTACAGTTTTCTTTATTAATAGTACTCTACAGTTGTACGGCAATTTTTACTTAAGGGTCTCAAACCATTTCAATAAAGTAGAAAAAAAAATTCTACCTGCTTTTCTTGCAAGTGGAAAAAATGACACTGATTTACTGTCAGGGTAGAGAACCTATATGTGTGTTTGAACGTGCACAGGACCATTCCCGGCCCTGCAGCCGTCTGTTATGTAGTGGCCTGTGTCCATATTACTAAACTCTCACACCCACCAAAACAGGGAGCTGCACTCAAACTGTTTCTTGTGCGTTAGCTCGAGGCAGGGACCATTCTTAAACATTGCCTGGGAAATGGAGGGAAGAGGGGCGAGTCATAGGATTTTAAGGTGTATAATACAACATTTGCGTGGCAGGGAATGTTATTATTGTTGTTATTTTTTTCTGGGATCCCTGACCCCATGGGTTCCCCTGTTAAGGTGCTGACGTGCTGTTGTGAATGGGAGAGACTGAGTGACCTGAGCCCGACACTGTAGGGTTCTCGTGTGTCCTCGGGCAGCGGCTGTCATGTGGGAACTCACTCATAATACTGTTGCCCAGGGAAATGCTGTGGGAGAGAAAGAGCTGGCTAATGGAGCTATGCTGCCTTGCACCTCCTGAGGGTCTGGTCCAGGATCTATAATTGCAGGGGAATTTTCCTTTGCAACCGAGCTGAACAACAAAGTAGAGATAAATGGGAACCATAATTGTACACCATTTCACATGGGCCATATCAGAGCCCACAACAGACCACAATTTCTATTAGGAAGGCATGATTTGTGACATTTCATAATGCTATTTTCATCTATTTTGAAAATGGTCAAAAATGGAATTTTCCTGTGGGGAACACAAATTCATTTTATAAAGATAGTCTTTCCCCTCCCCCCTCCCTTTTCTTTCTTTCTTTTTTTTTTTTTTCTAAGAGGGAGAGAGCATGAGCTTTATGGATCACAATAAATCATAGTGACTGGTGATAACAAAATATTTGTTAGGATGAAATTCAGTTATATTTGATTGGACATTAATCATCTTTTCTGTGTGCTGTGGATATGGTTTCCATGTAAATTGTTCACCAGAAAATACGTAGTTTATGTTGAAAATTAAGTGACACTTTAGATGGTAATATATTCTCTTTGAAGTAATAAAGATGGATGAGTCTTTTCATTGTCACTTCTGGGATCTGAATAAGAAATATTTTGAGAATTGACAAATAGCAGAGGTTAGGGATGCAGTCAGTGATAACTTGCAATCCATGTGTTTTCACTGAAATTTTCAGCATATGTGGCATGGATCGATCCTGATCTTACACAACATTTACTAAAGAATTCCTTCTGTTGCAAGTAACAGCAAAACAGCGCTGATTGTAACAGGAATAACTTAAATAATAAAATATGATAAAAAAGAAAAACCTTAAAAAGCAGCAGCCATTGCCTTGGTCCCAAGATATAAATGCAAATTTCTTGAGACTATTGTTCATAGTTCTTCATAAATTATACACTGGAGCCCTTTGTGAATGGGTGGAATAGCTCTGATTAAACATGCAACAAATGCAGACGGCTCAGTGTGGAAATGAAAGTCATTTACATTACTTTGAGGAGTCACTGAGCTCCAACAGACATGTTTCATAGGCAAAAGGAAGTCGTCCAAGAGAGGCTGTTAAACTGTAAAGCAGCATCTCAAATTCTTACTTGAGAAGTAATGTAAGGTCTAAGGAAACCCTTCAGGAATTGTAACATCCTGTTGCCCCACATTTTTACTGACTTGCATTAAAAACAGTTTTCAACCAACTTAAGATTTCCAAAAAACAGAAGGTCAAGTTACCATAAAGTTAACAGTGACTTCAAGTCACTGTTAAGATGGACTAAGGAAAGCTCTGAGAGTTTAAATTCAGATGGAAGAAAGAAATTCCCCTAGTGAAGGCCCAATAATTACAAGTACATTTGATTTTGTGTGATAGTAGATTCAGTTTTGGCCTCTTGTTGGAACTTTTGTATTACTTTCCACTGCCTCTCTAGCTACTACCTCTCTTTAGATCACTTTTGTTCTTATTTATGATTTTCCAAACATCACGAGAGCTGCTACTTTAATTCAGAATATCAGCAGTAGATATACATTCTTAGGATTTACCTGATAGTAATTAAAAATATAGACATGATTGCTTGCCTTACTCAAGGAACACAGAAAGTTTTTATAAGAGGAAAACATTGCTGTCCCAAAGGCTGATGCTATAGGAAGCAACAGGCTGTATCAAGCGCAAGGACAGTTGATGTGCAAAAACATTAAAGGGAGAATAAGCAAAATGGGGAAAAAAATGTGAAGCCACCTTGGGAGCAGCTAAGAAGCTATTGGGTGTGAAGCTGTGTTGGGGGAGGCCTTGATATCACAATAAAAAGTTATGGAGACTGGTCTACGCTAGAGGAGGCTAAAGAGAAATCTTAGTTTAAATGATTTGCTGCTTCTTGTTTGGTGCTTGCTTGTGATTCCAAGTGTGGTGAGCTGGTTGATGACAGAAGGGAGGTCTCTTAATGAGGTGAATGCTAGCAGAGGAGAAGGCTGATGGGATGAGGTCAAGGGTTGCCACTTGTTCCAAACCCAGGGCTCTTCCCTATTGGTTTCTCTGTGGTGGTCTCGTGAGGGTGGGGCAGATCCCTGTGCCAGCTGTCTGCTCACCTGCAGGAGGAACCTACCTAGTATTGATAGAGTAGAGGGGGCTTTTTAGGTGATTTAGCTACCCTGTCTTTGCACTGAAAAATGGGTTATGGGACTGTTTCTTATCTCCAGATTTGATGGCATATTTTCTATGGGTATTGTCATGATTGTCTGAACCTCAGCAGTTATTCTGGTTTTGGTCTCCTTCCTTGTTAAAATAACTCTGCTGTGTAGTTTGCTAAATATGCAGCTTTCTTAGAGGTGGCAGTTTTACGAGTACAATACCTGTGCATGGCTGGTATCTGTTTTCCAGAGTGCGTGTAAGGCCCCGTGAGAACAACTCTGGCCAGATACATTGTGGTCATACAGTGATGGCATTCCAGTAGTTCTGCCACACCTGTTTGCTATTAACACTGGTGCAATTGTATTACTGCAATTAAATTCTGACTTAAGTGTACTGGGATATTAGTGCAAAACTTCTTGTAGATAGATTTTGTTGCCGGCATTTTGAAACCTATCTTTGCCTGCAACATTGGCTTTGCTTTGCATTTTCCAGTTCCTGATAGCTATGTTTTGTGGGTTCTTTTCTCTCCCCCAGCGCAATTGGGTCAATACTGATTGCATGCTTTATTTCTATTAATCCCCCGCCCCCCCCATCAAAGGGCTCTTCATAACTTTCATTTTGCAGATTACACTGACTTGGTGCACTTCTTTGACCTTTTCAATATTCTGTAATTAGATTGGCTGCAATTCCTTGTTTCTTCCTGTTTACAGTCTCACTAGCCTCTGGGAAAGAGATGGAATGCCCATTTGCTCAAAATATAAAATACTGCAAAGGTCAAAGCAGCATAGTATAAAACTGCATTTCACTGAACGTATTAATGTTTTGAAGGGAGGCTGGGGGAACACGAAGCATTCCACTTGTAATTCTGCAGATCAGGTATTGTCATGCAGATTTCCTGGATTTTCTTCAAAGCACGTCACCTTAATGCATAAAACTTCTTAGCTTTGCTACAGCATAACCTGGCATTTGCAATATATTGCATTCTATAGGCCTCCATTAGAAGAATCTTCAACAGTTTTGGGTGCCTTAAGTTCCTCTTGACATGGACATTTTTGCAAATGATTGCAGTTTTTGAAGTTAGGGTGTTGTGGGTTTTTTTTAACTGTTTTATTTATAGACTTGCTTGACTAAGTCTGAGGTATTAAAATGGTGCCAGTCACAATAGCATCATCATAATGAATTCAAAGCTCTATAATATCAGGCAGGGTTTGGGGGTTTTCTTCCATTTTGCTCTTGTGAAGTAGTAGCAAAAATCTATGGACGATTTCTGGTTTCTAAATGTATGCCCTTGAGCTACCCTCTGGTTAGTTATGGTGGAGATAAGGTCTTGATATGTGTCACATTTGTTTTGATTGCTGTGTATGACGCCTCACTCATTTTCTGGCGGAAAGTTGTAAATACTGTTCCAAGTCATTTTACTTGAAACCAGAAGAGCAAACAGCCTTTTTTTCCTCTGTCTTTTGTAATCCTAATACTGAACAGTTATGTGAACTTTCTTCAAAACCTCAAACATCAGTAAAATGAAGCTCTCCTTACTTAAGGAAATAAAAAAAAAAACAAACCAATCTCATGTCATCTGTTTTCAACAGGCCTGTACACTATTTATGCTGTGTATCACATAAGGAGGATACATATGATGTATATTCTTTATACTGCCTCTGCCACAGAGCTGCAGTTTTATGTGTGCTTGCTAAGGTGATCGTGCTGGAGATGAAGGTGCGTAATGCCGTCTGGAGTGGAAACGTTCAAGTTGGCTTGATGCCATTCTACCTGTCACTAGAGGTTGCCTGTTTTCATTCAAAAGCATTGAGAAATGCTGAGGTGGAGATTCTCTAGGATGTAAGTAATATTTGATCAATAGTTAAATCTCAAATATGAAGCAGTTCTGCTTTGAGGACAGTGGGTGGTGTCTGAATGTGGTCTTTATATGGGTTCTCAAAGAACATGTATTTCCTCGTACTAGTCTGGTTTTATAATAACAGATGAGATGTTTGCCATTTAGAATGGAGAAAAAAAGGCAGAAAAGGATTTAATGTTCATAAAATGGCCTCCAACCCATCCCTGATGCATATGGTGGTTTTATTTAATGTGTGAGAATTTAAATGCTATAGCAATGAGCACTACAGAAATTGTAAATGTGAGTAGCCCATCTGCACTTAAAGTGAGCTTCTAAAAGAAGAAACGTGCACATTTACTGCTACTTTCTAACAGTGCTAGTCTGTCAAAGCATTTTTGTCCTAAAGCTTAATTATGTGGTAGTTGCACTTCCTTCTGTATTTCAAGTATTAATATATTTGCCTCTGGGTACATGGATTGGGTTTGTGGTGGACAATTGCACTCAGTTACAATGTTGTTTGTTAAAAGGTATGTATCGTGCCAGGGATAGAAAGAACTTTTATAATGAACTTTTATAAGCTGCAATTGTGCAAAATTATACATTATGACTTTCTTCGTGAATGATATTACTTTCTATGGGGATACAGTCAAAAAGCAGCTTAGAAAGATTCTTGGACTGTGTTGTCCAAGTGTCCTGGATCATTTAAGGATAGTTTGGATTGGTGTCAGATATGCCATATAGTAAGCTTGTGCAAGCACTCAGTTGATCAGAAATGTTCCACAGTTTTTAATCAACTTGAAGGGGCTTCAGATCACATTTAGTACTTTAATAGTGCTGAACACAGCTGGTGTCAGTACAAACATTTATCTGCAACTGCCTATGGAATGTAGCTCAGCTAAACCAGCCCCAGTTCCTACGTGGGGAAAGGGGGACATCCAGTCCTCTGGCTTGCTCCAGGCCACTTACCTGCCCAGGGACAGAGACAGGGCTTGAGGTCAGATCTCCTGAATCACCACCCTTCTCCTCCCTTTTGTTGTCAGTATGCCAGGAGAACGTTCTTGCTGCAGAATTAAAACACAACTCCTCTCTTCACTGGAAGACAAATGAGATGATGCTTCTGAATTGGTAGAGCAGGGATTTATGGCTGAGTCTTTCCCATCCCTAATGTCCACCCTAACTTTTTGGCCATTGTCTGTTCTGACTGTAGGGCATTTGAATCTCCTTCCTTTTGAATAATTTTGACTAGAAATCCTCTACCTGAACTGGAAAAAACCTTTCCCAGTACTATCACTTGAATATGTGTGTTTTTCCATGAAAAAAAAAAAGTCTAGAAAAGCAATTGGGTTCCAGTGAATCAGTATTTTTCTGCCAAAAGAAAATATTTATTTGAAAACAGAGACCAACAACCTGTGCTGCTTGGAATGTACTAGTATTCATAAGTCTACATCTCTTTTGAGTTGAGAGCTTAATCTTTTACTTCCAGAGTTTAAATCATCGAAACTATTTGAAGTGTGTGTTCAGTTCTCTCAGTGGAGAAAAAAGTAGCGTGTTCCAGGAGAGCTTTCAAATTAAGCTGTTGTTATGTGGTGTTCTGGTGAACAGTCCCATTTCATCCCCGGAAACCATCCACGGTTCCCTTTTGATAATATATAGTTGAATTTAAATGGAGTTCTCTCTGACCACGCTTGCATCCTTAATGTGTGCACTCTCTGTGAACTCCCTGGTGATGTTTTCGCTTGCACAACCCCTTTCAGAATGTGAATTTTAAGCATTTCTGACTTGTAAACAGGGTGGTACATTTTATAGCATTTTTGGATACTATTTTTTAATTGGATTTTGCTAATTTATGGCAGGCTAAAGCATTGTCTCTCTCAAGCATATTAGCCCATCTGTCCTGGTCAAGAAGGTCTTAATTTCTAATTTATGTGAAATGCAAAATATTTAGAAGGTGATCGTCAGTTTCAGCAAGGGAGCAGTTATAATTTCTTTTTTTTTTTTTTAGGCAACATAGCACAATAAAAATATTTTAAAGAGGTTTTTTGTGGCTAAAATTGAAATGATGGCTTTATCAGAAAGTCAATCTTTTTTTGGGGGGGAGATTATTCCCCATTTCTGCCTGTAGTTTGCCATGCAGATTCTATGTATATCAGGCTGGGATTAATAAAAAAACCCAAACAAGTTGTTTTCTTGTTTTATTTTGTTGGTTTTTTTTAAAAGTAAATATCAGAAAACATTTGAAATTAACTAGGTCATAAGAATTTATAACTTACCAAAGTTTCTTTTAGGGGTTTGAGGTCTTTATATAACCATCACTTCAGTTCTTCCTGGATGTGTTCAGAATTTGTCAGTATTGAAAAGCTCTCATTAATCTTATTCTTTGCCTGTTATGCAGTAAATCACACATTAAAATGCATGTTAAGTGGATGCATATTCAATTCTGTGATCCCCTAATAGGCTAATCTCATTGCAGAAATCTCTGTTGATACTGCTCTGCTACTGTAATAATGCAAGTCAGATACTAATCAAAACTAAACTCATTGTATAACGTTTGTACTTCAAAGGTTAAACAGACTTCTGTCTACCATATTCTTTAAGTACTTCTTTTTCCAAAGTATGAAATTAGAGCTTCTCCAATTTCCAAGTCACTAATTTCTGTGGGCAGTGTCACCTCTTTGTCTTTCTCCTTCTAGGAAAGGCAGGCCTGGAAGATTACTGAGCAGGCTTGGCTGCAAGGCAGAACATTAAGGTTTCTGTTGCAATTCTTAGAAGATTCTTCCTATATTTAAACATCATCCTTCAGATAGTAAAATGCAGTTCTGCAGTATTTCCTTCCTAACAAAGGTCCTAGATCCAGTAGTATAGCTATTGCCTTGCCAGGGTGTGGAGTGTGTTTGTCCTTAAAATAAGATTAATCAAAATCGAAGTATAAAAACACTGATTTGCACGTTTATCCTGTGATGTTTTATTGTGACGGGGGGCAGGGGAAGCACGCGCATGACACAAGAACTTGTAGAAGGAAATGGGAATAAAATAGGAAAAATAGACTTTTATACTCTGAGGAAATAAGGACCCCAGGCAGAAAAACTTTGTGAGGAGCAAGGCATTTAACATACCTCCAAGTATTTCAAGATAGTGTCAAATACACTCAGTTCGGTTAAAGACAGGTTTTCTAGGAGATAAAACATCAAAAGTACTGCAAATTATGCCTGTGAGTTGCAGGTGGTGGGTTTGGGGATGAAGCCTCCTCATCCTTTGATAATTCTGAACTTACAGTGATCCTCTCTTTGTAGTTCTCTAAATGTATAATTGATCAGAATAAATAATATGTACCAGGTGCTGCGCTTACCGAGTTTAGCCTCATCACAAGAACTGATCAAAACAGCACTTGAGCATTGAGCAGTAGTATTCAGTTAGACTAGTTAGGTGTTCCTGGTGACCTTTCTGTACTGAACTTTGACTCTTGCACTTCATTGGGGAGCTTAAAATCCACTGCAGCTTCTTTCTGGAAGAAGTAATAAATTCAAAAGCTTGAGGAGTTTTAAGAGATGTTAATCTTCCTCTCAGTCTACTTCCTTCCTATCTCTCTGCTTGAGGTACCACTCCTGGAAAATATAGGCTGTATTTAAGATTTCCTTGGGATACATTTTACTCAAGAGAGTAAATAGTGGGTATGAAAACATGGTCCAGCTAATGGTTTCTTTCCCAGGGCTCCTAGTAATGGGTTTCAGGCTACTGTGAAGTGCTACGTTAAACTTACCAATTACATGGGGATTACACAGTTTTTATTGAGAACATAAATGGCAGATGCTGAAGTTGCCTAGGCTATGTTTTCATTCTTGGTGGTGATCAAAGATGATGGTTTATATTTGCGCATCCTAAGGACACCATATAATGTTAGCATCTATATTCATCTGGCTGGCCAAAATAAGGTCAGCTGCATTAAGTGAACACTTAGAAGGCATTTTTCAGATAAGGCGGCAGTTTCTGTGGAGGTTTTTTAAAGCTGCATCAGCAACCCATTCAGCTTTAAACAGCGCAGGCCTATGATACAGCTGAGATGTGACTAATCTTAGACGTTCGAAATCATGAATCAGACCTTGAAAGTCAAAAGATTAAAAATATATGTACTTTCTTGCCTTGTTTCTTGAGCATGTCTGTATTTTTCTCTGCAGTGATAGGGGCCACGATTTTTATTTTTAGAAAAAGATAAAACTCCCCTCAATGCCATGTGGTAACAAAAATCAAAATTGTTTTAAGATTGATCACAAGAATTGAGAACTTTGCATGCTTAATATGGTTAACTGTGAGTACTGGCCAGAGGTAATTGTTTAGTATATACTTGTACACGCTGTAACACCAGTGAGCCTCATCAGACCTATAGCTGTTCATACAGTACAAACATTCTGTCTGGGCTATTGAAACAGGCGTGCAGACATTGTCATTATAGCATCCTGTGCAGTATGGTCAAGCTAACTTACAGAATGAAACTATTACTTATACATCTCTGCATAGCAACTGCCAGAATTTGACAATTTATATTCTTTTTGAATGCAGATAACTTTCCATGCCCTAAAGGCTTATCAGTTTTGCTACCTCTTGAACCACTGTTGTGCTCTCAGAGAAGACCTTTGGGTAAATTTCTGACAAGGTAACAGCATTCCAGATTGAACCGCTTATCATGATTCAAAGCCTACGGGTCATTGAATGATGGGGCAGTACCATTTTTTTCACAAGCACAACGTTTAACCACTTCAAATAAAAGGGGAATAAAAGCTAGGAGTATGTTGAATTACTTAAATGTGGTTGCAGTAGGCACGCTCTAATTTATACCAAGAATTAACACTGTAGCATGCATCAGCAAGCCATGCTTCTAAAATAACAATATACACTTCAAAAAAATAATATTAATCACATGGATCTGATATAATTAGAAGTGGGTGATGATGGGAAAAAAATCTGTCTTGGAAAATTTTTAAGAATTTCAAAATTCTCCCTTTCTATGTCAGGATGAATATGAGACTTTAAGAACAAAATAAAACAACCACTTATAGAAGAACATGCCCTTCTGGACAGTGCCTATGAATTGGTGGTTAAGGGCTTGCCAGGAATGTGGCTAATGCATTTTCATATCAGCTTTAAATCAGAAACAGAAGAGATTTGAGACAAATCTTTGTCTCGGGTGAAGACCCGTCTCTCCAAACTACCTGCTATTCCAGGTTAGCTTGAGTGTGAAAATTGTGTACTTTACCTGGAAACACTTTTCAAAAGGAGTTTCGCTACAACTAACATATTTAGCTTTTAAAAATGATTTTTATTTCTATGTCATATTAAAATGTAGTATTGCTTTTGTGGGAAACTTTTTACTATATAAACTATGATAACATAGGAATCTCCCTTTGAAGCGTGGTCAAGAAATAAACACTACTTCGGTGTTTACAGAAAATGAAAAATTTTACCTATGCTATCATATTTATTATAATTTATCTGGTGTTGAGAGCTCCATTCTGGGGCTCCTTTCCATGCATTCTGGGAAGACATAACCAAAGAGCAAGACAGACAAGAGGTAAGAGTGGTAGAAACAGTTATTCCAGAGACCAGTAATTTGTATGAGTTGATTCCGACAAATCAGTGAAGAATGTCACTGTTAAAGATTTATGTTCCCTGATCTTCTCATCAGTAATTCTTAAGAACTGAATGCCTGATGATAAAAGTGATATTTGAGTGAGGGTCTGAAGAATAAATGAGTTTAACTACAGAAGCTAAGAATTGCAGCTTGTACTGCTTGCATATTTATATCTTTTAACATTTTTTGCATTGAATTTTAGTCAGACCACATTCCATGAATGCGTACTTACAGTATTTAATACAAGGTAATTCTAAAAAGACTGTGAATGCAGCATGTGGATGAAACTGAATCTCCAGACATTTCTGCATGTTCCAGTGCAGTATCCTCTTGAAATAAACATTTCTCCTTGCAGTGGTTTGCTTCCACAAGCATGGCAAAGTTTGGAGGATTAGAGTACAATAGAGAGGTAAGAGTGGTAGGATTATGAAGCAAAGATTCAGGAATGGTTTCCTCTTGGGATCTTTGTTTGAGACTTGGATTTGGGATGTCCTTACTATCATGTTGTTCCCTAGGGCTGCATCCACATACAGTGCTTGGAATGCAGTAGAAAGCCATCCTTCATTAAAAGAGTTTTAAATTCCATATTAAGAGTGACCAAAGCTAGGAGAGAAGGGGTGACTTTTACAGCAGTAAAAGCAGTGTTGTGGGTGGTGGTTTGTTTTTTTGTTGTTTGTTTGTTTGTTTTTAAAACTATGAAGCAGAGAATGAGGATACTTTCAAAATTTGGGGTTGTTTGGATTGGGAATTATGCAAATTGAAAGTGGTGTAAAAGTGATTTCATACATAGCCTCTCAAAGGAAATTGCCATAATGGATTATGGGCAAGACTCCTGTTAGGCTTGGTTTGAAATTAAATGGGCAGATTGGACATAAGACAGGCAGGTAAGAATTGGGTGAGGAGGCCCAAGAAAGCTTCAGCCTCTTCCTTTCCCCTCTGTTGCCGGTGGAGGGCATTTGCTCAGGATTTCCATTCTGTCATTTGATATATGCATGTGCAAAATACATGCTTGGTCCTTAGAAATAACCTATGTATTTTGGTTAATCTATGCTTTCAGCCTTCAGTGTGTGTGCAGTAAATCTATTGATTGCAGTGAATTAGAGGTCTATTAAAGAAAACAAATCAAGCGTGGAGTTTAAAGTGCATACCCACCTGCTTAAAGTTAAGCTTCTGCTTATGCTTTGCTGATATGGGGCTTGCTTCATTTCTGTATCCATGTGGAAATGAAATGGATATATAGGAACTAAATTAGTTGAGAAACTGTTTTATGACTAGATACGTGTTCTTTGTGAGGGGGGAGAAAAAATCTGGTTTTTTTTTCCCAGCAGTGTCATAGACAAGTGTTTAATTAGGGATCCACCTACCAAACGTGTCATCCAGATTCTATTTTTGCTTTATTTCTATTCTCGTTAATGCAATTTTATTTTAAAAGCTCACTTCCACAGATTTCCATTAATTTTCTTTAGTGGGTTAATTATAAAATGTATTTTACTTCATACCAGTGGTATTTCCTTGCATGTCTGTTATTGAGTGGCAGTATCTCCTACCAGCTGGATTGTCATTAAATCCTCACTCTGTATATTTTGTAAGATTTGGGAATTAACAGACTGATGTAATCCACTTGTTCAAAAGTAGTAGAAAACTATGTTTGAACATAAAACTGGCAGTGAAACTTAACCTTTCAAACAGAAAAGAACCGGGAAGCTTGGGAGAAATGGATTCTTTGCGCAGGACAGTAAAGACCTTTATTAGAAATCTGTGAGGCTTTGAGTTGAGAGAAATCCAGCTCAAACTGATTTCCTTCTCCTACCAACTTTTTTTTAAATCAGGGTGGCAAGTTTTTCTAATTAATGACTGGCCGTCTGTTACCTTTACAGTGATGATCACAAGTGTATTTACAAAAACTAGATAAAATATACTTAAACCTGTGCTAAAGCCACTGGCACTGATGACCAAAATGTAAAGGTATCAATGTATAGATGGGAGAAGAGGGAAAGGCCAGGCCAGCAAAGCTCTTATTTTTCAAGGTATTATCTTAAACTTCCAAAGTATGTTCCTCTTACAGGGAAAAATCTTAAGTTATGCGCAGCATTGACTGGCACCATGCTCTAGCCTTGTGGGAGCCTGTGGGAGGCTTGGGAAAGGAGGTGCTGGTTTGGGGGAAGCAGGCTGGGCATGAAGATGGTGCACAGTGAGATCAAAACGGACTGAAATCTGGTTCCTGGCTGCTTCTCCTGGTGCACTTCAATCACCTGTGGGGCAGTCTCACAGGTGAAGGGTTTCAGTAACAATATTTGTGTCTCTTTGGAGCTGTGATGGCATTGCAACAATCACAGCCCTTGTCTGTTGTGTTAGCGACTACAGCCACAGCATGCTCACCTTGCTTTGGGACCTGTGGGAATGCTCCCTTTCAGTTCCCTTGGAAACACAGCATTTTGTTACTATCTGCTCATGAGATGTGCCATGTAAAATTGTGTACCAAGTTAAAACAGGAGAGAAATAATCCCTTACCAATATAATTTTAAATAAAAGCAATGAAAAGACCATTCAGGCTTGCTGCCCAATTACTTCTTGTAACCATTTGGCTGGAGTGCCGTGTCAGCTCCAATCCAAGTTTTTCTCTCAGCCTTGAAACAGAGCTGAAACAAATTGTCACTACATGACAATACATCATGCAAGTGTATAATCACTACAGAGTACAGGGTAAATACACTGTAACTTCAGGTTTGTAATAGTATATAGGTGAACACTCAGTAAAAAATTTTAGTACAATTTTCTTTACACTTAAAGATGTTGATGGTTATCAGGAATTTTCTTCTGATGCAAGTCTGCGGCTCTTGAGCTTTTGTTTTGTTTTTTTTGGAGATGCTCTTTTATGAAAGTTATTGCAGAGCTGATATTTTATAGCCATATTTATGGCATTTGTGGAAATTGGGGGACAGTGAAGCAGATTTTCAGTGCTGTTCTGGGTATAGCTAAGTACAGAGTTCACAAATTACATTATTTTGATGATATAAATTTAATAACTAAAACAATAGCAAACATTCAAGAATTAGCATAAGACCAGGGTACATAAAGGGGCAATGAAAAATGTGTTTACTGAATTTGACTGAAGAGAAAAAGAGAGTAGAAAAAATCCTTTCCCTAAATGAGAGACACAAGTGTCTGTTTTCAGCAGGCTCAGCTCTCCAAGCAACGGCTCTGTATGTTGATCAAGGTCCATGCTATAGGTAAAATAAATTTAAAAGACAGGCTGCAGAGTCTTATGGCTGTGCCAGGCTGTAGCACCCTTTTTGTTTTCAGAAAGACAATTCCATTGAGTTTCATCCTATAGACAAAAGATGTAGGCATAACCTGAAAAAGCAAAGACATAGTAACCTTAGATGACTTGTAATGCAGCACAGGACGTGTTCTGGTTTGGAAATGGTGGATTACCAGGTACGAGTGTTGTGCAAAGAAGACTCTCAATCCTCAATAATATTGCTTCTAAGAGCTAATAAAATTTTCGTTTAATGTGTAAATACGTAATACACTTACCTAGATTTTCTGGAAAGGACTTTGCTGCAGTTCTGAAAATAGACTTCCTAAGGGAAAGGGCTGGTTCACATCAGTTCTTGTTGAAGTTGTGAGCTAAAGTAAAATGTGTGGTGTTTGAATGGGTTACCTTTAATTACTAGAGTGATATGTATTTATTGAGTCTTTCTTGCAGAATTGAAAGGTTTTATTTGCATTCTGATGAATTACTAGTGAGATAAAGTTTACAGGATCTGGTCCTTGAATGTTAGTTTTGGAAGAAAACTAAAATATAGGACTTCAGTTCCTTTAAAACTTTAAAAATAATTCCTAAAATTTTACCAACATTTGGGGTTCCCAAATGGAGGGAAATGCTTAGACAGGGTATAGTTTTATATGTTATGAATAAATGTTTTTCTTAGCAGCTTTCAAGAACAGTCCAACATTAAAAATAGAACTATGTATGGGTGGTATTTGGAAAGCATTACTGATGATGATCTAGACATTTATAAGAGTGTTTCAACAATACTTCCTCATTTAAATGAAATAGGCTCTCTGGAAAAATCCTGTTCTTTTTTTCCTGTTGGAGAAAAAGGAAAATATCCCCAATCATTTAAAATTATAACTTGTTGTTTATTTTCATGATAGATGGATTCTGTGATGTAAGAACATACTGTGTATCCTTTCAATGGGTCCTGGAATGTAAATGATCTCTTTTCTTCCTTTTCTGACTTTAAGCAGCTTGGACTGTGAAATCTATGGAGCATGTTTTTCTGAAGTACTCTGACATATCCAGAAGTAGATAAATACCTAAATTTAGTTCTGCAGGTGTCATTGTCAGGAAGAAAAGAACACTTCTAAAACAAAAAAGTCTTAAGCACTTTCCTCTATTCACAGTGCATACGAATCAGTTCTTCTGTTTGACTTTTTTTCCAAATTGCTGTCTAGTGAGGAAGCAGGGGATAGCAGTAATGAGGTTAAAAGAACCAAGACTGGCTTTGTGAAAGAAATATAAATAGATTCCAAATGTGAATAGCACAGATGCAAAAGTCACTCTGTGGTCAATGTCTTTTACATCATTAAGAAAATGAATCTGTAGTAGTCTAGGCTTTGCTTTCCATCTTCAGTCAGTGACCTTTTCTTTACCAACCAGAGTGGCTGAGTGAGATTTCCTGAGGCGTTCAGAAACTTATTTTATAAATAAAATCTCCCATCAACTTATGAGGCTTAAAAGGGGCACTACACATTTAGCATATTCCTCCTTTATCTCTGTGTCCTAGCAGGGGAATTTATGTTCGGTGATGTTGAATGCATCTGAACAGAGCAGAGCATTGTGCTCATGTTCAGTCACATCATCTTCTTTATGAGATCCAATATCTATAAAAACTTAAAACCAGTGGAAAGCAAAAGGAAAATTCTTGAAAAATCATCATCTGGTAACATAAGTTGATTCTTCTATACATTTATTATTTTTTTTAACTGCCAATGTCATGCCTATTTTATGTTTATATGTGCATTTTACCTTCAAGAAGGATATATAGTCAGCCAGTTTCTTTTATCCGTGAAATGTGTGAAGCCAGCTGACTTCAGTGCTTGTCAGATATGTACAGTAACATACAATATGGCTGTTATTTAGATATTATTTCCTTACACATCTGAAAATCATCTGAAAATGAAGGACATTGGGGAAATGTTATGTCTGATACAAAAAAGAAAGGGGAAATTGGGGCAAGAATATTTGTCAAGCACTCATTCTTAATAAAAATCAGTTGCTTTTTTCTCATACCTGTGGGAAGGAGGAGGAAGAGCTTGGAGGGCTTTTGATTAATTTTGACATAGTTGGTCTCCAGTCCAACTTCCTGCTCAAAGCAGGGTCAGCCATAAGAGCAGACTGGATTACTCCAGGCTTTGTCATAGAATCAGAATCTTCATGGTTGGAAAGGACCTTTGAGATCATCAAGTCCAACCATACACATGCAAAAAAAAAAAAAACCCTACAATCTCTGCCACTAGAGCATGTCCTGAAGTGCCAAATCTACACGTTTCTTAAATGCCTTTAGCAATGGTGACTCAGCCACCTCCCTGGGCAGGCTGTTCCAGTGCCTGACCACTCTTTCAGTAAAGTAATTCTTCCTAATAGCTAATCTAAACCTCCCCTGCCGCAGCTTCAGACCGTTTCCTCTGGTCCTGTCATTATTCACGTGGGAGAAGAGGCCAACACCCACCTCTCTCCAACCTCCTCTCAGGCAGTTGTAGAGGGCAATGAGGTCTCCCCTCAGCCTCCTCTTCTCCAAGCTAAACATGCCCAGCTCCCTCAGCCTCTCCTCATCTGACCTGGTCTCCAGAGCCCTCACCAGCCTGGTAGCTCTCCTCTGGACACGCTCCAGCACTTCAATGTCCCTCTTGTACAGAGGGGCCCAGAACTGACCACAGTACTTGAGGTGAGGCCTCACCAGTACCAAGTCCAGCTGGGCCTTGGAAACTGTCAGGGGTAGAGGCAGCACAGCCTCCATGGGCCCTGTTCCACTGCTTGACTGTTCTCACAGGGAAATAGTCTTTCCTTAAATCTTTTGTGAACTTCCCTTCCCCCCACCACCTGCAATTTATTCCACTCTTGTTCTTTCACTATGCCAACTCCGTGAAGAGCCTGGCTCCATCTCCCTGATTCCCCCCCATAGCGATCAGGAGGCTGCTGTTAGGTCTCTCCAAAGCAACATCTTCTTAGGCTGTAAAAAATTACCGGTCCTCAAGACTCGTATGTACTTGGTGGCTGGGAAAGAGGTGCAATTTCAGATGTCTAGAAAATTTCAGATGACCTAGACTCTGTAAGCATAAAGAGGAATCTTGGTAGAGGTATAAGACTAGCTTTAATCATTTGCAAAGCAAACAATTCATATATAATTTTGTCCATTTTGTCGTTTTTAACGCTTGACACTATATCAGTGTTGTAGAATATTGGGAGACCCCTGGCTTCAGAAGTTATCACTCACTGTTACCTACAGACCATTCATTGTTTTTCCATAGGTGACACACACTGCAAACCTTGAATAGCATAATAACTCTATGAAATAATAAGAGTAATTATAATTAAAAAGGGTAGTTAAAAATTAAAGTTATCTGTAAATATTGAAAGGCCAGTAGCTTTGCAGAATCTTTTCTTTATTATTTGAGAAATTCTTGTGGGAATTGGGAGTATCTTGTTATAGTGATGTAATGATAGCATAAGTTTTCACTGTGTTAGGAAACGGGACTAAGCTAAAATCCTACAAAGCTGTTTTTTTAAAAAAAAGAAAATGCTAGTCTACAAGTATAAATAGTTTGGCTATGCATTTAAAAATAATTCAGTTTCTCGGGAGGGTTGGTTGCATGTGAAACATATACAATGATTCCTTAAGCATTTTTTTGAAGTCACATAGAAGCAGGCAAGGTTTAATAAATAAACATTTCAAAGTGACAGGGCTTTGCTTTATTCAGAAATGTCCAAGGCCAAATTCAGACTTAGACTCTGCTTGTTCTGTGTTGGCTTGAAGTGAACTAGGTCTGTTATGGATGCTCTATTATGTTGAAGTGAGATCGTGATTAAATTGGAGGAAAAGTTTCCTAAATCATTACTTCAGGTTTCAGAGGGAGGGAAGCTGAACCACAGTACCTCGAGGTGCCGCTTGTAATGTGACTTACTTTATTATGTTATTAGTTATTATTCCTGGAAAGCTGAATCCAAGGCAATAGGTTGTCGTTCTTTGATGCAACAAGAGCTTCCTCAATAGTTCCAGTGAACCAAAACACCCCCTATATAAGGTGTTCAAAATCTGAACGAAACAACTGCCTTTGATCAGCAACAGTGACTGAATACAGGGAGTTTCCAGGAAAAAAGTGACCCTCCCTCTTTCCAGATCGCCTCCAATTAACTTTATAGCTTGAACGAAGTTTTCTCTTCCTCTGCCTGGAAACTGCTGCAAACTTCTGTAATTTTCTATGCACCTAGATCAAAAGGAATATATTGCGTATGGGACAGGCGATTTCCAGTGTATGAAAATACGGGAAGTGAATAATTTTAGGTCAGATCTAATTGAATCTGCTGCTGAAACGTTGTTAGTTTTGACTGAGGCTTCCTTGACCAAAAAACCTTGAAGCATTGCCAATAATAAATGTGTAATCTTCTACGGTGATTCTTTCTGTTACAGTATTCTTCACAGGAAATCCCTTTTCCTCTTGTTCAATGATGTGGTGCTATGCATGCTTGTGCTGTAATGAGTTTGGGAAATAGAAGGGGCATGTGCCATGGGAAGGGGCTGCATGTGCATTTCAAAATGAAAATGAATGCCTTCATTTCTAATTTGTCCTTATGACTGGTGTTAGCAATTTGCGTGGCTGTTTATGGGTTGAGATCACCTTAGTCTGGTCTTTTAGCTGGTTGTGATAACATTTCTCAACGACTTCAGAAGAAGTAGCTATGCTGGCCCAGCATTTGCTGAAAAAAAAAAAAATCACATTATGCTGTTGTATCTGGTCAAGAATTCCCAGCACTTCTTTTTTCCGCAAAGGACATATGTTGTGTTTGCATTTAGGTAAGCCTCACAGCTCTCTGTTTGTTTAAATCTAAGGATATTTCATCAGCAGTGAGAATAGATTCAGCATTACTTCGAACATCTGGAGTAGATTCCAAGGCCCTCTGAAAAAGGTTGTACTTATAGCTATACCATCCTGGAGAAAGAGCGCTGGCTTTCTAGCAAATTAGGCTTTAAAAGGGTGCAAATGCTTAAGTTCTCTCTAGCCTCCTGCTATTGTTTTCCCTCTGCCATATGATAAATTAAGTCCTGAGAAATATAGGGCACTTTTTGCAGTGATACTGTCCTTTCGGGTTGGAGCTGCTTATGGAGTCTTGCCTCCATAAGCAGCAAGACTGAAGGAAGAGTTGACTGTGCTTTCTACAGAGTCTGAGCAATGAAGGTAGGGCTTCACAGACAGTCAGCCTGAAAACAGGTTATCACGTAGTTTTAAGTGACTACTAGTAAAGACCAGTCTCATTTAATCAAGATCATAAGTGCCACAAGGTGATTTCATTTCCATGTTTGATTACAAAAGCTTAAATGTGTCTCTAAACTTTTCAGAAGTAGGTGATTGTCTGCAGTTCATAATCACATACATAAAAATGTTTTACTGAGTGTTGGAGACGTTTTTAAGGCTTCGCCCAAGAAGAAAACCCAATGACTATTTACCATGATGATAGTATTTTTTATTTGAAAACATTGCCAGTCATTTTCTTGCCAGTCCTGAAGTGCTTGTTGCAAGCAATGAAATCCTCATCTTGTGTTTTGTCAGCCTGCAGTATTTTGCGATGCAGCATGCTGTGGGTGATCATATAATTTGAAGTGTAAATTGTAAAAGAAAAATGCCTTAGCTTACCTGGGTTTCCTGCTGTTGTTGAAATAAGCAATAAAGCTGTGCATGTCACAGTTAATTTGCATAACAGAGGAATAGAAAATATCTAGATTTTATTTTATTCTGCTCGCATTAACTTTAGTGACACAGCTTTGATTAACTTTAATGAAAAGAAGCCAGATTCTTCATGGTCCATGATTTCTTAGCTCTCTACTTCTGAATAACTGTTTTGTATCAGAAAGAGCTTATATATCAGGCAAAATTAAATCCTTCATCTTGAGATGGTTGCCAGTGATAATGGAAGTGTGCAGGTTAAAAATGACCCAATTCCTTTTCTTTCCCAGTTCTTCTGTTCCCTCACACCCAAGACTTGACTTGCAGTTTACAGTTTCTCCCGTTGGAATTTCTCCATCACCAGAAAATATGCTCAGTAACCCAAAGCACGATGCGAACTGGCCTTACACACAAAAGGAAGCTATTCTCTGCAGCAGAGCAGGAGGTGCATACTGTAGAGGGTGGTGTTTTCTTGGGAGCCATTGCTGAAAGCTTTGAACCGCAAGAGAAGGTGGAGAATTGTAAATAAGTCACTGATGCCCACCTCATTGCCTCCAGAAAAAATAGAAAACGTAGTTGAAACAAGAGTAGGTTTAGCTCAGAAGCCAGATGTTTGCAAGACTAGGCCCTTAATTTGTATGTTCCCTTTGCCTTCAGTGTGATTCACTGTAGCTTGTAAAGATCTTGCACAATGGCACTAAATCACTGACTCTAGATGAAAGCTTTGTTAATTCCAGTGCTGGTCATCATGTACAATTCTCTCTAGAGACTGAAGAGGCTCCCAGGTTAGATATCTGTGTGTAGGCTCTTTACTTTGAATTACAGTGTAAAAAGGGCCCGCTATTTCTTACCTTCAATAAAGCTCTCTGTGTTACTAAAGAATAGTTAAACAGAGAAGAAGAGTGGTGGAAGCTAAAAGTAAACGCTAATGTACCTTTAACATTAATAATTTACTGAATCATTCATAATTTAAAACTCAGTGAGAATTATTTTGCTTTATCTTGTATCACAAACCAGTTGAAAACTAAGAAGGCTGATTATTCTCCATAGGCATATACTTACATTGGTCTTCAGCTCAGTTTATTCAGCCTTTCAATTTTAATGCTTCATTTGGTTGCAGTGCTTAAATTGAATGTAATAAATTATTGTTGTATTTCTTTGTAGTTGTATTTTGAAGTCAGCAAAAGGTAGTCCAGATAATTCTTCTATTGAAAGAAATGCTCAACAGCCATTCCCTATCCCTGTTTATGATGTTCATGATTTTATAGACCTATGCCATATCCCCACTCTTTTCTTTTTGCAGGATAATTATATAGTATGCAATATGAAAGCTGTAATGTATATTTGATAACCATCTCTTTCCTTCTCTGCACGTTTCCTATTTCTGCTCCATTCATTTTAAAGTAGGGCAACTGGAAGTGTTTGGAACACTCAAGATATGGTCACACTGTAGATTCATAAAACTGCATCATGGTTCTGTTTTGCTTTTTACTTCTGTCCTAATAATTCCTAATGTTTGCTTCCTTTTTTATGCGACTTTTGTGAACTGCACTGATGTTTTCACAAAATGATCTTTTCTAACACTAAGGACGTTGACCCTAAGTGATGATAATTTTATATGGAAAATTCGACTTGAGCTCACTGCCCCCTCTCCCCCACCCCCATGTGCATCACTTTCTATGAATGTAAAAGCTACCTATTCAGCCATAGGCCCTTTTTTCATTATGGGCTAAAATTGTCGGTGTAAGTTGCATGGGCTTCCTATAGGCTGTAACATTGCTTTGTTGGGGAAGAAGAATCTGCTGCTTGTTTACTGTTCCCCGCAGAGGTCTGTGTCACATCTTTCAAATGCGGATCAAGTTTTTGAACTCTTCACTCCTCTGAGTGTTTGGGTACGCAGATGTAGGTCAGGCACTACAAATAAACAAGATGCTGAATCTCTGCACTGGATCTGCAGTTCCCAAAACCTTATTCTTTCCCTCTGCACAGCCTCCTTGAATTCACTGTTTTCCTAGATGTGGCTTACCCAGCCCCTGAAAAATAAGTGAAATATGAATGTCTTAAGACTTTCTCTTTTGAGAAGGCACCATTTTTAAAATGGCCATAAAATTGCCAAAGAATCTCTTTCTTCTAATGTACCATGACTAATGAACTGCAATAGGTTTTCGTTATTATATCACTGCTATTTTTGCCTTTGAAATACAGAAACTTCAATCACTGTGATTATAGGTAACAAGACAGGCTGACAGTTAAACTGTTGAAATGTGTGTTTTTATTATAACTTCTATGAGTGCATTTAGAAATTGTCATTTTTGTTTTCATGACACTCTAAGGTTTTAAAATTTTATTATATAGAAATGAAAATAACTCAGGCCAGAGTACATTCAGATGTGGGCCTCTCTGGGCTTTCAATTTACATCCTTTATGATATCGATATTCTCTTAGGAATAGAGACGTGAAAACAAAACCAGACTCCTATTTTTAGGGGACCTTCACTGCTAATGGTGGGAGAAACTAATCCTTGCATGAGAATTGAGCTCATGTCCTACAAACTTGTTGCCAACACAAGAAGTGGGGAATTTGCCATGAGAAATCAGCTTAAATCTGACGTGACATAAAATTTAAAGTCTCTTTTAGCACCACTTAACCACTGTCTTTGACCTCTTTAATGATGCATTTCTTCTGTGCAGGAATGCAGCAATCATGTAAGTTTTGGTAATACAGGAAGAACATTCCTTGCAGTTACCTGATAACGAGAACTTGATTTTCAGTCAGCATTTCCAGTTCTGTTGATCATAAGGGAATACGCATTTGATGGCAGCCCAGGGCTTCACCTTCAGTCTGAAAATTAAGGCATATTTTTCTCTATTTCTAAAAGGCCTAACAAATCTTTTTTTCCATAAAGTATATCAATCGTCATTGCCTGCACGGCATTGCTTGCTTTGGGGCAGGACAGCTTCTGGGGATGCAGTAGTACATAGCAGCCAAAAGAATAGAGATTGAGTTAATATGAGAATTTTTGAATGTTTAAAGGCAGAGTCACTTTTAAGACATCAGCTTTTAATTCTGTTTTTCGAGATCTTCAGTCTACAGAGATAGCCATTCTCATTAAAAATTTTCAAACCATTGAACATTAGTGCCTGAAATTAACAAAATGCAGCATTCATGGGTAGCTTCAAAATTATATGCTAAGTTTTAGTTTAAAAATGCCCTTCAGAAATATAATGATGCTCTTACATAACATTATTTACTTTTTTAGTATTTAAAATGCTTTTTTTTTTTCATTTAGTGATAGCAAAGTAGACATTTCCTTTGAGTACTTGGAAGAGAGACTCTGCTAGCTATGATAATCTTTTTATAAAAACTTAATGATTCTTAACCCAGAAAATTAGTTTTGACTTTTTTTATTTTAGTGATTAAAAATACCTGGCATTTATATCTTGAAGGTCGGTCAACAACTCTGTGCACAGTGCACACACGCACCCTATAGCTGGAGACTTTTTCAAAAACCCTTTGAGTTGTCTCTGGATAAAAACATGACATTTTCCCAAACCTTCCCACATCTTTTGGAAGAGTTTAAAAGCCCACCAAAGTACTGTGCCCGGATATATCCAAAAAGAAGAGAGGATTATCCATATTGCTGCACAAATAAGATTTTCTTTCCTTCTTACATAATGCAAGTATAAAGTGTGAATCTTTGAAAGGCCTATGTACGCCCCTGTTGTGGAAAAGGACAATGATCATATCTGTCTTATACTCTGGAGGAGCCACTGTTTACACACTTATTTTTAATTTCCAAATAAAAGAGATAACCATCTCCTATGTTGTGGAGGCATGGTTTGCTCTTTAAAGCCTCATCTGTTGTGGATGGAGAAATCCCAAGAGTCCTTTGCAAGGGGAAATTGCCAGTTTCTTTGTCAAGCAAAAGTGCATGCTGACATAACATTTAGCTCCTGCTTTAAAATATCCTCTCCAGTACTGGCAATCTTTGCAGTGATTAATTGTGAGGTTAATGTTCCATGTTTAGTTGGAGAACAGGAAATTGTGGTGTTAAGGTGATTCTCAGTTTGCTTCTGATTTCCTTCACTTTTTTCATTAGCTTTTGTCATTAGCTATAGCACTCATCTCTGATCAATGGCCGTCCACTATTCGCTGTTCTCCGGACTAGACTCTGTTTACATGTTGTCCTTGGTTGGGGCATGATTTTGGTACTTTCCTGTGATTAAGTTGCTTCTTGGAGATCGCAGGAACAAATCTGTGCCTAGAGTACTCTGGAGTCCCAGTACTGTTGCTGTTCTTAGCCCACAAGCATGCAAGGGATGGAAGTGAGAAGATGGAGAGATAACTGCTAATTCCCCCAAATACTTGCCCCTTGCCTATGGTAGGGCTATTAATCTCACTGGCTTTGTCAGGCTATGCTAAGGAAGGCGGCTATGCTAAGGAAGGCAGCTATGCATCTCAGCAGTCTAATCACTTGCTGATTAAACTGGTGGGCTGTAGAAGCTACCAGAGAATTTGAATAGTAACGAATGATTGCTGCAATTGCACAGCTGGCAAATGGGATGTCTCCTAGTTCCCAGCCTGCTGTAGGCTCTTAAACAGAAAAAAATGACTAGTTGCAGGTTTTTTCCGTTCATTTTCTTGTTTGGGTAGATCTACACTGACAACAAAGATGCTACTTCATGTCGGTATAGGCTGGCTGGCCTCTGTGTACAGAGTGGAGTTAGAGGTGACAGAACTAGGTAAACGATGGTCTGAAGATTTTCCTGGTGTCCAAGAGGAATTTCCACCTCTTGCTGTAATCCTTGCTGCCAGGATTATGCTGCTGCCAGTATTTGAGTTTCCTAGTTTAAAGCTAGGGTGTGAATCTATGAATGAATGGCAATTCTAGTTCTGGTTGTGTGTAGACACATAACAAAGTCACCCAGGAGGTTGCAACCATTTTCTGCTGCATTTCATTGCTGCTGACCTTATTTTTGTTGCCTGGAGGTAGAGGTGTTGTGTGTTGTGAAATGTGTCTCAAAAATCCATCTGCAGACTAAAACAACAGGGCAACCTGTTCAGTTGGTAGAATTATTCTCTGTGAGCAGGTTACAGGGGTGCTGAGATATTTGCTGGCAGAAATATAAGGGGTTGGTAAAAAGATGTGTATTTCTTGAAAGAAGTGTTTAGATCCAGCCTCTTGCATGGCTACAGTTGCAGTTATCAGAAAAGCTTACACTGATTTCTCCCTGGTCAGAAGAGAATGTCTTCATAGTTTGGGATGCCCTTCACCTCTCAAATTGAGCTTGGCGAGACTGGCCTTCAGAAAAAAGTGCAGAGTCCAGCTTTTTGAAATGGACCCAGAATGTGTAGGGTGAGGTTTGTTCTGTAGCTGTCAGAAGGGAAAAGGTGGCTTGGTCAGAGTTGTTTTTAGCTGGTAGTTTTATATTTGTTTGGCTATTCTGCTGGTTTTAGGTTTAAGATGTTTGTTGTTATATCAGGGCACCTAGAAGCCGAGATGTTCTTCCGTGGTATGTAAATGGAAATAAATAAAATATGTTTGGCTATGTTATTTGGAGATTCATAAATTGACATTAATTGGAAAGTATAGGAAAACTTGTTATGTTACTTACAGTGTTATTTTATTGCTTTTGACAATGACTTGTGTATTCGCCATAAAGGTCCTTGGAGAAACGATAAATTATTATTATTATTATTATTGTTGTGCAGCAGCAGTATTAAAGTTTTTCTTTTTTCTAGTATTTAAGTATGCAAAAGCCTCCCACACTTAGCCAACTGTGCTGCTTAGGTAAATTAAAGGCTGACTAACATATATACATCAAACTCTGAAGTAAGACAAAAGAAAACTTGCTAACAATCTTGCCTTGACATGGTTTACCTGCCAGAGAAAAATCCTTTCTAAGTTGCATCCCACACAGAGACTTACTTTTCTTGTTAGAATTCTGTGTGTGTTGCAAGCAGAGCGTTCAGTAATTGTGTGCCAGGGTTTCAGCTTTATGTAGGTGTCAGACTGGTTTGTCATGGATTTTGTTTTTAACACTGGATGTATTTTGCAGGTTTTTACTTCCCATAAAAGCAACTCTCTCTTCCAGGCTGACACACCCCCTGTTAAATACGCTTTACCAGTCGTAGTTCTAGGTGGGACAGAGAGAGGGGGTTTTGACCTGAAAAAAATGGCACAACCCACAATAGTCTAATGCACTCAAATACAGAAGGGACTTGGATTGGATTCCCCGTTGTCATCAATAATTGCTTTTCCAAATGCTTCATTTCCAGTAGGAGAGATTGTGAGAGGCTACCCGTAAAATATCTACTAGCCTTGTGCCTAGTAGCCAACTAGAATACGTGAGGCAGAGCAAACTGGAACTGGCGCAGCCCTAGCTGGTAACATGGGGGAGCAGTTTATTCCTGCCATCTTTGTGCCTAAACATTTGAAACAGAGAAGGTTTTTGCAACTGATGTTTTACTTGAATAAAACTGTTCCAGCAAGAGGTTTGAGATAGTTTTCGAATAGCATTATCATTTAATCCTCACTAACCTCTAGCCTTACACGTTGCCAAGACGTTAAGCATAGTGTGGCGTTGCACATTATAACTTAAACCCACTTTCTGTTGGAGCGCAGGGCTTTTCAGACTGCTTTGTTTAAACGTTAGGGGTAAGCAAGCTTACTTTGTTGAATTTTGAACCCACTCTAATCCCTGAGAGTTTCAAAGACCCCTCAAAGTCCTCAGGACCAGGTGCTAACAGCAGAAATACTGGTTCAGTGCCTGTTATGACAGTTGTATTTAAACCTTTGATGAAGGACACTATTTAGAAGAACTGGAGAATTTCACGGAAAACTCTGGGAACAATTTCTTTTCTTTTGATTCCTGCAGATTAGCATAAAAGCACTGAATTAGTGTTCTTCCGTGCTCTTTTGCTGTATATGTTGAGTGCAGATTTAAAATACTGCTGCTCAAAGCTCAGAACTTTGTGCTTTATGAAAAGTACTGTATCTTTGATTGTTTTGGAGGTGGATTTCAAAACAATCAACAACTGAGTTTGAAACTGCTGAAGACAATTTTGAAAAAATTTTGAAAAAAAAGAAGATATAATTAAAATATTCAATTGCAATAAAGTTTGTACTTGTTAGAAAAGAAATACAAAGATGGGTATAAAATAATAGTAGAAAATTGAAAGAATAAAATTATAAAAAATAGAAAATAATTTATTTGTAGCAATTAATTTTTCAAATGAGACTTCAGAATTTTTCAAATTGAAAAAAATCTGTTTTGTAGGGTTATTTTTGTAATTAATATGAATTTACAGCCACTTCATATTTGTCAGTATTGTATTTTGTAACATGAAAACTGGACCAACAACTGTTAAAACTAGCAATAGATGCTACTGTGATAAAACACTCTAGAAGCAGCCGAAACTTCACTGTCAGCAAAAATTTTTCAAGTTTTCTGAAGTCTCAGAACTTGCCTGTTTTCCCGCAGACTAGATATTTATGAAAATTAATACAGCTTCTGTCTGAACTTTACACAATTGCATAGATAATACAGGTTTTTTTTCCTGTATTCTTGCAGGTATTGTTAGAAAATAAACTAGTAAGCACACACATGAACACTCTTCAGCACAGAGTCTTTGCTTTGAAAAAAAGGGGATATGTATTCATCCTGTGCTGTCTTAATTTCTTACGTATGTATATCATATGGATACATGGGATCTCACATGATTTAGAGTTCTGAGGGTACTCTTACGTGAGGAGTATACTTAAATGTTTTGGTTATTTAAGCTTCAAAAGTTATCTTCACAGTTTAGAGGGGTTTTTTACCTAAATTGTTGCTCAAGGCTAATTTTTTTGTTTTATGGAAGTCTTGAGAGGTGATAACACAGCCCATTGCTCAGTGTACTTGGTGTGTGTGAATAGCAGCACCTGCCCTTGGGGTTGTCAAGCATTGGAACAGGCTGCCCAGGGAAGTGGTTGAGTCACCATCCCTGGAGGTATTTAAAAGACGTGTAGATGTGGGGCTTAGGGACATAGCGGTGGACTTGGCAGTGCTAGGTTTACAGTTGGACTCAATCTTAAAGATCTTTTCGAACCTAAATGATTCAAAGACTATATATCATTTGCAATTTCATGTTGCCATTTGTGGAAAAGTGTTCAATATTCATAACTATCTTTCCACTTGATTTGCAGCCAGTCCTGGTCAAATAAAAAAGCACTTGACAAATACTTTTGCTGGTTATACTTCTGCTTTTGGTCACTAGAAATAACGGTGGAAATTTGGTCAATAGAAATCTGAGTGACAGAAATTTATGAAATTTATGAAAAGCTCTTGCTGAAAGCAACTTTGGTAGAAGTGTGTTGGGAGAAGACTATTCTTTTTTTTTCTCTTTTTTTCTTTTCTTTTTTTTTTTTTTTTAAATCTTTGGTCATTTTAATGCATTATGACTCAGCAACCAGACAACAATTCAGTTAAAGTAGAATAATCCAGTACACAGCTGAAATGTGCTGGCTGAAAGGAGTCAAGGAATTTATGTCAAATATTCTGAGATGAAAGAAACTAGGATCGGCTCCCAAAAGATTCAGGTACTCCAAGTTTCCCATAAAATAATGTTGTGATGACAGTTTCCACCAGCTGTATTTATTTAAAAGCAGGACAAAGATTATGCTTGGTTTCACCAGATGTCTCTTGCTCGGTATCCTCTTTTTGGCAGTAGCGAAAGTGAATGACTAGGAGAAAAATATTCAACAGAGCAAACATACTGTGATAGCTCCCTAAATATTTTCTTAATCTCCAACACTTTTCAGTGGAAGAGTTTTCTAAGCAAGAGGTAGTGACATTGAACGCAATAGCCCTAGAAGACTGCTCTGCTGTGAACTTGTCCCATGTTCCCTTGATTCCAGTTACTTTTTCAGCATCTTTATCTTCTAGAGTAAGGGTTTGCAGAATCAAAACACATGTGAACTTTGTGTTTGGCTTTTCCTGCTGATTTTCATCCAAAGTTCCTTAACTCTTTTTTTTTCGATGGACAAGCAATATCTCCTCTACGCCACTGTTGATCTTACAGCCTTCTTTCTCATCTCTATCATTTGTCCCGTCCACTCTGACAGGTTCAGCTGCTGTTCCTAACTTTGTCCATCCCTGTCATGCTTTTCTGAACTGTTTCTAGATCTTCTATATAATTTCTGAAATGGCATTGGGGGAGTGAGAGCAGACCAGAATTTCACACAATATTATATAATTATGAAATGTAATCTTTCATTTTAACCTGCAGACCCAATTTCAGAGCGGGCGTGTTTAACTTGGCAGCCCTCATTCTGCAGATGAACTTTGGGCTATTCTCCTGCATGTGTCTCACTTAGTTTTTCTGCATTTCTTCACTCGCCATTTGAATTCCTAGTGGCCTTAATGTAGCTCTTCAGTCGGCCTTCATTTTCACTGCAAACTTAGACAAGCAAATAAGATTCTTTTATCTTAATTTTTCATTTTTGAGGCTGAGTCAAAGACCCTGTGACGCACATCCATAAGGCTGAGTTAGAGGATAATAAGAGCCCTAACCCTGAATTCCATGCTTTTAGTAGCTTGTCAAATGCAGTCTTACATCCATATAACCCTATGTTGGACCTGTTCTACAGCTTGTTTCTCATATGTGTCAGAAAAGGTTTTCCTGAATGCGTGTATTTTTACGAGCACCTAGAAATCCGTTTCCCTAAATGCATCCTAAACATGAACATCCGTGGAATAAACCATCATTTTTTAATTTTTTTTTTTTCTCTCTTGTGTACCTTTCTATTGTCTAGGGTTTTGGGAGCTTTCTGCAGTTCTGTTATGCTGTCCTCCTCTAGCTTTTCTGCTTTGAATTAAGAAAGTAGCAAACTTGTTTTGTTTCCAGGCAAGTTGGGACTCTCACCCACCTCTGCTTTAGTGATTTAAGGACACATTCTGCAGCTCTGAGCACATTCTTTAAAGAAAAATCAAAATGCTACTGTTTTATTAATGACATCCTCCTACTTTGCCTGGGTAGGCTGGTCTTTTAAAGCAGTAGATTAGCACTCAGCATCTTATTTTCTGGAGACTGAACTAACTTCAAATCTCACAGAAACAGTCATTTGTCAATGATTTGAATTTAATTTCTGGCTATTTGCATATTGGCTTTTCTGACTCAAGTGAAAGTAGGAAGCACTGGTTGTCATACCTAAAAGCCACATCTCAACATCTCAGGGAAAATCTTCCACTGAAATTTTAGAGCAAAGGATTTCTAGGAAAGACAGCACTGCCCCAGGTTGCCTGAGCACTCATCTACTGCTATCCCTGTCCGTCACACACACACCCACTCGCCTCCATCCCCAGATTATAAACCAGCATTCTGGATTTTTAGTCTAGAATAGAATCTTCTATACTTTACATCTAATTTAACTCTATTCATGGTCTTTCAATAGCAGAACATCAGGCTTTGTTTCCATTGTCTAATGGAAGAGTTATTGAAGACCAAAGCTTTTTCTGTGTCCAAGTTGCTATGTGAAAATCTTACTCTGAACATGATGGTGCAGGTACAATGAGTGCATATGTAAGTCATGACTTCACATGGAGTTACATGCAGGCATCTGGAGACAGGGTCTTAAATATGTGTACACACTAGACATTTTATTTACCTCATTCACCACTGTAGACACTGAATTTGCGGCTTTGTAACACTGTTGTAATGCTGAAAATTTGGGGTATGATTTGAGTAAGGTTGAGTGTAAGAACATTGAAATAAGGACTCCCACCC
This sequence comes from Chroicocephalus ridibundus, assembly GCF_963924245.1. Lineage (NCBI taxonomy): Eukaryota > Metazoa > Chordata > Aves > Charadriiformes > Laridae > Chroicocephalus > Chroicocephalus ridibundus. The sequence continues at coordinate 11,372,572 of NC_086292.1, forward strand.
TTAGAGAGGCAAAACAGAATGTCATTGATGATATTCCTCTCTTCATGCACTTTGTTGGCTAAGGTCTTATTGTTGGAGAAAGCAGGCCCTTTCTTTCAGGAAGCATCTTCTGTCTTGTAGGGTGAGAGTTAACAATTGCTGTTACAGCCCAGATAAAATCTGCCACTTAACACGCTCTGTGAAGACGAATCTTAGCCCTGCCTTTATACAATGATTACAACTCCAGAAAGGCAGCTTTGTCCTTGAATTGATGCAGATGTCAGAAGTCAGCTCAGTTGCTCAGAGTAATTTTTTTTTTTTTTTTTTTGACCAAGTTAAAAGTCAGACAAGCAATATCTAAATTCTTTCTATGTGAATTGCGGTGATCTTGCTTAAAGTCTCAGCTTTGGAAAGGGAAATCAGTAGGGAATACTCACGTTTCAAAATAGTTCTGCTTCAACTGTTTCCCTGGTTGGTTAGAGAATGCTCAGTCTCTTGTCACTTGGCCACCATTGCTTCCAAAAATGCTTACAATCAAGAATGTTTCACCATAGAGGACTAGTTCTTAATTTAAGTGTGGGTTAAGTAGTTCTTGTGTGCATCCTCCTTGAATTTAGAATACTTCTTAGCAGGGTTTCACTCGCAGTAGATGTATCAGCTCTGATGAGTTCTGGTTATATTTTAGCAGCAGAAAGTGAGCTTGAAGGTCAGCCATACCTTTGTTTCCAGAAGAGACCTGATTAAGTGTGTTGTATGTGTTGCCTCTAGTACTTTGTGTGGTATCTTGTTGACTTTCACCACAGCATCTTTGACTTTCAGCATCTAGCCAGCTGTCTGGATTCCCTACGTACTCGAGGATAACTCATTGCATCTGTCTTGGGTGGCTATCTCCATTGACTGGGGTTGACCAGCTTAACTTTTAGTTCATTAGATTAGATTTGCATTGCCATCGAACAAACTTTTGGTACTTGTTCGGATGGCATCAAAGGGAGGGAAGCTACATTCCTTGGTTTGGCAACAGTGCATAAGAGTGATTGCTGGTTGGAACCTAACAACTATGGGTCAAAGTTTGTGGGTTTGGGTGGGTGCTTTTGTTGTTTTGATTTTTTTCTTCACTGATACAAATCACCCAACTGAGAAGAGTTAGAACTACTCATGTGACTCCTGTCTACAGACCCAAGGCTGAGTTGCTGGTCAGTTTGCTTTGCATATATCTGTGTAATAATGAAGAGTCTGTAACGCTTAGACAATCAAAAATCAGAGTCCTACAAATATGAGTTTATAAATGATCTGATTTATAAACAATACTAATAAGCCCATCTTCATGGATGGGATTTAACATTTACTTTAAACATCTAGAATGGAGTCTGTCCTGAAACAAAGCATTTGTAATACAGTATTGATTTGGGAATGCTTTCCCTTCCTCCGTTTAGCGTATTCTCTTGAACTGAAAGCTGAAACACAGAGGCTGATGAGTGCTGACCCACAAAAGAAAACTAGACAAAAGATACCTAATGATTCAATTGCTTTGTTGTAGGTTGCCAGTAATTAAAGTTCTGGAAAATGGTGCATAAGGTTATATTCAAGCATGTTTCTTTCTTTCTTTGATGTTTTGGCAAGCATTGCCCCTGTGAAGGAGGTATTTGTACTGGTCTCCTCCATTTACTCTGTTATGTTTCAGCATTCTTTGAGCAATATCTTACGGTATACATGTTTATTTTACTTTTTCCTGCTGTAGCATTTTAAGATTGCAAGGCACGGAAATCCACTGAACCCATCACTTTGTATGCATATCGCAGCATCAAGCCTGTAAAAGTAAAATGCAACTTTCTAGAATCTGACTGATTCAAATCAATTTTAACACTGAGGAGAGAGTCAATTTTTCTTCTCTGGAAACAATCTCACTGCATTTGGAACAATTCTACTTGAAAATAAAAATCAAAGAAAAGATTGTCTTAAAATCCCATGCTAATACCCTATGTATGAAATCAGTTTAGTGCAATCTAATGTGATTTTATAATAGTATTGCAATCAGCTGCAGCATTCTGAACTGGGCTAGAATTGTATAACTTACGTATACATCAGTGGCTGGTGGTTACATCACAGTTTCTTGTTGATTGTGGTGTGAATGTGGTAGCTATATGTCTATGGCTCTTCGTTTAAAAAAGAAAAAAAAAACAACAACAAAAAACAACCAAAAAATGTAAAAAACCAAACCCCAACCCCAAAAAAACTTAGCATCCTTGCCTCAGTCATTGGATCTCACATCTGCAGTGACTGCAATTTTCATGGTGGGCTCAAGCTCCAGGATTTTGAGTATAGCATGGAATAGAAAAGTTCAGATGTCCCTTCGGTCCAGCCTACAAGAGTTGAGTAATCTCTGGCCTGTCTTCTGATGTTCTCATCAAGCACCAATTAGGCAATTTGGTAGCAAAAAGCACTTTACATAGCGGCATATGTCATGATTTATCAAAGCCACGGTTAAGCTATGTTTGTGTGAAGCTGCAAAAAATTGTTAAAAAAATAATTTGCTTTATGGTCATTCTCTCATATTCAGTCATGATGCGGAAAGGCAGTAGTAATCTTTATTAGGCTTTGGCCTGAAAAGCTTTGTTATTTATTTAATCTGCTATTTTTTTTGGTCCATTTGTGCATTGACAATAGTATCTTTCAGATTTATTTGAAATATTTTTCCTATCATGAAGCTCAGAAATGCCTGCAGAAGATGATGGCTGACATCTACCATCTCCTTGTGAGCTTCTTGCAATCTCAGCTGAATCATATTTTGTGCAGTAGAATGTAACCTCAGCACCCACAACCATTCAAAAATTAACCAAAAGAAGCCCCTGAAAACTAGAAGTTTGGGGTTTGTTTGTGATAAACATCCTTATGTCTTGCATATCATCTTCTTGCTTGAATGTGCATCTTGAGTGAACACAGGGGCTACATCTGTCGTCCTGTTCTGTGGCAGAGATGTGTCGTTCCAATAGAATTAACGCTAGAGCCATTGGACTTCATTAGTGACTACGAATCTGTTTTGCTGTATTCACTTAGAGGCTTATCTATTCAACAGTAACAATCACAAAATTTTACAATGACAACCAAAGAGAACCACTCTTTGTGGTTTTAAGTTTTGCATAGTGGCAGAACTGATCTGTGTGAACAGGAGGAGGTTTTGTTCTCTCTACAGGTCTGCGTCAGTTCAACTCTGGAAGGAAAGACCTCCCTAAGAATAGGCGTTATTGAGGGACTGAGGATGCTGAAAGAAGAGATTGTTACAACTTTTTCCAGAGCTGAATAAAGTATGAATACAGTGTGCTATGGATAGTCTGTTCAGACTCCGTGTCATTGTTCTCTGAGAACCTGCCCTTCATAGGTAACAAAATCTGCTGCTTTCAGCACAGGCACGAGAACGGTGTCAGATGGAGCATCAGGGCTGGATGAAGCAGTGACAAGAAACACAGGACTGAGCAGTTGCCTGGGGAAATGACTCCAGAGTTTGCATGTGATAGAATCAGGAGAACGGGGCTCAGACTGCAAAACTCTCTCATAAAAAAAAAAAAAAAAGAATGGAACATTTACCTCCTTAAAAAAAAAAAGCCAAGTAAAACGTTTGCCTTCTTTTCTAGTGCATTATGCTTCTTTTCCTTGTCCAGACCACTGGCTTCTTTGTACTGAAAGATGCTAATTTCTGTAGCCTTTCAGAGCATTTACTAAAGCAAAATAATTAGTTTGCTTGTAAATGTCAAAGTTTTCTTGCACTTTCAGCATCTAGGTAACTTACTGGCATTACAGCCCTGAGAGAGAATTATGCCTATGGGAAGACAACTGATAAAACAAGGATATTTAAAAGAACAAATTATGGATCCTCAAGAGAAAAAAAGGATTTGAAAAAAGGCCAGTGCATAAATTTAGGCAGTGCTTGCTTGCACTCATGCTACCTAATCAATTAGTTTGCTAGATAATTTCTATCACATGTTACTAAAAGAAATTTCCTCACCAGTTCATGTTTGTTTTAAGAATCACCTGCATTTCTTTTAATGAAAATATTTTAACTTTGAGTCTAAGGGCAAATATTTTATTGGAAATGATAGAGGAAAAGAAAAATTGCCAAGTTTTTCCTTTGAAGCTGCATTATTGTTATTTCATCTAGGACATCAGTTATTTTGGTGTATTGTAGAAGTTTTCTGTTTTGGGAAACAGGTTTTAAGTTTTTTAATATAATTTAGAATTTCATGAAGAATGTGTTATAAAATATCTGGAAAGAAGATTACTTTTTCAGTGGATATGGTACTTTTGGAAGAAAAACAGCAATTGCATCATGAACAGCGTCAGACTTCCCTGTATCTTGCCTATTTTCCTGCTAAAATCTTCAGTTCCTTTAAGAAGAATGACTTCTGCCAGGCAGTAGATATTTCAGTCCTTGTGCCTCTCCAGCTCAATCTCCATAGGTGATGTTGGGTGGGATGCTAAATTTTATAAGGTAAACTCTTGTCCATGAAGAACGATACTGAAAACTACTATTTTGTTTCGGAGTAGTGAAGAATCATGAAATTATCACTTTAGAAATATCTAACCTAAAGATGGTTCCAATTCATTTACTACTAGAAGTAAAAGCTTAACACAAAATGTGAGAATTTTGTATGTTATTGATCTTGTATCCCAAGACACAATTGGCTGTATTCCAGAAGTGGACAAATCATTTTCAAGGATGCTTTTACAGTTACGAACCAAGTTTCTAAGAAAGGTCACTTATACATATTTAACAATGTTTAATTGCATTCTAGGGAAGCGGTACCTGAGTGGCAGCAACAATATCTTTGTGGCACATACTGAATGCGTAATAGCTAATAAACACAAACATTACTCTGTAATTGCTATCCAGCAGAGAATAATTTGATTAAAGAATAATCAGGTGTCAGAAAGGGAGGCTGGGGATCATTCAGGCCAAACCCACTGCTCTGCCATTGCTTCTGGCCTCAGTCAGTAGCCAGTCACGAGCTATCCTGTTTAGGCCTTAGTATCACAATAGTTTGGATGTAGTTTCAGACATAAGCTCCATGTAAGGCACTCAGGGCAGGGGAGAGAGTTTTACCTCTGAGGAGATTTACTACACATTTTAATGTGTGAGGTGATTCTCAGTCTAGCAAAAAGTCAGTTGTGTATTTGAGGAATCTAACCACTATTTTATTTAAGAAAGCTGATGACTGTGTGCCCCTTGGAAAACAAAGGCACAGAACAAGTTTAGGTGAGAAGATGCTGAACCTTTCCAAGACGCTGCTAAACCTACAAAGGCAGCACTGAATACCCTGAGGTGTGAAGGTTTGCCCACCGAGGGCCTCTGGAGCAGTTTTCTGTGTAAATCTCTCTTACACGTGACTTTCCTAAGGCAGAGGCCTGAGTAATCCTCTCCTGGGTATTTCCTTAGGTAGACATGGGTCACTGAGAGCTGAAACCCATACTGCTACCTCACAGTGGCCAACTAGGTAAGACAAGAGAGCTCCCTTCCCAGCTATGGGGTTGCTTCATTTTATTCTATGTGTCTTTTATAAATGTTTTTAACCTTGTGATTTGTGTTTCATTGTAACTAGGGTCAAATAAAGAGTTCTTTAAAGAAGCTGGATAATGGGGCATTCCTTATGTAAGGAATGGAGGCATTAACCAGCCCCTGTCAGTCCTCCTGGAAACCTCTGCCTCCCCCAGAAGGTGATGAACTTATCTCTTTGGCAATAAGTTTTTTGCAAAACTCTATCACCTCTAACTTTTGTTGTCGCATTAACATTTAGCTTCCCTGTGGTGTAGGTAGTTATCCAAAAGCGGGCTATGTTAAGAGGTCCTTAGCTGAGTGGTTTTACCTTAGCTGACCGTTAGAAAAGTTCTGGGATGAGGGAGTTGCATACCGGTGCTGATACCTGACTCTCTCAAATCCTGCTCTAGGTAACGATTTCCTGTACTTGAGTTGCATTTTTTGGAGTGATGAGAGAAAAGAATGTTAGTTATATCCTTCCTTGTGAGGCTCTGCGTATGACTCAGCAGGGAAGGAAGAGATGGAGAGCAGATTTGTACAGCAGAAGTAGTAACTGCAGGTGTTTAAATTTACAGTCCTGATTTAAGGTTTCCTCATGGGAGTTTTAAGGTCTGAAGTGTGCTAATAATAGTATAAAGTATGTATAAATGTAGTTTGTCATTTGTCAAACTTCTCTTTTTCTAGTTTCTTCATCTTTCAGTATTAATAGAATATCACAGTTACTGACCAAATATCTTCCAATTTCTGGCTATTTTTGAACAATATTAAGGCAACTGGCAAAGAAGCAGAGGCTTAAAAGGTCTTCTTCCCAGAAGCAGCAGGCGGTATTGCTGAACAGAGGATACACAGCATATACTTTTGGATTTTAAAAAAGTTTGGGGATTTTTGTGGGTTTGTTTTTTTTGTTGTTTTGTGTTGTGTTTTTTTTTTTTGAGAGTGATTCCTCTGTGTTGAGGCAAATGAGAAAGTGAGCAAGTCTTCACCACATGCATTTTGAAGAAGAGCTATTTACTTTGCAAATGAACAAGTTGGAACACCATCTTCAGTACGGAGTTTGCAGTGTTCTTGTCATTCATCCTTTTCACACAGAACAGACCTAGCTATAATTCCTTGGCTGTGTATCTCTATTTGAAAAGCATTTCTAAGGATGATGCCTCACATAGGTTCACTAAGCCTGGTGACAGCCTGTTCAGAATCCAAGAACTTCCCTGCCTCTCTCGTGCCCTGGTTTACGCATGGTACCCAATAGGGTAGCACCTGGTGCTCCGTTCGTGGCTCTTGGCAGCCTTTGTCTCTCTTTGCACTTAATGGAAATGTTAAAACATTTGCTGATGGACCAGTACTGAAACAAGCTGGAGAAAAGCCTGGTGGTGTCTTAGTGCAAGGTTCAGCTCTGGTGCAAAGCTTAAATAAGTCTGTAGTAAAGCTGTGGGGAGCACAGTAATAGTGTACCCAGTATATCCTGGAGGCATGGCTGGGCTTTTATTTCTCAGAGGACAGGGAGGTGATCACTGGTGTATTTGCCCTGCAGCCCCGTGCTTGATGCAGGGACTGGCTGGGCAATAGCTGCTTTCTGTGGGCCCTTGAGCCCCCCAGAAGATGACAGGGAAGTCAGCTCTGCTCTGGCCTTGCTGCGTAAGGGGGAGCTGATGCGGCAAGATAGGGAGATGATCCCAAATCTAGACAACTGCAGGAGGCAGGATATTTGTTTGCCCTGGGCAAAACTGGGTATATTTAGAGCTGTGGTGCACCCAGAATTAAGTACTTAATTTTTCACATCTCATTTCTCTGAGCACTACTGTGAATTCCTTCTCTTGATGCCGTATATCTGTGGGGGAGAGCTTTAATTCAGTGAAGCAGTAAATAAGACAAGGTAACTGCTGGGGGTCTGCTCTTTTAGGGATGAAGAGTCTGTTCGTGTTTAAAACAAGGGCTATCCTTTGTACCTGCATGTAGAATAACTGTGGAGTTAGAGATGGAGTAAAGCTGCAGTAGAAATGCTATTTTTTTTCTGATAAATAATGCCCCTAGGGGAAAGAGAGCATCCATATAAGAGAACACAAATACTTTGGTGAGAATTCTGTTGTTGCAAAACTACTGAATATTGTCCTCAAAGCCCCTGTCATGATTTAACTCCAGCTGACAGCTAGGACCACGCAGCTGCTCGTGCAGTTCTTCCCCTTCAAGAAGAGGGAGAAAAGGAGGGGAAAGGAAAGGGAAAAAACCCTCGTGGGTTGTGATAAAGACAATTTAATAGAACGATAACAGAAATAAGGAAAATAATAATAATAATAATGGTAAAATAATATACTAGATAAAGTAATAGAACTCACGACACTCTTACCATCAGGTGAATTGGTTGCCCAACCTGTTCCAACCAGTGACCCCTGCCCCCCGGCCTACCCCTATTTGTATGCCAAGCATGATGTCTATGGTACAGAATATTCCATTGGCCATTCCATTGTTCTGTCTATGCTCCTGGAAAAAGTCCTTGAATAGTATAAGCATCACCTAGCAACAACTAAAACAATATGCATTAATGACATTCCTTTCCTAACAAATCTGAAACATAGCAGCCACTAGAAAGAAAATTAACTTTATCCCAGCTGAAACCAGGACTGACTTGAAAACTTTGTGTTGGTGCAGATGCAGCTCTGTTCTAGGCTGGTTGATATTGATTCAGGTGGGGTTTTCTTAGCCTACTGTATTTTGAATGAGATGTTGGGACTCCCCAGGTTTAAGAAGGTTGCAGATATCACCAAAGATCATGTGATACAACAGTTCATTGAATCCAGTAAAAAATTCTCTGCCTATTTTAGGAAGAGAATGTAATAGTGTGGCAGCATGTATTCAATCATTTGGACTTAAAGCATCTAATTACTGAAGTTAAGTCTTTAGAAATCTTGATTATAAGAGTAACCAATCATTCTGATTATAAGTATCTTGACTATTTAAACTTCTGTCATCTAAGACTATCTTATATTGTTTTTCTAACTATGCTACAGTTCAGTGAGTCCTGCAAGCACTATCCCGTAGTGCTCTAATTGCGTGGGTTCTGCAGATACCGTATCAGCCCATCAGTATTAATGCAGCAGAAAGCGAGTACCCTTGTGTCTCTACAAAGCCAATTTAAAATATTTCTAGAATATACTTTTGAATTACTTTTTCCTTCATCTTATTTTAGATAACACTTTGATTTAAATAAAACTGCCTGTGGGGCATTGTAGATTGATCAAAAAGTGCTGTATTGTTCCATTAGTTTAAATTCTTGGTGCTGCAATAAATCATTTTCTGCCTACTTCATTTGCATTTTTCAAGTTCCTAATTTAGTTCCAGCATGGGATTGTCTCAACTGGAGGAGGCAGAGATGTGAGGTAAAAAGCGGAGGAGCAATGTTTATTGAAGAGGTACATAAAACAGAAAGGATTTTGGCTGGAATTTAAGAATGAAGCAAAGGATTTCAGTTTTCTTCCAGTCTATATGAATTGACGGAAATGTAAAGTGAGGGCTGGAGTCTGTGCAAGAAGGAAGATTACAGGATACAGAGTATGTCAGGTGCATGTTTATTACTAAGAATTTGACCTGTAATGCTCAGATGAAAGCACCCGGTTTTCTGTGCAAGTAACTTCAGATAAATGCTAATTTTTAGCCCACGCCCTTGAAAGAATTCACGGGAAGCTTTCTTTCAGGGTTTTACTGCTCTTCATGTAACTTTGGCGTTGAAACAGGGTACAAAATTTTTCTTTGGTTGTAATTATAGAAAGCAGTTGACTGCTTTTCTTCAGTAAAATAGAACAATTATATTCTTTAAATAGGAACATTTATTGAACAACTAATATGTTAAGCAAGATGAAGATTTACCTTTTTCTTCTGGCCTCTAAATAGATACGTATAACTTTACAATCCTGTAATTATGGCTTCTCATTTTTGGCATACAAATTGTTGGCAAGTGTTTTCACTTGTTCTTTTGTGTGGAAATGTAGAACCTGGGGCACTCTTCTTCCTGTGTGTGTACGGCATGTTTTGATTTCTGGGCATCTTTACTTCTGGCTTTTTGTTGTCTCTGTTAAACTAGTGAACAACTGAAAATTTTTCTCTAAGAAATGGATTAAAAGAAAGATTTCTTAATTTTGGCCTGTTAATTTTGTTGAAAATACATTTTTTGGGAAGATTAAAAAAAAAAAAATAAAATCCAGAGTTTTTCCCAGGAAGATGTTTTCTGGATGTAAGCCTCTAGCTTGTAATCAGTTATGCACAAAAGTAACTTCATGTATCTGGGGCAACTTGCATGTAGTTGTCTGATTGGACTTGCAAATTGCTGCCAAAATCTTTTACCTATAATTCAAGGAAACCACATGCCAAAAGAAACCTGATGGAGAGCCTAATATTTCTTCTCTATTAAGCCCTCAAAAACATTCAGTAGATGTGGCATAGTCTCCAGATGAAGCAATAGAAACAGGTGTGAAGTTTGTGGAATCTGCTTGGCAAACAGATTTAAACATGTATTATTGATTAGCAAGAAGCCAAAGGTCTGTCTTAATTGATGTTCAGGGAAACAAAGATTTTAGTGGGGTTGGGAGGTGGAAGGCACTGTTTACACAGCAGAGTTGCAGTCCTCTGGCAGCAGCATGTAGCGACTTGCTACCAAGTTTCTACATGATGACAACGCAAGCCTTCTGAATGTAAGCAGACAAGGATGGAGTTTAGCCATGAAAGGACTGATATGCAGAAAGCAACAGTATCAATTATTATTAGATTATTATACTAGAATGAACTCTGTCCTGTTGCGTGAATGGAAAGGAATTCGTAATTTATAATATAGTTCGGCAAGGTATAGATAGCAGCCTATAATTTCAAAAGTGCATACTGTCTTTGTGTTATGGCTCATAGGTTTTGGCTATGAAATGTGAGATCCCAGAGGTCTGAATTTTTTAAAGCATGTGAAACAACTGTAATTAAGTTGCTGGTAGCTGTATTGGTTAGTTCTGCTGGAAAATAGAAATTTATCTCTGATATTAAAATGTCCTAAAGTGAACATAGTTCGTTCATTGTACCATTCGCCACAAAAGGAATAGCTAAATTTTAGATTTTTTAATGCACAAACTACTGTGGAGCTGAAAAATGCAGAATCCATTTTAGAAAATGATGAGAAATGTGTATTTTGCTGCATGTCATAGGTCAATTTAGATAGTTTTAGTTCTTAGTTGAGATATATTGATTTTCATGCTTTTCCCATTAGTTAGAATGGCATATACAGGATACCAAATGTGACTAGTAGCTGAGGTTCATATTTCACAGTGCCAATGCCAACAAAGACCTTTTTAACTTTCAGAAATAATGGAAACAAAATGTAATAAAGGCCAATATTCAAATACCAGCTTAATTGAGAATCACAAAAAAAGATTGCTTTTTCTGTAATTTTTAATATTTCTTTATTGAAGATGTGCCTGAGTGCAATTGCTTTGATAGTTTGAGTAGCTTGGGTCTGTTACAATTCTGTTGTCTGTAAATCATGTATTAGGCACAGTGATTTTTTTTACCTTTTTTTTTTTTTTTTCCTCTGGCCCTGCAAACAAACCAGCTTAGACTTATTCTGTTTTAAGGGTATTCTTCTGCAGCTGATCATACAGATGGAAGCGGTGTGCTGTTTGTCTGGTCAGTTTGATGAGGCAAAGCCTGTCTTGCCTACTAGCTCAACCTATTTCACTAAGAATTTCCTTCAGACTTTGTGCAAGAGACAGAGCACAAGGCTGGGATATTTCAGATGAGCTCTCCGACAGAACTGGAAAAATCTAGGAAATACAATTTTTTTAGATGAAGATATTGCCTTATTGGACTAGTATGGATAAGAGGAACTGCTGGTTTTCAGCAGCTTCCTTTTCAGTGGCTTCCTTATATACTTTAGCTTTAAAAAAAAAAATGTGTGGAAAATGGCAAGTATTTAAGGGCAAATGTAAAATTTTGTCAATAGATCCATTGAAATATAAGCTGTAGTCTGTTATTTTATTTACCCATTTTGGGGGGTGTGTGTGTATGCATTTATATGTATTCAAAATATGTCTCTACTTTCTAAAACTCTTGATAATTATCTCTCACTCATCTGTTTGCTTTTACACATCTTGTTATTCAATGTTGTAACTCCGAGAGGTGTGAGAACAAACCATTTGAAAGACAGGCCATGACGTCAATGTGCAATGGGAGCAGCCGGTTCACTGCATCTTTAAGAGTGAGAATTTTTTTACTCTTCAAAAAATAAAGGCAGTAAAATCCTTGTGTTTCCGAGAGGGCGCTGTTTTTACCACATCTGTTTCAAAGGACAGGCAAAGAAATGAAGGAGGCTCTTTGTAGGGATTAGAAGGAACAGACAGTGGCTCTTTTCTGGAATTCACTGCCTGGGCTGGTGTAAAAGAGCAGGCGGGCAGGTGCTGTGTAGGCACTGTGATTTGCAGGAACAAAGCAGTTGTCCCTGGTGAAACAACATCAGAGATCAGCAAGACTGGTCCCTGTTCTCTTGATGTCTGTAGTTGTTAATAGCTCCTGGATCGTGCACTCAGTCTTTTTTTTTAATTTATTTTCTTTTTTTTTTTTTTTTTAGAAGGTAAGAGTTTTATGAAGATGGTAGACTCTTGCTTATGTAAGTGTGCCGTGGGTCAGGATTAGGCATAGGGGTAGTAAAATAAAAACTGTAAAGGCTGACTGCTGTGAGGAGTCTGCATTTTTATTAGGCTCTGGTTCCTTTCTGCTCCTGTATGTTTAATCGTACCCTGAAGGGTTAGGATTATTTTAAGTCAGGTCATGGTTAGGAAAAGAAGGACCTGCAGAGTTTGGCTGCCTGTAGATGTCTGCAAGTTTCAGAGAAGGATGCCAAAGGCCAGCATCGTTTGGCAAGATGATGCATTGAGTGGGGCCCTTTGCTGTGACAGGATTTGCTGTGATTCAGGGCTAGGGTTGGTGTTGGGAAAAGCAGAGACTGCTGAGGCTGATGGCCTGCAGGAGTCTGTTACATCCAGAGCAAGAAGCTGTGGCTTGGCACTGTTAGGTTCCCATCCCTCGCTTTTGACTGATGTGTGCCAGTGGGGTCCTGAGCACTTGCATGAATTGCTTTCAGCAACAGGGATATAGGTGTCAAGGCTGGGGACAATTTAGAGCCAGACTCCACCTTTGGCAACATCTCAAAAAATTTGCCATTTCCAGAAAGCGTGCTAATGTGGTGTAGCATCGGCTCTGATGTACTGCTCCTTGGCACACATTTTCTGCCCTCGTGTATGATTTACTTGGGGTTTTGAGATACAGTTACACTTAGACTTCAGTAAAATTGCAAACTGAATGTCTCGGTGCTTGCTGGAGTTTTCTCAGTTCGTAGAAAGAGGTTAATGGCTGGCTTCCTTCCTACTCTTGTTTTTACCTAGCTTACATTGCTTAGCTTATGTTGTAGGCTTTCGTCTACAGCAGTCTCATCTGGGTGTCACCTTATTCTAGTTTGTTGGGTTTTTTTCATTTGGTTGGTTTTTTTGCAATGGGGGTGGAAGGGTCACAGTTGTGGGATCTGCTGCCAAGTTTCTTTTTCCTAGAGACTGCAGGAGGAGAGGGTTAATACATTAGACTCTTTTTATTCCATACTTTTGTATGTTATTGCATTGCTGTGGCTATTTATCTTACATTTTTGGGTTTGTTAGGTTTAGTTTGAGAAAGTACAGCACTTGTGATCTGAACTTTTAGAGTGGGAAGATGAGGTCCGCTTTTAGATTATCATTCATCTGCAGTTTTCATGAAAAGCCAACAAACTTGGTAAATTTTCAACTTGCTTTGGGAGTAGAAGAAATGGTGAAATGCTCTGAGTGGGCTGTTTGTTGTGAACTACGCGCTCTAGAATAAAGTGGGCTGAGAGGACATGAGCAATTCGTAAGAAAAATTGATCTGTCCAGCCAGAGAAATTGACACTAAAATTTAAAACTTAACGCAAACAAAATACATCATTTTTTTCTTTATTTTTCCTCTGGAATTTCAGTGCTTGTGGAGACTAGAGAACACTGGAAATTGATTGATTGGGCAGTTCCATATTGTACAGGGAGCTTTTTCTTAGGGTGTTCCCATCTGAGTTGAGATAATGTCTTTTATGTATACAGACTAGCAAAAGTATAAGCTAGTGCTAAGAAAAACTGAACCCAGCCGTAGCTCCCCCGAAATAGGGGTGTTTGTCCAGAAGTGGCAAATTCATGCAGGCAGGTATGCAATAACAAATCAATCCCAACATATAAATGCCCCTTAAGTAAGCAGTAAAATATATATATAGATATATATATATATTTCACAAAGTGTAAACTTTTTAAAATAGAAAAGGTATTTAAGCCATTCTTTGTAAAATTGTTATCAATTGTAAATATCTATTGGATAAAATAAAAGACTTGATTTAAATGAAAAAATGTCCTGGAAGACTGTGTCCAGAAGTGTATCACTTTGTCTTTCAAGAGAAAGAAGCCATTTATCTCTTTTCAGAAAACAGACTGCAATTATAGATTTTGTACGTGTTACACTCAATGTGCAGAAATGCAGTCAGATCAAATGCCTACACACAGGGCGCAGCACTTCAGAATTACTTTGGAACAACAGCTTGCAATCTTTATGTAAATTCAAATACCTCTCCCTATCTTGTTCTTCCAGTGTTTGGTGTAGCATGAAAAGCTGCATACATCATCTTTTTTGAAGGGAAATGACTGATATAACTTTAATAAAGGTTACTGCCAGAGTGTTGTGAATTGGATTCTATGAAATAGGGTTAGATGGCAAACAACTTTATCCTGCAATACTGCAAATTCTTCTTCCTCCAAAAAGAGGAGGAAAACCCACCTGTGGAATGTGACCTCCTCTTTGTAGTAGTTCAAAAAGCATTTAAATGCTTCTGATTCAAAATTTGAAGATGAGTTTGCTCTCATTAATTTCAAATACCAAGTGAAAGAAATTACTTTAAAATGCATCCGTCACATTTTGAAAGCCATGCTTGAAACCTGTAGCTTCCTTTTGGTCTTGTCCCTCTGGCCTGAACATTGCACAGGGCTTGTGGGGGTGCAGGCCTGAATATGGGCATTGAGCTTCCTGTGGAGGGGGGCAGGGATGGCTGGTGAGAGAGTTACGGAAGGTCTGCCGTGAAATCACCCCAGGGGTATGTCCCACTCCCACAGTCAGATCACATTAACTTTAACATAAAGGTTGGTATGTGGAGCGATGCCTTTGACCTTTTGACATTACATTACTTAAATGTATGAACTAGATGTACTCTAATTCTCAGTTACTAGGAAAAGAGGAAAACGGTCCAACATGCCAATAAAAGTCAGGGAGAACACGGAAATGATGGAAAGAAAAACTAAAAATGGAACAGAAGGGAACACGGAGAGAAAGATGGACTGCAATGTTTCTTTCATTAATCTTGTATGTTTGGGGGATGCTATAAAACTATCAATTTTACAGCTTCCAGAATGGTTGTGCTGTAATGAATGGGCTCGGTATTTAGTCCGTGCTACAGGTGCAGTGCAATGCGCAGTCCATGCACTGTGTAGCTGAAGGTACAGCTGCCAGTGAAGCAAGAAGTGCTACTGCAAGACAAGAGAAAATGATCTTTGTGACTCGGGGAACAGTAAAAGAAATTGCTTTGAAATTTTATTTCACCATAGAAATTCTGCAGGAAGGAGAAGAAATACTAGTAGGTTTTTTTTTAGTTCCTTGGAATTTAGAACAGCAACTCACAGGCTGTATGTTTGAGAGTGCGTCTTTATTGATACCATGTATATGTTCCAGAAAAAGCAAAATTACATTTCCTGTTTATATTGTGATCAATGTGATTTGCATATCTTGTGGGCAGCACTTGTTCAGAACGTGCATTGGTAGGCCTGTAAAACATTGCCCATTTCTAGCAGAAGGCTGAGTGCTGCTCATCTGGAAGCAGGGTGCCACTGAGAAAGTTCTAGCAAGGTTTTGGCAAATGCTCTACAATTGTTACCTGACTAGTTAGTTTGTAGCTACATCAAGTATCTTCATAGTCAACTGTGATTATTTCTGTGGCTGCCAGGGTGGCACTCACAACTCTGATTAAAATGAGATTCCAGTCTTACAGAGAAACAAAAAGGGTTGTCTGCATTCTTTGAAGATAGTGATCAATTTAGAGGGAGAAGTTTGCATCCTATTATATAAATCCCATAGGTTCTGAAGGCCTAAATTGCAGCACAGTTTGATTCTTTGGTGAGATCTTTTTTTGTCCAACTATATAGGTACCTAGGACAAATGCAGAAGTCCTAATTACCATAATCTATTGTATATTCTCAGTCATTAGATTTATAATCTCCTATACTGTCTTGCATTCTCTGGTTTTTAGTGGGCTTGTCAGGAGGCTTTGTATTTATTTTAATTGTGGTTATTTTCTCAATTCACTGTAAACCATATATTGCTTGAAATGTGCTCCTCTCCAGCTTTGTCTCTGAATCATCAATTTATGTTTTCATTTTCCTTTGATTTTGACCATTTATGCAGTGCTTTGGGAATTCAGAACTGTAGCTGAGAAAAAAAAAACACAGACTTGCAATGTAAGGGTAAAACAAATCAGTGTTGCTACTTCAGGCTTTTTTTGTTCTTGCTTCAGTCTCTGATTCCTCTGCTCTGATGCTGCTGCTAGGAGTGTGGGAAGTGGCATAATCAATGAGAAATCAGGTTTCTGAAGCATTCAGGTAGGAATGTCTCATAAACAATAGCTGTCACGGGAGCAACTTGCTGTATAGAGCTTTGCTGTTCAGATGCACCCAACAAAGAAAAAGAAAACCTGGTCTAGAGCTGTTAAGCATTGACCCTTTCCTGGTTTGCAGGTAATTCTAGCCAGTGCATCGGTCACCAACTGTCCTGACGCTTCTGGACTTGAAGCATCCTTTGTCAGCCCCTTCGTTATCATCTCTGGGGCTGTCAAAAGGCCAAATGATATCGAAAGCTTTCACTACTTTTGTTTCCCTCATTCTCTTCCTTCCCTTTTACCTGCTTTTTCCCTACTTTGATTGCGAGTGAGGAAAAAGAAGCAACATGTTTGCTTCTGCAAACATTGCTGCAGACTGGAGAGCAAATAGGAACCTCTTTAGGGAGCTAGCTGGTAAATGATAAACCTTCATGAGGAGCTATTTTGGTTCAAGAGTGCTTCATAAATGAGCAACATCATTGTCCTCGTTATGCTACAGAAGTATTTGTGTATTCGTCTCTGTTTCCCATTGCAAAGCTGTGTAATGTTCTCACTAATATCTGGTTCAGTGCTGGGCATAGCAGAGCTGTGAGAGAACCATCTTTAGCAGTCTCAGTGGCAGCATGAATTCTCACCATAAGTGAACTGCTTACAGTGTAAATAGCAATCAGCTGCAAAAACTTCTCTTTGGAAAGATAATAAAAATCAATAATGGGCCTGCTAATGTAGAAAGGACAGCAAGAGGCAGACACTTAATTTAGTTAAAAAGTAATCGGAAAGGAAAGAGCCAGACTAAATAACCTGTGTAATTAAAGAGTTTAAAGGAAGTTCCAACTGGAATGTGCAGCTTTTATGTGTGTGGGAAGTAGGGAAAATATATGTATATATATACTGAGCTAAATTTAAAGTTTTTCTGTCGGTACCACAGCCTTCAGCAAAGGAGCTTCTGCTTTTGACAGTGATGTGATTAAAGTAATTTAAAGATTAATATATTATATAGAAAAATCGATGGCTCCCTTAAATGCTTTAAAGACTGTAAGGAAAAGAAAAGCTCATATAGAAGAAAAAGAAGGCAAAGAATGGGTAGTTAATAAGGCATTTGCTGCTAATTGATAGACAGAGGAAGAGGAAAAATGGGCAAACAGATTGTGACTTTCTCAAATGTCATTTTTCTTAAACATATTTCTCATTCTTCTAAATAGCTCACTGTGAAGCAGTTTTGGACTTGCATGCACCCATGCTTGCAAATAGGAATGAGTAAGAGTCTGGCTCACATCCCCTCCCACGGTAGCCACACCATGAGTCTGGGCTGTCAGGAATCAGCAAAGCTATTTCCCAGTTTGCCGAGGTCTCTGAAAGGGTGGGTAGGACTTACCCTCCACTCTCTGTGCCTGGGAGCGGCTGCTGCGCAAGTACTGGGCTTTGGGTTGCAAATTTCCAGTTTAGAAATGCTGGGTTGGATGGGCAGAGACATTTTGCCTTTTTTGACCAGCTGCCATTCGTTTGCAATTCTTTGATTAGATGTGTTAAATGAAAGTCGTTCAGAACTCTGCAAAATTTTCTTGTTGCGGGCTAACCTGTGTCTCCCTTACCCGCGGTAAAAACAGGTTGCAGCAGGACTATACTGAGGGCTCACAATCTGCGCCTGAGAGTTCAGTGTTTTGTTTCCTGACCGAGTGAGCAGTTTTGCTAGAATATTTCCAAAAGGGAGGGAGGCTGGCAAAACCTTTCCCAGGGAAGAAGGTCTTTTCATTGTTCTGTTCTTTCGGCTTTCATCATTAGTACGTGAAACGGACAAAAACAATTGTCAGTCTCATACACAAAACAGAAAGTTGAAGAAATCTTGAAGAAAGCACCAAGTTATAAAATGCAAAAGCATCAGAATGCAAAACTTGGCTGCCGCTCCACACCAGCAGCACTTTAGTAATTTGGTGGGAATGGGAGATTTCTCAGAAATATGACTGGTTTTATGAACATTTTGTAGGATTTTTCTAGTTCCTCCAAGGAGTAGAGTACTATTTTTGTTAGATGAAGTCACACAGCAGTAGCACTTTATTAAAATATTGATCTTGTATTTAATAAAACAAAATCAAGACTGAGTGAAAGGTTCTGATCATCCCAGGACCATTCCCATGATCCCTTCTGATCACTGAGGAGCCGGATGGAATTTAAAAATTGTGACGGTTTGTCCCAGCTTGTCATATTTTGTGTCAGTTTCTCAGGTACTTCTTTTGAGCCATCTACAGTGTTTTCTCACTCAATCTGTTCTCACTCAATCTTCGTGTTCCTCCTGCAATAATCACAAGCTGTTTATGACAAATTACTGTGCAAAGTAACAATTTTTCTATGTTTACCACCAGCAGTTAGCTCACTGGAATGACGGTTCCGTGTTTGGAGAGGAAAAACAAAAGTTGAATGAGTGTAGACAATACAAAACCTGGCTTTGCAGTGACAGCAGATGCTACTGATGCATTTCAGTTTCCCTGATGACCCTGTAAGCTGAACCGCTGATTTGCGGAGTCTCCCTCCATCACCACGTGCTTTGTCTTTGCAGCCAGGGCCCTTGCTTCCGCAGTGTAAGGACGCCCAAGTCTCCTGATGGAGTGGACCAGCCACTGGCATCCCCCTCACCATGCTGATGCCTTTCTGCCTGGGCTGTTCTTCTAGATGAGTCCCGCTGCATATTGCTCCTGAAACTGATGTATGAACATCTCTATCTTCCTGTTGTCTTTCTCTTCAGGAGTGGGCTTGCTGCTTGCTGTGAGATGAGACTGATCAAGAGTGCTCCTGATTTCAACCACCCCTTTCCTCCCTCAGTTCCTCCAAATTGACAACGCTGGCTTCAAGCCAGCAAGTCTCACTCCCAGTTCTCTGTACCATGCAGACGTGCTGCTTCCCCACAATGGATGGCCTTGCACGTGTGAAGCTTGACACAGCAGGCTGGATTGCTCCCCTGGCCGCCCCCAGCATTGGGCTCTCCTAGCTATGCTCACCGGGTGTGTGCTGCAGACCCAACTGGCTGCAGCTCTGGGAGCTTCCTGGAATCGAACCTCTCTGGGTTACCTAATCGCAATTTGGAGTGTCCTACATGTTGCTTAGTCCACTTATTTTATAGTGTACTTAAGAACAATAATAAACAAGGTATGATTGCACAGTAATTACGAGTAGGAACTGCAGTAAAGACCCTGCAGTGCCTCCTCGGCTCACTCAGTTCCAACTCTGTTCAGTCCTGGCTGTCGCAGTTGTTGTGCTGTGCAGGGAGGATGTCTGATCTGACATACTAAGGGAAGCAGAAAGCATCCACCTTTCCAGAGCCAGAGACCTTAATAGTAAAACGTTTGTGGAAGAGGCAGGCTGATGCCAGTCTGACTGGAAAAGTGGGAAGAGGCAGTGGAAGGAGCCCAGCAACTCCTTCCAATGCTAGGAGAGGAAAGAAGTAAAGACTAAAAGTTCATGGAGCATCAGCATAAGTGTATGAAAGGATGAAGACAACATAGGTGTTTATGATGCAGACTGGTGAGCTGGGGAATAAGCAGGTGTCAGACTTGAGCTGGAAGAAGGAATAGAATTCATTGAATTGGGGGGACTGGGAAAAGCCAGAAAATCTGCAGCATTAGGCAATCAGTGAGAGCTGTTGCAGCAGGGACCAGAGTTGCTTTGCTCAGTGAATTGAAGAGAGCAGGGAGAAATGTGGTGAGGGAAGTTGGGGGGAGAGGTGGAGAGGGAAGGCACTGACCAGATGCATCTCTTTTCCATAGGAAAGGGTGGTTTAGGTGGGGAATGAAGTTGCCTGAAACTGGCTTGGTGATTCTTGTGTTTAGTTGCCGGTCTGGTAATTTTAGAAAGAGATGGGAACTGGAGGAGAAATTTGACTTATAGGTTTCTTCTGGGCTTGGGTATTTCTTTTGTTGCTTTGTTTTAACACCAGGCTTGGTAATCCTTGTTGCAATTCTGCAAATTAGACCTATCATTAACGTTTTTAAAAAGAACTCCCTTAATTTCTGTCATTCCTTTGGTAGATAATGAGTACTTGGTTAGATCTGTTAGTAGCTGGGGTTCCAGTGTATGAATCTAAGACACCAAGTAATAAAGTTTATATACATTTGGGGACTTAAGAGTGAGTTACAGCTTTATGTAGACAGCTGTCGTGACTGATATGACTCAGATATGGAAGAATAGTGTATCAAAAATAGATTGTTTTTTGTACAAATAATATTTTGATACAGCTTAGGATGATGGGTATTTTATAACAAAGTTAAAATAAATGCAGAGTTATCCAAAAGTAATAGGGTTCTCTAATACTTAACACAGAGAGGAAGAAAGTTCATTTTTAGCAGTACTTTAGGTATTGTGTATTTTTATTATATTATAAATTAAAAATATGTAAAAACACCTACAACCTTGGACTTTATTGCCTTTTTATGTACTGCAGTAAATAAGCAGAATATTTTTATTAGAAATACTTCGTTTAAAAGGAACCTAAAGGTGAGAGTGGAAGCTGGATATCTTCATTTTAATGGTAGCATCTAGTACTCCCTTTATACTCACAGTGAGCAATTCATTTCTCAGAGCCCATAGTCCTGGGATAATTCAGTGTGAGCAAAGGGGGCAGAAAATAATTCTTAGTATATCTTGGCAAAAGTTCGTTCTTTTTTTTTAATCTTTATTTTTAAAACAGCCATTTTTTAAAAACAATGGGAAATAATCCATATTGTGGGGGCTGCAGCATATTTATAAATGTAACTGCTTTTGTTACCAGGGAACCTGTCTGAGTCAGCTAAGCTTAGCATTTTAGCAGCTTGTTCTTTCCTCTCATTCCTGTTGTTCTCCATCTGATTTTAGGCACCTAATGACCTAATGTACTTTATCAAAACAGGAACAGTTTGTCATGGTTTTCTTTAAGTTTTGATAACTGTACTAAATCTCTGCATCTCATGTATACTCCGGGATGGCAAAAGGAGGCATACATTCTGTGCTTTACTAAAATGAGAACTACTGGTATTTCTACCCAGTGGCAGTATCTGGTCACGCATCGAGAGTGTAGATCAAACACATTAGGAGTGTAGGTGGAGCAAACAGGACCTTTGCAGAACTTGGCAGATTTGGAATATGTCTAATTTTAAATAGCACCTTCTTTATTGCATTCTATTGACAGTCTAAACCAGAGATATCTCTCTGAGTTTTTTTGGTTCAATTCAACATGAGCTGTAGTTAAGCGCTGATCATCTTCACCAATCTTCTTTTCAAAACACTAATATCCAGTACGTGAACAGAAAAATACTGCCTGTTGCTTACAAATACTACAATCAGTGTTCAATTTCTACTGCTTTCCTTAGCAAATATGCTCCATGTGTGGCTTTTTTGACCAGACTGCAAAGCCCGGCTGAGGATCCATCAGTTTTGCTGCTCTCCATTCTCCTGCATTTGGTTCAATCCAGCCTCGCTGGCAGAGCGAGTATATCTTGTTGATCTGAACTTAGAGGCCAGTCTGTTACTTTTGCACAGACATCTCTATCTCAGCTAAATAGTTCTGAATGCTGCTGTTCTCTCACCTGTGGCTGCATCTATAGTGACTTTTGGGTTTAACCTTTGGTGACTCTGCCTGAATCATAAGGTCTCCTCTTCACCATCCCGAGCGTATCTTGTTGCTAATATCAAAGCCGAAATCCTCGCGTGCACCTTCTCTAGGAATCAAGTTTTCATAGTAACATGGGACTATGGGAAAGAATGTGGGATAAACTGTCTTACTCGAATGGCAAAAAAAAATGAAAAATGCAGAACATTCTAATAAGGAGAGTTTTAGAACACTATTTCCCTTAAGATTTTTACTTATTTCTCTCTCAGGTTTACATCACGATCCTGAAATATACAATATCACTCTTAGGATTCAGCTATTTTAATCTATCCATTTAAATTATTTCAGTCATATGCGTAGAGATTATTTAACTTTAATTTGGAGCTCCTCTCCGGCAGACTTGATATTTACCACGTTTCAGCAATATGAAGAAGTCTGAGGAGCACGTTCTTCCACTGGTGAATCTGAGGCAGGAACTTGCTAAGTCTTTTCCAATCAAGAGAGCTAGCGCTTGAGGCAAGAACCTTAGACCACTTTCTAGTACAAAACTGAGGCAAGCTCACAGATTCTAATGGGTTTTTCAGAGCAGAATACTTCTCATATAGCAGTCCATATCTGGCCTTTATCACATTTCAACTCTTCAAATAATCCTTATAATTTCCTGAAAGGCCAACAATGTGGGTTTTTTCTGTACAGAAAGCAGCTGAGTTAGGTTACAGTAACTGTTTGCTCAAGTCAGGTATTTGAGAATCAACATGTGAATGAAATACTTTCTTTTTTTTCTGTCTTACTATCATTTACTTTTAGATAAAAATTATGTTTCTGATCAAACAATTGGTCTTCAAATCCTTATTCTAGGTAAGCCTTTGATAAATGTCTCATGGCAGAAGCATCTTCTGTGTAAGATCAGATTTCTCTGGTTTTAAAAAACTACTGTAGATGTTTCAACACTGTGATTAGCACACTGGAAACATGCACAAACCATTCATCCAGGGTTTAAGCATTTTTTGTCATCTGCTTCCCACCATTCTTATAATTTTGAAAATTGCAACTTGGTAAATCCGTTTAAAGTACAATAGTAACTTCTAATAGATGGAAATCTTTGTGCAGTGTAGATGTATAAAAAACTTCTGGGCACCCTGGGGCATGTTCCTATGTGTTTGAGATTGATAGAATCATTTCTCATGTAAATTATGAAACTCTTCTGATACTTGAAGAGGGGAGATTGGAAAATTTTCCAACACCACTGAAGATCAAGTGATGACTCGTCTTCTCTAACTGTGCTTTATAATGCATTAGACTATCAAATGGAAGCAAATATTCATCCTCATTTGTTATTAATTTGAAAATAGAGCAGTGTCTCCCAAGATTAAAGGTACCAGTTTTTCTGCAAATTCTTTCGTAGTGTCAAAGCTTACACCATTTGATCTTCGTGTTTTCTTTATATTTCTGAAACTTCTGTAGTATGTTTCGTTAGCCACAGTGGCCTATTCACCTTTTAAGTGTGTAATAGCAGAAAACTTTTAGAAAATCTTGATATGGTTTAGGCATCAGTGCCCACGTAGAAAAATATGCCATTTTCAATAAAGTCCGTAATTGTTTTCAGTTGAAAGAGAAGCTAATTTAATGTTGGTCTCCACAGAAGCCTTTTAATCAAATTTGTATCTCTTTAGGGTGAATCTTGAAATACAACATTGTCTAATTTTCTTTTACAGTCAGGAGACCTATGTTAATAACTATAGATCATTCTTTAACGGTCTCTAATTGTTTCCGTAGCAGTGTCCTCCTAATTTTCTATATTTACATGTTTCTTAGCACTGGAATACTTTCAAGAGCTTTGTTTTTAGACACAGTTAGAATTACTTTCATTCACCATTTTGGTTTTGGAAATGTTGCAGGAAGGCACATAGTCATTGTTTGAGACCAGGTGTACAGAGCCTGATCTGAAACAATGATAAAGCTTAGAAAACTAAACCATCATCTGTAAATGTAGCTCATCACCTTCCACCGTGCAGAACTCCATTCCTTTTGAAGAATAACTCTTCCTGTTGTCTTTACCATACGCCTGCCAATTCTGCATTCTTCAGGCAGTGGCGCCTCTGTCAAATTGCAAGAAATGTCTGCATGACTCTTTGAGGAAGTCTTCCCTTTTGGATCTCACCTAAAGCTTTCATACAGGCTTTCTCCAAAACTTAAAGGAATCTGTCTCATTTTCCTTTCAATTTTATCTCTCTGACATCCTCCTACAGTCTCCTCAACTTAAGCTATACAATTAACTCAGTACAGCAATGCCCCAAAGAGAATACAGTTTCCTTCAACAGCATTGTAAATGTGGAGGAGAATTTCAGAAAATTCTAATAAGGCCTTTACCTCAAAACTTTATAACCCAGTCAAAAAACATCGGCCTGCTCCCACGTTTCCAGGCCCTACGCTTTGCTTTGCAGTACTGAGCTTTGGAAGGTGGGTGCCTTTAACTGACAAGCCATTGCTGTTGGCATAGCCAGTAAAACCTTTCCAGAAACTTTCTTCCCCTCATGTTGTTTCTTTACTGAGCTTACAAAAGCAGTGCAAAGCCCACTTCCTTGATTGTTTTAGGTATGCAATTGAAGGCAGCCTTTAACAATGCAACAGAGAAGCCTTTTGAATTTATTACTTTTTGAACTTTTTAGTTGCTTTAAAAAACTGGGTTGCTTCAAGCTGAATTCTGTACTGAAAATAACGAAGTTTAATTAACACTTGTACTGCTTTTTGTTGCTCTGCAAAGGTCTGATTGATTGACTTGACCTCTTGCAACAAAATAGAGAATAGGTGGTCACCTGAAGGAGCAAATCAAAGGAATGAGCTGAGTCCTTTCATCAGCTGGTTGCCAAGGAGGGATGCAGGAGGGGAGCAGGTAGAAAATGTTTGTGTGTGAGGGCTGCCCTGAGCAGGGGGGGCTGAGAAATGGGTCCAGCTCAGGCCCTGATATTCAGCAGGTTCTCTGGGCTGAGGCTGAATGTTGCTGGTGCCAGTATAAAGGACTTTTAATGGGGGCAGTGGCAAAAGGAAGTTTGAAGTAAACTTTTAGATCTCGATACCCAGTGGGACTGCAGCTTGCCCATTTCGCACCAGCTATTTCTTGCTCTAGTCTCACCATTAGTGCATCTGGAGAGAGTGGTTGGTCCTTCCAGAATTCACTTGTATGAATCTGATTTCTGCAGAGTGCCATGCACCATGCAATTTATCAGATGAAGCACTGTGTTAAAATTTCCAGAGCACATGCTGATCAGAATTCCTGTAGTTACAACCAGCAGCATACGTGTAGCACTTGCTAAGCAACCTCTAGGAAGATTTTGTCTGTACTACTCAAATTAAGCTACACTAAACCTGAAAGCAATGATATTGACTTGGTGCTGTGCTGAAATGGCATGGGTTGAAAAAAATTTCAGTTTATTTGACCCATATTTCATCTGGAAAACAAATATTGCAATTTGTAAAACCTTGAAAATTCACATGGGATTATATTAAAGTGTTAAGATGTTTTGGAAATTTAGAGCATGGAGATACAGGAAATAAATTGCATGTGCTGTCAGTATGATTCTGAACCTTTCTGTCAGTCATGGACAATTCTTTAATTTAATGTAGAAATTTCAGATCATAAACAGTATTACCTGCAGTAATGCCTTTGTTATTGGAAGATGTTTTTCTGAAATTGGAGGTTAGCCTTCAAAATTATAGCTTTGCAAAATGACATTTTTCCACTGACATGTTCACTATATTGCACCCCATTGGTATTGGTGGCTCATGTCAATCATCCCAGCAATTGTCACATTAAGTAGGGCATGATGCACAGGAAGAGATGTTAAAAATGAAATAATAAATGCTGTTGTCTTCAAACTATGATTCCTTTACCAAAGTCTGGTGAGGAATGTGAGATTCATATAGTCCACAAACTCCAGAAGGCATTAGAACTCATGGTAAAAAGGGTTCTACTGGTAAAAATTGATACCAAATATGGTAAAAATTAATATTAATTACTTGAACATCTTGGTGTGATTTATATGAAACTTTTCCATATGGGGTAAAAAGTGCTTGTTCTTTACCATATGTTATTGTGATCCACATGCATCTCTGTAAAACATTACGTCTAATAATGAAACTAGAAACTCAGCCACCTTCCCATTGCCTTGTACTGCACTGAAGCTCATTGTAAGCCTTCACCTTCTCATATGGGGAGGGAGACTCCTTAGTTACTGGAAGGTGATTTAAACAACCATGTAAACCCAGCAAGGGAGAAAATATTTAAAAGGATCAAGTATATATGTACTTCCTGAACTAAACTGCTCATACTACTGACAGAGGTTGTCCCGTATGAAACTACCAGTTTTGGCTGCTCTTTTCCTTTGATTTTCTGTACATCCAATCTTGGCTTTTAGAAGAGCAATTCATTAGAGTAATTTTCCTACTGCATGCTAGCCATTTTCAATTGACAGCAACACCAGTACGCTTTATCCTCAGTACACGTTTCCTCATCAGAATTGTTCTGTTACTGATAGGTAAAACTAGGTTGTATCCAAATTCTTTTTAAACTGTTAACTCCTTTTCAAACCTTTCGGTGTAATTTATAGTCATTGTACCATAAGAAACCTTCAAAACCTAGCTTGTGAGTCATGGACCACGGCCATGCTTGGGAATGCTGAAAAGTAAATAACTCCAATAAACATTTAATTTAGGTCTAGTAATTGATACAGAAATGTTTTGGGATGTTAAACTGTATACTGCAGGAAGGAAAAGCTATTAACTGAAGTAATGCAGTTAGTTTAGCAGAAATTAAGGACCTGAAAATGTGAATATTAATTGAAGTTCTGATTTTTGAATCTATGCTAAACTAATTAGGTTGCTATTTAGAAGCTTGAAATAATTCCACCAAATTATATCATTTAAGTTTTGAGAATTCATGGAATAAATGTAATTTAAAAAAAATAAACTTGCTATTATAAAATGTTGGTTTACGAATATGTAAGAGGGAGTACAGTAAAATTCCTCTCTGTGCATTCCAAAGTACATTCTGTTGATTTCTCAAATCCAGAAATAGAGCTGACTCTATCTTGGGGCATGAACCCCAGCTTCAGTAAGAAAATACCTGAGCCAAGGTTTGAATTTTTGAAGGAACCCGAGAGCTTTAGGATTCTTCATAATTTTAACTACTCAGTGCTATTTGTCTGGGAAGTAAAGGCAGAGGAGAGATATTTTCCTGGTTTGGGGATTGGTTGATAAAGTGAAATAAAGAGTTATAGATACAGAAATACAGAGTTATATACAGAAATATATACAGAATATACAGAAAGAAGGAGTTATATAGAGAGAGCAGGAGCTCTGTATGAATATCAGAGAGCTGGAAGGGAATAAAAGAATTTGGATCTGGAAACAGCGTCTTTTCTGTTGCTCTGTCATTGTTACTGTTAATAAGTGTACATATATTTGCAGATAGATTAAGAACAAGTGTAAAAATGTTAGTCCTGGACTAGATTAATTTCTACATTTGCAGATCTTGAATTATCCTCTTCATTCCAGTATATGTGTGCCTGGATATGTAAAGAGAAAAGAGAGGACTTGGTACAGATATGGGGTGGAGATAGTTGTGAATGGGTGTCCATATTTGGATCTTTTTTATTCTTACGTAAAGCATTCAAAGATATACCTTGATCTAGTTTTCACAGGAATGGAGGTTTTACCCCAGTACGGGAGCCGTTCCAGACAAGGCACACATTTCTGGCTCTTATTCAAGGCTGGCAGAAATGGCAAAGCTCCTACCACCCAATCCTTTTGGTACCCTCTTTTCTGAACAATGTGGAAATCTTAGCTAGCCCAAATAATAGTATTTTGATGGTGCCCAGTGAAAGCTTTTCACTGTATCATTGGGCAATTCTTGCATATATTTCACCATCTGCCTGATTGATTCAGGTACAGCCACTGAGATCATTCACATGGGATGGAGCCACACAACATCGTTGCAGCTCAGTCCCTCCAGAGAAGCTGCTATATAGTAAACAGAGGTGTGAATTCATAGCTTTTCTCTAGCTCTTAGTATGGATTCTCTTAGTGTATACTAAGGTGTAAAAGCACTGAAAGAACACAGATGAGAGGAGCCTGCATATTAAATTAAGTTTAATTATATTTGTGCAAAGCACTAACCACACGAATGTAAACAATGCCTTCTGAAAAGGTGGGTAAAACACGTTGTGGTGTTAACTGATGCAAACAGTACGCAATTTGAGAACATGTTAAGTAAAACACTTCTGGCCTAAACTATACTTGCTCTCCTGTTGGCAGGACTAGAAGCAGGTGTCTACATCTGATCTCATTTCCTAACTGAATTAGTTGCTGGGCCAAAGATTTAGGTGACAGTGCAAATGTTGGCAGTTACAGTATCCATACCCAAGTGAAAACAGAACAAGTGTTTCTCTCTCTACCAGAGGGCAGAATGATGTCCTAACTTGAACCTTTCTAAAGTGCGGAGAATATTTCATGGGAAATGTCAAATACTGTTTTAAATTGGGTTTTGCATGAAGGAGGAAACGTTTTCTCAGGGAACAAGAAAACACTGTTTCACTAAGCAATTGGAAGTATCAGGAGCAGTGATATGCTGTATTTAATGGTGCATCTGATTTAATGTAAAGAACCTCAATGTGCACATTTTATGCAGAATAAATCCCGTGCTGATTCATTGACCAGAACATGCAAAGGTTGTTTTAAGGCACTTTTAGTGAAGTGTTCTTCAAAGCTATGACAAGCTATGTAGGTCTAGGACTGCTAATAGGAATGTGTTCCTGCATCATCTTGAGTGAGCTCTCACGGCCAGTGCAGGGCAGCCAAGGGATCAGGGCCAGCCAGCATGGGTTTAGGAAAGGGAGGTCCTGCTTAACCAACCTGATCTCTTTCTATGACCATGTGCCCTGCCTTCTGTATGCGGGGAAGACTGTGGACGTTGTCTGTCTGGACTGTGGTAAGGCCTTTGACACCGTCCCCCACAGTATTCTCCTGGAGAAGCTGGCGAATCATGGCATAGACAAGTGTACTCTTCGCTGGGTAAAAAACTGGCTGGATGGCCGTGCCCAGAGAGTTGTGATTTATGGGGTGAAATCCTCTTGGCGGCTGGTCACCAGTGGTGTCTCTCAGGGCTCAGTTTTGGGGCCAGTTTTGTGTAATATCTTTATCGATGATCTGGATGAGGGGATTGAGTGCACCCTCGGTAAGTTTGCAGATGACACCAAACTAGGTGGGAGTGTTGATCAGCTTGAGGGTAGGAAGGCTCTACGGAGGGACCTGGGCAGGCTGGATCGATGGGCCAAGGCCAACTGTATGAGGTTTAATAAGGCCAAGTGCCGGCTGCTGCATTTTGGTCACAACAACCCCAAGCAATGCTACAGGCTTGGGGAAGAGTGGCTGGAAAGCTGCCCAGCAGAAAAGGACCTGGGGGTGCTGGTGGACGGGCAGCTTAACATGAGCCAGCCGTGTGCCCAGGTGGCCAAGAAGGCCAACAGCATTCTGGCTTGTATCAGGAATAGTGTGGCCAGCAGGAGCAGGGAAGTGATCGTGCCTCTGTACTCGGCACTGGTGAGGCCTCACCTCGAGTGCTGTGGTCAGTTCTGGGCCCCTCTGTACAAGAGGGACATTGAAGCACTGAAGCGTGTCCAGAGGAGAGCTACCAGGCTGGTGAGGGCTCTGGAGACCAGGGCATATGAGGAGAGGCTGAGGGAGCTGGGCATGTTTAGCCTGGAGAAGAGGAGGCTGAGGGGAGACCTCATTGCCCTCTGCAACTGCCTGAGAGGAGGTTGGAGAGAGGTGGGTGTTGGCCTCTTCTCCCAGGTGAATAATGACAGGACCAGAGGAAATGGTCTGAAGCTGCGGCAGGGGAGGTTTAGATTAGCTATTAGGAAGAATTACTTTACTGAAAGAGTGGTCAGGCACTGGAACAGCCTGCCCAGGGAGGTGGCTGAGTCACCATTGCTAAAGACATTTAAGAAACGTGTAGATTTGGCACTTCAGGGCATGCTCTAGTGGCAGAGATTGTAGGGGTTTTTTGTGTGTGTGGATGGACTCGGTGATCTCAAAGGTCCTTTCCAACCATGAGGATTCTATGATCACCCAAATACTCTTTTCCTTGAGCTAGTCTATCTAATTCCTACACACTGAGGGAATTCAAAGCAACTTTAAATCCCCTCTGTACTAGTGTAGCAGCCCAAAGGCGAGCTAATTAGGCTTTGAACATCTGCTGAAGTATAACTCCTACAGCTGTGTCTTACCAGCCTGTTGAGTTCTTGCTTCTTGATAGTGGCCTGCTAGGTGTCCCCTCTGCTCGCCTGGCCAGGTAGGCATGCGAGAGCAGGGAACTATTCACAATGTGGGGTCCGCAGCTCTCAGTCATACACTGGAGTACTGGTTACTGCCTCGCTCTCTTCTGAAAAATGAGGATTTCCTCTTCCTGTTGTCTGTGGAAATGTGCATTCTTCTCACAGATACCGCCGGCCTCTAAAGTTGACACTTGCCATTTGAAATTTCCCATGGACTCTTTCTGAAGTAGTAATCTCCATACTTTATAGCTGCTGCACAGTAGATAATTTCCCGAGCTGTGAGGCTTGTAAGTCTTGTACGGGGAGGTA
The DNA here is from genome assembly GCF_963924245.1 of Chroicocephalus ridibundus. Classification (NCBI taxonomy): domain Eukaryota; kingdom Metazoa; phylum Chordata; class Aves; order Charadriiformes; family Laridae; genus Chroicocephalus; species Chroicocephalus ridibundus. Next base: position 11,403,006 of record NC_086292.1, read on the forward strand.
GAAACATACAGCTAATCCCCTCCTTTTCTAAACAAGATAGACCTAGCTGTTAATTCTTCTCTTGATGTATGGGGTAGTGATGGACATAAATCCCATTAGCATTAATAGAAGTTAAATGTGTAAATCCCTGCTATGCCGGTGGGAGCATTGATTTCTCAGTTTCTCCAGCCTTTCTGGTTCGCTAAAATCCTGACGTTCCTGTTCAGGTTGCCTGCAGCTATACCATGTGCATTTCTGTGATGTCCTTTCTTGTGATGTGATGATCACTGAATTATTCTGCCTTCATTTTGCGGACCTTTGTATTCTCAGGCTTTCTTATTGTTCAGATAAACTCAATTTAACTTTTACTATCTACCTCTGTTTACATATATAGTCATCATTTGTGCAACTTTATGATTCAATAAGATAGTGAAGACACTGCTCAGAAATGGGTAGTCCACTTCTGTGCCAAATATATTTTTAGAGGCCCATCGCTCAGTGGTGCCCCTGCTGCATCTCCTGTTCATGGTGCTGTCATCTGGGCTTAATCCATATCTCTTACTTGCAGTAGTTCCTAGCGTTTTCTGTCATCCACCTGTATGTTTGGTTGGGTTTTTTTCCTCTCAAGTCTGCTCACCGCCTTCCTTATCAATATACCACATCATACTTCTAGGTTACTGATGTATCAGTGAATAAAACCCGTGTGTGGGGCTAGTGAGAGATAGGTGAAATACCTATTTTCCCTTGAGACTATACTAGGTATCGGTATTTTTTTTCTGCAAACTGTTTTATTGTTACTCTTGCTTGTAGAAATATCTGTCTGTTTTCAGTTTGTGGCTACCTAATTGCTAGTGGCTGGTAGCAAGCTGTGGGAGATGTGGTGCTCCACGCCAAAAGACAAGCTCAATCATGTAAAAAGGAGCTACCCTTATTTATTTCCTCACTAGGCATCTTCATGTTCTTCTGCTTTATCACTGCTTACCTCTTCTACTTTTACTAAGAAAGAAGTCTCACTTTTTGGTCTATTACTGTCTTAATTGTGACATAAATGTCATAAGTTTCTTGCTGCATAACCCCCAGCACACAATAAGCCACGTTATACATTAAATATCAACAAAGATGCCACAGCATAAAAACTTAATTATCCTTCCTCATCTTGAATCAACCGCACAGTCCCAGTGTATCTTGTTGCATGATAATTTAGATAGCCATAAGTAGCTGGAATGAGAAAGACATATTACTGTGGTTTTTTGAGTCACCTGAACTCTGTCTTTGTTAATAGTGATTATTATTGTTATTTTAGCTGCTAAATAGGGCCTGTGAACCTCCTTCCAAGCAGTTCAGTATCTTAAATTGCTTGAACTCAAAGGATTTCACTCTAGTCATGGACTGTTTTGCACTTTTGTTTGCTTCAGCCCCGTGTTTGCAAAAGGAGCTGGCTGCCAATTTGCTACCTGTGGAAGTCTTAAAATCCTGTTTGTGCTGTGTGTCACAGCACTTTGGAAGGCTGAGCTATCTGAAAGTTAAAATTTGTCCTTTTTTCACAAATAGGGTGTTTAAGACATTAAGAGTTAAAAGGCATACTGAATAAAACCGTGGTAGAGGAAGCCATGACCAAAAAGTATTGTAAATAATAACTATGGAGATGGGGAGGAAGAAGCATTTTCAGAGTTATTTAAGTCAGTGAGGGCACAGACAGTACACAGTTAGCCAGTGTCCCTGTGTAGTGTGGGCTTGGAAAATCTGGATCACTCTATCAGCTGAATATGCAGAGCCTAAAAACACCAATGGAAATTTTCCACAGATGCACATTGATCCTAAAAAAGAAGTTTCTGAACCAGGAGTCTGTTTCAATAAAAGGGCAGAAGTCAGCCTGGCTGTATTTAGCCTTGTAGCTTCTCTTGATAAAGGAAAGTACTGAGAAGAGAAAATCAAGGAAAAATCAGTTTCGGCATTCAGATTTTTTGGGTCAAGTATATTGCTGCTAATGGCCATTATGATATCAGTGACACAAATGTCATTTAAATGGCCTTTGTTGAGCTCACCAAGTCCCTTAGACAATAGCCAAAAAGTTAAAAATATTGACAATGATGTAAAACCATTTTTAGTTTCCTGATGTTTATTTTTTGGAAGAGAAACAAAAGGTCTGTTTTCATTCATTTGGCAATGCAGTCTCATTGTACAGGAAGGAACAGCATTTACGGCTGCGTGTTATAATGATATAACCGCACATGCTGTAAAATGGTTGCTAGCCTGGAAAACCATCAAAGAAATGTGAAAAATCGAGCTTCGCATTTTGCATATTTTTATCCCTAGTATCTCTGGTTTTCTGTTTTATTTACATTTTATAAAATGCCTCATATTTGCTTTCACCTTATCATAATGTTCTTAAATGCAGTTGCTTCATGGTTAGATGAAAGGCTGGAACAAATTTCTCATTGCTGTTTCTTGTCAGTGCCTGTAGTTTGGAGTCAGCAAAACCTTCCTCATTCCATCAGCGTTGACTGCTTCAATTTCCATGCATCTTGTTTCCATGTATGAACTCTATCACCAATATGCAGAAGGTCAGCTCACTAAAGCAAAGAATATTAACAGTAAGTTTCAATTCTTTTTTGCATTTTGCAGCTAAATGACAAAATTGCTGTTGATGCATCACTTTATAGCCACATAGGATGTGTTTCTCTGAATTACATCTAACCTGAAGGCTAGTCTTTTCTGTTAGCAAGCATTAAATAATCAGTGATAGCTTCATCTGTCCACCTTTCCTTCACCAACTGGAAGTTTATATTAAAGCCACCCTTATTAGCATCTCCGTGTAAAAAACTACATGGGTATCTCAACAGCACTTCAACTAATTCCTGCTGATCGCTGATATTCGTATGAAGTTTGTGAACACGAGGCAACAAATCCAAATGGAAATTCTGTGCTATGGAAAAAACACTTATATTTGAAGAGAAGGAAACTTCTCTGACAGAGGCCATGAATTGTCAAAGAGTAGCGAGGGTGCTTAACACTTCATGTAAGCCTAGCAGCAGCCCTCTTCTTGAAAAAATAAAAAAGAATTCAAAGTAGTACAGTGCCGTTGAGACACTGTAAACAAGTTGCAGTAGGGAGTTTTCAGTGGCATTCTACAGCTCTTTGTAAATCAATTAAAAGAAAAGGAGAAAGCAGTCTAATCTATCCCTTTTGAAATATCTTGAAATATTTTTGCCACATCCTTTCCTGACTATTCTATAGAAAACTGGATACTAAGGTACCATACTAACAAAAACCAAAAAGCTGCCTACAAGTTTTCTCCAGGGATATTTCAAAGAGCTAATCCTAATATCAGATCCAAAAAGCTCTGCTCTACAATTTTAATTTTTTGAAATGTAAATTGAGTCATTGAATCATTTAACTTTATCTGATTATTATTAATATTATAATAAGGGATTTAAGAAAATTGAGAATTCAATTTCTTTACAGTCCTCTTTCAGAATAGCAGAATAGCTGTTGCTCTCTCAGAATAACTGTGTGTTCATTTAAATACCCTTAATTATCAATAGTAAAAAGTGGACTTCCCTGAGCATTACAAACCTCCTTAATTTAACAGTTGTGAAATAATGGTAGCTATTGGATTGTTTTGCAATGAAAAAGTGGCTTATATTTGTATCACAAGTAGTTCATTTAAAGAGAAAACACCTGTATTACCAGAATTCCTGTTATTTTGTCTTGTGTCTCTATAGATTTTTTTTATCTCTTCAGTCCTTTTCATTTACTTCTTTAGCAAAAATACGTGTCCCAGTGGCTTAGAACATAGTTTTTGTTCTTCACTTCCCACATTTTAGCTTCTGTCCTTTCATTTTGTCATTCCATTTTTCTTGTATCCTGCATATTATTTTATACTGAAAAAGAACACATCTTTATATGAGTTTTATCTTCTTTCACTAGCAACCAATATCAGCCTGTGCTCACTCCAGCCTTCACACTTAAAGACAATGAATCTGCTTCACTTTTGTTCTATAAATAGAGATGCTAAATCTTAATTATCCTTTCAGGTTGCTATGTTTGTATCTAGCTATGCATATGAATGTTACCGATCAGCACATATGTACTATTGAAGTTATTTTTAATCCCGGATTGCATCCTTCAGGATACAAGATGATGTCTGAAATAATTAACTTGTATTTAGATGGACACTTGTCAAATGCTGAGAGACCTGTCTTATTGATCTTGGTTTGCTTCATTCCAGAATTTCTGAAATATAATACCACATTGGAGCTATGCAAGCTTATATTTTCCTTTTATGTCTGTCCTCTTCAGGCTGGATTCCCAAAGATAACATGCAAGTGTCAGGCATGAAATTTTACAGTCCTCCTGTATTCCTTTCTTCATGAACTTGTAGCATGCTATGAAAGCCAAGCTGCTTAAAAGAATTTTATATTTTAGCCAAGCTTTCGCCTCCTAAGTGTGTAAGCCTTTACAAATACGTCCTTAAATTTTCTGTTGAAAACCGTTTATAATAAGAAAGTTATTTACATTTTTTCCTCCATAGCAACATTACTACTTCCTTTAAAAAAAAGAATTCCTTAGAGAGGAATTTTTTAGAACAAAGTCTAGAAGAAATGGTGCTACATCATGATAAATAAATCAATCTAAAGATACCTAACTCAGTCCAATATTACATTAAAGGTTCTGGTTAAACAAGGGCAGCTAGTGTTTCAACAAAAAATCTTCCAGAATGCCTCTGGAGAAAAGAGGATACATACTCAAACGATCCATTGAAGTTTTGATTCATATGGCAAAGAGGAATGTTGGGTCAGGCATATTTACCTGAATGCAGCAAGGTGTTATCCTGGGTAGCAGCGTTATCTGTTTGTAGGAGTGCAGTTGATATACGCTATTCAGAAGCAGGGGGTTAGATAACCAGTAGCTTATTTTATATCTTTCTAGCCTGTGGAACTTGTGCAAACAGCCACAGCCAAAACATGCCAATTTGACTAGTCATGAAAATACATCAGCAACATTTCTCTGAAATACCTCAGCAACATTTCTCTGAAGAATAAAGGGTGGTGGTGGATTTTGACTTTTCCCACACACACACATTTCAAGACATTCTTATTATTTCTGAAGTGGGCTAAGTCATGCCATGCCATTGCGCTCGTGGTGCAGCGTACAACTCTGTACGCTTCTGGGAACAATGTTTGTGTCCTTGATACTGCAAAGGGAAACGTGTTGCACTGAGCGTGCAGAAACCTTAGGCTGGTGCTTAAGTTCTGTATGCATAATGGGCAGCCTGAGGCCCAGAGGTTTAAAATGTCATGCTTTGGTGAATTTCATTAGTACTGTAGTTTTTACTTTGGCAGATTTAATGATATGTTATGCCTGTTTATATTAGCTATAGGTAAGAACTTTCCTGTAGAAATTCTGACCCTCCCTACTTAATCCTCCAGCAGCTTCTGACTTCCAACCTTTTTTCATTATTTCCTTCTCCTGGAAAAGAAGTACTTTCTACTTCATACTTCTCATTACTTCCAATAAAAAATTCTTGTTTCAGTCTTCCCTGCAGTAGTTTCCTTGCCAGAGAGTACTGTACACCCACCTTTGCCTGAACTGGTGCTCCGTTTTTATCCTGCTGGCATCAGCTTCTGCAGAACTTGAGGACAGATGGTATATTTTATCTGGTGTTTTTGTGTGTTCTCAGAAACATTTATGGGACTCTGTTAAGTTAGCAAAATGGTGATTATTAATATTACATCATTTTTGCCTCCTCTCCAGTCAGAAGAATACTGCAAAAGCTGCTGTTCTTGTTTTGGTGTCATTGGAATCAGGGGATTACAGCAAAATCAAAATGATTTTTTGAAAATTATTTAGGTTTTCACCTTTTTTATCATTTCCTTCATTTCTTGGCTTTTGTTCCCGCTCCAGGCAGATTTCTCATTTTAATCGGATTGCTCTACCCATCCCAATTATGTTTTGTGTTTTGCATTGTGTCTCTTAGCGGCACCTCATTCCAGGAGGGCAGAATTGGGAACCAGATTTCTGGAAATGAAAAAGCTGAACAATAAGCAGCTAATGTGTTGGGCCCGGGTGCTTCCTAAGAGCCTCAGGGAAAACTGGCTGCTGTGCAGGTCCAGCACAAGTTGAATACATCATTTTATGTCCCAGGATAAAGTCCCCAGGAAAGCTTAAGTAATTCTTAGACTTTGTATACCTTTTATCCTGTGACAGAGGGGATTATTTTTGCACAGGCCTCTCTTTGCCTTGTGTGGAAGGAGGAAAACTGCTTACTGCAGTCAGAATGCTATTCTGCTATGACGTGGAAAACAAGCCATTTACTTTTTCTGGCATTATTACCTTTTCCTCTGAGAAACTGGCATTTTATAGACAGCAGCCAACAGAGAACCCATGCTGCCCTCCAGCTTGCTACCATTAACAAAATCAAGGGCAGAGATGGTTCAGAGCCTCTGGATAGGCAGCTCTTCACTCTTGGAGGCCAGACGAATTGTGAAAGCAAAGTCTAGCCTAGTCTCCATGGAGTGGGATGGCAAATTGTGTTCCTCCTGTACAGCACATGTTTAGGGATTCTTTTTTTCCTTTTTCTATCAGGCTTTTTCCTTCCATCTATGACCTCAAGCGGGCTGCTCCTTTGTCTTGAACCACCATTTGGCTACCTACTGGCACTCTTTCCTTCTAAGCACCTGCTTTGATCTCCCACAGTAGAGTGCCAGCAAATCTGACAAAGGCAGAGGTTTGCCTTTTCATCTGCTCCCTAGATTGTTAGTCACGAGCAGCAGAGAAACATTGTGCAACCTGTCAATGCAATTTAAAAACCCATATACTAAATTGCCACCGAGGGTTTGTTCACTGGAGCAGAAGTCCTCCAAGAACCATCTCTCTGGGCCTGTTCCCCTATTTTATGTCAGAGCAAGGTGCTTCTAAGACTTCCTACACAAATGTTGCAGGGTATGAAATGAGCCTGCTGATCTTAGGAGAGCAACTTAAAATAAAGCAGTTATTGCCATCTTGATGAAGTTCCACTCCATTTAACTTATCATAAAAATACCAGTTTTCATATTTGACTATCTCTGTAAGGAGAAATGACTTACTGAGGGTCACCTCATGCTCTTGCAGTCCCAGGTCACAGAACACCCCTCTCAGCATCTGCTGCCAAATCAAACAAGGCAGTGAATCAGCCGCCCCTATATATTAATACTTTTAACATAACATCTGCCCCTCTTGGTTTTCAGTCTGTGATCAAAATTCCCTCAATTCTGAGTAAAAGCTGAGTAAGGACCTTGGGGTATAGCCTGTGGGTGCTTGGGGACTGCTGGCATCAGGCGTGGAATGAGTTGCTCTGAGATTAGCTCGTTCCCTGGTATTTCCTCCTGTCAGAGCCACAGATGTGCTTCATTTCATTAGGTGTAGCTGTGGGCATACTGCCATCCAGCTCTGCTGCTGACTTTATCCCACTACTGCTGAAGGCCAAATAATCATAATCATTTCAAGTTGATAGCACAGTATATTTCCCCAGGGAATGCTATTCAAATTAAATCAGTCATATCAACAATGATTTTATAATTATATAAAGGGAGCCCTCTACTCCAGTTATTTATTTTTTTTTAAATTGTGCGTTCTATCAAATGGTTATTGCTCTTCCCAAAGTAGTTTCTTCCCACAAATCTTGATACTCTTCGCCTTCCTTTATGTGAAAAAATAGTTATTCTGATAATTAGCATGCTTAAGTGCAATCAGTGTCAAAATGAAAACAAATGTAAGTTTCAGAATTTATTTATGATGTAGGCACTAGCTGCCAGAAGATGATTTTCTGTTGGTGATGGCAATAAGTCAGAGCATCGGCTAGCCTAATTTTGAAAGCACTTGTGCATTTCTGAAAGCCGGAGTAGTTATTCCAGCCACGCTCTATGGAGAATGAAATTCTCCTGTGAAGTACCATGATTGATGTTTATTGGTCAGTCTCAAACTCTCCATCTCCAAGTTCAGTAAGGAGTTCTATCTTGAAGACCCCAAGTAATTTCCTGGTGTTACTTAGACACTTGCAGTGGTGCATATGCATAAGTGCTTGAGCAAGGCAGGCCCCGGGTGATCTGGCGTAGCCAGATGGATCATGAGTGAGCACAGCTGATCTCTTTGCAAGTGGGTTATTCCAGCATAATAGAGCTCCTGCCTTTTTGTATTAATGCTCCCATTTTCTACATCAGAGCAATAATTTGAGCAGCAAAAAAACCTTATTTCTCTTAGTGCAAGCAAATTGCTGAACACTTACGATTCTCTGAGTTAGGTAAGGAGAGCCAGCTTAGAAGTACGATGAGGCTTCTTTTTTAGGCTAGATTAAATTGATTGCAGAAGAACTAAAATTGCTCCACCTTTTTAGGATAGGATGATTTATATCTCCTTTATGAACAGGAGATAAAATGTTCTTCTTCTTACACTCTCCACAGAAATAAAACAGGCTAAAAATATGTCCTAATGCAGACAAGTTTAAAATAGAGCTCAGAGCAGACAAGTATTCATGAGCAAATGAGTTAATGATTTCTGACTGGTTGGGCATACACCGAAATATTAAACATAACCTTTCCTAAGTGTGTGTGGTTTTATTCCATTGCTAGGCAATAAGTAACATCAAGTGACAGGAATTGTGAAAACTTTCATTGGATGAGGTTGAATCAGTGTTTGAGTCATGACTTCAGTAGCATGCAGGTGAACTTTGTGAGTATGTTCCTTCATCACTCATTTTCCTGTACTCTCGGCTACTTAAATATATGATACAGTGACTGATTCATTTAAGGTGTTCAGAAAAGCTTTCCCAAGGCCATGATACGTAAGGGAAGGGAACTCTGAATGGTCAAAATTTAGGTCAGAATCTGATTTTCAATCAGATCAAACGTCTGAATTTTATGCCTCTGTTAGTTTATCACAAGTGTTCCCTTTCTTCTATCATGTTATGATCAAGGGCTGTTAAAAAGATCAAGTTCAGCAGATTTCCGGTGGGTAGGAAACAATGACATTTTTGTTACAACGGTGGCTGTAGTTTTTGTTATGGTAGTTGTTTTTTGTCTGGCTTTAGAAAATCACTTAAGGCTCAAATGAACACTTTGCTGTAAGAGAGGGATAAAACTGATTGAATTTTTTAACATAATAATATCATATTCTCAGTTTGGCAGTTCCTGAGAAACAAAAGACCGGGTTATAATTGTAATCAGTCACTGATTTATAGTATGTTTTGGGGGCCAACGTTCTGCAACCAAAAGTCCAGAATTAAGTTTGCCTGTCTGTTTCAGCTGATCTAGCAAGAAATGCTTCAGCTCATTTCAGCTTTGCTGGTCAGGAATGTACATCCTTTGCCTTTCACCAAAGGAGAAAAAGGACTTTGCTTTTCCATTATTAATCTCCAAATCGTCTCAAAATGAAATAACATTGCTCCTACACTGAAAATAAGTGCCTAATTCCCAGCAATTGATTCCTCAAAGTGCACATCACTACTCTCCCCTATTAGTCTCCTTCCATCATAAACCATACTAATGCAGCATATTGATGTAATTAGTCTTTTAACACCTACAGAGACACATATAGCACACTGTGCCTCATCAGTGTAATAAAGGTTACATGGGGAGTTGTGTTCAGAAGACAATGCGCCTGCTGTGTATACGTGATCTTATATTCCACTTCATGTGCTGTATTTTGGCCCTTGAATTTACATCTGGCCACAGCCGGCTGCTACACATCATCAGTCCTGCGTGGCTGTAGGTGAGGGCAGCGCTTGACTCTCATGGGGGAGGTAATATCCTTTTGTTCTGAATTTTGGATAACATACACAACAGTGTGGTCTTGCACCACAATAGGGTGCTGAGGTGCTGCTGACCGGCAAATAATAATGTTGGGAGAGAAGCTGTTGTTCACCTAATCCCTCTTTGTGGGCTTTCCCCCTTATAGTCCATGGCCATCTGTGCATCAGGGAGCAATGGCCACCCTCATGTGAGGAGCTCTTTTGCCTTAGGCTGTCATTGCAAACATGTCTTGTTATTCACAAAATGCGCTAATTAAGCATTCACTTAATTATAGTGATTACAGTTTCCTCATCTTAGTGATTTTCCTACGATTCAACTGACTGCGGCATCAGTTTATTGCTTTCTTCTTACAAAGCACTTAAAATGCTAGAAATATGGGTCTCACAGTGTTTCCTCTCTCCAGGACAGTGCTTTAACCTAAGCATTGAGGCTAGGAACCTTCATCATCGTCAAAGAGATATTGTTCCCTTTTTGACCATGTCTGACCAATTTTTGATTGACCAAAACTTCAGAGTCACTAGAAATAGTGACTTCACTCAATTGTGATTCTCTTGCACTCCCGTCTTACCTCAAAGAAAACCCCTTGCCTCTTTCTCCCCAGGGCATGCTCCCAGAATTTGTTGTGGCTGCCTTTGTCCTTTACTAAACTAATTTATATTCCCTAACATAATTTCTTTCTCTTCGTGCTGTTTTCAGCTCCTAGTTGATCCTCCTCTACATAGTGAAAATCTTTTTTTCCTTTATTTTTACTTTTTTTTGTCTTATTTTTATCATATAAGTGATGGGAGCTAAAGAAGTCAAGCAATAGTGCTTCTACTGTTTAAATTAGAACTAGAGTATCTACAGCTTAAGGCAACCTTTAACAGCTTGATAATGTGATAAACTGGAAACAGACAGACCAGTAAAGCTTCCTTCTTTGCCTGAATTCTGTTTTCTGTATACATTAACTACGTCATTAATATCCTCTCTGCTGGCAGCAATGCTTAGCATAAATCCAAATTAAAGAATTCATGAGACAAAGAAATAGTGACAAGCTTGGACTGTAGTATGACCAACGTCATATGGATTTATGGGAGTAAGAAATGCAGCTATGAATAAATACCCTTTAAGGAGAGAAGTGTACCCTTGCTCTAGTTCTGCCCTCTCCGCCTTGGCTTTGGGCACTGTTGCCTGAATTTTAATGCTGCTCTTTTTGATCAGCCTTTAGAGTCTAAAGTCTGTTCTTCAAATGATCGCTTTTCCATTTTTTTTTAACATGACATATGAAAAGGTTGCTAATGATAACGCAGTTCACAGAAGACTCACAGGTAAGAATGCGGAGGCGCACCAACCGCATTCCCTCCGAGCGGCTAGAGACCAGGGCTCTGGGACATTTATCATCGGATGATAAGAAAAAGTTATCAAGTGGGAATAAGCTTTCAATCATTCTCAAAATATTATAATTAAACGATGTCAGCAATGTATGCTGGTTGTATGTTGTCATTTGTGGTAGCTGGACTAGTATGTGGTGAAGCAATGGCGTTGCCAGAATATATCAGAGACTGTAGGAAATTAAGGAAACAACGTGCAGATGGGTAAACAAACAGACTGACTGACTTGCACCTGCACTTGGAAGCTGATATATTTTGTCTGGGCTTCTTGGCCTAGGCGAGGGCAGTTCTGGTTTTAGATAAAGCTCAGAGGGTGCCTCCCTGGCCGCAGTTAATGCCAGGGAATCTTTTGCCATCAAAATAGTTCTTCTGCTTTGCAGAACTAGGATGCCACACTGCAAGCCTCGTTGTTCCCAGTCCTAAGGACTAAATAAATAACTAAATTATGCAATTGTCATGCACAAAATTATAGGTGCAAAAGATAGATTTTGAAAACATTAGAATATGCAGTAGATATTTGAAGTACATTAATAGCGTAAATGAAAACAAAAGCCCAGGAAGAAACCTGGCATTTTGTCAAAATCTAAATTATTAAAATAGCATTCTAATGTTGACCTTTTAATTTCTTAAATAGATGTGTACGAAGTGAGGAGTTCAATTTCAAACTCAGTATTTTGAAATTAAGAATATCAACAGCTCAAAATGAAGTCTTTTCACCAAAATTTGTAAAACTTGTTTCAGTATTACTGACTGGTACTTTTGAACTTTTTTCATTACTTATTTTCGCTCCATTTTGGACCCCTCAAAAGTTAGCATCTTGAAATTCCCAGCAGACTGAAAATTTCATTGTCCGAAATCCTGTATACTGGTTATTACATCTGGCACCTCCTGTGCTACTAAAACCTGTCTGAATATACAGAGATATTATTTGTCTTTAGTGTCACATAATTTGGGATTTTCAATACTCAGATTTTCTGAGTGAATGTTGGTCAGTTTTTGCTAGGCTTTTGGAGGCCATTATATATAATAGCTGATTTTTATTTTCTATCCAATATCTACTGCTTGAAGCCCCAATGGAAATTAACCCTTTGTGATCATCAGCTACCAAGCTGACACTTTGGGAAAGAATGAGCCAGGTTTCATTGTGTATTTTGCTTCATTTTTGCCTTAACCAGGTTTTAGTGCTTTTAAGAGAAGATGTCGTCTTTATGGTGGGAACATGAAGAAGATATTTAGTTGTTTCTGGGATTCTGAATGGGACCTGAAGCTGATGGTGTTTGTAGATTTCAAGAGAATATGAACAGTGAAAGGTTGTTTTGACATCTGTGGGAGCATCTGCAAGATTACACTTCAAATTCTCACATCTGACCTTCCAATATAACTTTGAAATGACAATAATGCCGTCTTACTGCAAGTAGGAACAGTTGGTTCCTTAAATTAAAATGGCTATTAATTGCAATTTCATTTTTCACTAGAAAGATAATTAATTTTTTCCAAGTAATTTGCAATAATGTCTGTGTGTTCAGGTGTTGCAACTGTTAGAGACCACTAAATATTTGAACACTTTTCTCTTTCATGGGACGGCAACAGCTAAATCCCAAACCGCAGATTTTTGTTAGGAACATCTGGGTTCGAGTTATTTGCCGGTACACAGGGAATAGACAGTAGACAATAAAGATTTCTCATTCGCTTCCGGCCGCTTGCTGGCCCTGCAGCTGGTGGTCTGGGCTGCTCTCAGCAGTGCTGCTGATGGAGAAAAGCAGTGACCTGCGAAAGCGCTAAGACTTGGTCATACCATCACATCCTCAGAGAACTAGGTCTAGGGAAACCCATGGCTTTTTCCTCTGAGTAGGAAGGAGAGTAAATCTATGTGTAAATAATTTTGCTTATGAAAATATTACTGTGTAGTTTGGAATATTATCATTTGGTCAAACTCTCATCCTGGCTCTGCTGAATCTTTTGAAGGTCTTTGGCTCGTGCTGAAGTCTGTTTGGGCTGTTCTTTGTAGCCATTGAAATCGTCACTATATTTTGGTGACAAATATGTTGTTATTATCATAACACTACTCTGTTTGAATGGGCAGAGTAACAAATGTAATACAAACGGGGATATATATACATGTGGCTGAATTCAGCACTTTGTGTACTGATCCACTTGTGTTGTACAGTGACAGACGAACAAGGAGAGAACTTCCTTGCTTTTTCTTCCTCCCTTGTATTTCCCATATTCTCTAAGCAAAGTAAAACAAACTTTAAACCTCAAACACTGTTTAGATGGATACACTGTATCCATGTTAAAAGAAACTCAATTAGTGCTGATGCAGCTCGAACTGTGCTTATGAGCAATAAGCTAATGCAGAAGCTTGAGATTTGTCAGTCTGTTAAAACAATAGTAAGTTGCACTGATGCAGGGATTTGTGCCCTAAAGTCAAAAGACAGTAATCTTTACATGTAAAACATATCAGTGCAGAAGGGCCAGCCGCGTGCTCTGTATCTGGTCGGTGCAGCAGTACAGCGCAAATGCTGTTTCAGTGCTGGACAATGCTTCAGCCATGGAGATACCACTTTATATAAAGATCACAGTACACTTTCCCTATTATTTATCCTAATATTGTAATAATAAAAGTATGTCTTCCATGTTAGTATCTCAAAATATTTGTGAAGTGCTGTAGATAACTAATGGGAGAATAATTTGCAGGTTTGCATACCTACTGTTTTTATTTTGTTTGTTCAGCTTCAGACATCAGTACACAGCTTTATAATAAAAGTGATAAAAATGTATTATGTATTTAATTTCGTTATTTTGATGACTCAGTACCTGTAAATCCAACTAATATAAATAAGAAGTCAAGTTGCACGGTTACTCTGAAAACAAGGCTGCTTAAGTGACTAAATGTCAATTGGGTTATGTGACATCAGGAGACATTTCACATATTTTGTTCTAGCATCTTGATGTCATGTCATTCCCAACAGTCATGATTCCTTTTTAAATCAGTAAAGCTACAATATTTTCAGGCATATGTATCCTCATTCCCCCACCCACCCATATTTCACTTTTCCCCCTGTAATCAGAAAGCATAAGCTTTCTGATTTTTCTTCTTATGTGCTCCCTAAAGGAGCTAGATAAGTCTCAGGTCCAAACAGTTCTTGTTTAGTTCCTCTCTAGAGCCTGGAGCAGATGGTACAAAAGAACACGCAACCCCAAGGAGTTGCATAAAAAGGCTGTGGAGGCCTGGTACACAGAGGAGCTATACTGCCTGCAACATTTGCATAAATCTTCCTGCAGTTCGATTAAACAGTGTCTTTGGCTGGGAGAAAATACAAGTTTGGGGATGCTTCTAGTTGGTGGTTTCTTGAATTTGATTTTTAGAATATTCAGTGCAACATCTAAAAGAGATCAGACAAATGTCCTGGTGGGCTCTGCAGAGCTGTCAGCCAGGGCCAGCCAAGAAATTCAACCTGATGAACCTTCTTATCTTCTAGAAATAATGTTGTTCAACTCAAAAAATTTACATAACATCTTTTAATTCCAGAGAAAATTGATTTGTCTTTCATTGAAGAGAAAAATAAGTCAATTAGCGTTGAATCTATTAAGTTTATTATAATTACAATACTTACAGGACCATAGAGAAAAGTTCTGCTAAATTGTAAGCACGTTTCATGTGTTTAAATTAACAAAGCCTTGCCACAACTGTTGAGAGACCAGTCATTACTAGTTTTAAACTTGTTCAAAATGACCTACAAAGTCAGCAGTTGAGTTAAAAGTAGACCCCAAGAGTCCTGATTAACTAGACAACACGTAAGATAAATGAGCCACCTAAACAGCTTCCTAGTTACCTGTGGCATGTTTGATTAAGTAGCAGAACTATTGCTTAGGGAAGGGGTTGATTCTGCCATGATCTAAGTATAGTGACCTCAGTTGTAAAGTTTCACGTCAGTTAATACCGGCTGTGTTTGAAAGGATGAGTAAAGAAGGATAGAGAAAGGCCTAAAGAGGGGAGATTTTTGAATATAAAGTCATATGGATTGGCCTTCGGAGAAAACTCTTAACTTTCCTCCCAGCAAGACTGCAGAAGACAGATGTCTTTTTCCTATAATTGTGTAATTCTTTCATGACTCACCAGGTGCTCTTTGTCTAGTATTGTGTGACAGGTAGGTTAATTACAGACCTGTGTTAAAAAAGACTCAGATGTGTTACCCTTAATTTAATTCATTTTTCTCACTAAGTAGGAAACACAGAGGTAGTGTTGACTAGTAAGTACAGTATCCTTGAACATTAAGTTTTTTCTAATTTCTTTTGAAAAGCAATGAAAGTGTTTGGGGAGTTTCTCTAGATACAAAACTGACATAAGGTTATGTGAGAATTCAGGCAATCTTTCACAACCCCAAGAAATCAAAACTTTTGTGTTTTTTTTTTCTTTTGTAATGAAAGATGAAATTCTGATATAACCAGAGTTTCTGGGACCTTAAAACTATCCTATGTATTTTTTGACTTATTTTCGCTCTGACGCAGGAACAAGTGAAAACAAGATGAGTGGAGAATATCATGTAGAACCTCTGAACCCACAGTTAAAGGTCTATTTTGAGTGACTTCATTTGTTTTAGGTTGGAGATAATCAGTCAAAGCAAATGCATTCGTCGGGTCTGCAACCTACTTCCAGTTCTCGTTTGGTCCTGCTAATAGACCTGCCTGTCATGCGTCATTTCGGAGTATTTTTGAGATGCGAGAACTCTCGAAAAAAGATTTTACTTTAGTTGCCAGCCAAATGATTTCAACCCATGTATGCACAGGTAAAAGAGTACTGGGAATCACTTGGCTATTCTGCTCATTTTCTGTTCTCATTTCCAGCAGTCCAATGATAACACAACACTAGCTCTTTGTCCCAACTCTGAAGTTGATCTACCCTTTACCAGAAATAACAATTGCTGTGTCTGTTAAAGCTTTCTCGGTTGTAAAACAAAAATCAATATTCATTTGATGTTTGCAACTGGAACCTACACTAGGTAGAAATATAATGATTTTGCTGTTGTCAGCATAAGTCCAGAACTGAGCTGACAAACAGAAATTCAGAGGAGTGGCTGAAAAAGCTTGTTAGTATGCCTCCTGTTAACCCAAGGAAGAAGTGGGCATTTGAACACTATCAAAAACAGGTTTTTTATCAGAACCTTTGGTTATGCAGCTCTTGATTCAAGTGGATTAAAAAAATAGGATTTATTTGTTAAAGAATTTATTAAATGTAATAGTTGTAAGGGGGGCCTTTAACATGCTGAATAATGCTTTTGAACATTTTTTTTCCTGTTTTCTTCATTAAAGTATTCCAAGTGGCCAAAGGTGAGAGTCTGTGTGCTACGCTGCTTTTTGTACTTTTCTCTTCTTGCTTTTCTTCCTAATGATAGAGAACCAGAGACTCCTTTAGTTCCTGTCTCTGATGAAGACTCCCTCATCTTCTGAAAGTACCAGAATTCTAGGCCCTCAAGTCAAAATTTTTCAGGCTTTGTTGTCTTTTAAATACAAATATATTTCTAATTGAGGAGTTCTGTTTTCAAAAATGCTTAATACTCTTTGGAAGAAGGTTTTAGAATGTTTGTAGAAAGGGCTTGGTCTCTTTTCAGGTTGAAAAATTCAACTTCCCTATAAAATGGAAACAACATTTCTGTGTCTAATTTAAGTACTGAGTTATGGGAAATTAATTCATTGATAATAAGGAAACATCTAAAAATCATTGGACAGAAGCTATGATAGGTAATTCATTGCTAATAAGGAAACATCCAAAAAATCATTGGACAGAAGCTGTGGTAGGCTGCATGGCAGAGATTGACTGGAAGTCCATTGTTAGCATCCAGAGCCAAACTTCTGTTTCATTTTGCTACCAAAACTGGATTGCTTGTGCAGTTACTCTTTCTGTAACATTCATCTGTCCTTTATGTATTGAAGATTGCATAAAACTGAGGTAGCAAAGATAAAAATATAGTTAAAATAAATATAGAATATTGAAAACAATAGTGACTTGCAAGAATTTAAATCTTTCCTAGTAAAGCTATGCGCTTGATCCTGGAAAGATCCTGAGCTGTGGCAGCTCTGGGCTATGTGTGAAATGGGAAGCAGTGGCATAGAGGCCTACCTGGTAGAGCCCAGTTCTCAAGCCAAATGGCGTTGTCCTGATTCTCCAAGCTAAACTCATGCTCCGGTGTGCCATGGAACGGCCTGCTCCTGCTGGCTTCCCCAGCGCTTGTGACGTGGGAGGAAGGCACTGCCTCTTGGGATGGAGATCAAAGGACAGTTGTAAGAGTCCAAGCAAACCTTCTACCAAAATGTCTGTTATCTTTCCCAAATCATTTGAAAATGTGAAGGCAGGAAAAGCTGTTTATTCATCATTTTAGTGGGTACCAACCATAGAGTACAGGAAAGGAAGGATTAATTCAGGGACTCTTTAAAATCAGATCCATGTGAATTTAAAATCAAGAAGGTAAGGCGCGGGGGGGTGGTATGTTTGTAAAAGTGAAATCACCTGTGCTGACTGTAGAAACAGTGACCAAACTGTAAATCACAACCAGATGGCAACTGTGCTGAAGTTTTGTTTCAACCTATAGCTCCAATTTGCAAACTGTAGTTCTCATTGCAAAGCCAAATTTTTACTTTTTGTCATTTTTAATTCTCCAGTTTAAATTTTGTTCAGATCAATGCTTAAGAGTATATTTAGAAAAAATGTTCTTACAGAGGTTTAAAAATATGAGGGTTCTTCAAGCAAACTTTATGCAAAGTTGTCAGAAACCCACGCTGCTGGTTAAATTGTCAGGTAACTTTATTTCCTGTGAGGAGGAAGTCATATATAGATTGTAGTCGTAAGATGATTCATATATTTCTTGCTCATCTCCCAACTGTTTCCCTCCTACAGAAAATACGGGATGCAGTATCTCCTACAGATATCTGTGCAAGTCAGTCTCGCACGCATTTT